>NC_141686.1:256406474-257116474 GCF_964263255.1 Lissotriton vulgaris
AGATAGTAAGGTAGCCCTAAGATCTCTAAACCATCCAATTTTAGTGGCACCAGGACAATTTTTTACCTCCAGACAAGCTTCTGCATAATGGTGTAGTTCTGGGGTCGTCCACAGGCGTCGCCAGAATGATAAAGGTCGAAGTCTTGCTTGGTCAACCACCGAGTGGCACCCCAGGTCGTATAAAAGGGGGATTAGTGGTGTTGACTGAAGCAGACCTGTTGCCATCCTTACGAACTTGTTTTGGGCATGTTTCAAAGAGTCCAGATTACTTCCACCCCAGAGCTCTGCGCCATATAACACCGCTGATAAAACCTTTCCTCCATAGATCTTCATCAGCGGTGACATAGGCCTCGTAAATGACCCTTTATGTTCCTTAATCAAGGCTCCGCCCAACTGTTGATGTTTCAGGGTCATGAGCTCGATCTGGTGGGTCCAGCTCAAGGTGTCACTAAAGGTATCTCCCAGGTAGGTGAAGTACTTTGTCTGCTCCAGGGGGATGTCCCCCATGGTGACCCTAGCCCTAACCTGTTTATGCCCCCTTAAAACCATAAATTTGGTTTTGGCCACGTTCACCTCCAGCTCATGTTCGCTGCAGAAACTCTCGAACCTCGACAGTGCGTTTTGTAGGCCCTGTCTAGTTCGTGAAATCAAGAGAGTATCGTCAGCGAACATGAGCAGGGGGATTTTCATGCCAGCCAAACTGGGAGCATCCGTGGGAAAGCCGTCAAAGTACTTGGTAACTCTATTGATATATAGAGAAAACAAGGTAGGTGCCAAAACACATCCCTGTCTGACACCTTTCGACACAGGGAAGTTCTTTGTCACCTCTCCGGGTTTGCCCCATCTTACAAAAGCATAAGTCTCTGCATGGAGGTTAACTATAAGGCGGACCAGAATAGGAGGCATGCCCATTTCTAGTAGGCAATTCCAAAGCCCGGCCCTCGGGACAAGGTCAAACGCAGACCTAAGGTCTACGAATGCCGCAAATAAATTTCCTTTACCCAGGGTAACCGTCTTCCAGTGCAGGAGCATAAAGCGAAAAGCCTGATCCAGGGTGCTTACGTGTGGTCTAAACCCTGCTTGGAGGGGGGTGAGAACGTTGTACTCCTCGATCCAGGCCTGGACCCTAGATAGAACAAGTCGAGATACTATCTTCTGTACCGCATCAATAAGACTGATCGGCCGGTAGTTCGATGGAACCGACCGATCACCCTTTTTAAAGATGGGCAAGATCTCGGCACCGGCCCATGAATCAGGTATCTTGGCGCCCCTAGCCAGCGTGTTTACCAAATGCAATAGATACGGTACCCATAAGTCTTGATCCTGCTGGAAAATATCTGCTGGGATACAGTCCAGACCGGGCGCTTTACCCCTAGGGATGGCATTCAAGACATTTTCAACCTCTTTGGCTGAAAACACAAGGGTGTCAAAGGTTAATGGCCAACTAATGGGAGCTTCCCCAGCACTAAGACATCTAAACTGTTCCTCAAAGTGGGACACCCATTTTAGTTGATCAACAGAAGCGGGGCTGGGACGATCATCCTGAGACTGTCCCCATCTGAGGAGATGCCAAAACTGCTGGAGGTTCCTAGAGCCGCAGGCCTCAGCTAGGAGAGCCCAGCGCTCATCATCCCATGCGGCTTTAGCCCGCCGTTTAACTTCATTATATGCCTTCCTGCTGGTTTTGATTAGGGCTGGGTTCTTAGATTTTAAAGCTATGAACAAAAGTGAATGGGACTTGCCGCACTCTTCATTAAACCAATTAGCAGGTTTCCTCGCCTTTCCTAAACCCTTGTTGGCTACATATTTAACAAATAATGTCTTTAGGGACAAGAACAGGCTGGCATGAATGTCGGAAATTTTAGGGATTGTCCGATTCAGGTTATCACACTTATCAAGTTCCCTTAGAGAATTAGAAACCAGAGTTCTTATTTTACTACGTGCATTCACATCTACAGCTACCTTTGGCCAACGAACCCTCCTCATATCATTAGTTAATTCCATGGCCTCTTGAACGGGATTGAGATGTCGCACAATCGGCCCGGCAAAACTAAAGTCCTTTAGTTCCGCTATGAGTGGTTCGTGATCACTTTCTGGACGTGGTTTAATTATCATATCCAATACTATGGGCCACAGGTTTGTGTCCACTAGGATATAATCAATGCGGCCACTATGCCTGCCATTGAAGAATGTTGGGTTGCCCATCCTATCCGATCTTGTACGACCATTTAGGGCACGCGGCCCCAATTCAGACATAAACCTTTGATGAAAGTGGCGCCTTGGGACCACTTTGTGATCGGAGGTAGCTCAAGTTGTGGAATACCCCACATCATGTCCTCTGCCTCAGTTAGCAACCCATCCTCCCTGCTTAGAGGTTCAAAACAAGTGTTAAAATCACCCATTACGACCACATGACCTGATGGCTGGGTAGAGCCAAGGAATTCATCTAAACATGTTAGGGTGGTTGATACTCGACCACCCGGAGTTCCTCTGGCATATACATTAAACAACAAAATGTCCAGCCCACTATTAGATTTCATGCTAATTATTAAAATGTCAGGGCAGTCGATATAAATTTCCTTCACGGAAACCCCTACAATTTGACGAACCCAAGTAGTAAGGCCCCCCATGGCCCTGCCTCTTTGGCCTCTAACTGCAGGTTTATTAAAGCTCAGGAAACCTGGAAGAAAAACAGGAAGGGTTGACCATGTCTCCTGAAAAGACCAAACATCACCTTGTCGGATGAAGTCAGCCCAGTCAGGTATACATATACATGATTCTATACCAGCCACGTTCCAACTTCCAATAGTAGTACCCTTAACACAAGCTTGAACACACGGGACTGTTGTGTCTATAGGGAGGGGTTCACTGGGTTGAGAGGAAGATTCTTCAGACAGGCGTGCCTCTATGATCGACCCTTCCCTTGACAAGCATATTAACCCAGCCTGAGCAGCTTGCTCAGGAAATAAGCCCGTGGGAGAAACAACCTTAGAATGCAGTGGGGCAAGAGACGGTGTTGATATGTCTAGCTCTCTTGAGTAAACTAAACATCCCTCCTCACAACACTGGTGTGTGACTTTAGAACTTACAACATTACATGGAAGGATACTCGTGTCATCTCCCACACACGGAGTGTAAGGGTCGTCATCACTTTTCTCTAGTGCTTGTCAATCATTAGACGACAACCCTGAGAGTGGGTCATATAAGTTTCTCAAAGGAATGTTCCAAAGCTCTTTAGGGTGGGTAGGCCTGTTGGCATAAAGATTTGATGGAAAAAAGCTTGGAGGCTGCTGTAACTGTGTGATGGCTGGTGTTGGGGGAACCATAGGATACGGGGGCTTATTTAAGAATGGCAGATCCAATAAGGCTGGGGGACCAATGGGCTGGGTGTATGACTTAGCCCAGCCCGGCGTTTGTACAGGGCAGTTGTAGCTGGATTGGATATAGGAGCGATACAGCGCCTCTGGATTAAAATGGGGACCATGGAAACTTGGCGTGAAATTGGACAATTTAAGGAGGCTTTTGGTGTTTTTATTATTTCTACCAGGGTGTTGATCAGTTGGATTGATCAGGGTCTCAGGGTAGAAATAGCTTAGATTCCTTGTGGAAATCTCTCCCTCGTTGTTTCCCACATACCAATCTGTAAGGTGAGATACAACTCTGTGGTCCCTGAAGTTGATGATCACTATGTCCCCCTCTATGTCCTTAGGGCGCACCCCAACCCACTGACATCTTCTGACCGCAACGATATCCCCATTAAGGTTAGGAGGAAGGGGTCTATTTGTTTTCAGCCAAAAGATGACTTTATTTTTTAAACTTTCATTATTTTCTCTATCCCCTTCCTGAACTGGTGGCACACCTGTCATAACAATAACAAAATTTAGAGAGTCTGGGGGCAAATCTACATTTTTCTTCAATGGTAGGGGTTTGTTGGTTTTACCATTTGAACCAGCAGGTTTACCCATCCCTTTCTTTATCTGCGGTGCTGCTCCCTTAGCAAGTGGTTTGCTGACTACCACACTAGGGTTTGCTTTCACGGGGGGAATTGTTGGGGTAGGTTTAGCAACCACAATCGGTGCTTTGTTTGAAATAGAAACTGCTTTGGTAGCATTGTTAGTATGTATGCCGGTAGTGCTCGGTAGTTTGCCAGCAACAAGAGATGAACCGGCTGGTTTATTGGATGAGCCCTTATTCTTATCCAGGCTAGAGCTATGTGTAGACTCAATGGTCGCCACAAGGCGATCCAATTTTTCTCCCATAGTCCTCACACACTCTAGCAGGGGAAGCATATATGATTTAATGAGCTTCTCCAAAATACCAAGGGACACCTCATTTACCCCTACGGTTACTAGCTCTGGGGATACATGTTCGCGTGTGTCTGAGAGTAAAGGCTCTACTATGTGCGGGGGCCCTGGCTCACTATTTGGGTTGGGTAGGGGTGGTGATGGAGTCTGACAGCTACGCCCTTTCCTTTTTACCCCTCCCTTTCTCCTTTTCTTCCTTGGTGGGTAATGTACAACCCTTGTAGCATTGTCGGTCGTGGTTCTTGATTTTAATGCACTCGTTTCTGGAATGATCTCGCCTGGGTCGATACAAACCAGTGACAAGTTGGACAGCATAGGGCTTGGTTCTACTTCCCTGGTAAGGGTCTCGGGGATGTTTGTTTCAATGATGCTTGAGTGATCAATAGGGGGACAAACGGGGTGACCTCCGCAGGTGGCACTACTACAGGGCGGGGAGATAGCAGGAAACCTAAATATACTAGGGGTAAGGATAAGATCAGTGGCATCGCCCTCAATAGCGCTCAAACCTTGGGCGGCGAGTTCTTGTGTATTATTTGAAACTGGCAGTGGATTTTTCTTTAACTGCTCAATTGAGCGTCGACGCTCGGCTCTTCTTTCAGCAAGAAGTAAGTCCATATCTACCTCCTTGGCGGATTTCTTAAAGAATTTATCTAAGGGACCCAGAACAGAGACACTCACACCGGGCGGAGCAGAGTGACTCATGTCAAAGGAGGATTGTCCTGACTAAAAGCGCTTGGTGTAGCAACTAAGGAAACACTGCTAGCTATACACAGTGCAGAGATATTAAGACACAGCATACAACAAGCAAGATAAAAATGACCTGGCCCAGCCCGGCCTCCTGCGGCCCCGGACGGCCACAGACGGTCCCGCCCTTGTCCCGGGCTTCTCCCGGCGCCCTCCCGCGCGCTCCCGCGCAGCGGGGATGTTAACTCTTCTTTGTAGCTTTACAAAGGTCACCGAGGGGGCGGGGCCGGCAGGGAGAGGAGCCCAGCTGGAAACGGGCGCGCGGGGACTCCTGGTCCGTGGAGTCCACCCGCTCTACCCTCGCAGCCCTGCCGGTCAACAGGTGATGCCCCTTGAGGTAGATTGACAGCCGCTGTAAGACCGCGAAGCGGGACCCGCGGAGCGGGTCCGGCGAGCAGCGGCTCACAGCAGGCTGAGTCAAAGTTACACAGTGGTGAGCGTGGCGTCAGAGTGAGGAATCAAAATGACATCCCGGCGAGATTCTCAACGCGGGGAGGTAAGGTTTCTCATTGTAAGTGGTTGCGCATGCTCGCGACCGCTCTCAATGAGAAACTACCAGTTCGCATTGAGAAAGCTGCAGCTCGAGTAATAATCTACCCGAGCAGCAGGAAACTACAGATCGCACTGTGCAAGATGCCGTTTTCAATGATTGCACAGTGCCGGATGCTTGTCCGCACTGTGCAATCATTGAAAGTACATCTTGCACAGTGCGAACATGCTACTACGCAGCTCGCGTAGTGCTACGTGAAGTTCGCGTAGTGCGAAGTGCACTTCGCGTAGTTCTACTTTGCAAACTACGCCCACCCTTAATTATATACAATACAATTAGTATGAAATATGTTTCTAATCATACATAAAATCCCGCGATACATTTTGACTTAATATAGTTGGCGCTTCCATCACCAGATGACTAATAATGTTATAATTTGTTACATTTCCTCAATGTATTGTTGAACCGTGTTTCCAGTATGCCATATACTATGGCCGTTATGTGAAAATATGATCCCTCTATCTTATTTCCTTTCTACAGCGTTTGTGCATTCCATCTGTCCCGTTTTATTTTCTCGACTTCCTGGTGCAACGTGCGACTTTCATTCCGCATTGGGTTTACGTTCCAGTCTCTCATTGCAACCCTTCCCACTTCCGGTTTACACCCTGGAACGCGCATGCGTTCTCCATCGTTGACTATTCATACACACTCTCTCTCTCAGTTAACGCGTCCTCCAAGATTCACTGCCAGACTCGGCCAGAAGCGATTTCACCATCTCCAAGGTATGTCGGCCAACCCCCTGGGCTCACTATTTTAGTCTTTTCCATGTATGTTTCCACGCAGACATCGACCCAGATAGCGACCCTTTTTCCTCTACCATTCCACAGGACTGACAGCAACAGTCATACCCGACTGCTTGGCGGCCCCACGTTCAGCGATTACACTTGCTGACCTCCACTCGAATCGGATACACTTTTCCATTACCACACCCTGGTGAGTGTCATCCTACCGTAATTGAGTCCGTTTTCCCGCATTTTTACTGTCATGTGGCCTTTTGTGAATTCCCCTTGTTGTCCCAACCAACCCCCCTTTTTTGTCTCATTTCTTCTCCTACAGATCACTTATTGCGCCCTCACAGGTAGTTTTTCACTCTTTCTATACACATTTTGGGATCATATTTTAGTCATAGGCTCAATCATGTTTTCCAATGATGTGTCACTTTTGAGTATTATTGCCTTTTCTTGATATCGAGGTGTTTATATTAAGTCATACAGTTGTTTCTAATGCTATATTTAAAATGTGGGTGCTATACGTTTTACCAATTGTACAATCTTTTCTCTCGCACCTCAGCAATGTCAGGCAATTTTCCTTTCAGTTTAGATATGTTATGACCATTACAGCCTGGTTTTTGCGGTTAAACAATCAGTATAATTTAAAGGGTGCTCATTTTTCTCAATATGTACTCGAGATTCGTTATTTTTGCATTATACTTTAGAATAATTGTTGTGCGGTTTAACAATTAGGATCATTTGAAGGGCGCTCTTTTTTCTTAAATGTTTACTTATGATCCATTTTCATTGGATAATGCTCCTCAATAATTACTATGCCAAGTCACGCGCACTTCTCTAAGCACACTCACGCATGTTTTCCTTTTCCCTTTTTTCCTTTCCACTTCGGCCACTATGATTTCACCTACTTACTCCCGTGAGCGACGTATCATTTAGATCCCTTTCATCACGTAATTCAAAACTTGCTGCCTCTATGCCACTCACTTGCGCATTAGTTTCCCTTATCACAAATCAACACGTTCCATCAGGTCACGTTGTTGCATGTTTATCCGCGGTTCTCTACTTTCCGCCGTGTCATTTGTGTATGTCACATAGGGGCTCACAGACTCCCTCTAGGCTTTCTTCTTACTGTGATTAATTCGAAGCTCATCCACTGGCACCATCACTTTTAGTATCTCCATTGATCGATATACTTGCACAGCCCCTACCGATATTCCACTCAGCGCACGCCAATACTTCACTGCATGAATTTTTTGCTATTGCAACTCACTACTGTATGTCGCACTCAGCACCTATGTAGTGACTAGAGAGATTTCTTTTAATTTTGCTCATTATTTTCTCATTACTCTTATAATTTGGACTGCTGCTACAAGTCCGTTTTCTTATTATAATATGTCTTACAGCCCTGATGAGTCACAGGTCTCACCCTGTTGATGAAACACGTGTCGGCTGGCGTTTGTAAAACGAGATAAAGAAATAAACACTAATACTTAACACCACAGACTACCTTCAATCCATCAACTAAGTCCACGTTTCTCTTTGTCTATTACCACTGTATTACCAATACTGTTTTTATCACACGTGTGCACAGTACCTGCTGTTTATTTTGTTCAAGTGTTCAGACATCTTTGTGCCTGTTCACCTTAGAGAGGCTTTAGGGTTTCCCTCTGTACTGTCAGCACCGTCCAAATGTTAACACATTCTGTTCATCATCACCACTATTGCTTGCATTGTGTGAGCGCCTCATACTGTACAACTGAAACCTCCAGCTGATCTTTTACAGGAAACAACAACCTCTTCGCTTTTTTTAAAAGAGGTACAGAGTTACAGGCTGGGAGTAGTGTAGACAGAAGAAGTGTACAGCGGAGTGGGGTATAGTAGTTAGCCTACAGCAGAATAGTGCACAGTGGAATGTGGGGATATGGAGTGGGATCAAGTTGAATAGCGTAGAGTTGAGTGGTGTAGCGTCATTTATTGACTGTGTGCAACAAGTACCTAACACTCCCCTCTGATAAGCCTAGAGCTGCTCGACCACCCTGCCACAAAATAGAGAATTTTAGGATTGTTAAAGCAAAGCTCCTGTACACTAGGAAGGGATACCTGGGCTCCCTGCTCAGAGAGCCTCTTTTTGGTACACTATATAGAGAGCCAGCTACCTACAACCAAGGCTCAGGAGGAGTCCGTCTTAATTTAGGTCTTTTATTTATTCAATACATGATTGATACATCAACATTGAAATAGCAAACCATACATTTCTACCGTTCATTAAACAAGCCAAAATAACTTTGAATGCATCAAAGAATCTCTTAAAAAAGCACACATCTACTCATTTGTTCTCACACATCCCTCATACTCAATCATTCTAAACACCAGACACTCATTCTCATACAAAGAGCTTTGTATCTGTATTTATAGGGTCTTTATACTGCATTGGTATCACTGAAACTTATTAGAATCTTTTACTTAGGCAACTGCATATTGTAGTATAGTGTCCCTTTTTGAAAGTTACCCCCACTTTTTGGTTGATGTCTGATGCACTTTGACTGAATGTACCCTAGGTCCCTGCCAGTCAGGTTTTCAGGGCCTGTGTTCTTTCCCAAAACTGTACCTTTCTTTCCACAATTGGTACGCCTCTGGCACACATATAAGTCTCTTGCAAAAGGTACCACCGGGACTATGGGCCTCATGGCCAGAAAGGGTCTGCAAGAGATGCACCATGTATTGTGCCACCCTCAGAGACCCCTCACCTTACACACACACACACACACACAGCCATTGCAGACTACGGGCCTGATTCACAGAACTAACATAAGACAAAATCCTAAACTTACTACCAATTTCGAATTCACGGAAGGCACGTACTCATTTCGGTATTCAGAGAAGTTAGGAGTCCTAACTTTAGGACTCCTAAATGCCTTCTGTGAATACGAAAGCCTTAAAGGTAGGATTTTTCTCAATTTAGTAGTAGTAAAGTTAGGACTCCTAACTTTAGGACTCCTAAATGCCTTCTGTGAATACCGAAAGTCTTAAAATTAGGATTTTTCTCAGTTTAATAGTAGTAAAGTTAGCACTCCTAAATTTCGGACTCCTAAATGCTTTCTGTGAATACCGAGGGCCAGATGTAGGTCATTCCTATTTACCAACTCTTAAATACCAAATTTTACCGATTCGGTATTTAAGAGTCAGTAAATAGGAAGGGGGCAGATGTAGGTAATTCTAATTTCAGAATGACCGAATCTGTATGATTCGGTATTTACCGATTCGGTAAATACCAAATCTGTATTGCCTATTGATTCCTATGGGCCATGAAGCCCATAGGAATCAATGGGAAATACTGATTCGGTATTTACCTAATCGGTAAATACCGAATCCTGCAAGGGTGCTGGGGGTGTCACTTTGACACCCTCTAGCACCCTAAGTACAGGCTTGTGTGCCATGTGGCACACATACATGCCCTAAGGGCATATCTGTGTGTCACATGGCACAGGTGTACATGCACAGATGTGCATGTACACCTGAATTCGGTATTTTACCACCCAATTGGATTGGGTGGTAAAATACCGAATTCTGAAGGCCTGTAGCACTGTAAACAGTGCTACCTACATCTGGGTTTTACTGAATCGGTAAAATTACCGATTCGGTATTTTACCGAATCAGTAAAAAAATGGCCCCTACATGTCAAAACCCAATTACCGGTCGGTAACGGCCGAAATCGACCGTTACCAACCGGTAATTGGCGACCTACATCTGGCCACAAAAGTCTTAAAATTAGGATTTCTGTCAACTTTACCACTACTAAACTGAGGTACCAGTCCATTGACCAACATTGGGCTCAGTGACCTCTGCATCCAGCCGCCCTCACGCCACTGGTGATACACTACCTACCTTAAACTAACCCTTGCCCAGTGTTAGTCTAAAGTCTAAACCCTGAAGAGTAAGTAGTGCACTTACCTGTAATTGTGCATAACTGTTTTCCTATTGTTGATTGATATCCTAAAAGTATTTCTATACTTCGGTAAAATAGTTCTATTCCCTCTTTATCACTATACATATTGCATTTGAAAAGTATTGCTATTCTTAAAAATTGATACTTGAAACTGAACAAAAACTAATTGGTCTGGATTCAGTTTTTGAGTGTGTATAATTATTTCTTGTCTGAGTGTGTATAACAAATGCTTAACACAGCCCTCTGATAAGCCTAACTGCTCGACCACACTTCCACAAAGAGAGCTTTAGTATTGTCTACTTTTGTCTCTGTAAAGCCTCTGGAGATCCAGTAGACTCTGTGCACACTATACATTACTTTGGTATAGGATATACAGTGCCAACTTCCTACACATATAAATCTTTAATTTCATTGTTTTCATAGTATCATTCTCATCAATTCAATAGTGCCCGAAAACAAACTTTTCCTTTAGATGGTTCCATCCATTTACTATGCTCTTTTTTTTCAACCCTTTTTTCCTCTATTTCCCTCCAAAGGCAATGCTGTTTTTCTGTGTCTACCACTTATTTCTATATTTTGTGGCTTTTTATGTTAGTATTAATGCACTTTTTGGTGTGAAATGCCTTCAGCAGGACCGCCACATTCTTAGACGCCACATGAAGTCCAGGTTACCTGCAAAACACAAAACAAAGTCCTGATGAATTACTTCCCTAAAAGAATAAAAAGGCATGAACCATCTGAGCTTCCACCAATCAAAAAACAAAAACGGAATTTGGAACCCTTATCCATCCTTATCCATCCATTGATGGCCAGAAAATAAACAGAATGCTATCACAGTGCGCCTGTATCAGAGGGCATATCACGTGTAGTGACTAGTGAAAACTGCTAACATATGACTGCTAACATATGACCCTCACACCGGAAATGAATAAAAGTCTCAAACATAGGCCTATAAACAGCTAAAAAATGTAATCAAGCAAGATCTTCATGATATAAATAATTAGCTGGTCAGTCTGATTTTCAAAAGAGGTCCTAAAATCAGACCCAAAGAAGCAGTCAATGCAGTACAAAGGGAACAGAAGCCCACAAACATGGCTGACTCAACAGGGAACTCCTGCAAGTCATTACTGGAAAAGGCCCCTTCCCGAGAAACTCTAACTGTTGAGCTGTGAAGAGCCCATTGGAGGAGGAAGGACTGACACTCTTGTTGCTTTATAAAGCCTCCTCCTAAAAGCCCCAAAGTCGGATACTACAAATGAATACAACTACACAAATAAGTTTAGCTCTGGGTAAGGCAACCAAACGTCAAGAATACCACCTACATCACCAAAATATGCTTCTAAAAAATACAAACTATAAGACGCAGAAGTAGCACAGTTAGACGGTGCGCTGATGCTCTGCTCTAGTCATTGGTTTGCGTCAATAGTGATGTAAAAGGTGTGACTCAGCTGGCCTACTCAGATCATGAAAATTTAGATTTTCCTAGCCTCTGTGTCTTAGATTATATTAAAGACAATGAGACGAGTATTAGATTTCTTTTCTTGCTTTAATAAACACAGCAGCCAAAAGAAGAAATGTCATTACCCAGAACACCCTGGGAAAGAACTACTAAATTACATCACAATAGTATAGCCAATAAGACTTTGAAAATAACAATAACTATCTTGGCTGTGAGCAACAAGCCGCCCTCTTTTCTTGAGAGAGTCAATCAAGATGAAATTCAGAACACAAAATTATAGATTAACATAAAGTTAATATCACAGTCATAAAATCCATAAAGATGGCAATAAAGAAAAAAGAGCCATGCCTTGAAATGCAGAAGAAGGTTGAGAAATCCGTAAGGAGGAATCCAGAGGAGGCGATACACCAGTCGAGTTAACTGGATGTAGCCTAACTTATTGAAGGCACTAGGACTGCAGATAAAAGAAACCAGACACCAAGGCTAGGAAAGTCTCAATTTTATTACAAGACCGGAGGCTCATATTTTGCTTGTTCAAAGCAATGATATAAGAAGTTAGACGGATGAGCAACTGGTTTACAATAAAAGGTTTCTGACGTATTAACGTTTCACCAATCTGAAGATACGAGAATATCATGTAAACTTGCCCACTCCAAGAAAGCCCTAGAGGCCATATCCCCTCTGGCTGAGCGGGCACCAAAGGAATCAGTGGATATGCCAGCCAAAGATATGACACGTCTAACCCAAAGGGACAAAGTAGGAGCAGAGACGAGCTTTTGGAGTTTTTGAAAGGAAACAAGGAGTTGGGAAGAGGAGAAACTTCTGAGATCTGTTACATACATTTTTAAACAATTACCAACACATAATTTAGGTTAGGAGGGGAAAAAGAAAGAATAATGGACTGACGATAAATTAGATTTGGTATATCTGTTACCTTGAAAATAATCTCCTAAGGAAGAATAATGGAAAGATGATATATCTAGTGCTCTAACATCAGAGACACGGTTGATAGATACCAAACATAAAAGAATAGTGAACTTTACAAATATATGTTTGATGGATAAATCAGCCTCTTCTGGCCATGAAATAAAAAACACAGTACCAATGGTTTTCCATCTGCTCTGACGAGTGCTGCAGAGATTGTCGATCTGTAGGTATTAATGCTATAATAGACTTTCCCTTGTGAAGCCAAGAGGCTAGGAAACTAACTAACAAGGTTACATTTGCTGAAAGGGGATCTGAATCCCTGTCCAAACACCACCTACACCAGACTTACCAAGCTGGCTTGTGCACTTTTGCTGTGCCCGGAGCCCAGGATTGTTGGACAAGCCAGGCAGACTCCTCTGAAATCCTCATTGCTATGAGGTTTAGGGAGCCCTCTAGAATGAGATTGTGATGAAGACGCAGATGGTTGAGAAGTAAATCGGTGAATGGAAGAATCCACATCTAACTCTAAGGCGAGATCTGGGGCAGCAGAGAAAATCATTCTCCCGTTCCAAGCATCTAAGTAACTTAGTCAACAGAGGAGTTCTTCCCTGGATTCTAAATCCAGGGTTACCGGATCTGGGTAACCTAACACTTTGCACAGATGACAAGTCTCTGAAGGGCCCTGTAATGCAGAGAGTTGGGGGAAATTGCTTGAATGGAAGAAGCCAGAAGACCCACCAGACGAGCTGGCAATCTGAGGAAACACAGAGGAAGAGATAAAGCGTGAAGTATCTCCTTTTTTATTAGATCCACATTTTGATGAGGGAGTTGCAGAATTGACCGAGAAGTGTCTATGACAAAACCTAGAATTTCAGACATTATGATGAAACCAGAGAAGACATTTGAACATTAATTAGGAACCCTAGCCTTGATAAAAGATCCTGACAGAGATTTTGGTGACTAAGTCAGAAACAATTTCCCTTTGGATTATTTAAAGCATACTCTCATGAATACACACCACTTGCATATGCTTCTACTAACACTACCGAATCATAGCAGGAGCCAAAAGCTAATATAAAAATGTTTTATTAAATGGATCCTTAATTAGGGTTCAAAAGTTAAAAATACAACGTAGATAATAAATCAAATGTCAATACAACATATTACAATAATCCTCATAAAATTAAAAGAAACTGGGAGAATATAATTCATCACAAGATTTGGAACATATGAAGCACACCAAGTACATGAATCAAAAATCATAAAGGGTTCAACACTTATTGATGTTCTGTTGTTATTTTATCAATGGGAACCCATTCAGTGTGGTGTTAAACACAACTAGCGATGCGTTTCGGTGGTATAGTGTGGTCCAACCACCTTCTTCAGGCTTAAAGATACAATACGGTGTCTTGCAACACTTTCATCAAAATTGATGATAAAGAATTATAAAAGGGGATCTGTTTCCTCCCAAACAGTATATCTTCACTCTTATGGATTTCTCAGTCATAGATGGACTGGAAACAAGGACAAACTCTCACTTCTATCCTTTGATAAGACCAATAGGTGTACAGCCACTGATGACTCTGGCTCAAGATAAAAATTATATTAAAAATGATCTCCACTCGCTGTCTCAAGGCTTCTATTGCTAACCACTAGTCTTTGTCACGCAGCCGGTAGCCTGGACTCAACAGCCTCATGGCGTGCTCCAGACATTACTTGTTTGAAAAGAGATTTAGGTGAGCCAGAAGACAAGACTTGTCCTGAGCCATGATTAAGAAATCATTGAGATAGACAATGAGTCTTAATTAGAAAAGTAAGCGGGGAAGGAGGTCGAGCACAATTGCACCTATCCTAAATTGTTTAGTAAAAAGGAATTCTTTCTAGGTGTCACGGACTGGAGGTTTACAAGCCTCTAAATCTCCCAATACAGATGTCTTATTTATAGCTTCAAAACACACAGTGGTCCAGCACACTAGTACATTCCAATATTTCAATAATAATGACAATTTTCTCAAAACAATGAAAACAAAAGTTCAGTGGAATTCATTTGCAGTACTTTCTTTATTTCTTTATTTTTCTTCAATTAAAAGACTGTAGCCAATGCGTTTTGTCCTTCATGGACTTCTTCAGGGCTACAAATAACACATATATACATGTTATACAAATACTGTACATACATTTACACTATTTACAAACAAAACCAATTCTTTTACAAAATGCTTTGTACATTTAGCCACAAATTAGCTTAACATTATCCATTCCATAATGCAATGTTGTACCATTAATAAACGCCATTCCTATAAAACTCCACTGTTTACATTTATTCTATTACTTGCAGTGTGCAAGTCATGGTATCTTTCTAGGAGAAAGGATTTAGAGCTCTCAATGTTGTATCCTATTTAGGATCTAGTGGGCTAACAAAAATTATGATTTTATTATCATTCCCTATGCGGGATCACTTAGGTGGAAAGTTAGTATTTCTTACCAGAAAAAGTAATATTCTTGGGTCTTTAGCAAACGTCTTACATCGCTCCCCAAATGGCATCCAGCCTGATCTCAAATTGCCTAATATATAGGGATAGAAGTCAATTCTTTAGCCAGCCAATCCCTAAATTTTGTATTTAAAAAAAGGATATATATATATATATATATATATATATATATATATATATATATATATATATATATATATATATATATATATATATCCCTAAGTCAGGGCATAGTGCATACATTTCAAAATCTCTGTTTATATTCAATGAGATTATGACGGCAATACTCCAGTATCCAATGATTGATCCTAAATTTAAAAAATAAAATATCCATAGGATGGTATTTATAATTTCCCTATCACACATAATAATGACCACACATAAGTAAATTCCTTTTACTAAGCTATTTTACATCGACCACTGCTAGTTATGGTGGCCCTGTGCCCCCGCTGGTTTTTCTTTTTAAAGGGGTTAGGATCCCTTAGTGACAGTTTATATTGAGTAGTGTGCAAGTCATGGTATCTTTCTAGGAGAAAGGATTTAGAGCTCTCAATGTTGTATCCTATTTAGGATCTAGTGGGCTAACAAAAATTATGATTTTATTATCATTCCCTATGCGGGATCACTTAGGTGGAAAGTTAGTATTTCTTACCAGAAAAAGTAATATTCTTGGGTCTTTAGCAAACGTCTTACATCGCTCCCCAAATGGCATCCAGCCTGATCTCAAATTGCCTAATATATAGGGATAGAAGTCAATTCTTTAGCCAGCCAATCCCTAAATTTTGTATTTAAAAAAAGGATATATATATATATATATATATATATATATATATATATATATATATATATATATATATATATCCCTAAGTCAGGGCATAGTGCATACATTTCAAAATCTCTGTTTATATTCAATGAGATTATGACGGCAATACTCCAGTATCCAATGATTGATCCTAAATTTAAAAAATAAAATATCCATAGGATGGTATTTATAATTTCCCTATCACACATAATAATGACCACACATAAGTAAATTCCTTTTACTAAGCTATTTTACATCGACCACTGCTAGTTATGGTGGCCCTGTGCCCCCGCTGGTTTTTCTTTTTAAAGGGGTTAGGATCCCTTAGTGACAGTTTATATTGACTTTATTTTATGCTCAGAGTTCAGTAACACCAACAATATTTCGCATATTCTATCATAATCCCCCATTATTTCAGCAGATATATAGTAAAAACAGTAAGTTTTCAACTGGTCATAGTATTTTCAGAGTACCATCCCAAAGTGCCCCAAAATTTTTTTAAGCTGCATGTATTAGCTGTCCTGTCGATCTATGTTAGATGTTATTTTTCGTATAATGTAGTCGATTCGTGGCGCCATCTTAACCGCCCCAGATTCTTACATGCTGTATATGCTAACCACCACTGTATAACATGGAAAAGGTGATTTGGCACTATAGAAATGAGTCTTCCCTGACTTCTGAGGAAGGCTACTGCTGATTTGAGAATCTTGGTGAAACACCAAGTGACTGAAGAGCGATCAAAAGGTTGAGTTTTGAATGGAAAAAGGACTTTCCCCACTTAAATTGAAGAAACTTCCTGTAAGTTGGATGAACAGTAACTGTCAAGTAAGTGTCTTGAAGATTTAGACGCACTAACCAATCGTCTTGAAGAAGTAGATCTCTGAGAAGAAGAATGGTCTTCATCTTGAAATTATGCAAGAGCTGGCAGCCTGGATGTCCGCCAACTGCCTGAAACTTAATGGCAGCAAAACCGAGGTGCTCGTGGTGGGGGGATGTCCGTCGGTGTGGACGTCGGCGTGGTGGCCATCCTGCCTTGGAGAGACACCGGTTCCTTGCCAGGAAGCCAGGAATCTTGGGATGTGGTTGGACACCAACCTTGCCTTTGAATCCCAGATTGGTCGTGTGGTGGGGACATGCTTTGGAGTCCTAAGAACTCTGAGAAAGGTCTTGGACTTCCTGCCCACTTCCGCTCGTTGGACGCTGGTGCATGCCTTAGTCACCTCACGCCTAGACTACTGCAATTTTCTGTATCTGGGGGCCACGGGAAAGGCTCTCAACCGCCTACAGGTGCTGCAGAATGCCGCCGCTCGCCTTATTTTGAGGCTTCCTAGAAGATCTTCCTCTAGGGCAGCACTTCAGGCTCTGCACTGGCTGCCTGTGAGGAGCAGGGTGGAATTCAAGGCCCTTGCCACGTGTCACCGGATTCTGGGTGGCAAAGCCCCTGCCCCGCTTCAGGGCCTGGTGACCAGGTATGAGCCCACAAGGACCCTGCGCTCCTCCTGTACAGGCCTCCTGAAAATTCCTAGAATTAGGAAAGCGCGTATGGGGGGAAGGTCGTTCAGATTTCTGGAACCGAAGCATTGGAATGACCTTCCGTCTGAGATACGCCTGGAGTCATCAGAACCTCTGTTCAGAAATAAACTTAAGACCTACCTATTCAGACGGTAGCCGGTTGCGCTAGCTGTTAACTGCTTACTCCACTTTTATAGCGCGGGGACACGCCTGTAGGCGTACACCAGGCGCTTTACAAATGCCCCTAATAATAATAATAATAATAATAAATAATATGGTATACCACAAAGTTGTTGAACACCTTTAGATTGATGACTGGACAATACTTTTTTAGAATTAGGAAAATGGAGCTGAGGAAACCTGATGGATCGAAAAGTAGTCTTTTCTGTAGCCTGTTTTGAGAGAAGGAATTGCACTTCCTCCTGCACAAGGAGAAACTGATCCTGTGAGAAACAAAGAGGATGGGTAAGATGACAGTGTGTCTGAATTTGATATAGATCTGTGCAATAACCCTGAATAGTCTGAATCACCAAAGCATCTGACGTTAGAGACAACCAAACATCTAGACAATACGCTAACCTGCCTCCTACAGGAGGAAGGACAAAATTGGAAGTTCTTAAGTGAGAATTGATCATCTTTGGCTCTGTATCCTCTGTTCCAGAATCCACAGGAATGACTGTCCTGTCAAACAGAGTAGCGGAGCATATCCAGGCTTACCTTCCGTGTGGTCAAAGGTGCAAGAGCCACGAGAACTTTGGAGCCGGAGGAGCGCCCTTGGACCAGCGCCGTCAGCACCTCATTGCCGCCAGTCGCACCGCCGCTCCGGGACTACAGTTCCCATGAGCCTTTGCGGCGGCGCGTTCCCTGACGCGATCAACGCGACAGGAGGGGCTTCAAAGGAAGCGAGCCCTCGGCGGAGCGGGGGGTCCTGCCAAACAGAGTAGCGGAGCATATCGAGGCTTACCTTCCGTGTGGTCAAAGGTGCAAGAGCCACAAGAACTTTGGAGCCGGAGGAGCGCCCTTGGACCAGCGCCATCAGCACCTCATTGCCGCCAGTCGCGCCGCCGCTCCGGGACTACAGTTCCCGTGAGCCTTTGTGGCGGCGCGTTCCCTGACGCGATCAACGCGACAGGAGGGGCTTCAAAGGAAGCGAGCCCTCGGCGGAGCGGGGGGTCCTGCCAAACAGAGTAGCGGAGCATATCGAGGCTTACCTTCCGTGTGGTCAAAGGTGCAAGAGGCACGAGAACTTTGGAGCCGGAGGAGCGCCCTTGGACCAGCGCCGTCAGCACCTCATTGCCGCCAGTCGCGCCGCCGCTCCGGGACTACAGTTCCCGTGAGCCTTTGCGGCTGCGCGTTCCCTGACGCGATCAACGCGACAGGAGGGGCTTCAAAGGAAGCGAGCCCTCGGCGGAGCAGGGGGTCCTGCCAAACAGAGTAGCGGAGCATATCGAGGCTTACCTTCCGTGTGGTGAAAGGTGCAAGAGCCACGAGAACTTTGGAGCCGGAGGAGCGCCCTTGGACCAGCGCTGTCAGCACCTCATTGCCGCCAGTCGCGCCGCCGCTCCGGGACTACAGTTCCCGTGAGCCTTTTGCGGCGGCGCGTTCCCTGACGCGATCAACGCGACAGGAGGGGCTTCAAAGGAAGCAAGCCCTCGGCGGAGCGGGGGGTCCTGCCAAACAGAGTAGCGGAGCATATCGAGGCTTACCTTCCGTGTGGTCAAAGGTGCAAGAGCCACGAGAACTTTGGAGCCGGAGGAGCGCCCTTGGACCAGCGCCGTCAGCACCTCATTGCCGCCAGTCGCGCCGCCGCTCCGGGACTACAGTTCCCGTGAGCCTTTGCGGCGGCGCGTTCCCTGACGCGATCAACGCGACAGGAGGGGCTTCAAAGGAAGCGAGCCCTCCGCGTCGCGGGACGCGAGCGGGACGCCCGGGGCGAAGCCCGGGCAAAGGGCGGGCCCTCTGTGGCCCTCAGAGGCCCGAAAAGGCCAGGCGAGGCCACCCCCCTGTTGTTCACTGCTCGGTATCAATAAGGTATCGCACAAAGCTGACTATATCTCACCGCGTAGTTGTTATTTGACCATCGTACCTGACCCCTACCCTGTTACACCGCTCATCCATCCTGTCTACTCGCTATAGCCTGAAGGCAACATGGGGAAGAAACGGGTACCTGTTGCTACTGAGTCACTCAATACCATGGACTCCTATGTCATACAAAAGGTCAGTAAGATCAATAATGAGAGAAGGCAATCCTTAGGCATGAGCCAATCCCCAGTTCTGGCACTAGAAAGCCCGTCCTCAAGCGCATCAATCACAGTGACGTCGGATATACCGCTAGAGACTCCCACAATAAGTAGTTTAGATCTTATCCCACAAGATCATGGCAACGAGGAAGAAGATTCTGATGTTTTAGTAGATTTGTCTGTTAACACTGGTCTTGATTCTAATCACCGGATTGTTACAGTGGAAGATGCATTATCACCGGAGCAGCCCGTACCAAGGGCCGTGAGATCTTGCAGAAAATCTCAGTCAAAGCGGGGGGGAAACAACAAGGTAGGAAAAAGCTGGCCACACCACCCCCAAGACGTAATGTGAAAAATGTGGAATTTGACGTTGAAGAGGAGTCAAGACGCATTATCGATGATGACCTATTTAATCGGATACAAGAAATGATTGACATTAAGATCAGGACAATCATTAAGCCTTTGATCAGGAAACTGGACAAACTAACTTCAGAGGTCAAAAAGGTGGGCGGAGTACATAGTAAGTTGGTCGAAGAGGTAGAGAATTTATCCTCACTTGTTACAAAATTGGTGCCCACAGATGCGGAGGTCATATCACCTGTGAACGCATCACAGACCACACAACAAGAGCAGCCATTACCATCCCCATTAATATCGGCACCCAGACAGGATGCAGCGGTAGGAGTCTTTTCCACCACAACAACCGCCGCTATAGCAGGATCAAAACAAGAGGATGACTCAGCCCAATTTATTCTGGAGGCCTCCCCGGTAGTGCTTGTATTAGCAAATGTCCCTGTTTTATCACAAGATAAAATAGAATCTAAACAGGGTCTGAAAGATAAAGCGCTACATTGGCTCACTACTAATATGCATATGACACAGCAAGGGTTGGATAGTTTAGCAAGGGATATTGTCATGACTAGGAGGGTACCCTGGATCGGGAATAAGCCCAAAATATTTAAGGGGGACTGCGTAATCATAAACTTTGCTAATGCGGATGTCCTCCCAAACATTCTGAATAACATCTTCCCACCCCAACGTCGTAGCGGTTCCATAATCCCCCTCACCCTAAAATTTTTCTTTAGCGAGACCCAGCTTGCCACTTTCTTTAACACCCCTAAAGCCAAGAGAGCTACTAATGCCAACAGCTGGGAAGGGGGTACTAGATCTCGATACCCTAACAACCGTTTCCAGCCCAGTTCTAACTTTGAGAATGGAAGATTTAACTACCCGCAAGAGCCAAATTTCAGGCCTGCTATGCCATATGAGCCAGTTACAAATGGATGGGGTCCTGGCTTCCCGAACCAGGATTTTATTGGCCGGAGAAATAGGTTTGTGCCACGGATGAGAAATGACCAGTTCTTGTTTCACCCAAACACGCCACAACCAATGTGGAATACAACAGTTATAGGTCAAGGTCAGGTAGCTACTCCCTTTGATTGGGGAGGCGGAATGGGGAATAGGTACGGTCCTCTGTCCGACCTAAACAACTGCGACTGACTTAAGCTTGGAACTGACTCAGAAAGCGAGGCTAGAAACATGCCATCATTAAATACTGGTCAATATTATATTGGTGAAGATCACAGCGAGTCTTTCTTTAGAGAAGCTTCAGAGAGCAATGAGCCGCGAGAGTGCGACCTCCCCCTGTTATCTGATCAGACAGAGGCCTGTGAAAAGCTGAGCCTGAATACAGAGCTCATACAGAGCCTTCCTGAAGTGGAAACAAGCGAAGGGGCTTTATCCTCACGAACAGCGGAAGGTTGCTTGGGGGGAGTAAAAGAGCTTAGGACATCTACTGACCCATGTAAAATCATAAGTTGGAACATAGCAGGCTCAAATGCAAAACGCCAGGACAACGCTTGTTTGAGCTTCGTCTCAAACCATCACATCATCGCTCTGCAAGAAACGTGGGACACATCCGCCAATTTTTGGTGGGATGGATTTAACAGTTTCACCAAACCCGCTGTCCCCAGCCGCATGGGAAGAGCCAAAGGTGGTCTGGCAACCATGTTCTCTTTAGATTTGAAAGGTAGCTATAGGCAGATTAATACTGACTCCGTCAACATTTTAATAGTTGAAAGGGTGATAAACAACAATAGTAGGACCATTTACGTAAATTTTTATAATTCTGGGAATAGCGAACATAGAGGCCGCAATGTTGCTAACCTAGACAGCATCTTAAATACAGTATTTCAGAATATCAAGTTTACTTTTTAGTTAATATTAGGTGATTTTAACATTCATTTATGCAACTTAGCCTGTAAGGGAAGTAGTGACAATGATAATGAGGATGACGAGGAGGCCCCCTTGGGACCCCACTTTGAACATTCCACAGAGGGGTACGAGTTAGAAGAATTTCTTGCTAACTACGACTTGTATGAACCTGACAGGGGCCCGAGGGCACCAACTTTTACTGGCACCCAACATGGATCAGTAATAGACTACATCTTTGTCTCACGAGGCATTTTAAACCGGACTATGGACTACCGCACAGTTACAATACCGTATAGCGACCATAATCCTGTTTTACTTGAAGTAGCCTGGGGATCCCAGATGGGTGCATCGCCAATATCGTTAAAACCTGTACATGCCCTGAGGCCCTCCGATCAAGATAGACGTTTGAAATGGGCTAAAGTGATCCCGGAGAACTTTTACGAAAAAATTTTTCCTAAAATAAAAGATAAGGTGGACATTTGCAAAAACATCGGCGCCCAAGGTAAAGAAGTAATAGCGGCGTATGAGGCAATATGTGGACAGGTGGCGAAGGACCTTTTAGCCAAACCAAAAAAAGGAACTCCTGGGAAAAAGCGCTGGTTTGACTCTGCATGTTCAAAAGCCCATAGAGCACTGCTGGTAGCCTTAAAATCCTCGCCCCGGGTCGGAGATGACATCACTAGATTAAGGAAAAACTATAAGGCAGCCATAAAGAATCGCAAGGATGTCATCAAGCGCGAATCATGGGAAAATCTCCTCTCAGCGGCAGTATTGAAGGATAGCAGGAGATTTTGGGAGATTATCAAACAGCCCCTATTTTCGATGATAAAAATGATCCCATGGATTGCGTGATCACCGACGAAAAGTGGCTGCATCATTTTAAAAATGTTTAGGAGGGTGAGGATAAAGGAACTAAAGACGCCCTATTGCCTATAGTAGCCGCTCACCCTATCATTTTTAACTCGGAAGAAGTGGATAAAGCACTATTAGCCACAACAAGACATAAGGCACCTGGCCCTGACGGCGTCCCTGCTGACTTCTTTATGTACTCACCTAAAATGTGGGCAGAGGTCCTGTCAAATGTGTTTAATGCAGTTAACGATAATCAAGCCCCGAGTTCTTGGGCCACATCCACCATCGTCCCTATTTTTAAAAATAAAGGCCAGCGGGATGATCCCACTTGCTATAGGCCTATATTTATTTATTTATTTATTTTTGACACTTATAAAGCGCTACTTATACCCTTAGGCGTCAAGGCGCTAAAACCATTATTGAAAGGGAGGGAAGAAAGAGTAGGCAGAAAAAACGAATAATCAGTGTAACAGTTAAGCATGGTTAATGAGAGAACAGCCAGGTTTTCAGGAGTTTACGAAACTGAAACAGCGTAACACTCCGTCTGATGTTGAGAGGCAAGGTGTTCCAAAATCTGGGGGCAGCCACAAGGAAGCGACGGTCTCCCCAGGACACTGTTTTGGTGCGTGGAACAGACAATTGATTTATATATCTCTTCTGGCCTCAACCATAAAAATTCTGGGTAGAGCACTGTTGGCCAGACTGAGGGAGAACGTTGAGAGCTGTGGTGGGTTGTCTGAATTACAATATGGATTCAGAGAAAGAAAAGGGACCATCGAACAATGCATAAACCTGCACCTACTCATCTCTAAATATACCGTGGCCAAGGAGGGTTGCGTGTTTCTTGCATTCATGGACCTCTCTTCGGCCTTCGACCTGGTTAATAGGTCAAAACTGTGGGTGATCTTGCTTGAGATGGGTATCGATGAGTCGTTGGTTGTGTTCATGGCCACCCTGCATCAGGAGCTTTTTGCAGCTGTCCGAGTAACAAATGACGGTAGACGCACCCCTTTGTTTAAATCCTTAAAGGGTGTACGGCAAGGCTGCATCTTAGCCCCCTTACTGTTTACCATATATATCAATGGATTGGGCGGTCACCTGCGGGGTCTGGAAGCTGACGTTCCGTATGCAGGAGGTGTCAAAATACCGGCACTCTTGTATGCAGACGACGCAGTGTTGATAGCCCGCACTGGAGTAGGCTTACAGCATCTCCTGGACGCATTTGGTTCTTTTATGGAGAATCTGGACCTCAAGGTAAATGCCTCCAAATCACACACAATGGTAATGGGGCGTGAGAGTAACAAAAAAAGACATAAATCATTTTTTTGTAGGGGGGTTCAAATGTAACGACATTTCCCTATTTGGGTGTAATATTCGACCAAAAAGGATCTTGGGGCCCACAGATAAGAGCAAAGAGGTTGGCAGTAATAAGATCGTCCTCAGCAGTACTGGGTTTTGCTGGTAAGCTAGGGGCTAGGCCCATGGAAGCTCTTTTAAAAATCTATATGAGTAAACCGGCGGCCATAGCGTCATATGGCTCCCCTTTGTGGGGGTATGTAAATCTTGACCCAATCCAGAGAGCATAGAATAGATTCATCAGATCCCTGCTCTCTGTACCACAGTCAACCCCAACGTATTCTATTCACAAAGAGGTGGGCTTACCCTATTTGTCAGATACCTTGAGCCTGGCACCATTGATTCTGTGGTTGAAAATGTGGACTAACGAAGATCTCCCCTTGAACCACAAAATTCTGCTCGACGTCTTATCTCTGGACAAATATAATAGTATCCCATGGTTGGCCTATTTAGGGGAAAACATTTACAGACCTGGGTCGCCCGGAACTTTTTTATCCCCAGATAAAATTAGGGTACAGGATATAGCCTTCATTAAAAAGCTATTCAAGGAGAGGCAGGAAGCACGGCGGGAGGAATATGAACTGTTGAAACCAGCGGTTTATTTATTTGTGTAATTTATATAGCGCGCAGCTACCCCAACATAGCATTTTGGTTAGCTCATCCTCACTCGCCCCCTATCTGAGCTTTTTCACATTCCCTTATCACAGGTTTTTATTAAAGTTTAGATTTAATTTGCTACATTTTTATTTGGGTTCTTTTAAGAGCTGGCAGAAGGCTGATCTAGCCCCACCGTGCAGCTGCGATAATTTCTCAGTGCAGGATACCCTGCACTTTGTCATGTTTTGTAGTTTGTATCACGAGCAGAGAAAGAAACATTTGCTCCCTATCTTGAAAGAAGCGGGTTTCACGCAGGTGCGACCGGCTTTGCTTTTTTTACAACTTTTACCTAACCCACGTATTACTTTTTGCATGGCAAATTTTTTGGTAGCTGCCGTAAGGGCAAAATCTGTTGGCCAAAACCCGCCTTAAAATTAATGGCTTTTTATCATGTATTATTAATATGAAATGTAAATCTTTTTTAATTATGTAGACACCTCTTTTAACTCCATATGCCTAGATGGTTTGCCTCTAGGAAAATGTAGGTGGAAGTATTGTATGTAAATGTAATTATCTTTGTTTTTATTGTTTGTTCTTTGTATGACTTGTAAAAAGTCGAATAAAGATATTCTGACTGACTGACTGAGGAAGAAATGAGGTTTGTACTCCTGAAAATATTCTTGCTGGGAGCCTTGATTGTAGGACCCTATGTGGAGGAATTGATCCCTGGAGGAATAACATCCAGCAAAGCGACTCCTACCTTTGCCAGCCCTGCCAAAAAACAGAGAAAAGAAGATCTTCTTCAAAGAAAACTGGGCTTTGTCAATGGTAGCAAGTGGAAACATATTTGCCCATTTCCTTTATGAAGGAATCTGGAAACAAAAGACCATTAGCCTGAGGTCCCTCTTATTTAGTAGCTAGGCTCCTCAGCTTCAGATTTGTTTTAAAAAAAGGGTTTTACTTCTTCTTGTGAAATGTAAGCATTTGTATTGCCCAACATGCATATGGCACACTGAGCCCAATTAGACAGGGTGTCAGGGTCTACCTGTTCCCCTTCCATCTTTGCCTCCCCAGCTAAATCCAGAATCCTGGTCAATGGGCCCACTGGATCCAAAATCCTGTCCTGGCAATTAGACCAGGCTCTATCGGCTCCTTTCTTATGGTCTTTTCCAAATTTTGTAAAAAATAATAACATATTTGGTTCAATAATAGGAGTATCAGCCAATATATTGGGAAGGGAGGGACAACGTAATTCTGACTTGAATTTATTTATGGAGGACATATCCAAGGAGTGTCTTAAAAAAAGAAACATAATCTGACACATGGTCAGAAGGGAACCACTCTGAGGCATTTGAGTGATGGATTAAAACAGGGTGAAACTTAGGTTTCCCTAAAGGATCTACAAGATCATTGGACAATGGGTGGGACATACCATCTGAAGGAGAAACTCTATCCCTTTTCTCCAGAGGCCCATTATCAGAGAGGTCATTAATGACATTGAAATTAGCCCTGTCATAATCCAAGTTGCCATCATCATCAATATCAGTGTCCTGTAAGCTAGTAACATTAAGGGGGAAGGAAGGGAGTCTCGAAAAAGCAGCCTCTCGGGTGGGAGGGCCAATCTTGAATGAAACACTTTTTAAAAAGACACTCTGACGTGCAGCACATTTCTTTCCTATTTTAGATGGAACCTCATTGGGGCTATGCAGCAAGAAAAGAGGGCTTGTTTCTCTCAGTCAAGATAATTATTGATACTCTTATTAGCTACACTATTGTGATGTAATGAAGTAGTTCTTTCCCAGGGTTTTCTGGGTAATTATGTTTTTTCTTTTGCTTGCTGTGTCTATTAAAGCAATGAAAAAAGCATATTATGAGCCTCCAGTCTTGTAATAAAATTAAGCAGTACAGTAAGCATGTGCCAGAAGATCTCATATCTCTATCTCATTAAGTAGCTGACGAACATATTCAAGAAGCAGCTTCTTTTACCTTCATCCATCCGAATCCATGTGGTCCATAATCCCATCAATAAAACAGCATGCAGAGAGAAGGCTATTTAACCTGCTCCTAAAGTTCCAGAAATCCGCGGATTTCCAGAGAAGGTACCCCTGGATCAGGGCTATAACCAGGCCCGGACTGGCCGTAGCGGGTAGCGGGCACCGGGCAATCCCCCGGTGCGCCGCACGGGTGGGGGCTGGTTTTGGGCCCCTGGGGTCGATTTTGTTACAGGGCTGTTTTTGCAGCATAGCTGCAAAAGCGGCCCTGTAACAAAATCGGCCGAAAACCGGCCCTGGCAGAGAGCTTGGAGGCACCCCAACCCCTGGGGAGGTGGGGGGGCCAGCCAAGCACTTTGCCAGGGCTGGTTTTGGTTTCCAGTCCGGTCCTGGCTATAACGCAGAATGTGAGGGGGCCCAAACTGAATGTTAGAACATAAAAATGGTGGGCATCTTATCACAATGGAAACTCAAAATACTCATTAAACCACTTACCAATAATTAGACAGCTCATGTAAGCATATTCCATGGCTTAAAATGTATATGTGAGCCAATCTATATGCTTTCCACAACAAGACTTCCTAACTTACTCCCAATCTGTTCCTGTTTAGGAAGACACTTAAGACCTGGCTTTTTAACCTCTAGGGTGTTCTTCTTTTCTTTTGTCTCTGTCTTATGCTGTTATGTTTTTTAATTGCTGAGCTGCCTACATAAAGCGCCGGGACACTCTTTCTGAGTAGCCGTGCGCTATACAAATAAAAGTATAACATAACATAACATAACATAACATAACTCAGGCATGATGGTCACAAAATCTAGCAGGAACAATTGCTATCAACTGAAAATGGGAACCAGGATGTCAGATGCCTTGCCTAGGATATAAGAAATGGGTATAATACATGATGAGGAGTGGCAGGAGGCAGTGACATCCCCAAGAGTAGTTGTCATCTCGGCGCGCCTGCGACTCATACAGCGTAAGGTTCTTCACAGGGTCTACGTAACGGGGTCCCACCTGATTCGCATGGGAGTGACTGGAGTGGGGGACTGCGGAGAGGGTGCGCTCAGTTAGGCACCTTTTTCCACATCATCTGGGACTGTGCTCACATCCAATCCTACTGGATTAAGATACACGAGGCAATTAGTGAGGTGCTTGAAATTTCTCTCCACCCAGAAGCACGTAGATGCCTTCTCAACATCTGGGAGCCCACTGACTTGAACACATATCATTTTTACAACAAGGGGTGGTGAGGGACAGAGTCTCTGAATTAAGCAGAAAGCTCTCACCCAGTCAAGAGATCAGGGCTAGATCCAACACTGTTTTTTAGCTCACTGCACCATCCCAGTTTCAGAACCTGGCTGTATGCAAATTAGTCTGTTCCTGTCCCAGTGCATGATGGGAACAGGGCAAACCAAACTACAAAAGCCAATTCTTACACTGGGAAGGAAACAAGCTCCCGGGGACCGGTTTCTGGCATTACAGCCGTCTTCGGCCCGGTTTGCTTGAATCCTGATGGTGCAATGAGCAAGGGTCTCACATCTGAGAATACCCTTCCACGCTTAGGGTGGACAAAAATATTTACAACAAGGGGTAGTGAGGGACAGAGTCTCTGAATTAAGCAGAAAGCTCTCACCCAATCAAGAGATCAGGGCTAGATCCAACACCGTTTTTTATCTCACTGCACCATCCCAGTTTCAGAACCTGGCTGTATGCAAATTAGTCTGTTCCTGTCCCAGTGCATGATGGGAACAGGGCAAACCAAACTACAAAAGCCAATTCTTACACTGGGAAGGAAACAAGCTCCTGGGGACCGGTTTCTGGCATTACAGCCGTCTTCGGCCCGGTTTGCTTGAATCCTGATGGTGCAATGAGCAAGGGTCTCACATCTGAGAATACCCTTCCACGCTTAGGGTGGACAAAAATATTTACAACAAGGGGTAGTGAGGGACAGAGTCTCTGAATTGAGCAGAAAGCTCTCACCCAGTCAAGAGATCAGGGCTAGATCCAACACCGTTTTTTAGCTCACTGCACCATCCCAGTTTCAGAACCTGGCTGTATGCAAATTAGTCTGTTCCTGTCCCAGTGCATGATGGGAACAGGGCAAACCAAACTACAAAAGCCAATTCTTACACTGGGAAGGAAACAAGCTCCCGGGGACCGGTTTCTGGCATTACAGCCGTCTTCGGCCCGGTTTGCTTGAATCCTGATGGTGCAATGAGCAAGGGTCTCACATCTGAGAATACCCTTCCACGCTTAGGGTGGACAAAAATATTTACAACAAGGGGTGGTGAGGGACAGAGTCTCTGAATTAAGCAGAAAGCTCTCACCCAGTCAAGAGATCAGGGCTAGATCCAACACCGTTTTTTAGCTCACTGCACCATCCCAGTTTCAGAACCTGGCTGTATGCAAATTAGTCTGTTCCTGTCCCAGTGCATGATGGGAACAGGGCAAACCAAACTACAAAAGCCAATTCTTACACTGGGAAGGAAACAAGCTCCAGGGACCGGTTTGTGGCATTACAGCCGTCTTCGGCCCGGTTTGCTTGAATCCTGATGGTGCAATGAGCAAGGGTCTCACATCTGAGAATACCCTTCCACGCTTAGGGTGGACAAAAATATTTACAACAAGGGGTGGTGAGGGACAGAGTCTCTGAATTAAGCAGAAAGCTCTCACCCAGTCAAGAGATCAGGGCTAGATCCAACACCGTTTTTTTAGCTCACTGCACCATCCCAGTTTCAGAACCTGGCTGTATGCAAATTAGTCTGTTCCTGTCCCAGTGCATGATGGGAACAGGGCAAACCAAACTACAAAAGCCAATTCTTACACTGGGAAGGAAACAAGCTCCCGGGGACCGGTTTCTGGCATTACAGCCGTCTTCGGCCCGGTTTGCTTGAATCCTGATGGTGCAATGAGCAAGGGTCTCACATCTGAGAATACCCTTCCACGCTTAGGGTGGACAAAAATATTTACAACAAGGGGTGGTGAGGGACAGAGTCTCTGAATTAAGCAGAAAGCTCTCACCCTGGGCCAGGGACAGACTGATTTGCATATAGCCATGTTCTGAGCTGGGATGGGGCAGTGAGATAAATAACGGTGATGGATCAAGCCCTGATCTTTGGACTGGGTAAGAGTGGTCTGTTTAACTCAGACACTCTGTTCATCACCACCCCCTTTTCTAAATCGTTTTTGGCCACTATAGGTGTGGCAGGGTATGCTCAGACATGAGTCCCTTTCTCACTGCTCCATCAGGATTCAAGCAAGCCGGGCCGAAGAAGGCTGAAATGCCAGAAACCGGTCCCCGGTAGCTTGTCTCCTTTCTGGTGAAGAATTGGCTTGGTAGTTTAGTCTGCCCTGTTCCCATGATGCACTGGGCCAGGGACAGACTGATTTGCATATAGCCATGTTCTGAGCTGGGATGGGGCAGTGAGATAAATAACGGTGATGGATCAAGCCCTGATCTTTGGACTGGGTAAGAGTGGTCTGTTTAACTCAGACACTCTGTTCATCACCACCCCCTTTTTTCTAAATCGTTTTTGGCCACTATAGGTGTGGCAGGGTATGCTCAGACATGAGTCCCTTTCTCACTGCTCCATCAGGATTCAAGCAAGCCGGGCCGAAGAAGGCTGAAATGCCAGAATCCGGTCCCCGGTAGCTTGTCTCCTTTCTGGTGAAGAATTGGCTTGGTAGTTTAGTCTGCCCTGTTCCCATGATGCACTGGGCCAGGGACAGACTGATTTGCATATAGCCATGTTCTGAGCTGGGATGGGGCAGTGAGATAAATAACGGTGATGGATCAAGCCCTGATCTTTGGACTGGGTAAGAGTGGTCTGTTTAACTCAGACACTCTGTTCATCACCACCCCCTTTTCTAAATCGTTATTGGCCACTATAGGTGTGGCAGGGTATGCTCAGACATTAGTCCCTTTCTCACTGCTCCATCAGGATTCAAGCAAGCCGGGCCGAAGAAGGCTGAAATGCCAGAATCCGGTCCCCGGTAGCTTGTCTCCTTTCTGGTGAAGAATTGGCTTGGTAGTTTAGTCTGCCCTGTTCCCATGATGCACTGGGCCAGGGACAGACTGATTTGCATATAGCCATGTTCTGAGCTGGGATGGGGCAGTGAGATAAATAACGGTGATGGATCAAGCCCTGATCTTTGGACTGGGTAAGAGTGGTCTGTTTAACTCAGACACTCTGTTCATCACCACCCCCTTTTCTAAATCGTTTTTGGCCACCCATAGGTGTGGCAGGGTATGCTCAGACATGAGTCCCTTTCTCACTGCTCCATCAGGATTCAAGCAAGCCGGGCCGAAGAAGGCTGAAATGCCAGAAACCGGTCCCCGGTAGCTTGTCTCCTTTCTGGTGAAGAATTGGCTTGGTAGTTTAGTCTGCCCTGTTCCCATGATGCACTGGGCCAGGGACAGACTGATTTGCATATAGCCATGTTCTGAGCTGGGATGGGGCAGTGAGATAAATAACGGTGATGGATCAAGCCCTGATCTTTGGACTGGGTAAGAGTGGTCTGTTTAACTCAGACACTCTGTTCATCACCACCCCCTTTTCTAAATCGTTTTTGGCCACTATAGGTGTGGCAGGGTATGCTCAGACATGAGTCCCTTTCTCACTGCTCCATCAGGATTCAAGCAAGCCGGGCCGAAGAAGGCTGAAATGCCAGAAACCGGTCCCCGGTAGCTTGTCTCCTTTCTGGTGAAGAATTGGCTTGGTAGTTTAGTCTGCCCTGTTCCCATGATGCACTGGGCCAGGGACAGACTGATTTGCATATAGCCATGTTCTGAGCTGGGAGGGGGCAGTGAGATAAATAACGGTGATGGATCAAGCCCTGATCTTTGGACTGGGTAAGAGTGGTCTGTTTAACTCAGACACTCTGTTCATCACCACCCCCTTTTCTAAATCGTTTTTGGCCACTATAGGTGTGGCAGGGTATGCTCAGACATGAGTCCCTTTCTCACTGCTCCATCAGGATTCAAGCAAGCCGGGCCGAAGAAGGCTGAAATGCCAGAAACCGGTCCCCGGTAGCTTGTCTCCTTTCTGGTGAAGAATTGGCTTGGTAGTTTAGTCTGCCCTGTTCCCATGATGCACTGGGCCAGGGACAGACTGATTTGCATATAGCCATGTTCTGAGCTGGGATGGGGCAGTGAGATAAATAACGGTGATGGATCAAGCCCTGATCTTTGGACTGGGTAAGAGTGGTCTGTTTAACTCAGACACTCTGTTCATCACCACCCCCTTTTCTAAATCGTTTTTGGCCACTATAGGTGTGGCAGGGTATGCTCAGACATGAGTCCCTTTCTCACTGCTCCATCAGGATTCAAGCAAGCCAGGCCGAAGAAGGCTGAAATGCCAGAAACCGGTCCCCGGTAGCTTGTCTCCTTTCTGGTGAAGAATTGGCTTGGTAGTTTAGTCTGCCCTGTTCCCATGATGCACAGGGCCAGGGACAGACTGATTTGCATATAGCCATGTTCTGAGCTGGGATGGGGCAGTGAGATAAATAACGGTGATGGATCAAGCTCTGATCTTTGGACTGGGTAAGAGTGGTCTGTTTAACTCAGACACTCTGTTCATCACCACCCCCTTTTCTAAATCGTTGAACACATATCACACACTATGGGCCACTCTAGGGCTTACAACAGCAAAAAGGAACATAGCACGGCTCTGGGGAGCTACTCACACACCTACCCTGTCAGACCTTGACTGGTGCATGTTCAGGGAGAAAACGGTATACACTGCTCGGGGTTGCTCCCAGAAATGGCCCAAGATCTGGAACCCATGCAATTCCTACAGGGGAAATATTTGTAACCCACCCAATGACACTGATTTTGATGTTGCCTCTTTCCCATGACTTTCAATTGAGACAACTGTTATTTGATGATTGTTGAATATCTCCGCTGTCACGACTTTTACTTCATCCTATGTACTGTACGTATATGTCAATGACTTAAAAAAAGAGTTATAAAAAAAATAAATTGGTATAAAGGGGTAATAAATATACTCACTGTATCCGTTGCTATCAACTAGAAAAGAATAGTAAGAGTACAATCATCGGGCCCATTGTGATGCCAGGGCATCCTCAGCCATATTAAATTGCATTTTCCCATGGGATGTCACTGTTAAGACCTAAAGTTTGTAACGTGAAGATCCAGAACACGTCTCACAGTTTGCTTCCATCAGCTTAATCTTTGCCCCCCTTGCCAACAATTGTTTCTATAAATACCCATGTTATATTCTCTGGTGGATGTTCCTGTTCTAGAAAGTGTTCCACCATAGGGCAGTTAGATTCATTCTTTTGATAGCAGATCTGCTTTCTGTCAAATTGATGTAAAATCTCCAGTCCATCTAACCTACATATCGCTTGGCCACAAGGGCATATCAGATGATATATTCTGTCTTTTGCAGTTTGTCATAGTACGCATATTTACAGTATATCCAATATTGATGTGGGTGTCTGTTTCTATGACCCTCTCAGAGACCAGGAATTGTCCACATTTAAAATCGCCCATGATGGTGTTGGACCTGGCCATTCTGGCAAGTTTATTCCCCAACCTTCCGCGGTTTGGCCTCCTGTTTTTAACTTCTTTATTGCTGGTTTTAGGACTCTGGGCACTTTACTACTGCTAACCAGTGCTAAATTGCAAGTCGCCCCTGAGTACATTGTATTGGTGATTGGTTTATCTAAGATTGGTACATTTCATTTACTAATAAGTCCCTAGTAATGTGTAGCAGCTGTGCCCATGGTCTGTAAATCAAATATTACTAGCGGGCCTGCAGCACTGTTTGTGCCACCCACGAGTAGCCTTGCAAACATATCTCAGACCTGCCATTACAGTGCCTGTGTCTGCAGTTTTAAACTGCCATGTCGACTTGACAATTGCATCCACTTGCCAGGCCCAAACCTTCCCTTAAATTAAATGTAATTCACCCATAAGGTAGGCCCAAGGCAGCCCCATGGGCAGGTTGCAGTGTACTGGGGGATTTTACATGTCCTAATATTAACATACTGCTAATTGTATTTTTCAATATTACAAGGCCTGTCATTCCCACAGGGTAACATGGGGATTGCCTTAAAATATCTTTCAAGTGCAATTTCCTATTGGGAACAGAAAGAGATTTGGGGCAGAATTCACAAAAGTAATCAGAGACAAAAACTTTACGACTTTCGGTATTCACAAAAGACACTTAGGAGCAGTAAAGTTAGGATTCCTAACTTCACTACTCCTTAATTCCTTTTGTGAATACGGAAAGTAGTAAACTCCTAAATGCCTTTTCTGAATACCAAAAGTCGTAAAGTTAGGATTTTGTCTCAGATTAATTTTGTGAATCAGGCCCTCGGAGTTTGGGGTGTCTGAACTGACAATTTAAAAATACATCTTTCGATGAAGTTGATTTTTAAATTGCGTGTTTGAAAATGCTCTTTTAAAAGCAGACATTTTCTTGTTTAACTATTCTGTGCCTCTACCTGTCTGAACAATCCACATCTGGGTTGACTGACAGTTTGGCTCTTGTGCATGCACTCCAAACAATCACACAAAGGGGGTTGAAATGTGCCCTGCATGTCCTGATGGCCTATCACCAGGCTGATGGGTCTTCCCAAGCTAAAATGGTGGGAGGAGTTGTCACTGACACATGAATAGGGCTGTGCTTGTACTCACTCCCCTGTAGTGTGTCTGGAGCCAGGTCAGGGAAAAGCAGGGCCTTGTGCACTACAAAGACTTTCCTTGACGTTTGCCTACTTCAAAGGAAGCAAGGGGTAAAGTATTGGACCCCTGACACCATAACTTTGGAACACTTCTGGACTGAGGACTCTACCAAGAAGAGCTGAATTGCTGTCAGGAGGGACTGCCACTTGGATCTGTGCTTTGTGTGTTGGCCTGCTGCTGCCGCTTCTGTCTTGGGCAGTGAAAAGCCTGGACTGCTTTCTGCATCCTGCTTTCCTTTTTCCCCAAGGGCTTGAGTAGACCTTGCCTCCTGTTAAAAGTCTCAGGGATATCAAAGAATTCATTCACATCTTGTTCCCAGCACTTGGACTCTAGTGCTGTGAGTCCTGAGTTAACAGGAGGCGCCAAAACAAGCCCTGGGACTGTGGAACTGTGCGGTTGTGGTGGAACAGCAAGATAAGCAATCCCAACACCGTTACCAATACCACTGCCTGTACCTAAGCCGTGGTCACCGCTCGTGAGGAGCACAACGCCTCGACCGCGAGACCAGTGCTACTGACCTCGATTTCACGGAGTTCGATCTGCAACTTGTGTGAGCATACATCGACTTCTGCACCGACTTTCGACCCGATGCCAGCAATGCCTCACCTCCGTACTATATCGCAAGGTCCATGAGGCCTCTTCATTTCCAAGGTTCTGTTTTGCAGGTCTTCCTGAGGCCGTATCTGGTCTGCACTCCCTTGCGGTCTGACTGAACTGTTAGATTTGATGGTCACAACACTGTCATAGCCCCAGTTGGAGACATTGACTTCAAACAACATTATTTGGAGTTTATTCTTGCAAAAATCATATATTTACTTGTGTATGTTGGATCTTTATCATTTTGGTCTTATTTTTTCAGCTAAATATTGGCTAGTTGTCTAAACTGGTGTGGACTCATTTTGTAGGATTTTCACTTTGTTACTGTGTGTGTATGTACAAATGCTTTACACATTGCCTCTGAGATCAATCAATCAATCAATCAGGGAATTTGTAAGGCGCACTGCTTACCCGCTAGGGTCTCAAGGCGCTGGGGGGGGCGGGGTGGGGGACCTGCAGCTAGTGGTCGAAGAGCCAGGTCTTGAGCAGTCTTCTGAATGCCGGGAGGTCTGTGGTCTGTCGTAGGGGGAGAGGGAGGGCGTTCCAGGACTTGGTGGCGCGGTTGGAGAAGGATCTTTCCCCGGTGGTGGTTTTGTGAACGCGCGTGACGGCGGCCAGGGACAGGTCGGCGGAGTGGAGTTTCCTGTTGGGTACATAGAAAGAGAGTCTGTCATTGAGGTAGGCTGGGCTGGTGTTGTGGAGGGCCTTGTGTGCGAGGATTATGAGTTTGAATGGGATTCTTTTGTCAATGGGGAGCCAGTGCAGTTCTCTCAGGTGCTGGGTGATGTGGTCCCGGCGTGGGACGTTGAAGATCAGGCGTGCGGAGGCGATCTGGATTCTTTGGAGACTGTTGATGAGTTTGGACGGGGCTCCGACGTAGAGGGCGGTTCTGTGTCGAGTTGGCTGCTGACTAGGGCGTGGGTGACGGTTTTCCGAGTGTCCGTCGGGATCCATCTGTAGATCTTGCGGAGCATGCGGAGGGTGTGGAAGCAGGAGGAGAAGACTGCGTTGACTTGGTTGGTCATGCTGAGCTTAGAGTCGAGGATGACCCCTAGGTTGCGTGCGTGGTTGGTTGGTGCTGGGGGGGTTCCCAGTGATGCTGGCCACCAGGAGTCGTCCCACGCTGAGGGATTGGGCCCAAGGATGAGGACCTCCATCTTGTCCGTGTTTAGTTTGAGTTGGCTTGCCTCCATCCACTCGGCGACGGCCTTCATGCCCTGTTGTAGGTTGGATTTGGTGGTGAGGGGGTCTTTGGTGAGGGAGAGGATCAGTTGGGTGTCGTCGGCGTAGGAGATTATGTTGAGGCCGTGTAGACTGGCGATGCAAGCGAGGTGGGCCATGTAGACGTTGAACAGAGTCGGGCTGAGTGAGGATCCCTGGGGGATGCCGCAGATGGTAGAGGTGGTTCTGGAGTGGAACAGGGGGAGGCGGACCATCTGGGTTCTGTCGGTGAGGAAGGAGGTGGTCCAGTCTAGGGCCTTGTCTCGGATCCCTGCATCGTAGAGGCATGTGCGCAGTGTGTGGTGGCAGACGGTGTTGAAGGCGGCAGAGAGGTCCAGGAGGATGAGGGCCACTGTCTCGCCGTTGTCGAGTAGGATTCCGATGTCATCTGTGGCGTCAATGAGGGTGGTCTCGGTGCTGTAGTTGCTGTGGAATCCTGACTGGGAGGGGTCCAGGATGCTAATGTCTTCTAGGTAGTGGGTGAGCTGGGTGTTGACGATCTTTTCCATGAGTTTCGCAGGGAGCGGAAGCAGGGAGATGGGCCGGAAGTTCTTGAGGTCGCTCGGGTGAGCCTTGGGTTTCTTCAGGAGGGCGTTGATCTCGGCGTGTTTCCAGCTCTTCTGGAAGGTAGCGGTCTCGAAGGAGAGGTTGATGATGTTACGCAGGTGGGGTGCGATGATGCTGGCGGCTTTGTTGGCGATACGGTGGGGGAGCGTGTCAGACAGGGCCCTGAGCGGATGGTGCTCATGGTCCTAGTTATGTTTTTGGTGCTCACGTTGGTCCAGGTGGTCAGGGGGTCATGGTCGGTGGGGCTCGGGGTGTTCGTCGTGGCGGGGTCCGTGGGGTGCGTTTGGGGGGTGAAGCTGTTGTGGATGTCGATGATCTGGCGGTGGAAGAAGACAGCGAGGGTGTCGCACAGGGCTTGTGATGGCGGAATGTCGTTGGTGCAGGGGCTGGGAGTGGAGAGCTCTTTCACGATGTTGAATAGCTTCTTGCTGTTAGGTGCGTTGTTGTCAAGGCGGTCTTTCAATGAGGCTTTTTTGGTGGTCCTGATGAGGTGGTGATGTTTTCAGATGGCGTCTTTGTGGGCTGTGCGGTTGGCGGGTGTTCTGTCGTTGAGCCAGATGTTCTCCAGTTTTCGGCAGGTGCGCTTGGAGGCTAGGGGCTCTGGGGTGAACCAGCTGGCACTCTGGCTGGTGTCTCTGTTGGTGGGTTGTTTCATGGGTGCTACGGTGTTGGTGCAGTCCTCCATCCAGAGTCTGAGAGTGTGGGCCCCCTCCTCGGGGTCGGTGGGGCTGGTCGGTGGGTGGAGTGCGAGGTGTTTCTAGTCATTCCTTGATGACTTTTCCCCAGCATCTGCGGGGGATTTGTAGAGTGCGGTGGTGGGAGACGGGTTTCTGGAATGTGAAGTGGACGCAGTGGTGGTCGGTCCAGGTGAGCTCAGAAGTGTGGCTGAAGGCAACGTGGGGGCTGGCGGTGAAGATGGCGTCCAGCGTGTGACCAGCGATTCGGGTCGGGGTAGTGACGATCTGTCTTAGTCCGAGGGTGGCGAGGTTGTCGATCAGGGTGGAGGAATTGCTGTTGTTGTTTTCTAAGTGGTAGTTCAGGTCGCCGAGCAGGGTGTAGTTGGAGGAGGTCAGGGCGTACGTGCTGATGAAGTCGGCGATGGAGTTACAGAATTGGGGACGTGGGCCTGGTGGTCTGTAGATGAGGGTGCCTCTGTGGGTGGTCTTGGGGTCGGTGTGGATCCTGAAGTGCATGTGTTCGGCGGTGGCGTCGTCGGTGTTTGTGGAGACTTTGATGGTGTTCTTGTGGATTATAGCGATGCCTCCCTCTGCTCCATTGGTGCGGTCTCTGCTCGAGATCTTGTATCCGTCTGGGACAGCCACTGCGATGTCTGGGATGGAGGCATCGTTCATCCAGGTCTCGGTCAAGAAGGCGATGTGTGGTGAAGTGGTGGTGAGTAGGTCCCAGAGCTCGACGTGCGGAGCGGGTGTTGAGCAGGATGCATCGTAGTTGGTTGGGTTCCACTGTTGTGGTGGTCTTGGCGTTGTTGATGCAGGAGAAGTTGCAGTTCTGGCAGGTGAAGGGGCCGTGGGTGCGCTTGGGGGTGGCCTTGTAGCAGGTGGGGGTGAGTCTGTGGTTGAGTGCGATGAGGGTGCTGGCATCGTAGCGGTGGCGTGCGTTGGAGGTGTTGTGAGGGCCAGGGGTTCTGGCCCTGGGCGCGGTCCAGGCGCGGACGGGCACAGACGGGTTTGCCTTAGGCACGCCTTCGGCGCGTGCTATTTAAGGGGAGAAGGGGAGGGAGGACCAGCTAGGAGGCGGGAATGCGGGCAGTGAATGGGCACGGGAAGCGGGGCCGCTGGGGGGGTAGCGGCAGGAAAAGGGCACAAAGCAGTCCGAAAATAAAGGACAGGGGCACAGGCACAGAGGGTACAAAAAAAGAAGGGTGGGGGCACAGGCTCACGGGGTACAAGAAAGAAGGGAAGGGGCACAGGCACACACAGGGTACAAAGATAAGCCTGACTGTTCATGGCAAGCTACCAAGGGGGTGTGTAACACCCTTACCCTGATAAGATTGAGGGTCCCTAATTGGGCATGCATCAAACCGCTGTCAACTAGAGACCCGATTTCTAACAATGGGATTAACACCATCTATGTTTTTTTTAATGAAATTGGTACTCGTCGTAACCCAGGATCTCATTAAGTTATCATACAGGTTTTTGTTGCAGCGATGTTGCTTTCTCATTAATGTCTTATGATGCATACTAATTTAGGATCCCTTTTTTCCTTCTCTTGCCGCAAAATATGGTCTCTGTCATAAAATCTTGCTTTGGTATAGGCCCTTCTGCGAGTCTTCTAAGGTAACCTTGTGCACAGAACTACACTCTCATGATTGTTGCCTTGTCATTATAGTCTAATAAATTAGTGCTATTGCATCTCAGTCTGAGGAGCTGGCTAAAAGGCTGATAACTGTTGAAGTGTAGATGTGTGTTACGTATGGTAGGATTCCCAAACTGATCTACATCCAGTTTACCATCTTTGTTATATCCCTGTATCCCCAAATTCTACCTCATGCAGGCTTATATTTGCCGTGAACCTTAAATTTTGGTTGCATAAATTGAAAAAAATGTCATCAATAACGTGACCAAAATTTCTCTGACTCAAAAAATGGGACTAACTCATTGTGAATATTTCTGCCTCAAAATCACTCATGAAGATGTTGCCTACGGGTGCACAGGATGCTCCTGTACTGACTCTGTTCTCCTGAAGAAATAAATCTTCACCAAATTAAAAGGTGTTTTCTTGCAAGACAATCTTTACACAGTCCACTATGAATATGCAAGGGGCTTCTTTCAGGTGACACTGTATGAATTAGTCTACTACAAAGATGGCTGCATCTTGTGGGATGTTACTATATAATGCTTCAATATCTAGGGTGACAGGAATCTCATTATATTTGTTGTAAGCCAAGCCATCAGCAGATGTTATCATACGTCTAGGGTCTTTGATGTAGGATTTTAAACAGGGTACTATGGGCCGTAAAAATGAGTCCTCATACTTCGATAAGGGTTCAGTCACAGACCCTATTGTGCCGACAATGTTCATTAAAGGTGGATCCTGTTGATTTTTAAGAATTTAGGCACCCAATAGATGCTTGATATGTAGGGGTTGTTAGCATTAAGAGACGTGTATGCTTTTGAACATATGAATCCCTCATTAAGGGCTTCAGGTTCAATGTATATTCAATGGCACTCAGCTTGTGGTGTGAGTGGTGATACTCATGTGGTGCTCCATGTTGCTCAGCATTAATTTCCTCTTCTGCACATAACGGTCGGTGTCCATGAGTGCGATGCCCTTTCCTTTGTCCCTATTTTTTACTGTGACTTTCTTATTTTGAAACAAAGTACACACATATATATTTTTTGAAGACGGAATGCTAATAATATACTGTAAGGTTAGAAGGGGCATATTTCTTGTATTGTACAGTGGAATAGCAGCCAGACAAGAGGAGTGGTGTAGAGTGGAGTACAGTGGAGACACATACAGTGGAGTGGCATTGACTGCAGTGGTGTAGAGTTGAGTGGCATAGAGTGGAACAGCATACAATGGAGTGCTGTAGAGTGCAGTAGCGTAGAGTAAAATGGCGTAGAGTGGAGTTATGTAGAGTCGAGTGGAGTGGCGTAGAGTGGAGTGTGGAGTAGCGTACAATGAAATTGCATATAGTATAAAGCATTCACTAAAATAGCGTACAGTGGAGTAGCCTAGAGTGGAGGGGTGTACAGTAGCATGCTGCACACTGGAGTGCCATTGAGTTGAGTGGAGTAAATTTGAATTGCATAAAGTGGAGTGGCATATAGTGGAGTGGCGTAGATTTAAGTGTGTATATAGTGGAGTAGCGTACAGTGGAGTGGCATACAGTGGAGTGGGGTAGAGTGGTGTGGATGTGGAATAGGGTTGAATACCATAAAGTTCAGTCATGTAGACTGTAGTTGGGTACATATAGTGGAATGGCGTAGTTTGGAATAGGGTACAGTGTAGAGTGACGAACAGTGGAGCGGCATAGAGTGTAGTGTGGTAGAGTGAAATAGCGTACGGTAGAGTAGCATAAAGTGCAATGGAGTGGAGCAGTGTACAGTGGAGTGAGGTACACTGCAGTGGCATACAGTACAATAACAAAGAGAAGTGATGTACAGCGGAGTGGCGTGGAGTGGAATAGCATAAGGTGGAGTTGCATACAGTGGAATATTGTGGAGTCGCATAGAGTGGATTAGTAGAGTCAAGTAGAGTGTCAGATAGTGTAGCAGCGTAGAGCGGAGTATGGTACAGTGGCGTAGAGTGGGATAAAGTGTATTAGAGTGGAGTATAGGGGAGAGGAGTACACTGGAGTGGGATAGCATATAGTGGAGAAAAGTGACAGAGTGGAGTGTCGTGTTCTCGACTATAGTGGTGTGGAGTGCAGTAGAATGGAGTGGAGTGGTGTAGCCTATAACTGAGTAAAGTCTCATAATTTGGAGTATCTTGTTGTACAGTATAGTATAGTGATGTCTCATACAGGATTGGAAACCGATGTAGACAACAGTAGAGTAAAGTGGCATCCAGTTGAATAGAGTTTTGTGGAGTGGCGTACAATACCGTTTTGTAGCGTGTGGGTAGAGTGGACTGGCAGTGTTATAGAGTACAATGGCATAGAGTGGCATAGAGTAAAGTGGCATAGAGTGGAGTAGACTGGAGTACTGTGTCAGAGTGGAGGAAAGTGGGATGCAGTGGCATACAAAGAGATGCGTACAGGGATAAACAGGAGTATAGTGGTGTACAGTGGCATACAGTTAAGTACAGTGTTGTACAGTGGAGTGTAGGGTTTAGACTGGAGTAAAGTGTCGGAGAGTGGCATACAATGTAGTAGAATGTTGTTGCATAAAGTACAGCAGTGTGTCAAACAGTGAAGATGCGTGGAGTGGATTGTTGTACAATAGCGTAGAGTGAGGTAAAGTCTTGCACAGTGGAGTTTAGTGCAGTCGTGTAACGTAGTGTGGAGTAAAGTATAATAGGGTGTATTGGTGTGTTTTAGAGCATAGTGATAGGGAGTGTAGTGGAATAGCGTAGGTAGTAAGCTGTTATAAATTGGAGTTGGGCCTCGTACAGTAGAGTGGAATGCTGTATCGTGAAGTATAGAAAAGGGTTGTATACTGGAATAGAGTGTTGTACACTGAGTATACAAGCTTAGAGTGGAGCATAGAGTTGGACGGGGAGTTTATGGGGATAGAGTGGATTAGAGTGTCAATGTGTAGTAGTCTTCTTGTTGGAAGGCGGTGACCCCAGGGGTCAAGATGACTCTCCTAACCACCCGGGACCTCCTCTCCCACAATTACTGCAGAGTCTTATCGAGGGGGAGTCCCCGCCGGGGAGGACTGATCGTACACACTGTTGACACACCACACTTACGAACGGACACCACACTGTGAATCTTTATCAAGTATGAACTTTATCAAGATAAAAGTAGGGAGCAATACAAAGCGATCGAGGGATCGCGAGAGTCTCGTAACACGGGAACGGGGAAGCGGGGCAGTCTTAGAGGGCCAGCTGGCACGCCACGCACCCTGCGCACAGTTCTCAATCCTCGAACTGGGAGGTACGGGGGCTGGTGATGGGAGTTGCTGTCCTACTCACTTCAGTTTCAGATGGTCGTGAGGGTAGCGTTGATGCTCCAGCCGGACCAGAGAGTTCTTCAAGCCGCGACGAGGTCAGCAGGGCTTGGTCAGGAATACTTCGTCGTACTCGTAGGCCGGTGGAGCTGCGACAGCGTCCGCAGGGCTCGGGATGGTAGCAAGTGTCTCTGGTTCTCAAGAGTGGGCCGCGACGAGGTCTGCAGGGCTCCGATGGTTCAGGTCTTACTCTTCGAGAGGGAGCCGCGACAGCGTCAGCAGGACTCCGGTGGTTCAGTTCCGTAGTTTCAAGGATGAGCCGCGACGACGTCAGCAGGGCTCGGTGGGTCAGAGTCTGTTCTCCTCAAGATCAGCCGCGATCAGATCAGCAGGGCTTTCTTGTCCAAGATACAACTGCCGGCTAGATGGATGGCAGGCTGTCTTATAGTCCAGGAGCTCTTTGATGTCCGGACCCTCAGAGGCAGGGGGCCGGAGGTCCGAGGGCCAGGCGCCTGATTGTCTAGGCGGCTGTGTCTTTGATGCTTTTGGACCATGCGTCCAGAGAATCCCAGACGCTCATCAAGGCCTGGAGCCAGCTCACTAGGAAGCAAAAAGGTGCGATCGAAACCAGCCCCCAGGGATGGTTCGAAGGTGTGAGGACAACCAGTTCCTCTGGAGGGGGCCGGAGGTGTGATGGAAGCCTTGGTTTTGGGTACTTGGTGAGTCGTTCACCCCCCTGGGCGGGTCAGGGCGCGCCGGACGCGCTCGCCTAGCTGCAGCTGGGAGCGGCCAGAGGCTGCCGAAAGGGAAGAAGGCGGCCGACTGGCCGGGGTGGCCAAACATGGAGTCTGCCGGTCACGTGCAGGGGTGCCGGCACGCGGTCTGTAGGTCGTTTCTGGTCCGATGTAGGAGTCTCGTGTATAGTCCTGGGTGGACGGGAATTAGTTCTGTCCGTCGTTCTGGGTTTATGGGGGTCAGCGAGGGCCACGCCACGAGGCCGGGTCCAACACTTCTTTTATAGTGGAGCTGTATAGAGTGGAGGAGTGTCGTGCTGTGGAGCGGCGTAGAGTGGGGTGACAAAGAGTGGATTACCATACAGTGGAGTAGCATACACTAAAATTGCGAACAGTATAGTAGCATTCACTGAAATAGCATAAAGTGGTGTATCCTAGAAATAAGGATCATACCCTGGAGTGCTGTAGAGTTCAGTGGGGTAAATTGGAGTATAGTGATGTGGGGTATAGTGGAGTAACTTACAGTGGAATAGCATACAGTGGAGTGTGGTAGAGTGGAGTGGCAGAGGGTGGAATAGCGTAGATTTCAGTGATGTAGAGTGTAGTTGCGTACAGGGCAATAGCGTATAGTGGAATTGCGCAGAGTAGAATAGGGTACAGTGGCATGGTGTACAGTGGAGTATTGTACAGTGGAGTGGTGTAGATTAGCATAGCATAAAGAGGGCTGTTCTAGAGTGGATTGGCTTAGAGTGGAATGGATTACAGTAGAATAGCGTACATTTGAATCGCAAAGAGCACAAGCAGCATAGAGTGTACTGTGGTAGAGTGGAATAGCGTACAGTGGAGTAGTGCAGAGTGCAGTCACGTAGAGTGGAGCGGTGTACAGTGGAGTGGGTACACATTAGTGGCATCCAGTAGAATAGTGTACATAATGCTTTGCTGGGCTTTTGGTTGGCATTGTATTTTTGCCCATAATTTTGCTTGGGGTGGTCCTAGGAGGATGGGACCACCACAATCATTGAGCATGGTATGCTCTCTGTGTTCAAGTCACCTGCTTGGTCCTACCCCTAGGTTAGGGGGACCCCAAAATCATTACCTCTCATTGACTGATATTTTTCAACGCTCATTTTTGTGAATTGGTTACATGCTTTGTAGCATGTAAAGGTAAAATTGTTTTATCAATGGAATATGGTTGCAGTAGCCTATTGCAGTTTGTGTATGAACTCCGTTGTTGTGTATAAATAAAGTTTTAAACAAAAATCTACATACCTTAGTAAATAATATATATATATATATATATATATATATATATATATATATATATATATATATATATATATTTGCATTCTAAAATACATAGCCATCTCAAAAAATGATAATATACCAAGCAGTGCCTTTAGTTAAACAATAAATAATTATATCTTTACATGCTAAAATGCATATAGTCATCTCACAAAAGTGAAAATGAAAAATAGCAAGCAGTGACAGATGTGATGATTTTGGGGTCCTTCCTAGCCAAGGGAGAGGACCAAGCAGATGCCTTGAACACAAAGAGCACATCATGCTGAAATGATTTGGTGGTGGCCCCATCCTCCTAGGACCACCCCAAGCACAGGTATGGGCAAAAATACAATCCCAACCAAAGGCCCTGCAAAGCATTATGGGACGATATTCTAGTGCAGTGAATATTTTAGTATCCAATATTAAAACACTCCTTAAGGGGCAGGCCTGGGGGCTCAGCTGAGAGCTAATACTATAATATTCATTAAACTCTAGAATCTCACCCATAATGCTTTGCTGGGCCTTTGGTTGGCATTGTATTTTTGCCCATAACTTTGCTTGGGGTGGCCCTAAGAGTATTGGACCACCACTGAATCGTTCAGCATGATAGGCTTTTTGTGTTCAAGGAATCTGCTTGCTCTCCCACTAGGTAAGGGGTGACCCCACATTCATCACCTCTCTCATTGCCTGATGTTTTTCAAAGTTCACTTTTGTGAATTGGTTATATGTTTTTTAGCATGTAAAGGTAAAGTTGATTTACCAAAGGGTTGTGGGTACAGCAAGTTACTCCATTGCGTAGCAGAGTGGGGATTCTTGCATGAATTCCGTGTTTTCAATGAAATGCATTGTTACCAAATCTCCGCAACTTCTGCTAGCAGAGCAGAGTTCATTGCCCAGGGTTACTGTTTTTGCGCTTCTACCTCAATGATTTCTTTATATTGCTGCTTTGCCTTTATCTTTTGTGCTTGGTTTACAGCTGTGCAGTTTTTGCTCTTCTTTCACTCATTTAACTGTGCCTTATTTTTTCCATTCCCGCTCTTTCCACTCTTTTCTGTCCCTTTATGTCACTTTCTTCTCTTTTTTTCTTGCCCTTTAGATCTTTTCCCCGGGTTCAGCCTCTCACACACTCTTTACCTTTTTCCCACCTCCGGCCTGCTGTGTTATCTTTCTTGCACACTCTCCCAGCTTCACCCCCTGCTGTCCTCCCCATACCGGTCCTACCAAATGGCTACCGCTGTGCCTGGAGCCCTGGTCCTCCACTATCCTCCACTTCCCCATCGCCACCCAACATGTGTTCAACACTCAAAGCCGCTCACTGCAATGCTGCTGTGCAGCAGAACATCAAAGAGGCATTCTCCTGTCCCACCTGCTAGTTTTCCTGTACTTTCCCCACCCACCTCTCCACCCCCGCACTGAAAGCACCAAGCCTCCGACTCACTCACAAGCACACCTACAACACAGCACTCCATCCCATCATGCATATTCCTCAACACCCCCTCTCTCACCAAACGTGCAACTGAAATCTGAGAGCTGCAGCACAACCACTCATCAGACCTGCTCTTCTTCATGGAAACCTGCATACCCCAGACATTGCTTTGACTTTTCCCCCTGGCTACAGGATTGCCAGACAGGAGAGACGACACATGTCCAGAGGCAAATTGCTAACATCTTCAATGATTCCATCCTTTGGACCACCACCTTAGATGCGACCTCTGGCAGCATGGAACACCTGACCTACAAGCTCCACATCTCCGCCAACTGCAGCCTGAGCGACACCCTTATCTACTCCCCACCTGAACAATGCACCAACTTTGCCAGCACAAAAGCAGATTTCATCGCACCCTTCATCCTAAGTTTTTTGGGTACTCTCAACAAACAAGAGTATGCAATGCATCCATGCTTAGAAACCATGGGACTTTTGGATGGTGGATTATATAGAGTAATGGTGCTCGTGGGAAATACGCAGTGGTTGTATGTTAGTAAAAAATTAGGATTGTGAGTGAAAGAATCAATAAAGATTTTCTTTTGAATTAATGAACATTTTACAGAATTGATACAGTATTAGTACTGAAGAATAAGTCAATGACACAAATACATTTTAACATTAACTAATCAATTCATGAACACTCCTAGGAAACAAGGAACTGGTACATCAAAAGTATTCAATAGGAAAAACTTTATTCCAATCACTGTGCAAACACAAATGATACAACATAAAGCTTTTGAATACTCTTTTGTTGGCCCAGCAGCAGAAGAAAGGAATTTTTCCTTTTAAAAGACAACAGAGATTCAACATAAATACTTTTGTTTTAAAAACAAGGTGTAAAATACAAAACAATATCTTCTATAAATGCAAAAACACTTAAGTCAGCTAGAGTTTGTCCAAATGGGACAATACAGTATGAAGGGGCCCTGGCGAGGGTGCAACTTAGGGACTACCAAGAGAACACTTGGCATTTCTGATCCACATAGCCATTAGGAACTTGGCCCTGCAGAATACAATAATGCGAGATGTGTCTGTGTGCAGTATTCTGAACGCCTCCTGGTGCTTCCTGACTCCCAGGTTTCTGCAAAGTGTAACTATCCACTTAGCTCGAGACTATACAGAGAGAAAAAAAAACATGCTTAAGTGTCTCAGGTCCTCCTTGGCAACAAATACAGGGGCATATTATCAAGGACCGGTGTTAAAATTATCTCTGTTTTATTGGCAGGAAACTGCAGATAAAACGGCGATAATGGGCTTGATAATACACCCTTGTTAATTTCCATAGAAGCCCATGTTAACACCAGAACATGGGCTTCTATGGGAATTAACAAGGGCGTATTATCAAGCCAATTATCTTTGTTTTATCGGCAGTTTCCTGACGATAAAACTGAGATAATTTTAACACCAGTCCTTGATAATATGCCCCACAGTTCTCATCCATCATGCCCATTTCTTTGTGCCACTTTCTTTTAAAAGGTAGACATCCATACCTGAACTGTAATTATAGCTTCCTTGCTAGTGGAGGAAAAGGTTCACCAATAGTGCCTCCCCAATATTGGGGTCGGTTTACAATCAATAAGCCAACAGAGAATGATCCTTTGCAATTTTATATATTGTCCATTACAACATTAACTCAATAAATAGCTTTAAGACTGGACTTTTGGATTTGGCACAAAGACTCTGGAAAGTCTCAATATGTGTCAAGGCTTAATCTCTATAAAAGAGTTGTAACAGTGTGGACCCATGAGATCTTGCTTGCATATTTTGGTGACATTAGGTCACGAGGCCCACCCTATAAGACTAGTGCTGTAGTAGACCATAGTCGATGCCAGAACATAAGCAATCTGGGCTCAATTTTGTCAGTAATTTTTGGGGGCTAAATCTAAATAAAGTGGAGTTAATGGGGCCCCATATCACCGCACTATATAAAACCGCTCTTAGAGCTTTAACATTGTAGATCTCTAGCCCAGGAGCCACCCTTCTTGATATGGTTTTCCTATGCATTTTTGCTATGTTTACCATTTGTTGTACCAAGGACAATTGTGCTCTTTACACCTGTGGAGCCCAGCATAAGTTTCGTGTAAGTTTCATACCAACTCAGCCACTACTTGTTGAGGGATACATTCTACATCTAAAAATGATTACACATTTGATCAACATTTAAAGATGCACAAACTGGCTAAAAAGATTCCATAGTTAACCAAATACCAATAGTTACAGGAAAACTGCAGAAATATGTTACCAGTGTCACAATTCGCTCCCTGTGCTTTCTCACCCACCACCAGGGGGTCGCATAGTGGGACTTTCCAGTCTTCTAATAAGCTTCCAGACCCTCCCCTGCATGCATATCCTGACTTCCAGCCATTTGGACACTTATTGGGAACTGACATCCATTCCCAAACCATGCCGGGTTTTGTGAAAGACAGCCTGCTTATACTTGAAGCCAACCTACTCATGCCTGAAACTCCATTGCCCAGAATTCCCTGCTCACTGCTTTGTCTCCGCCCCTGCAGGCCAAGGATGGGTAGAGAAATTCAGCTCACCTGTGGCTGGCTGCTGCTAGCCTGCTCACACATCCTGCATGTGATTACTGTGAGCTCTTGTAAGCCCCAGCTCCCTTCAGGCCAAGGTTGGTCATTCTAGCTGTTTACCGGTGAAACCAATCCTTGTTTCCTTTGCTCCCTGAGCTTTTGCTATTCAGTGTTTCCTGAGCTTTAGTTATGCCTTGTTCCTGACCTGCTGCTATTTTCCTTGTTCCTGAATTAGCACTGCCTGCAGTGCTACCTTGACCCCTGAGTCTTAGTAGTCCTTGTTACTGAACTACAGCAGTTTCCCTTCTCCTGAATTAGCACTGCTTGCAGTCCGACCTTGTTTCATGAGTTCCTGAGCTGTAGCTATTCCTTGTATCTGAATTAGCACTACCTGCAGTGCTCTTGTTTTCTGAGCTATAGTTATTCTTTGTTCCTGATTTGCATTGCTTGCAGTGCTCTCTTGACTCCTTGTTTCCTGAGCTGTAGCCAATTCCCTGTTCCTGAACTAGCACTGCCTGCAGTGCTACCTTGACTCCTAAAGCTTTAGTAATTCACTGTTCCTGAACCAGCACTCCCTGCAGTGGGTTGTACTTTGGTACAACGCATGCTTTTACCACGCATGCTGTAACAACGCAAGTTTTAAAACGCATTCCATTACAACGCATTACACTGGGGGGTGCTGGATAGTGAATAGTTTAATTTACTATTCCAACACCAGTCCCCGTGGACACTAGGGAAGGTGTTGTTAGTAAATTAAAACTATTCCCTATCCTAGAGCGCCCCCAGTGTAATGCATTGTAATGGTTTTCGTTTTAAAGTCTGTGTTGTAATAGCACTGCGTGCTAAAAGTTGCGTTATAAAGGTTGTTCCCCCCGGCAGTGCTACCTAGACTCCTGAGCTTTAGCTCAATTCTTCTTCCTGCCCCAGCACTGCCTTCTATGCTACTTTATTTTCTTGATTCCTTAGCCTGCACTATTCTAGTATACCCTTGAAGCCTCCCCTTCTGTATATCCCTTTCCAGTCCCTGCCTTTCTTCCCAATTCCTTGGTTCCAGGTCCTAGTTTGCTGTCTTTCTATGCTGCCATCTTGCTTCTGTTGCCTTGTATGTTTGTTACCTGCTTCCAGCAAAGTGTGCCCTGTGATTTCCTTCCTTTCCTGTTAAGCACACTTGCTAGCTCCTCGCCTATTGTGCTTGTGTTTAGTTCCACCATTTGTTGTTACTGCCTTGCGTATTCCTGTTTGATCACCAGGATTCGTGGGCACAGCTGGCTACCTAGGTGGTGTTTCTTGTTCACTGTGAGTATTGTCTTTGAGTTACATTTATAACATCACCATAGGTATAAGCTCCATAGACCCTGCCTTTGCATGCACATCCTACATGTGGGTATTTGCAGTCAGTATCTGTAACAGAAATTGTGGGTAAGAAACTTACTGAGCTTCAGTCTTAACATGTGGAGCTCCTAAGTGCTTTACCCCACACCCCCCTTTATTTTTAATGTTGTTTCATATGTGTCTTGCACATTCGTCCTGAGTGTAGTTATTCTGAATGCTAAATTGCCTTGGGAGTGCCCTTCCTTTCTGAGTCTTACCCATCTTGTTCACTTGTACAGGCTTCCCCTTTGGATCCCTTTTTCTCCTCTGACTCCCTGTATGATCTGGGCAGTGCTGTACTCCTCTTCCTAAGTTTTCTACCCAGTTCTCAGTCCTTGCCCAAGTCCCTGACTGTGTTCCCCACATAGTCCCGGACAGTCCCTGACAACCAGCAGCATCCTCCAACCTATGGGTGGAATTCTTAGGCTACTGAAGTCACTTTTTGACATAACCTCTCTAGTTTCACTTTGTGTCATACTTTTGGCTAATTACTACAGAACATCCAGATCATGTGAGGTTAGGAGGAAAGTTAGATTCTCAGACTAGCTTTCTTAAAACAAGCATTGGCATAGCCAATAGGTCCTGCATTTGGGACCTTATAAGTGTTTAGCCATGCAACAGTTGGTGTTGTTGCACCAAGGATATTCTGCTGAATAACTACTTATACGGTCCAAAAAGCGGGACCTATTCACTATGTCAATGCTGGTTTGGTTTTTGTTGCTGTTTTGTTTAAGTTGCCAGATCTATAATTGCTGGACATGGTTTTTGTTAACAGTTCTTTGCATCAAATAAACTTGTTTTCATAGCTCTGAATATTGTTTCCATTCAGGTTGTAGGAAGCAGTCATTCCCGGGGGTATGGGAGCAGCCTAGCTGTGCGCATGTGCCGAAATTTGCAAATGAGAAAATGACTAGTGTAGGCACAATTTACAAGTGTGGAGTGAGTGAGCCCCAGGCAGCGTGACTCACAGAGGATTTCATGCACTGCACCTGTATACTAAGCATGGTTTATGTAAACTTGACCCACTCCCTCCCAGGCATCGAACACATATTTACCAGGAAACTCTGAGCAGAACCTGCCTGCTGCACTGATGGCTGATGGTGCGTGTGCCTGGTGAAAGCGTGCACTGACGGCTGGTGGTGTGTGTGCCTGGTGGAAGGGTGCACTGACGGCTGGTGGTGTGTGTGCCTGCTGGAAGTGTGCACTGACGGCTGATGGTGTGTGCCTGGTGGAAGCGTGCACTGACGGCAGGTGGTGGTGTGTATACCTGGTGGAAGCGTGCACTGACGGCTGGTGGTGTGTGTGCCTGGTGAAAGCATGCACTGACAGCTGATGGTGTGTGTGCCTGGTGAAAGCGTGCACTGACGGCTGGTGGTGTGTATGTCTGGTGGAAGCGTGCACTGACGGCTGGTGGTGTGTATGCCTAGTGGAAGTGTGCACTGACGGCTGATGGTGTGTATGCCTGGTGGAAGCGTGCAATGATGGCTGGTGGTGTGTATGACTGGTGGAAGCATGGACTGACGTCTAGTGGTGTGTATGCCTGGTGGAAGCGTGCACTGACAGCTGGTGGTGTGTATGCCTGGTGGAAGTGTGCCGTGACGGCTGGTGGTGTGTGTGCCTGGTGGAAGGGTGCACTGACGGCTGGTGGTGTGTGTGCCTGGTGGAAGCGTGCACCGATGGCTGGTGGTGTGTGTGCCTGGTGGAAGCCTGCACTGATGGCTGGTGGTGTGTGTGCCTGGTGAAAGCATGCACTGACAGCTGGTGGTGTGTATGCCTGGTGGAAGTGTGCCGTGACGGCTGGTGGTGTGTGTGCCTGGTGGAAGGGTGCACTGACGGCTGCTGGTGTGTGTGCCTGGTGGAAGCGTGCACCGACGGCTGGTGGTGTGTGTGCCTGGTGGAAGTGTGCACTGACGGCTGGTGGAATGTGCCTGGTGAAAGCGTGGACTGATGGATGGTGGAGTGTGTGCCTGTTGGAAGCGTGCACTGACGGCTGGTGCTGTGTGTGCCTGGTGGAAGCCTGCACTGATGGCTGGTGGTGTGTGTGCCTGGTGGAAGCGTGCACGGACGGCTGGTGGTGTAAGTGCCTGGTGGAAGTGTGCTCTGACGGCTGGTGGTGTGTGTGCCTGGTGGAGCGTGCACTGACTTCTAATCATTTATGACTTCTAGCTATGATCCAATGCTTTGCATTTAATGGGTAAGGTTTGCATTGTTTTAGTAACGTTGCTCACATGTAAAAAAATGTATGTATGCAAGTACAGTTTTAACATGCTAAATGAGCGCACTATTTCTTTACAAATAAGAAACGGAACACTTTAATCACAAAAGCATTATTAATTATAAGCCGAGGACGTCATGGCACTGCAATGAGCACATGATTTTAAAATGCATAATGCGCGCACTCTATAGATGGAATACAAAGTGCACACACCCCAGATACTTTTCCTCCCCCTTTAATAGAGACACCTACGTCCAGTTTGGTTTCCGCAGTGTTTATATTTTTATTAAAATTACAGTTCACAACCAATTACTCCACTGGCCTCCATTTCTTTATTGTAAACGTTAAACTTGTTTATCAACATCACAGTTGTTAAAATATTAATATTCAGACGTATGTACATATTCATTCTATTTACAGCCCGTTCTCCAACGGGGCATTGCTTGACCTTCGGACTGTGCCATCAGGCCACAACCAAGTTAGCCTGCTCCCCTTAATGTAACTGCCCTCCCGTTAACAGAGCCACAGGTAAATAAAATGCCACCACTTGTGGCACCCAATGTCTTCCAGGGTAGAGCTAGAGAATCCAGGGCGGAGCCCATGATGATATTTAAGACCCGTTCTGGGGTAAAAAATGGCACTGACCAAAGGAGTCCCTGTGATACCTCTTGCCCAGGACCCCGCCACAGGACGAGGCGCTTACTGGCGGACTTGACCTCCCCCCCCTGCCCCCCCGCGCTCAAGAGCTTCCGAAAATGGCCCCTAACACTGTTTGTATGAAAAGTTCATTGCCCGCCTCCGAGAGGTGTACTCCGTCCCTAGCGTACTGTTCAGACCTAGAGGTTTGTATCAGTTTATGTCTGATCGTACCAATGCTCGATTTCTGAAGTATTTCCGCCACTGACTGGTTCAACCTTTTCACAGATTTATTCACAGCCTTCGGGGGCACGCCCCGTGCCCATACCTGCCTCCGAATGACTTCGGACCATAATAAAATGACATTCGGTAACATATTCTTGATAGCTGCCAGCGCAGTGAACAATGATCTTTTACACCCCTTCTTCCCGTCGTGATCATGTCATTGCCTCCGCAATGCAACACCAGTACATCTGGGATAGGCATGCCTCTGTTCATGGCTGCCCGCAGGTCGCCAGAGGCGTCGGCAAAATGTTACCTCCCTACCCCCACCCAATGGTGGTCCAACCCTTTGGCCTCCAGTGACTGTCTCTCCAGCAAACTTGGGAAGACCAACCCCGCTCTGCGAATAAAGGAGTGGCCGCACCAATATATTTGGGGTCTTTTGGGTGTGGTACAAATTTGAAATAAAACAACGGTCAGTCCTAACTATGTACAAAAAGGGGGGCACGCTCCTACACTCAAACTAGTTGCGGACGGACGTAACGCTCGTAACACGCTGACTTCCAGCGCCCCAGCCTCCTAATAGTTTCCTCGGGGAGTCCCAGACCTGCCGCTGTAGTAGCCGCCCCAATACGGAATGAGTGAGTTGTAAAATCAGTAGAGTCTACACCCAACCTAGTGAGAGCCATCTTTACTACACTTGTGAACTGAAATCTAGTGAGGGGGGAACCGTCCCTATGCAACAAGACTCTGTCATCGTTCCCTTGCGGTCTGATGAGCAAGAACTCCCCTGTCAATCTAACCGGACAGTACGACACCCCTGCCACACTGCCTAATAGTATCCACGTCCCCTTACCCAGAGGATCTGTCTTTGACCTACGCACCCTAACTTTCAAGACGCCCCCTGCCTCAATCAAGTCCCCGTACCGTAGGCCCCCCTCCTTGCCCGCCTTAGAAGCCGGCAGCAGTTCCGAGATCCTGAGTGCCCCACCTAAAGGCTAGCACGTAAGCTACCCTAAACAGCTGGGTTTTGTAAGGGGAAAAGCAAATCTTAGGCAGGGTCTCCAGGATGTCTACCAGCCTGGCCACGTCTATGGGCCTTCTTGAAACCTTCGCCCCAGGGGCTAAACGTTCCCTTCCCTTCACCGCTCTCTGGTCTTTTGTTGGATCTACCACCCCACTTAAGCCAGCGTAGAATGCTAACGCCGACAGTTGCCTCTTCATCGTTGCCACTGATTTCCCGCTGTCCCTCTGATACACTATGAAGCCTAACACGCTCAAGGGTGAGAAGACCTCCGCTAAACCTGCCCCTTTTAAGTAATCTTGATAAAACTGCCACGACCTCTCATACATATTCTTAGTCTTGGGGGCCACTGATGCAGTTATCAAATCGGGGGCTGCGGGGCACCAAGCTTCCATAGCCCCACTGGGAAGTCCGTCATCTCTCTCTCTGCTTGAGGCCAATGTGCGCGGAAGTCTGCCAACTTAAAACGGGACAAGGCGTCAGAGGCATGGTTGTTTACACCCGAAACATGTCTTGCTGTAAAATGTACATTGCGCCGCAGGCATTGAGACACTAGTTCTTTCAATAGACGCAGCACCCATGTGCAAGTTGCTCTCTGGTTGTTAATCGCCATCACCACTGACATGCTGTCTGACCAGAAAACAATGCACCTGTCTGCTAGCATTTCCCCCCACAGATGCAGTGCCACTACTATGGGAAACAGTTCTAAGAAAGTAAAATTGCGTGTCAGACCCTGCCGTGTCCATTCCTCAGGTCAATACTGCATGCACCACTTGGGACCCAATATCGCCCCGAAGCCTACGCTCCCTGCCGCATCTGTGAATAGTTCAAGGTCTGCATTCGAGGAGGCTGGTTTCCGCCATATCACAGACCCATTGAAATTGTCTGAGAAATCCCTCCAGATGCTCAAATCATTCCTTACCTCGGCTGATAGCCTAACCCTATGGTGCTTTGCGCGGAGCCCCGGCATCGCCCTTGCTATGCTCCTAGAGAATGCCCTGCCCATCGGGATGACTCTCAAGGCGAAGTTTGGTTGTCCTAGCAAGACTTGCAGCTGATGTAAAGTGACCTTCCGTGACCTTAAGCAGTCCTCAATAGCAGCCTTGAAGGCAGAAACCTTTGACTTGGGTAGCCTACAAACCCCTTCTCTTGTGTCGATTTCAATGCCTAAGAATGTCAGGCAAGTGGTCATCCCTTCTGTCTTTTCTGCTGCCAACGGAACCCCCAGGGCTTCAGCCAGGTGCTGGAATCCCAGCAGGGCCTTCCTGCATGACTGTGAATCCCGAGGACCGAGGAATTGAAAGTCGTCTAGGTAGTGTACTACTGCATGGGATTTATCCGTTGAAAGGAATTGCTCCACCGCCCATTCTAAAAACCTGGCAAAAGATTTGAATACTGCGCAAGGGATTGAACAGCCCATTAGCATGCACAGGTCAATGAAGTAATCTCCCCTGAAGGTGAAACCCAAGAACTTAGTATCTTCCGGATGCACTGGCAGGAGCCTAAATGCAGCCTCGATATCGGATTTGGCCATTAAGGCTCCTTCACCTAGGTCCTGCAATTTTTGGATTGCAGTGTCAAATGTTGTATAACGGACCGTGCAAAGGTCTGGGTCAAGCTTGTCGTTGACCGACAGGCCTGGGGGGCTAGACAAGTTGTGTATCAGGTGAAATTTCCCTTTCTCTTTTTTAGGCACTAACGCCAGTGGGGAGCAAACCAAATCGAGTATTGGAGGTTGACTGAAGGGACCCGCCACCCTCCCCAGGTTGCGCGGGGGACACTGGTGGAGGTGGCTGAAGAAGGGATACGAAAACCGGATATAAAACCATTATGCAGGAACTGAGCCTCTTGCAGATTGTCGTAGTTGCTAAGGAGGTGCGTCAGGATATGTGTCTTAATGGGAGTTGGCAGATTTCTCGGATGACTGGGGTGGCTTCCCTTTGGCTGGGGTTTGGACCGGCTGCTCTCTTGGCCTTCCTGACTTCTTAAAGCACCTAATCTCTGGGTGAGTTGAGCCCCCACAGTAGGAGCAGCAATGTTTGAACTTACATGTGGCCCCTCTAGTGCATTCATTTTTGTTATACAGCGAGGAGGCCTGTTTTTTATCCCCTGCCCCCCTGTCGCTACGAAAGGACTGATTGTTTGAAGGGTAAGTAGCCTTGTTTGCCGGTGCGGAGGAATAAAACACCGCATGCCATACATTGATCTCCCGTTGGTCCCACGCTATCCCGGGATGCACTGCCTTCATTTGCCTAAATTTGGTGTCATACTGTAACCACCCTGTGCCTAGAAACTCAGAAGCCGCTCCATGTATCAACGATATGTAACTGATTATCTGGGGGGCCAACGCGGGGTATCTTTCTACCATGAAGACGGCATAAATCGTGAATCCTGTAATCCAATTCCTTATAGACCACTCAACATATACCTTTTTCTGATTGTACTCGCCTTCCTTGCCTTCCCTAGTCTTACCAGGAACTACACCCGCATTGATGAGATCAAACACGTCAATATATTACCCTTGTAGAATCTTTTCCTTGGTGTCGGCGGGCACGTGCCATGTGATCTCTGCAGATGGTGATAGAGTCATGGATGAGGAACCATAGATCAACGGGCTGTAAGCTAAAGACGGCTGCCCCGTCGACACCGGCCCACCCTGCATCTGATGAATCGCTGGCCCTGCCATATTTTCGCCGGTGTTTGGTGTTTGCCCTTGAGTGGACAAAGTAACTACATTTTGGGCTGGGCCCATAACCCCCGGTCCTACAATTCCCGGGTAAGCTGTGGAAAATACCATTGCACTAGTAGGACAGTTACTAATTGCCTACCCGCGTGTAATGGCTGGATTTTCTGTTTAGATGGGATCAGCCCCCAGGGGCCCCTGTGACCCAGCCAAAACGTACTCACCTTCCCTCCTCAGATCGTATTCACAATGAATAGATATACAGATATATATACAGGTCGCACCTAAGGATGGGGAATGACAATATACATGTACAGATTTTCTACAATATCTTATTCACATCAGTTGGTCTCGCGGCCACCCCGACCCAGACCGTTCTACTCTAGGGCAGATCTGACACACAATCCGGTGCGTCTACACATGGGCCTGCAGAACCCAATGCTCCCTTTTCCAAACTGTTCGCAATCCTGCGAAACTACGCGCCAGTATCCTCCCTGGCGTTCTCACTTATTCAAGCCACAATCCAGTGGGTATAAGCGTTGGTCTCCCCCCCAACGTTCTCACTAACGCCGCATATCAACGACGACCACATTCCTATGAATCATTATTGGGATAATATCTCAGTGTTCTACTCGGGATAGGACTACAATAATAACTTTGAATATAGTTCCAGATTGTATAGTGTACTCCCTGCTCTTGGCATCAAAGGTCCACTCACTCCCTCTTTATTCGATCACCATTTACCTGATCGGGATTTCTCATCCGTTCACCTAAACAGCTTTCAACTAGGAATGCAGTTTACCAAGATTGAACACGAACACCAGGTACACAATAATTCTGTAAGAATTAGGGTATTTATTAACAATAGACACAAATCACATTACTATGCAACATAACTCCTGCAAGAAAAAAGGTAAAGATTAGAGTGCACATTCTATTAAAGTTAGACAGAGGTCACCTTATTAGTGGGAAGTCTGGACTCGGCAGTCATCTAGGTTCCCTTCTCGTCTCTGTATCCTGGCTCGCCTTGCAGTCACCCTCAGCCGTCACAAGTACACGTCTGCACCGCTAGGCTCAACCTCGTCTGCTTCCCCTCAGGACACCGGAACCTTGCTGATTATTAGCTACCGTCTCTCTCTCTCTCTGTATCAGTGCGCTCCGCGCTACTTCTCGTTCAGTCTTTCTCAGAGAGTTTCGGTCTTAAATCTTTCTCCGACTTCAAAGATGGCGACTTGTCCACCATGAAAATGAGTAATGGCAGAGATGCTAACGGCTGGATGCCGCCTACGGACTAACTGACAAACTGACTAACACCTTCGCTAATATCAAAGCCCGTTCCTTCATGGAAATTCACGGCCAGTAACCTGCCGCCCACCAAATTCTTGTACCTCCCCGTACCAAGGACACTTTCCCAGCCGGCCGGCCTGAAGTTGTGTCTTCGGAGTGGAGAAAAATACATTCCTTCGATAAGGGTCAGCCTGGACCGGTTCTCTCCAAGCGAACAACAGCTTGAAACTAAAGCATTACACTTCACCTAGAAAGCCTTCTCGAGCTACCAGGCAAAAAGCAAAATGGAGTCTGTCTCGTTTAAGGCCTACGGAGCCCACAATATGCATAGCTTCATGGAGAATAGCCTAGCGTGTTAGCAAATGAGCAAATCATGACTAATACTTATATATCTATCCCCTAACTTAAATTCATAAGCCTTACTTTAAGGAAAATAGTACGAAAATGCCCTAATATATGTAAGACAGGGTCCCTGTCTATTGGCCTAATCCCTATACTATGGGGGTGATAGGCTGGAGTCACTCTCCATCATTCTCCTTCTCCAAAGAACTAGCAAAAAGGCAGCCATTACACCGCGTGAGATTGTTGCTGCTACCCCTGGGGATTGCGCTACCCCCCTGACGGTACCCAGACTTGGGCTATTCCGCTACCAGGTTGCGCGACTAGTGGGGGCAGAGATGTATGAGCGCAGGGCGCCTCCGCATTAGCAGCAGGCGCCACGCCCGGATGAGGGATATTGTTTTCTTTTGTTGCGTTAGGAATCAAGTCTAATGTCTCGAGCACCTCCTTCTCACCTGAGGATGCTGGTTGGGACTCGGCTGCCCAGGGCCGCTTTTTCTTCGCCGCATCTTTGAGCCTTTCTGGCATGCGCCGCGCCCGTTTGCCTCGCCCTCTTTCCTCCTGGGCATCCACTCTTGCTCCTTCTCTCATTGCTTTTAACACCCAATCGACGCCTTTCTCTTTAGTGAATTCCAGCAGCTCCGTCAATGCAAGGGAGTCATCACTTTTGGCCGTGGCCCCTTTGCCTTTCGTTGACCGTTTCGGTGGCATTCTGCACTTAAAGATAAAAAATGTTAGCGCTACATGCCAATGACCTACCCTTAATCTAGGGTTGCCCCAACGTTGTACCTGTCGGAAAGAAGGCTGTATTTAGTTCGCCGTTGTAGGGCCGCTGAGCCCGCCAATTATAACGCTGTAAACAGGCCAGTACATGGCCTTCGATGGATATTGCCCTCACCCTATTGCGGACTGGCTGTTTAGTTACTCTACTCTGCCTCAAATGCTCGATGTATATTGCGTTTCTAGGTGGGCAGCTTGGTTATTTATTTTTAGAGAGGACACGCGCTCCGTTTCTCACGCAACGCGCAGCCGACCCCCTCAAACTTACGCGCTGAAACGCTTTTAGAAAACCCCACAACCCGCCGCTCAACCCGCCGCGGTGTTAAAAAATTCTCATTTTGGATCAGCTTGCTACCGTCAACTCACGCATCGTTCGCATGGAACATCTTCCCACACTCACTGCGAGGCCCACTCACCTAAACCTGAAGTCGGATGAATTATACACACCCTGGTTCCGCTGTAACTTCTTTCTGCAACGTCCGACTCCGGGGAGGTCAAGTGGACAAAAGAGGGCGTCCTCACGTGAGGTGCGGGCTTTTAAGCTTCGCGCTCCAGACTACTTCCGGTACCTTCTATCCTATTGGTGACGCGTTTCCTGTGTTACCCTTCGCTTCTCCCTTCTGGGTCGTGCGACCTGGAAGGGTTTTTTCCTTACCTCAAGGCCCTTTGGCTGCCACTAACGGCGCCACGTCCCTTATGTGGGGTGGCGCCTTGCAATTTGTTAAACAATAAGAAAACGTAACACTTTGAGCACAAAAGCATGAAGGAAAATGAAGCTGACTAAGAGGGAAGGGGAGAATGGAGGGGGGAGTGAGAGCAGAGAGAGAGGGGGTGGATGGGCATGGTTCAAGTGCTGTAAGGCTTAATGAAGGATTACAAAAGCCAGATGGCTCCTGTGATGGCTCATGTGCACGTTCATGCTGTGCGTAACCGCATGCTGGTGGCCGGGAAAAGCCTTTGATAGCGCTTTGAAAAGCCAGTTACTAATAGTAGAGCACAAGCAATGCATGCGCTGCTCTAGGCTCGACCTAAAAAAAGTCTTTTAATTTGAAGGGCTTTAGTACATTGAAAATGTAGCTCAGCACATAACTGTTGGCAAATTGCAGCCCGGTTATCCTTTCATCTGTTGCCTCGGTGTCAGCAACTAGACGTCACAGAAATTGACAAACTCCTTATTATGTACATTGCAGTGAAAGATAGGGACTGTTGCCTTGTTGCTCAACCAAACTACCTTTAAATTAGTTGGAACATCACCAGTGCCCTCAGCTTAAGTTGAGAAGGCAGTTCTTAGTGAATATCCACCATGTCATATAGGGCATGTAGCTAAGTCGTATAGGGCATGTAGCTAAGTCGATTAGAAGCTGTCTTTCTTTACTTGAATGTCTTTGGTTCACAAAACCTTCCAGAGCAAACGTGGCAAGGTGGACCGAACTCTGGTTCCATAGATGAGCTACGTTATTTCTAGCATTTAACAGCAACTAAAGGTGTAATTGCCAAGTCATGAAAGCGATCTCGTCCCAGTCTACCAAACGTAGACCTATTGCACTAGCCTTTATCTCACACCAGCTTTATAAACATTTTGAATGTCATTTGTTTTAAAGAGATTCAGGGGCATAGGAAGGTTTAACCATTCAAAAACCAAATACAATCATTATTATATCTTATTTCTTTGTGTCAAATATGTTGGTTCTCTAAAATTACCAAATGAGCCAGCCTCACTCTAGTAATTGTATTCCACTGTATTATTAGGTCTTGGCTCTAGACGGCGAACATGCACTGCCTCGAAGAGAGACATGCTGTATCTACTTTTTGCAAAAGAAACAATTGATGGACGGAATGCTGGACAATGCAAACATTCACCCCAAGTAACAAGGATCTGGGTTAAATCCATCATTCTTTTGCTCAGCACACCACCCCAGTTTAGTCCCAGCCCTCTGCAAATCAGTCTTGACCCTGTTCCTAGTGGGAACAGTCCAGCCCGAACTGCCAAGCCAGGTCCTCCCTGGAACGGAAACAAGCAAACGGGAACCGGTTTCAGGGCATCACCCTTCATCAGCCAGTCTAACTTTAATCCAGTGGGGCCCACGCCTGGGCATACCCTTCCCACTTAGGGTGACATATGCAAAAGAAACAATTGATGGACGGAATGCTGGTCAATACAAGCATTGCCCCCCAGTCACAAGGCTCTGGGTTAAATCCATCATTCTTTTGCTCAGCACACCACCCCAGTTTGGATTCAGCCATATGCAAATCAGTCTTAACCCTGTTCGTTGTGGGAACAGTCCAGCCAGAACTGCCAAGCCACGTCCTCTCTGCACCTGAAACAAGCATCCTGGGACCGGTTTTGAGATTCACCCTTTATCAGCCAGGCTAGCTTGAATCCAGCGGTGTAGCGAGCACAGGACCCACATCTGGGCATACTCTTCGCACCTAGGGAGACATATGCAAAAGAAACATTGATGGACAGAATGCTGGACAATTCAAACATTCACCCAGTCATAATATCTGAGTTAAATCCATCATACTTCTGCTCACCACACCACCCGTTTGTACCCAGCCATTTACAAATCAGTCATGATCCTGTTTCTTATGGGAACAGTCCAGGCCGAACTGCCAAGCCAGGTCCTCCCTGAACCGTTAACAAGCATCCAGGGACCAGTATGCCCAGACGTCGGTCACGTGCTCTCAATGCCACTGGAGATATGTTATCCTGGCTGATGAGGGGTGAAACCCCGAAACCTGGTCCTAGGATGCTTGTTTCCAGTCCAGGGAGGATCTGGCCTGGCAGTTCGGATTGTTCTGTTACCATTGGGTGAAGGGTCAAGACTGATTTGTGTATAGCTGGGTTCAAACTGGAATGGCATGGGGAGCAAAAAAACGATGGATTTAGGCCCAGATCTCTGAACTTGGATTGAATGTATGACATTTTTCTGCATTTTGTCAATCAATTGTTCTTTTTGCATGTATCTAATTTGTGGGCTTACAGCCGCCCATAGGCTTCCCATTTCCTGGCTCTATTGTCTCTCCATTATTAGTTCTTCCCATTTGTCCATGAAATTGCGATTCTCATATTTACATGACTAGAGAATCTGGATTTCATTAAAGACTCGGAGGCTAACATTATGCATACAACTTTTAATGCAGATCCCAGCAGCCGCATCACAATACAAAGTTCCAAATGGAACAAAGGCAACAGCTAAATGCAATGAGCCAACAACACACAGTAAGTCATGCCTCTTTACTTATTTAGCACTCCCAAAAGCAGCGACCAACTGCCTCTAAACATATGCAGCTGCTTTTTTAATCCATTGTTTTGGGACTAGAGTGCACGTCAGGAGAAGATGAACTGCTGGGAGCCTGGCAGGAGCTGCCGCTTCCCCTGCCAGTTTGAGATGTTTGTGGCCACTTGCTCCGGGGCACACCGAGAATACCGTGGCTGCCCTGGCCGGCTTTCGCATGTCCGGCACAGCCCTGAACACTACACAGCGCTTCTTGGAGCAGAAGAGAAGTTCACGCTGTTGCCCCAGAAAAACTTGACCAAAGGCAGAGCGATCCCACCATGAATGGGTAACCCTCGCTCATTTGGCATAGGACAGATATGTTCTGTTTACAAGGCAAAAGCCACGTTTTTTTTTCTCTATAGAACTTCCCATGTAGGTTTTTCAGCAGGCGCATTGTATTGCAATTGAAACATAATGGATGTCACCATGAGTAATGTGTGAGGTTTCTAGTTGCGTGTTACACTAAGCAGTGTGTATTTTTCTCCTGCTTAGCCGTGCAGTCACTTATGTTACAGCTGTTGCAAGCAGCCGGGTCTTCAGCAAGACACAGTAGATCGAACCCAGTAATTAAAGTGTGCTAAAGCAAAGCATGGAAAAGGGGTGTGTTCGAAATCCAATGAACACCAACGGCAACTGCTGGCAGGCAGGATGGAGTAAGACATTGCCCCGGGTCCATGGAGGCCACCGATGGATTAGAGATTGGCAACCCTGTAAACTGCGTGGTCTATTTCTGTTGCCAGTTCCTCTGAATCATGATAACATTGTTTTAGCTCTCAGATACATGCTTTCCTTACCTCAAGCATATCAGATCTTAATGGCTGTGGTCTCACCCAGGCTCTCAGCCTGGATGTTGGTTATGTGGAGCCAGGGAAGCAGCTGTTACCTATGATGTCATCTTTAGTACCACTGACACTGCCTTTGCAACCCCTAGTTTCAGGTATTCAGAAGGCAACACAGCCTTAGAATCCGTTTCACCACATTCCATTCCCTTCACCCTTCTGCAAATAGGTTGTGTTAGGGTAAAGTTGTGACCATGGTTCACATGCAACACGGACTGGAGTATGTGATGTCACCTTGGCTTCTTCTAAATTTTGTTGAATTAATATCTGTGTGGAGGGGTTTCTAGTTGACTGGTCTGTGACAACATTCACTTTGGTTTAGTCTAACATCAACGATTCGCTACGTTATTTGACAAAACATTGACTTCCAGATTAACTTCCTCTAATCTCACTCCTGTGAATTTTTCGACCGTGGTTTCTGGGTTTAAAGCTATAGTCTGTGGTTTCTGAGTGTTGCTGCTGCTTTTATTGCTGTTACTGCTTCTAAGAGGTCTGATGTCTCCTTTCAATTAGATCTTTTTTTGCCCCCCCTTCTGCCTGGTTGCCTCTCCCTCTCTTGCCTTCTTCCAGTCTGTTTCATACCCCAGCTCCTTCCCCATGTCACCTTCCTTTTTGCCCCTTCTTTGTCCTTCTGTTCAGTCTTGCCATCTCCCTCAGCCTACCTCTGTCTGCTCCTGATCCCTTTCAAACCTTTTATTTTCTCTCTTTCTTTCCCAACCTTGTGCTCTTCTGCATCCTATAGAAACAAAACCTGCTGCTCAGTTCAAGCACCCGGAAACGAAACGCGAACCCGAGCGATACCATCGCTGAATGACTCCCCGCACCACGGGGATCCTCCTTTCTGCTACGAAAATTTCTACACTTCCCTCGTTTTAAATACGTGTATTTAGATACTCTTCTGAGTTTCTCACCCTGAGGATTTTAAGACTCAGCGGTACTACTGATTAAAGAATCTCCGCATACAAGTTGGAGAAGATCATCTTTGGAACTACAAGTCGTAATCCGACTGACACTGTAAACCCGGTCTCTAGCGGAGCCGGGTCGGAATTATCACCGGCACTGCGACCTGTGGTTATAAACGTTCTACCTACAGCCCTGAGGAGTCGCGGAAAAAGTGTGTTTTCTTGCGACGAAACACGTGTCGGCTGGCTTTCTATGATCAATAAAAGAAGATCCGAAACACTGGTGGTCTAATCCTTCGCCTATGACAAATGAACTTTATGTCCATTGAGACATCTGTTTTTTGCTTGAACCTACACATAAGTGTGCAGCAGGTTTTGTTTCTATTGTATGTAGTGTGTCCGCCAGGCACACTTTGAGGGGTTACAGGGAATTGCCCCTCACCTGCATGCACCTTCTGCTTTACAGCATTCTCCTGTGCGTTAACCTGAGCAGTGCGGCCAGTATTTCCCTCACACCTAAAACCCTGTCCTTTGTTGCCATATACTCTTCTGCATCCTAATCTTCCACATAGCCTGATGTTTCCCCTCTTGAATCAGCTCTCTTTCCACAGCCTCCTTCCTGCCTCGCCCCTTTCTCTGTCCCCACCACTTTTTAAAAAATGTTTTATAAAACTTTTTATTATTCAGCACCAGCAAATCAATCACATTAAAGAGGAGTGATAAGGGGAATCACAAGTTGGCAATAGGGTACATCAATTAGCGCAAAAAAGTCATGTGGAAGGTCTAGGGCGAGGGGGGTCTTCTCCAATGGGGGAGAGAGGTGGCTGACATATATCTCCACAATATGAATTTCACAAGCCCCACACCCGCTCCCACTTCTTAGGGCAGCCACGGGCTACATACACATTTTTTTTCTAAACATTGACCAGTCTAGGTCTTTCTCCCAGTCGCCCACCTCCGGAGGTTGAGACGCCCCCCACCTCTGAGCAATGTTTCTTTTGGGAAGCATGAGCCCCAGAGTGGCCCATTGTAGCAAGCAGTCATTCAAATCATTCAGTTCCCAGATATTCAATATACAACTGCGAGCGTTCAGGCTGAGTTGTGTGGCCAGGATGGCATTGATAACATCATGCACGCTATGCCAGTAAGATTGAATACTATCACAATCCCAAATTATGTGCATAAAGGTACCTGCTTGGCCACATCCACGTCTACAGTTCCCCTCTTCCATTTTCCCAATTTGCACCAGTTGGGGACCAGTCACATATACCCCATAGACGATTTTGAACTGAACAAGTCGGAGGCGTGCAGGTATTGCCACGACTCTAGGCGAGGACACGGCCTCCTGCCAGTCCTCGCTGTCCATCTCAATTCCATCCCTGGACCACTTCTCCTGAAGCGACTGGAGGGGGTCTGGCATGCTGTTTATCAGTTTCTTATATATTAAGGATATAGTGTTATCCGGAAGAAGACCATCTAAAACTCTGTCCTCCAGTGGAGAGGATTCAGGAAGGGTGTAAATGGGAACGCAAAGCATGCCTGACCTGTGTGTATCGGAAGAATTCCGAATTCGCCAATTGAAATTGCTGCTGTAAAAAGGCGAAGGATTTAACATCATTTTTATCCTATAGGTCACTTATTTTCGAGATTCCTATAAGGTCCCACTTGTCGAACCCTTTGCTTTTCCGCAGGGTACCCGGTTGTTCGGAGTCCCACAGTGGTGTCACAAAAGTAAGCCTGCAACTCCATCCAAGACATTTGAGAGCAAAACAGCGCGGCCCGGAATAGGGGGCTCTATCATAGTTCTCACTCGGTAGGAGCCACCTATCCATGGTATGACCTGGGTTCCTGGAGAAAGTGTTGGTACCATGGTTTATGGCTACCAGATGGGCTGCCTAATAATATTTCTTAATGTTGGGGAGGCTAATGCCCCATCATACCAATTTAGAGTGAGCTTTTTAAGGGCAATATTTGGCTTTCCACTCCATAGGAGGTCCCGTTGGAGACTCTCCACCTCTCTAAAGTAGGATGATGGGACCAGGTCTAGGGAATTCTGCAGAGCATATAAAAACCGTGGCAGGAACAGTAGGGAGAGCGGAAGCGATTTCCAGTTGCTTATGTCCTTATGCAGCCTGGTATTGGTATCAAAAGGTTGGCGGATGTCTACTCAGGGACTCATATACAGTCCTTTCACGAACTGCAGCAGACATACAAACATACAATCTCACGAACTCCCAGTTTCGCAAATATTTCCAGCTCAGACACACACTTGCCGCCTACTCTCTTCCACCAGACCCCTGTCACAGTTCAGTCCGCTGGAAGACAAATGGTTGATGGGACACATGGGTAGAGGGGGATCTCACACATCTACAACACACTCATTATTAATTCTCCCGGAACTCTGGACCTCCTCAGGGACCGGTGCAAGGAACGGGTGGGAGCTAAGGAGGACGGAGACTGGCGGGACGCATTAATGGACCCATGGGAACTTACAACCTTGGCAGGCTGCTCCTCAAACTATCTCTACTCTATTTATCTCTCCCCGGACTGACTGCATAGGGCTGGCCTACGACCCACCCCCACCTCCCTACAATGTGACATAGAACTGGCAGATTTTTACAACATGGTCTGGGCCTGTGATGTCATAATTACCTACAGGACAGATGTGGCCAGGGAGCTGTCCGGGGTTCTGGGCTGGGGGATTGCCATGTCACCCACACTGATTTTACTTGGGTTATTTGAGGGGACAGGGGGAACAAGGGCTGAGAGGTCCTTCTTGGGAACGGTCCTCTTGGTGGCTAAGCAAGTCATTGCCTCATAATGGTTGGCTTGTAGACTGTGGTATCGGTTTATGTATTGTGTTGTGCGCGTGTATGTCTCGTGTGTGTGGCGCGTGTATGTGTGTGGCATGTGTATGCACGTGTGGAGTGCGTGGAATGTATGCTTGGTAGAAGGTAGTGGGAGTGAGTCGGTTACTGGAGGGGAAGGTGGAGGATGTACTTGTGATCGTGTCGCTGTATTGCCTACTACTTGTTACAAATAAAGAAGACTGAAGAACCATGCCTGCCTACGAGTCTACCTACTTACAATATATGGCGACGAGGGGGATTCACGGCAGCAGCGGCATTGAACACAATTTAAAAAAATATATATATTTTTGTTTGGATTATCATCTTCGTTCAAACTTCTACTTTGCAACTAATTACTATTTTTTTTTACTACGAAGAGATCGTCTAAACAACTTCTGAGCGGCAAACTGGTATGTTAGAGAACTTTTACCTTCAGCAACGTTATTTTACTATGGTGCATCTTTCCAGTTGACTCGTGAATGAACGTTCTGTGCGTGCGGATTGCTACAGCTCAATTGAGAACCTTTTGATTTTCCGTAGCTGATTGTTGTCACCACGCTGAATTGTCATCACGTGACACCGTCATCACGCATAGCGTGCGGCCATTTTGAAGATATTTTAGTATCTTAGCAACGTGTCAACGAAGCAACGCGTCAACGAAACAACGTGTCAACGAAACAACGTGTCTACATCGCTCCGGATGCCGATTTCAACGCTGAATGGTTATAATTTATTGCGTTTTCGACGCTATTGATCTCAAACGCATACTGATTTCAACGCCCGCAGTACCAGTCGATTGTTGTGTTCTACATTGACGGTATTAACGCTCAGAGTTCATAAAATTTTTTGGGGGGACTAATTATTAAGTTCCGTATTTAAAAATTTTACTTTACAACTTTGGTGAACAATCTACTAACTGTTGATACTATTAAAACTTTGGTGAACTTTTTGTGCAAGGTACTTACAAGAAAAATTAATTGTTAAAACTATTTGAACTTTGGTGAACTTTTTGCGCAAGGTACTTACAAGGGAATATTATTTTTTTCTTTCTTTGTTGTGTTAACTTACATATTAATTGAAATGTCTTCGATTCATCCACCGCCATTTTTTTTAGCGGAGTCTGGTGAACCTCCTATTGCATGGGACTTATGGCTTGATATGTTTAAAGCTTATGTTGAAGTTTTAGTTGAAGAAGAATCTTCTCAAGAAAGGAAAGTGTCTTTGCTTAAGCATAGATTAGGTGCTGTAGGATTAAGGGAGTTCAAAAATTTACCTAAAATTGAAAATGCTGGTGACATGGGTGTTTATCAATGTGCTGTTAAACAAATGCAGGAGAGATTTGGAAGGAAAATTAACGTAGTGATGGAAAGGTTTAAGTTTTATTCAAGAGCTCAAAAAAGTGATGAGTCAATTGATCAATATGTTTCAGCCTTGAGGGGATTAGCTGTCACGTGCGAATTTGAAAGTATGACGTATGATCAGGTTTTGCGTGATCAGATTCTTATGAAGACCAAATCTAAGAAAATTCAAGAGAAATTATGGTCATCTGGGAGTACTTCATTGAAAAATGCTATTGAAGTAGCTAGAGGTGTGGAAATTTCAGACCAATGCATTCGTGAGGTCAGAAATGAAAAAAATGATTCTGATTCTACTTCAGTTAATGTGGTAAATAAGGGTGACAAGTCTAAATTCAAGAGTGATAGTAAGACGACTAATTATTCATCTTATTCTAATAAGAAGAGCAATGAAAAGAGTTTTGAGAAAGGTAATGAGCTGAAAAAGTTTGCATGTTTTAGATGCGGATCTTCTACTCATCTGGCAAACTATAAGTGGTGTCCTGTCCTCGATAAAATATGTACTAATTGTAAAAAAAAGGACACTTTACTAGAGTGTGTCGCAATTTTAAAGCTAAAGTCAATTATTTACAAGATGATGAGCAAGATGAGATTAATTGTGTCCAAATCGAAAACCAAGACGATGTTTTCCACGTAGTGGGTGAAGTATGCAGTGTACATGATGAATCAGTTAAATGGACAAGCAAGGTTAAAAAGTTACCATCATGCTTTGTCAACATTGATGGTTTAGAAGTAAAGGTCATGGTAGATTCTTGTGCGTGGTATACCATTATGGGTATGGACTTGTTTAAATCTCTTTGGCCCAACAGGTCATTATTGGGTCCTGGTGTACATCCTGGAAGTTACACCGGGCACAAGATACCTTTAGAAGGTTTTATAATAGCCAAAATAAGTTTTGGATGCAATTCATGTCAAGGCAAAATGTATGTGGCCAACAAAGGTGCAACTATTTTGGGGTGGCCACACATTTTTGATTTAGGCATGAAAATTGACCCTAGGCTGGATTGTCCTGTTTATTCTATTCAGGACGAGTGTGTTGAGAAGGATTCTTACTCAAATCTCCAAGAAAAATTTCCCGATGTATTTTCTAATGGGATTGGTAAAATGGTTGGGTTCAAGCACAGAATAATATTAAGAGAAGGTGCATGCCCCATTCGGCAAAAACTTAGGAACGTTCCCATTAGTTATAGGGAAAAATTGGGTGAAATACTTAAATTGTGTAGTGATGGTATTGTGGAACCAGTTGAAAGTTCAGATTGGGTTTCGCCAGTCGTGATTTCGCTTAAATCTAATGGCGATTTGCGCTTGTGTGTGGGCCTAAGATGTTTAAATGAAGCCATCTAGGTTGACACATTTCCTCTTCCAAATTTGCAGGAACTTACATCTTCTGTTGGTGGTTCTTCTTGGTTTTCCAAGATAGACTTGACTAGTGCATATCATCAAATTGTGTTAGAGGACGATTCTAAACACTGTACTGCCTTCATTACCACAGAAGGAATGTTTAGGTATAAACGTATGCCATTTGGTCTTGCCAGTGCATCTGCGGTGTTCCAAAGGGAAATGTGCAGGGTTCTACAAGGTATTGAAAATGCTAAAGTGTTTCAAGACGACATTTTAATATATGGGAAGAACAAAGAATGTCATGATAAAAGTTTATTTGCAGTTCTAGATGCATTAAGAAAGAGTGGACTGACTATTAAAAATGAGAAATGTGTGTTTGGAAAATCCGAAGTAGAGTACTTAGGACATGTCATATCCAAGGATGGCATTCGACCTAAAGTTAGTCATGTAGATGCTATCTTAGCTGTTCCAGAGCCTACAAGTAGAGAACAATTGATGTCATTTCTGGGACTAACAGAGTTTTATTCACGTTTCATTGAGAACTACGCTTCAAAGGTTGAACCTTTGAGATCACTACTAAAAAGAGGTGTAATGTTTACATGGGGTGACCAACAAAAAACATGTTTTGAGAAAGTGAAGAAGGAGATAGTTACGACGCCTTGTCTGAAACCTTTTTTGCCAACTGCTGAATGTGTTTTATCTGTGGATGCGTCTGGGTATGGAATTGGTGCTGTGTTTTCCCAACGAGTTAAGTCTGAAAAATGGGTGGTAGCGTATGCTTCACGCACTTTGACCAAAGCGGAGCGGAATTATTCCGTCATAGAAAAAGAATTGTTGGCTGCTTCATGGGCAGCTGAGAGATTTCGGATGTATGTGTGGGGGAGGAAGTTAAAAATTTGCACCTATCACAAACCATTGGTGAACATCTTAAGACCTGAGGGTGGAAAGAATTTAACTCCAAGGTTGGCTCGTATAGCCTCAAAGCTGCAAATGTTTAGTTTTGACATTGAATACAATCCGGGTAAAGACAACGTGGTTGCGGATGGCTTATCTAGACTACCCAATGTGGATTTAACTGATGTTAAAACCAATACTGATTGTGAGATAGCGTTTACCGCTAAGGATGTATTCCTTATAGGTGTCCAGGATACTGTTAGTAGTGTTTCTGAGGCATCTTGGATGAGTGAGATGGATAAGGATGTGGTTCTGAAAGAGGTTAAACGCTTTATAGTTGAGGGTTGGCCAAGAGAATTCAATTTACGTGGTGAGTGTGTTGCGTTTTCTAAGATTAAGGATGAATTGTGTATTGTTAATGATATTATCTTAAGGGGTGACAGGATTGTGCCTCCAGTTGGTTTAAGGAAAGATATTGCTGGGAAAAGTCATTTAGGACATGGTGGTATGTCCAGCTCAAAAAGGAGGGTCAAGGAGTGGTTTTGGTGGCCAGGTGTTGATTCCATGATGGATCGATTAGTAAGGGTTTGCAAAATTTGTGGTACAAGTGATAAAGTGGCAAAGCCATTAAGTGTGCCCTTAACCATGGTGGAGTTACCTGAATATCCGTGGCAGAAAGTAGCTATCGACTTCATGGGGCCATTTTCAGCTTTATCGTCTATGGATTGTTATGCCATTGTATAAGTGGATTATTATTCGAAATGGCCCGAGGTAAGAATGATGAGTGGGATGACTACAGATGTGGTTATCGAGTTTTTAGAGGATGTATTTTCAAGAGAGGGTGTACCTGAAATCTTGGTTTCGGATAATGGTCCCCAGTTTGTGTCACAGAAGATGGAAGAGTTTTTAGTGGTGATGGGCATCAAGCACATCAAATCATCATTATATCACCCAGAAGGTAACGGCCAAGTTGAGCGCTTCAACAGGGTGGTTAAGGAAGTGATTGAATTGGCATTGAGTGCAGGTTTACCTTGGAGGAAGGCTTTGCAAGAGAGGTTGACCGCTTATCGTGTGACTCCCCATTCTGCTTCAGGGAAGACACCCTTCGAAATTTTGAGAGGTAGGAAACCATTTACTGGTTTGGTTCCTTGGTGGTTGAGGAAAAGAAATGATAAAATGCAATGTAATGCTAAGAATATTGATGAAGAAGTCAGATCTGAAGTTAAAAAGTATCAAGACCGCAATCAGCAGTATCATGGTAACAAACATGCTTGGCCATTAGTTAAGATTGGTCAGATAATTAGGGTGAAGAATCCTAGGAAGGTATTGAAAGGTGAAAGTGTATGGTTCAAACCTTTAAGCGTAATGAAGGTGTTTGGTAGCGCTGTTGAATTGGAAGACGGCAAAAGGTGGAATTTTCGCCGATTGAGTTTTTGCAATGAGAGGAGTGGTGTGGTAGGTGCACATTCTGATGGTGGGTCTTGTAGTGGTTACTTGTTAGGTGATGATTTTGGTCTAGTAAAGGAGTTGGCGTTGACTAGCAATGCAGGTAGCTGTAGTACTAACTGTGAGACGGGAAATGGTGTTAGAGATGTTGATGATGTTGGATCATCTCATTCTAATGTTAGTGTTGAAGGTGAATGTCTTCGCCGTGGTGATAGAATAAGGAAGATGCCTGTCCGGTTTTCTGATTTCAAATTAGGGTGATTCCTTTTGCGGGTACTTAAGCTTTTGAGGAGGAGGGTGTGTGGTATTGGTTTATGTATTGTGTTGTGCGCGTGTATGTCTCGTGTGTGTGGCGTGTGTATGTGTGTGGCGCATGTATGTGTATGCACGTGTGGAGTGCGTGGAATGTATGCTTGGTAGAAGGTAGTGGGAGTGAGTCGGTTTCTGGAGGGGAAGGTGGAGGATGTACTTGTGATCGTGTCGCTGTATTGCCTACTACTTGTTACAAATAAAGAAGACTGAAGAACCATGCCTGCCTACGAGTCTACCTACTTACAATATAGACCACCTACCCTGGCCAAATGGAGGGCTGTTGTGAACTGGTGCATACAGCAGGAGTGGGCAGTCTACGAAGCGTGTGGGTGTTCCCGGAAAAATTCCAAGGTATGGGCGAAATGGCTTGGGCAGACTGTCTAACCTGATGCACCATCTCATTAGGAAAATCCACACCATTCATGTAATTTTCACTGTGTGCCAAATAAATTGCCCTACACTGACTTTTTTATATTTTACATCACTCTATTGTACGTGTCTTATTCAACTGTTTTAACACTGTTGTTGGTGTTCCAAACTGAAAAATTCAATAAATACTTGTTCATCAAAAAAACATTGACAAAGACAATAGCTCTCTTGTTGCAGAGAACTATTGGCCATGCGAATGCTTGCTTTTAGATATGGTGCCCTGACTGTAGACATATTGGAATGCATATGCACCAAAAATGAGGACATTTTAACACAACTACATACACCTATTTGAGCAGAATAAACTGAGAGATCATCACGATCCTTGTGCCAATCATTTACACTTAATGACAACAAAAATTCTCAAAATAATTCAGTGAACATTATTCTCAGCATCTCAGCATAGTTTGTCATGTAAAAACACATACATCAGCACAGACTACTTACTTACTCATATCGTGACCTAGTACAGGAGTGCTTTAAGTTCCATTACAGTCAATTATACATTTAAAGTTAATCTCCTATAGCACTATAGAATTATTATTCCCCAAAAGAACCCACGGAATTCTCTTTTACAGCGCAATACTGTCCTACTCTGTACACCAGTGGAGTGGCTCCATAGACTGCATTTGCTCAAATTTTAGCACTGCATGTTCTTACAGGGGCTTTTTAGGTACAGCCTTCGATACAATGAAATTCTGGAAATGATTGCGGCATAAACACTTCAACAAAAATCCAGCCCTTAAATAACCTTAGCTTTATAACTGCTCACCCTTACATGGTATTCATAGCTGATTGTACTTGTCTCCTTCATTCCACATCCATCAGAGACCCTGTAGTTCTAAATGAAACACGATCTAACACCCGATAAATAAAGTAGAGATAAAAATAACCTTAAGCAAGAATTGGCAAACTCAGTAGGCCTCACCTGTACAGGAGCTATTGGTTTGGACAAAATGTTTCAGCAATGTTGTAAACTAGAGTGGCTGCTTTTTAGCATGGCTAAAAGTCAGTAGGGTAAAGGCGCGTGGCCTGGAGTGTCATAAAGTGGCGTATAGTGGAGTGTAACTGAGCGGTGTAAAGTGGGGTTACAGTAGAGTACCTTTGCTCTTTAATGTTTATGTTTCAGAGTTGGACTCTTTCATCAGATCTTTTGGCTTTTCCCCTACTTCTTATGTAGACAACACCCAAATAGTGGTGAAGGCCGCTAACAACACTGAAGTAACCATCTCTCAATTTCACAACTGCATGAGAGCAGTTAGTGGCTGGATGGGAAAGCATTGTCTCAAATTAAATGCAGAAAAAACTGAGGGGATATTCTCTGGTAATAATCCTTTATTCTGGAGCCCGGCATGCTGGCCAACAGAGAAGCGAACCCTCCCTACCCCTGCTCAAAAAGTAGAAAATCTTAGGTATAATGATAGCTGAGCTTTAATAAACACATTAGCTCAGTTGTCACAGCCAGTTTTAACACTCTGAGAATCATTAGAAATATCCTTCCTTTTATCCCGTTGACCACCAGAAAATCTGTTGTTTCTTTATTAATCCTAGCAAAACTGGATTACTGTATTGGTCTTTTCACCAAGCTTCAAAAACAACATATGAAGAAACTTCAGAGTGTATACGATGCAGCAGCCAGACTCGTCTTCGACCTGCCTAAATTCCATTCAGTTTCATCCTCCATTAAGGAACTGCATTGGCTGACTGTATAAAACCGCATTACATTCAAGGCATTATGCCTCATCTATAAAGCCTTGCATGATCTAGGTCTCAGCTACCTTAAACAATTCAACATGGTACGTACCAAGTAGAGATCCTCAATCTAAAAACACCCTGACAGTTTCCTGTCCCAGGTTTAAGAGACTTAAATGGGGAGACAGTTGTCTTACCACTGCGCCACTGCCCAATGGAATAGTCTACCAATGAGCATTAAAGCAGCTCCCACACTGCTGAGTTTCAGGAATTTAACAAAAACTTGGCTTTTTAACCTCTAGCTACCCAGTACCCCCACCTTACTGCCAATCAACCAGCGCCAAGACACCCATGGGTATTCGAGCGCTTTATAAACTTTTTAGCATAACATAACCTAACATAGAGTTGAGTGGCATGGAGAGAATTGAAGAGGAGTGTCATGGAGAAGTGTACAGTATTTTGGGTGGATTAGGGTGGAAGAGTGGAAGGGTGAAGAGTTGAGCGGCGTAGAGTAAAGTAGGGTGGTACACAGCAGTGGTACCGATGACATGGTTGGCTCAAGGTCTCTTTTCAAGTATAAATGCCCAATTTGCAATTTGGTCATTCATGACCGAATCACACATTGGGTTTTTTGAATCAGTATTAGAAAGCGGCGTGTTAAGGGCGTTCCTGCTTAATAGCAACTTGCAATGGTGTGTGTGAATGTTTGCGACCGAAATGCGGTTGCAAAACATTCGCCTTTTACTGCCTACTCTGGGATGGTGGTTATCCATTTACATGATCGGAACAGGGCCCCAATGGACCTTTACCCCTTTGTAAATGTAGGGGAAAATATCTTTTAAGAATAGGCAGTGGTCTGTGGGACTCCTAAAAAATTAAAGGAAAACTGTTCATTTTACATTTTGAAGCATATCCTGTTTTCCTTCAAGGAAAACGGGATGAATTTAAAAAACATTACTTTATTTAAAAGCAATCACAGACATGGTGGTCTGTGCCCCCAGCAGACCACTCTTCCTGTGATTTTTGCTATTCACAATGGGTGGCAATCCAAAATGTTTTCTTCCACATCATCAAGGACCCAGAGGTAAATGCAAGGATTAACCCAGTGTGCTTTAGCCAACATTTTCCTACTTTCACTTCTCTAGCTTTTCTGCATTTACTTCTGGCTGCTGTTACAGAATCATCAAGCCTGCATAAAATGACCAAACACCACAACCAGCTATGAATATTCTCCAGTGAGAGCTTGTCAAATCCATTTGAAACGGTTGCTTCATCACTAATCCCACACATTAGCTGAACATTCCTGTGTTAGTCCAAGCATTATTAAAAGTGTTGCTTTTCCAGGTAGCATGAGCAAGTGTCCTTGGATTTTCTTCATTAGAACTCTCTCACAGAATAAAAACCATTATGCTAGTCTCCCACAAGTTTCCTGGTATTTCATATTTTTTCCTAGATGTAGGGAAACTATCAAGAGCAGGGAATAGGCACTTTTATAATTCCCTCATGTTCGTGCAGTATTTTACCATCTTCTTTCTAACAGCTCGTATTTGTATGTCCTACATAATTGCAATTTTATACATTTTTTTATATCACTTCATCCAACAATAACTGCACTTTTGTTGCTTGGGTTTATGTCCACAGATGGGTCAATATTATTGTTGATGTACTTAAATTCTTACCAAATTTACTGCATCTCTGTGTTTATTTCTATGTGTGTTCAGTGATTACACCCTACAGAAGCTCCAACGCACCCAAAACTGTGCTGCCAGAGCACTGTTGGGCATCCCCCGGAGGACCTCAGTGAGAACCAGCTTGAGGACCTTGCACTGGTTACCTATCAGGGACAGAGTAAGATTCAAATCGCTCTGCATTGCCCACCAGACTTTCTGGGAAACGGGCCCAGACATCAATCGACCCCTGATTTCTCCCTATAGGCCGAATAAACCCCTCCGCTCTTCTACAGCATTCCTGGCCGAGATCCCCAGAACTCGCAGAGCTAGAGCAGGAGGACGCTCCTTCTCGTATAACGTTTCCAAACTCTGGAACTCACTCCCTTTGCAGCTAAGAAACAACCCCAACCTGGCCACTTTTCGTAAACAGCTAAAAACCTTGCTGTTTAATGCCTAGCTAGTAACCTCAAGAGGGCCCCATCTGTTTTCAGCGCCTGGACGCCTCAGGGCAACTGTAGCGCTTTATAAGTCACATTTTCATTTCTGTAGCGCTTTATAAGTCACATTTTCATTTCATTTCATTTCATTTCAGTGATGGTGTGTGTTTGCTGATGTCTTTGTAGGGTTAAAAATTGACAAAAGCTCTTCACACATTCATTGCAATGATATGGCTTTTCCCTTATGTGTTCGTTGATGTGTTTGTAGTTTTGATAATCGACTAAACCTCTTGACTCATTCACTGCAATGATATAAGTTTTCTCCTGTGTATTTTCTGATGTGTTTGTAGGTTTGATAATCGACTAAAGCTCTTCACACATTCACTGCAGTGGTATGGCTTTTCCCCTGTATGTGTTCTCTGATGGTTTTTTAGGTGTAATAATCGACTAAAGCTCTTCACACATTCACTGCAATGATATGGCTTTTCCCCTGTGTGTGTTCGCTGATGTCTATATAGGTCTGATGATTGACTAAAGCTCTTCACACATTCACTGCAATGATAAGGCTTTTCCCCTGTGTGTGTTCGCTGATGTTTTTGCAGGTCTGTTGATTGACTAAAGCTCTTCACACATTCACTGCAATGATATGGTGTTTCCCTGTTGTGCGTTCTCTGATGGTGTTTTAGGCTTGATAAATGTATAAAGATCTTCTCACATTCACTGCACTTGAATAGTTTTTCCCCTGTGTGTGTTCTGTTATTTAGTTTTCGGTCTGATAATCGACTAAACTTCTTCACACTTCCACTATAATTATATAATTTTCCCCTGTGTGTTCCCTGATGTCTTTGTAGGTTTGAAACTTGACTAAATCTCTTTACACACTCACTGCAGTAATATAGGTTTTCTCTTGTGTGTGTTTGCTGATGTGCTTGTGGGTCTGATGATTGATTAAAGTTCTTCTGGCACTCACTGCAGTGATATAGGTTTTCTCTTGTGTGTGTTTGCTGATGTGTTTGTAGGTCTGATGATTGACTAAAGCTCTTCACACACTCACTGCAGTGATATAGGTTTTCTCTTGTGTGTGTTTGCTGATGTATTTGTAGGTCTGACGATTGACTAAAGCTCTTCACACACTCACTGGAGTGATATAGGTTTTCTCTTGCGTGTGTTTGCTGATGTGTTTGTAGGTCTGATGATCGACTAAAGCTCTGCACACACTCACTGCAGTGATATAGGATTTCTCTTGTGTGTGTTTGCTGATGTGTTTGTAGGGCTGATGGTTGAATAAAGCTCTTCACACACTCACTGCAGTGATATAGGTTTTCTCTTGTGTGTGTTTGCTGATGTGTTTGTAGGTCTGATGGTTGACTAAAGCTCTTCATACACTCACTGCAGTGATATAGGTTTTCTCCTGCGTGTGTTCGCTGATGTTTTTTCAGGTTTGATAAGTGACTAAAGCTCTTCACACATTCACTGCATTGATATGGCTTTTCCCCTGTGTGTGTTCGCTGATGCTGTTTTAGGCCGGATAACTGACTAAACCTCTTCACACATTCACTGCAGTGATATGGCTTTTCCCCTGTGTGTGTTCGCTGATGTTTTTGTAGTTCTGTTAATCGACGAAAGCTCTTCACACATTCACTGCAGTGATACGGCTTTTCCCCTGTGTGTGTTCGCTGATGCTGTTTTAGGCAGGATAATCGACTAAACCTCTTCACACATTCACTGCAATGATATGGCCTTTCCCCTGTGTGTGTTCGCTGATGTCTTTGTAGGTCTGATGATCGACTAAAGCTCTTCACACATTCACTGCAATGATATAGGTTTTCCCCTGTGTGTGTTCGCTGATGTCTTTGTAGGTCTGATGATCGACTAAAGCTCTTCACACATTCACTGCAAGTATATGGTTTTTCCCCAATGAGTGTGCTCTGATATAGGTTTTCCCCTGTGTGTGTTCGCTGATGTCTTTGTAGGTCTGATACCTGACTAAAACTCTTCACAGGTTCACTGCATTTGAATGGCTTTTCCCCTGTATGTTTTCGCCAATGCTCTTTAAGGAGTGCAGATTGACTAAAACTCTTTTCACATTCAGTACATTTGAACAGTTTTTCTCCTCTGTGTATTTGCTGATGGCGTTTTAAGATTGATGACAAAATAAAGGACGTGTTGCAAGTGTTGGATACTTCTTTCTTGATTAGTGTCTCTGAGTCGGGCATGTATTTGTCTACATCCCATGACTGTGTTTCTTGATGAGCCAAAATCACTGATAAAGCACTTGTATCATTCTCACCTTCCCTGTATGTGTGTGGCATTTTGCTTGTTTGCTTTCTGATTTAACAACAAAGTGAAAAGGTCGCTAAATACTTGCCACACTCATAATGTATGTAAGGCTTCTTTGTGGATGAATAGGTCTTCAAACTGGATAAAGTTGGTAAAGATCCATCCTTCTTCTGGTCGGTGCAAATAGGGACAGTACTCTGTATTTTAGATAGCAGAATGCTTCTTTCCTTTAACCTTCAGTTCTTTGGCTTCACTCCACTGTGCTTTTCTCTGGTTGCTGTGGAATGGCCTGAAAGAGTTTACAATACACATCTAGCACTGAATGGTGGTCAGATAACACTTTTGAGAGAAAAGCACTGCTGTAATCACATCGTACCAATTGCGCGATTACAACTGGAATTGGACATGTTCACCCAGGAACTGGATTATCAGTGTTGTTGTCTTTTTTTAAAGGTAATTTCTTAGTTTTGTGGTGTGGAGGTGCAGAGCTCAGACTCGTAGAATAATTAAATTGCCCTTGATGCTTCTTACAGGATCTGTCAGTTTATGTTCTGGTTTGTCTGTCTCTGACTGAGCTTATGTTTTCCTGAATACTGGAGCTCAATATTTCGGACTGTGTTTTGGCAGAATTGCAGGATTATATTCCTTATTCTTAAACATTTTGAACATTCAAGGATTGTTTTCTGTTGGATGTAAAGAGATTTAAAATTACTTACATGGAAACATTATGGAATGTGCATACACAATTGATTTTAAATTAAAAATAATTTTTATTTCATTTTAATACACAACAAAAACAGATTCAAACTGAGTAGACGGAGGAAATAAATGGGTGGAAAGGAACTAATAAGGTATAAGGATCATAGCTAATTCACACCATCACTTAATGTAAACATCACAGCTGTCATTGATAATGTCATAACATTGTACACTTACATCTTACATGTTGATGTCACAGCCTTAAATGCATAATGTATCACATGTAAGTGTTACAAATAACAGTTGCCAACGGTAATATCGTAAGTATTATTGATACACAACATCAGCCTACATCATTTATCTAGATTAATGGATATAGATTGAAGTAGCAAATGAAAATGTATAGAAATAGGGTCTTCAGTTTCTGGGGATTTGTTGGTGGTGAAGTAGTTATCAAAGGATGCCCATATAGTTCTGTATTGTTTTTCTCTCCGATCCACCACAGCTTGTGCTGATTGAGTGGAGGGAGGCACTAAACGCAACCTTCTCACAAGAAACCCTCACTTCCGGTGGCACACTAGGAGAGGCCATCTTGGACACAGAGACGGTCTAGTCTCCTGACAGGCTTGCTGACACTCCACTATTTAGCCGAGGATGACGCCGACACGTAGCGGATGCGCCGGAGGCGCGCCAAAGGCAAGCCCGTCTGCGCCCGTCTGTGCCCGTCCGCACCTGGACCGGGCCGAGGGCCAGAAATGCTGTCTCTCCACCACCAAATTCGCCCCTTACTAGGGAATTTATATTATCCTTAAAGAATGAGTCACCGACCTGCCACCAGTATTTAAATTCTGCCAAATAGGAGTGACCTATTAGCTGCAAGAATTGCAAAAAACCCTTAATCTTACACAGAGACCTTCGGTCAAAGAGAAGGCCAGAAATAGAGACCTACACAGTGGCCTTAAAAAACTGAAAGGTCATTGTACAAACACGCTCTGCATATCTATGATTTAATAATCAGAGATAATCTCAATTGCCTTTTTGTGACCGAAACCTGGCTAAAGGCTTGGTGTAACCTGGACATTGCGAATGCCCTCCCTCCCAGGATATCTCATTCAGAGGGTAGATAGAGCGCTACAACGAGGGGGCGGCTTCGGTCGGGATTATCTACCATGATACTATCAGGTGCACCATAAACCAACTACATGACCTGAAAGGAGCAGAGGGTTTTAGATTCTGTATTCAGTGACATGACTACTTCTCCTTCGCAGGAGCACTACTTTATCGCCCCCTGGGTCCGCATAAAGAATTCCTAGAGAATATCGGAGAACTGATTAGTAAGCTAGCTCTCAGGTTCTCTAGATTTACGTTACTAGGCGATGTTATTTACACATCGACTCTCACAATGACCCTGGAGCTATTTGTTTCAAGGAAATAATGGACGTGCTTGGCTTAGAACAACGTTCCATATCACCCACTCACAGGGCGGGCCATACGTTGGACTGTATATGCTCTAACTTGGAAACCCTCAAAGTCAAATCTCCCATTTATCTAACATGGACAGACTATAAACTAATTCTCTTTGATATCTTGAATAAGAATAGGCCTCTTAGTAGGGATTATAACAAGACTCACAACAAGACAAGGCTAGTTGGAAGGAATTAATAGGACATTCAGATCTCCTTCCCAAAGCCCTCATGGACAGACCCAACATGCTAGGAGACCCTACAGCAGATAGCCAGCTTTTTGGCCAGTGGATACATGCCCTGAAAGATCAGCTCATACCCCAGGCCTCATGTCATAGGTCTTCAAAAAAGAAACCATCGTCCCCATGGTACTCACAATCCTTAAAAGAACTACAAGGACACGTTAGATCGTTAGAACGCATGTGGCGGTGAAACGACGATGAAAATGAGCTTACAAATTTTAAAACAGCCCTCAGAAAATATCCCACCCTGATCAAAACCTACAAAAGAGCATGATATAGGGAGGCAATTAAAACTACCAATAATAATCAAAAAGAGATCTTTAAAATAGTCAATCTATTTACAAATCCTAAAAGTCTACAAGAAATTCCCCCCTCTCAGTCTCTGCAATAAGATCGCGGATTTTTTTGAAGAGAAGGTTCAGAAACTAATTTTCTCCTCTCCCACCCTCACCTCCACGTACAAGGATATTTCCAAAGAGAGAGGCAGAACAAGTATGCTGACCATTAAGCCTATTACACTGGAAGAATCGCGTTTGGCGATCATGTCCATTGAATCAGGATCTCCCTTCAATCCTTGCCCCCTACCCTATTACACGCTCTCACAGACATTGTGAATCCCAACATAAATAACATAATCAACTCTTCTCTCTCCACAGCAAAGATCCCAGTGGAGTGGAAACTGGGTGCAGTCAAACCACTCCAAAAAAACAATTGGCAGATCCGACTATTCTCTCTCCTTCCTAGTCGGTGAAACATGTGTAAATAGGCAACTTACAACTTCCCTGGAGAAAACCAATGCACTGCACACTAATCAATCAGGTTTCAGAGCACAACATTCCACACAATCCGCACTACTATATAAGACTGAAACCCTGAGAGAAGCCTTGGACCAGAGAAAGAGAGCAGTCTTAGTGCTATGAGACCTGTCAGCTGCTTTAAACACGGTTTCACATGTCATTCTTTTAGACCGTCTCGTATCATATGGCATATCTGGCACTGTACTAGAACGGATTAAGAACTTCCTGCAAGATCGCCGTCAAGTGATCACATTAGGTCAATATACCTTTCAGGAGAAGGCAATCCTGTCAGGGGTCCCCCAGGGCTCGAGTCTTAGCCTATATGTCTCCGCTATTTAAATTAATATTGTCCTTCAATATAAACACCATCTCATAAGTGGATGATATGCAGCTAATCCTTGTCTTAGATAACAATACTACCCAGATGGAAGAAAACCTCCGCAACTGTCTCACAGCAACTTTCAGTTGGATGAACCTTAACCACTTGAGGTGTAACTCAGAAAAAACTGAAATATTACCATTAGGTCAACAAAATATTTTCTCGCCCAAACTCTGGTGGCCAGAAGATACTACTCCCCTTCCAAACACAGTAAACATGGTTAGAAACCTTGGAATAAAATGTGATACTACCCTATGGTTTAAACAGCAATCCCTGACAGTTGCAGGGACCTGTTTTCACATCATAAAAAGCCTCAAGAAATTCTTTGATCTAATTCCCATCTCGGCAAGGCAAACGGTCCCCGTTGCCAGTATCACCTCCAGGCTCGATTACTGCAATAGTCTACATGCAGGAACTAATAAAGTAGTACTGCACAAGCTCCAGATGGACCAGCTTGCAGCTGCACGGCTGGTACTGAAATGGCCCAGGCGATCGTCCGCAACAGCAGCACTAGATATGCTACACTGGTTACCAATTCACAAACGCATTCTGTTTAAGGTCCTTATTATTACTTTCAGGGCCTTCCATTCTCGTGGCCTCCAATACCTCCAAACTGGATTCAAGTGTTATGTTCCCTCCCGAAGCATGAGATCAGCTAATGCTAATCTACTAAAAATACCTGCCTTCAGATTAGTATCAAAGGGAGGAAAATCACTCACAGTTTTAGGCTACAAGGCCTGAAACAACTCCCCCCAAAACTCCGCCAAATTACATCAGAGTCCCTGTTTAGGAAGGCACTAAAAACCTGGATCTTCACTGCTCCGGACACTCTATGCAAAACATTGATCTGATCTCCCTTCCCTACCATCTTGCAATAGACTACCTCCTCTTCCAGCGGGGTTCTATTCCTCAACGCCAAGATGCTCCTCGGAGTGATAGCCGCGCTATATAAATCTACCTTTACATTTCTATCAGCTCCCAAGATATGTGATACCCAACTAAGCCTGGCTTGAAAAGAAGCCTTGTGTGTAGTCTTCCATTTAGAAGATCAAGTAGAAGGCGGTCGGCAGGGCCTCTGATGTTGAGGTCGAGGAAGCCTTTAACGACATATGAATTTTCTTTCTTATGAGCTATATTACATAGGTTTGAGATAAAGGAGAGAACCTTATCCCAAAAGGGGCCTACTGATTTGCAGCTAAAAATTAGGTGAGCAAGATATCTGTTTTCTTCATTGCAGTTCCAACAGACAGGGTTTTCTAAAAAAGTTTAGTGTGTGCAGGGGGAAGGTGTCCCAAAATTTTTTGAATTAGCCAGCATTTTGTTTGAGATAGTTCTGATGAGATTCTATGTGAGGTGACAGATTTCCATATGTTATCTAGTCGGTCTCAGATGTGGATGTAGATGAATGAGTATCCTAGTATTCTGTTGTTCTCGTATTCATTCTCAACCCCTTGGGTTGCATTCAGTGATATAATTTGGACACCTGATGGCATAGTATGTTAAATTTATGAAGGAGTGTTGGCAAGGACGGTTCTCTATAATGATGTTTAGATTTGGGAATAGTCGTCTTTAGTGTAGGAAAATTATAGAATTCTTGATCTATCTGGTATTGGGTTTGTTAGTTCGAGAAGGTTAGAGTAGAGTTTCTGGATCCTAGTTGTTGAGGAAAGAAGATCTGGTGATCCATGATTCCAAGTGTAAAGTCCGGCCATCATACGTGATGTTCAGGTTGTGCCAGAAAGAGGCTAAAGAGGAGAATTTCATCTGGGAAGTAGAGTAACAGGGTCTTATGCAAAAGGTTTCTTTCAACCTGTAGCCATGTGGAGGTGGAGTTTTCATGTACTTGGAACCAGGAGGTACCTTGTTTAACAGCTGTCTGACAATCTCTAAAATTGGCTAAGTTGACGCCACCTAGAATTTGGGGCAGGCAGACCTTTTTCAGGGATATTCTAGCTTTCTAGAAGATACCTGAGCTTAATCTAAACAGGGTTATAAAGGAAATTGACAGCCTCTTTAGCAGATGGAGGAACCTTCCCTTAACTATCTACGGAAAAACCAACTTGGTAAAGATGGTCCTTCTACCTAAGCTGTCTTACCTTTTCTCTTCCATAACATTAACATTCTCGAATAAAAGCTTAATGAAGATACAGAGCAAGATTGGGAGCTTTGTCTAGGGTAACAAAGGTGTTCGCCTGGCATGGAAAAAACTTAGACGCAGACTAAAGAAAGGCGGGCTTGCCCTTCCTGATGTAAGGTTATACGCAGCAGCATTCCAGTTTAAAAGCATATGGATGCTACTTGTGAAACCAGGGGAGTCAGCCTGGGGGAGGTTGTTGGGTGAAATGGTGCGAGTGGAGGGAGGAGGAGACGGCGAGGCTTTTCTATATAAGTTTGGATCACCAAGATTCTTCAAGCGGGTACGCTTGAAGTTTTTGAGGGCGGCCTTGAAGTTATGGTATATGCTCAGCCGTAGCTGGGGCATTCGATACCACTCTGACAGTGCCCCCATCTGGGATGCACCGGGAACTCCGGACTGCCTACTGGACAGTTTGGCGTTGCCTATTAGAAGAGCATAATTTACCAAAAGTGAGCAACCCAAGTGTACCCTTGAGGGCTTGGGTAATGAAAATGAATGGGTGAAGATGCCTTCAAGGGAATTTATTTCATGCGTACTTGATTATTTAGGCTAACAATCCTAAATAATCAAGTACGCATGAAATAAATTCCCTTGAAGGCATCTTCACCCATTCATTATTAGAAGAGCAGGCATCACTGTTTGGACCGAACTGGTGGACTCCGGGGGGATACATCCATGGGAGTACCTGAGGGCAAAGATCGGGCCAAGGCTCTCTAGATTCAAATATTTACAGTTAACATCATGGTACGAGGCAGAAAAGGGGGAGGTCAGAGGGAATAGAGAGATTGAAGGTTTGTGGCAATCTATCCTTCCAATGAATAAGGAAATTTCTATATGGTTTAACAACTTGTTGGAAACTGAGGAACACGAGACACCCCCCTTAGCTGCAGTGTGGATGGAAACTTCTCTTGGGCCATCAATAGAGTCCTTGTATGAGCCCTCTCTAAAGACCTTATATAAATTTGTCAAGCCCGCTTGTCTAAAAAAAATAATTTTTTTGTCACCAAGATAAATCTATTATTGACTTTTCGGGAGACACATGGTACAATGACTCTGGGTTGGCATCACACAGGGAAGCTTTGCTTATAAAACTAAAGACTGATTATAATAATTATTTCATTGGTTCCAGTGAATGGGAACACACCTTCCTGATTAAGGGGTGTTGGGAATTAAGAGGTGGTACGGATCCAGTTTATCCTGGAGTATATTATGTGTGTGGTAAAAATGCTTATTATATATTTCCTCAACATTGGTATGGTCGTTGTTATGTGGGTATTGTCTTTCCAAAAATAAGCCACGTGAATGAAAAATATGGAACCAATGAAAAGAAACTAACACGGAGTAAAAGGGGAATAAGTGCTGCGGAAATTCTGGTGGATATCTTTGGAGCACTCCTGGTGGGTTCCTAATTATTGATACTGAAATGGTCTCTATTAGATTGATGGTTTTACAAAATAGACTTGCGGTAAAAGAGGGTGTACTCTGTAGTATGCTGAAAATTCAACAATTGTGCACTTATATCCTTGACAAAATCAGAGATTTGGAGGGATATATTAGTAACATAACTCACTTACGGAGTGATTTAACAGAATTGAAAGTTGATGGTGCATGGGAGAAACTTGCTAAGAGTTTCTCCTCGATGGGAAATTAGTTAGCAGCACAAAGTTACTAATACCCATGATTCCTATTGGTAAATTAATCATAGTGTTATTATATAGATGTTGTGTGAACAAAGTAACAAAGACAAAACACAGAGCTAGAAAGAGAAAAAGGGATACAATTGAGATGGAGAATAAAAAGGGTGCTTATTATGAGATGCTAAGAGATGTAGAGGGTGTTGGACTAAAACAAATGAGAGCGACTACATTCTGAAATAATCAGATTGTATTCAGATTGTGGGGTTTGTTTGATGGCTTGATTTCCAATGAAAGGGGATTGATGGAGCATGATCATTCAGAAATAAATCTGCTTGATCAATTCAGCTCATCCAGTGTGAACTAATACATGTTTAAAAAGCAATACTAACAGTGTGATCTTGTGGTACATACAAGAACAAAAGACTGCATCATAAAAGATTGCTGAAATGACACGGAACTTGAAAGATTTTAAAGCTGCATCGCAAAAGCATGCAGGAGTGACATGAAATGTGAAATAAAAAGATATAAGTTTGGAGAGAAAGATACTTATTGATGTAATAAGAAATATTGGTGAAAAGTAGTAAATCGCAAATCATAACCTAGAGAAAAAGATTATGAACATGATTAAAGTAAAATGATTTTGCTTGTAGTATATGCAATATGAAAAGTTAAATGAAAAATTATTGCAAATGTTTTGTGAAAACATATTCACACTAGGCTTATGAAAACCAATGAAAATAATGTTTTCTTAAGATTATTTCTTATGGACATTTTCAAAATAAAATGAATAATTCTGAGTTTATTCTTTAGCAAAAATGACACTATGGTTTCTTCATGTAGGCCCAAAACCTGTTAGTGAATTTTCCTATTGTAGGCCTAAAAGAATGTATTTTGTCGATTATTTTTCCCAAAATGCTGATCTATTTGCTTTAGGTTATCACTATAATTTTCCCTTCTACGGCTTAAGCGTTATTTTCACTGAAAGTTTGTACTGACTTTGTTGCAAGCTAACTAGGAAGAGAGCGTGAGGATGTGTAAAGAAACAGGAAGATTTCCTATTTCCGAGGCAAATGAGATAATGTATTCATCGAGAGAATTTTAGACGGAGAACAAAAGTTTTCTGGACGGTTTTTGGACTGGAGAATGATCATACAACAATCACACCATAGACTCTAACCAACGAAAGAGTGTACATTTTGAAGAAATTACTTTTGGGGGTTGGAGTCATGAACATTTTGAGGTATAACTACCCTATGGGAAAATGACAGAGACCGCGCGCTGCTGTGGTTCTGTACGAGTTCTGAAGAGCGTGTGTGTGAATGCTGAAAGCAGGCGACTGGCTATTTCCTTTGGGCGTGACATGGTGTCAGTCCGAAATTCTGACTTTCCAGATTTACCTTTGCATTTCATTGGCTGGTGAAGTTGCATATGATAATACCCTACAGCATTGGGGTAGCTAATCTCCTGACTATTGCACGTTGTGCTTTAGTTCATTGAAATCTAGGTTCGTATACATATATGGAGCCCTGGATCTGCATTTCCTCTTCGCCTCGGACTCTGGCTGGTCATCCTGGCTGTTGGGAAACTTGGGGGGGGGGGTTGTTTACGTGTACCGAACTTTCCCTGGCTGCTCCATTCTGCATTCCATTGTTTCTATTTTATTTTTATCATTGGTGGTGGACTTATAGGCTATTTAAGCCTCTTGAAGCAGAAAAGTGACGTTGGTCTGACTAACGTGAGGTTTTTACTCTAATTGGCTTTTCATCACTAGTGGCAAACATTTTATCGCCTTGACGGTAGCATTAGCAGCAATTTTCACTGTGGCGAGCAGATCTTATTGCCATGTCGCGACGTAGTGTAAATACATCTGAACCATGGTGACAGTTCTCGGCGATATGTGACGGCAAGAACATTACAGCTAACTAACGCTAATGCTAGTTAGCGGAAATTCTTGTAAATATACCCCTAAGTGTCTTAGAGGATCGAATGACTGGGGCTAGGGCACTCAACCTCAGACCTGGGGATCTGGGTTCGAGTCTCGGTAACGACGCCAAACATCCTGTGATTCTGGGCAAATCACTTAATCTCCCCGTGCCTAACAAAAATGAATGTGTGTCCTCATGTAACGTAACTGGTGCTATGTAAAGTGCTCTGATACCCGATTCGATTCAGGTCTAGTTCGCGCTATATAAAACTCAGCAATTTTTTTTTTTTTAAATGTGTCCTTTCGGGTAGTGCAAAGAGGGTTTGCACTACCAGTTTCTAAAAGTCAGTTTCTAAAGGTAAAATTTCTCCAATTTTGATTCGAAGTAGTAAAAGAAAGTAAGTCAAGGTGACTCAATGTGACTGTCATGGTGATAATAGAGCAGTGAGTAAAGTGGTAGTAAAGTAATGAGTAAACCACGTACATGGACATTGGTATCAACCTTAATGGGGTGTTGGTAACCACCTTGAACGGAATAGTTTCTATGAATGGTGGATTTCAATCAGGATATAAACAACGATTATAAGGTATACTTATCTATATTGCATGTGATGTAGAGACTACAAACAACAATCAAGGTTGGTTGTACAGCGTAGAGATTATGAGGTTTATCCTGTTTTTCTCTTGCTAGAGGGGGGTCTGGAGAAATCCATTATTTGTTCATGCAGCCATACACAAATATTTAAATAAAAGTTTTTTTGAACATGTTATATCCTATTTATTTCAGCAAAGGTGGTAATTTACTAGTGTTCATACAGCAACTTAGTAAAACAAGCATTGGCATAGCTAATAAGTCTCGCCTTTGGGACCATATAAGTGTTTAGTTATCCAGCACAATATCCTTGGTGCAACAACATCAACTGTTGCATGGTTAAATACTTATATGGTCCCAAAGGCAAGACCTATCGGCTCTTACATGCGATAAACGCACCCCTCGAAAGTTGAACTTTCCCCATACTCTCTCTCTATTTAGAACTGTCTTGTTGCATGCTTTGTGGTAGGGCTTGTAATATTGAGCCACTCCCAAGCCAAATCCAGTTAGGTGATGAGAAAGACCAAAAAGTGCAAAAAGATGAAAATATAACCATTGAAATCTGTTCCCTGACAGGTAGTTCTAGTGTACAAGGATGCCTTCAGCAGATCCCATTTTCCAAGATAAGACCTTTAAGTATGATAGCATTTGTATTTTTCTCATGTTATGTATGGGCCTGTGCTTCTTTGTATTATATTGAAATGTATTGTAAAATGTATGCAGTGGTTCATAACCCCCAGGAGGCTGGGAGGCGATTGGATTGTGAGTGCCCTTTCTGAAGCGTGGATGATTGGCTGTGGGTAGTAGTTTGACCTATATTCAGGGTCACTGGAATTATGTGTTACTGCTGCTGCTGTTTTTTCCCCGCAGAATATGAGATTTGCAGACACTTCTCATTATAAATTGCCCAACTTGACCCAATATAGAAAAGACAACATTGCAGAAGAGTTTACTTGCCTACATTACACTAAATATGCATTACACACAGGCTAAAGCGCACACCCCCAGCATGCTGCTTCCTAGACTGCTTAGAGCCGAGAACACATGCCCACCATTTACTTACATTTGGGAGATTGCAGGAGTAATCGTCCCATCCCAGATAGACTTAAACCATGCCTTTTATAATTATTACTACTCATTGTATAAAAATCAAGACCTATGATCTGACAAGGTCCTATCCAGCTTCTCAATGACATTACACTCCCATGATTAAACGCAGTGCAAAGGGAAGGAACAGCACGATAGTGAAAGCGACCGCGAGACAGGCAAGAAAGTGTAAGCGACCGCGAGACAGGCAACGGTAAACAAGTACACGCGGCCAAGCTAATTAGAAACAGATGGCCCCTGTGCGCCGCTGCTCGCTTCTGCAAGGTGGATTCCGCCACATGCACGAGTGTTAGAAAAGTGCACACTGATTCCAAAAGGTCATCTCCTTGAGCAGCGCATGCGCACTGAGCTAGGTGCGAACTAAAAATGAGCGCTCACACACCACTCATATACTAGTTACAGATTTAGGTTGATGCATATGGTCAAGATTTTGTTAAAACAACAATTGGTCTTGGAGAAAGAGATGAATCATGATGACTTAAGACAACAGGGTGCACATTAGAATGTTGTGCCATAGATTAAATATTATTATTCACTGAGATACCTGGCTTAATTGACTACTCCCACAATTTTCTGCAGAGCAGAGGTCTATTGATTATACCTTCTTTGTTGTTTTCACTTTTCTCAAATATGTTTGAGTTACTTATAGTTTGACAGTGTTATCCACCAGGATGGGAGCTCCCCGGCTGGACCTAGAGTCTGAGTTGGGTTACAGGCTGTTGTATAGTTGTCCCACCTCTAACTTTAGCGCTGGTTGAGATAGCACACTAGTCTTGTGGCCTAATAATTGAAAGCTGTGGTGCATCTGATTAGCGAGTGCACCAATGGTGCACCAAAGCCAAGCCTGTTCGCACCCTTTCACTCCTGAACCATGCTCAGCACCTGAAACCCTCTCTTAAAAACATCTCTTAAGTCAAATGGCTCTGTCCATATTTCCTACACCTTGGCTGCTCTCTGCGCTTTCAAGCATCAAGGTAGGACCAGTTCACCTGCACTTCACTTTAAATGTCCTGCAGTCAACATTCCTTTTCCAGCCCAAGCCTGTGAGCAAATTTCTCAAACACGTAATTCCCATGGCTTTCATAGGACTCTCCTCATTCTCACGCTCTCAATTATGCCTCAGTTTTTTGTGATTAGTTTTCTTACATCGTTTGTGTGAACGCCAAAGGTGGTCACAAATTTTCTCTAGAGGTTTCTTTTGCTTGGATTTTAAAAGCTCCACCCTGGGATAGTACCAGGCCCGCTTCAATGATTTCTTAACTACTCTATTTGGATGGGGCGTGGCTTCGCTGTGCTGCGAAATGGCCACCCGCTAGTGTGGCTCCGCCGGCCGAGCCTTATTAATCCGACACATTTCCGTTAAGGATACCCAAATTACATGCCTGATAGACGGATACCTCCTGCCTAAGTAGCGGTGACCAGAGGGACCGATCAGCTAAGCAAAACAAAGCGCGGAGAGGCAAGAGCTGCTTGCGGCCTTCGGATACCGCCGCCATGTGGAGCCGGGGACTGTGGTGACTGCCTCGCCGGGGCGCTGGTGTGCTCGCGGGCAGAGCAGCGGCAGAAGCAGAAGGGCAATCGGTGGAGCACGAGCTACGGAGAAGAACCTGTCCCTAGCCTCTGCAAAAGTAAGCTGGGGACGACTGAGGTACCTGGCGCAATAAATTTAAGTGCATTTGCTTGTGCGGAGCAGTGGGGAATAGGCGGAGGCTTCAGAGCGCAGTGCCCTGAGTACTGAGAAGACAGAGGGTCGTAAATGCGCGACAGGTAGTGTGCACCCACTGTTGCACAGGAAGGGATGCAGGAGATTTGGAACGCTGGAGTGCTGGTGAAGTGGGAGACCGTTACAGCGCCGTGCTAGGGATTTACGTTTACGGTGGAGAAACAAGCGTGCGGGCCCCCATTTTGCGAGTGCGGAAATTTGTTGGAACCGCGAGTCCGGCAGTGCCCGTGCTTAGCGTGACATCGATCACACACTGGAAAAACCCCGGGCTGCTAATTATTGAGTGCCTGCAAGCTCGGAGTGCTAGTGGGGAAAGTTGATTAATTTCATACCATCGCATGAGTGCCAGAGAGCTGGTTGTGAGCAGCGCTGAATAGTAAACGGAGCGTAGCTGCTCAATGTGTTGGTGGTCTAGGGTCCTGGGCATTCAGTAGTGTAGACGCGAGCAGGAGCTACGATCGGAAAGCAGAATACTGCGTATGACTGTGCCGGGTAGAGCAACAAACTGTATACTGCGGGGTGCGTTGGGCTGCTGAGGTGCTGGAGGGTGCATGGAGACGACAATGATGAGGTGCTGGTGCCATCGCTTGTGGAACAACTAAACTATCAAAAAGTGCTGGCACCGAACGATCGAAAGACAGGGACACAGGAGGCACAGAATATGTTCACCTAAGCGTGCGGAAGACATGCACTATTGATTCGAGCAGACTGGTTGTGAATGCAGTTGTACCGGTGGCTGAGAATTGTTGCTTAGCGGGAACTGCAGAGGCACAGAGTGGAGAGGCGAACACTGGAAGGGGCAAAGCGAGAGAGACCTGCTGAAGCTGGAGCGTGTCTGAGTGCCCTTCCCCTAACGCACTCATTTACCAAAAGCATTGTATAAAGTGCTCAGGGGAGGCTGTGTAAGCGACAAAAAGTGTCCGAATGCTGCGTGGATAATATCTGGCTTGTGCTGTGTACCTGGTATAGGAACTCTATATAGAGTGCGCAATATATATTAGCGTTGGCCACCACACAATATCCTAGGCGAGTCAACATGGGCAAACCAGACACAAGACAGCCCCGGATCACATTCGATAAGAAATCTAACCAAACTCCGGAGGACGAACCTAGCCAATAGAGTATAGCTGAGGAAAATGCAGCTTCTCCGCCACCGGATGACATCCGATCAATGTTCAGGGAATTGAAGTCAAGTCTTCAGGGCATAAACTCTAAAATGGATTCCCTAGCAGAAAGAATGGACAGGATTACACACAGGGTTGAAAAGCAAGAAGGACGTCTGACTGTGTTGGAGACTAGGGTAACTGAGACCGAAGAAGGGCAAACGGACAAGGACAAAAAACTGCGTGGCCTAGATGGAGTATTGCATGCCATACAGCAAAAGAACAAGGATTTGGAAGCCAGATCGAGGAGGAATAACATAAGAATCACAGGCGTTTCTGAAACATCAGATATACAAAACATGGAGAAATACATTGAAACAATGATGACTGATCTTTTTGGTGTAGACTTGTCCACCATGTTTTTAATAGAAAGGGCGCATAGATCGTTAGGTCCTATACCTCATCCGGGGGCGCCACCGAGACCCATAATAGCAAGAGTACTTAACTATAGGTACCGTGATATGATCCTCAGACTGGCACATGAGAAAGGTGATATACAGTACAAAGGAAATGCAATTACATTGTATCCAGACTTCATGTTGCAAGTCCAGGCAGCCCGTAGAGAGTTCTTGCCGGCTAAGAAGATATTCCAACAACTTGGCACAAAGTACTCATTCATATATCCCGCTAAGTTGCGAATTCAGGGTCATGGAAAACCCACTTTCTTTACAGATGCCAAAGCAGCTTTAGCTTATGCGAAGCAAATGTTGAAGGACCAAAAGCAGAGTGCGGCGACCGGTGACTCCCAAGCTACAAATAATATGAGTGATAATGACTGAGGATTAAGTCACCTCTCGCCAGTTATGCAGATAAGTTGTTAAGTTTGCTATATTGAGATATCAGGTTCTAATACTCTGCAACCTCTTTTAATTTATGTTTCTGGGAAATCTATGACTGAGGATAATGTATACTGATTACCTCTTATAAGACCGCTAATATTGTAGTAGGTTTACAGGCAATGTGATTTGTGGTAGTGAGGAAGTTGGTCGGCCACCCTGCCATGAGTGCAGGGGAGGAATGCCGGCGGACCCACGTCCACCATGGGATGAATCCCTTAAGTTTACTGCTGTGGAATTTATGTTTACAGTTGTGGGGTGGTGGGATGGATCTTTCACAACCTGATGGGGGGTTGGTGTGGAAGGGAAGGGGGGGGGGGAGGGAAAGTTCAATTCAAGGGACCTGCCAGAACATGTACGGAATGCATGCGTGGGGAAAAATGTGGTTGCCGCACACTGGATTGCGCAAAAATGCTTGTCAGCATCAGGGCATCATAAGTCTAGCTCGTAATAAACTTGCATCATACTATGCTTTCATCCTGCTTAGTTTTGAGTCACCCAAAGGCCGTGAATATCTGTACCACCAAGGGCTGCTATGACACACTTGACATGTCTCAAATGGAATGTTAGGGGTCTAAATGGCTGTGGAAAGTCGAGGCTGGTCCACTCTTATCTCTCAAGACATGGGGTTGACATTTGCCTCTTGCAAGAGACGCATTTGAAGAGGTCATCTGCAGGCCTGCTTAGAAATCACAGATGGGGAGAGGTGGTGGAGGCAGGGTACTCTACTTACTCCGGGAGAGTCGCAGTATTGATACGTAAGGGTATACAATGGCGTTCACATAATACAATAGCGGATAGAGAAGGAAGGTACATCCTGCTACAAGATACGCTATACAACACACCCACTGTGATAATAAACATATATGGCCCGAATACAGACTCCCCAGATTTCTTTCAACATATGCGGCAGAAGATACAAGCCATGAATAACATAACGGTCATTTGGGGCGGTGATTTTAATGTGGTCCTTTCGGATACAGCTGACAGGCAACAGACACAGCGTGAACATCACCCGAAGGCAGCAGCAATGTTACATGATATAATTGCTCACCTCCATTTGGGGACCCCTGAAGAGCGCTATATCCGACACTTAGAGAGGGCATGTGTGTAACGCATCCTCGTAATTCATGGTCGAGGCTTGATTTCTGGTTGGTTACAAAGGACGCGCACACTTGGGTGACACAAGCCACTCACCACCCACGTACCCTTTCTGATCATGCACCGACGCAACTGATGTTTAAGGTGCCGGGCCCATACATCACACCATTTCGCTGGAGGTTTCAATCAGAGTACCTATTAGACCAGGTATTTCGAGAAGAACTGAGGGTGAATACTTTTCTCTAAATGAAGGGACTATGAAGTCACATGGCACACTGTGGGAAGCATTTAAGGTAGTCATAAGGGGTAATTGTATGGCACTTAAAACAGGAGTCCTCAGGGATATCCGTAATACATTACAGAGACTTGAGCGCAAAGTTAGTGCACTGGAGAGGGTGCAGATTCAATCCCCTTCCCCTGCCACGGCGGCACAGATCAGGGCCAAATTGACCGAATTTCAGGTGGAAGCAGAGAGAGAGACGAAACATCTCCACAAACATGCTCAGGCACGGCGATATGGTGAGGGAGACAGAGCAGGGAAAACACTGGCAGGTTTACTTAGACCACCCAGAGGTGCAGACTTTGTCACCGAAATACAGACTGAGGATGGTGAGAGAGTCAGAATGCCTCCAGAAATCTTAAATACAATGTCCCGCTTCTATGAAGTACTGTATACTTCCAAATCTAATCCTTTGCAGGTCCTTTGCAGGAGGCTATAGTGGAATACCTGGATACATTGGCTTTAGCCTGGTTTAACGATGGGGCACGACAATATATGGAACTTCCTATAACTGTGGAAGATATCAGGCAAGTCATAAGCAGCATGCCAGCCGGAAAGACGCCAGGAGCAGATGGGCTTACAGCAGCCTTCTACAAGGAATATGCAGACGTACTCGCTCCCCGCCTATTACAGGTGTACTTAGAGGCCATAGAGACAGGCATCCTTTCTCCCACACTTCGTGAAGCCATCATAATCATGCTGCTGAAACCAGACAAAGATCCCACTATGCCTGACTCATATCGCCCACTTTCCCTCATCAATTTGGATGCTAATATGTATGCCAAACTTATTGCAAACAGGTTGCAACCGATGGTCCCGCAAATAGCCTTACCAGACCAGTCCGGTTTCATACCGGGGCGTTCGATCGCTCACAAATTAAGGACAATCTTTGGACTTCTACATTATTTGGCCCCCCATGTGCAGGCAACTGCTGCATTTTTAGACGCCACAAAGGCTTTCGATTCCTTAGAATGGTAGTTCTTGTTTTCGTTACTGTCTCGCATGGTTCTTAGCCCTCTATTTATTCAACAAATACAGCTGCTCTACACGAGTCCGATTGCGAGAGTCAGAATAAATGGACAAATATCTGAGCCTTTTCCCATCAAAAGAGGGACGCGACAGAGGCCCGCTATCACTGCTGCTGTTTGCAATTGCGACAGAACCGTTGGCGGCTAGGCTAAGACAGCACCACACACAAAGAAGCACAGGGTTTACATCCAGAGGATTATTTATATCAATGTATGCTAATGACATAAGTGTATTTAACTAATCCCAAGGATAATTTTGTGGTCGTTATGAGGGAATTGATATGCTTTTTAACAGGCATTCAAATAAACTGGAACAAGTCCATAATATTACCGCTTACAGATACCACTACTCCATTTGCTACAGAATTCCCTATTCAGTGGGCCAGTGGGGAGGAGAAATATTTGGGAATTTGGATAAGTAGATCTGTGCAAGACATATGGCTAGCTAATTATGGTAGGGTTGTGGAATGGATTGAGTGCAAAGTTCAGAAATGGAAATCGCTTCCGCTCTTGCTGATCGGTCGCATGCCATAGTAACAAGCATTTGCAATGCAATAGGTCTCGCATTAGGAAAGTGTGAGCTATTGGTATTGTAAATTACACATTTTTTAAATATGTGTTGGCTTTGAAAATATATAAATTAATAGCATTATTATTCACAAGCTAAACGCTTACACTTCCTAATGCGAGTCCTATTGGCTATGGCAATGCTTGTTGGTAGTAAGCAAGGACAGTGCTGTTGTGGTGCTGAGTGATGATGTGGTTGGCTGAGTGATGTGGTGGTGTATTAGAGTGATGTGGTGGTGTCCCCGAGTGATGTGGTGGTGACCCTGAGTGATGTGGTGAGGCCCCTGAGTGAAGTGGTGATGTCCCTGAGTGATGTGCTGGTGTCTCTGAGTGATGTGGTGGTGTCCCCGAGTGATGTGGTGGTGTCCCCGAGTGATGTGGTGGTGTCCCCGAGTGATGTGGTGGTGTTCCTGAGTGATGTGGTGGTGTCCCTGAGTGATGTGGTGGTGCCCCTGAGTGATGTGGTGGTGCCCCTGAGTGGTGCACCTGAGTGATGTGATGTGGAGGTGTTCCTGAGTGATGTGGTGGTGTTCCTGAGTGATGTGGTGGTGTTCCTGAGTGATGTGGTGGTGTCCCTGAGTGATGTGGTGGTGCCCCGAGTGATGTGGTGGTGCCCCTGAGTGATGTGGTGGTGCCCCTGAGTGATGTGGTGGTGCCCCTGAGTGATGTGGTGGTGTCCCTGAGTGATGTGGTGGTGTCCCTGAGTGATGTGGTAGTGTTCCTGAGTGATGTGATGTGTGAGGGTGAGGGTGTGTGAGGGGGTGAGGGTGAGTAAGGGTGAGAGGGTTGTGAGTGTAAGGGTGTGAGGTTGTGAGGGTGAGTAAGGGTGTGTGAGGGTGAGTGAGGGTGTTTGAGGGTGCGAGGGTGAGGGAGGGTGAGGGTGACAGGGGTGAGGGTGATGGGGGTGAGTGTGAGGGTGTGTGAGGGTGAGTGAGGGTGAGGGTGTTCGAGGGTGAGGGTGAGGGAGTGTAAGGGTGAGGAGGTGTGAGGGTGAGGGTCTGAAGTAAATGGTGGCAGGGCAGACATCATAAGACAGAGAGAAGAGACTGCGTGGTGACTGCGTTGGTCAGTTTCAGAATCAGGAGGGGCAGAGTCAGCACAGTCTGCGAGGGATCAATGTGTCTAGAGGCAAAGCATAGCGGATGTAGCATTGCAGCTAGCAAGTCGAGTGCTTTCAAGCTGAGTGTCCCTAGAGATATGGCAAAACACCAACAGCATTTGAGGAGCAAGGCTACTGTAAACAAGCACGGTAGGCTTTTTCACTTTAGTCCTGGAACAAGCTCTCGGCATTGCTGTGGCGGGGGTGGGCGGGGGAGCGGCAGCCTTTGAAGTCTGATGTCGAGGCACAGACAAATGGTGGTGACGGATGTGCACGCGGGGGGGCTGGGGGAGCGGCAGCCTTTGAAGTCTGATGCTGAAGTCCAACAAATGGTGGTGTGTTATGTGGCCGGCATTATGTGTGCACACGCATAGATCACAGGAACTGTATTCGATCCGCAGCTGTTTTGGTAGACTGTTCTTTTCCGCTTACTCCGCTTACTATAATCTTGCCAGAGCAATGCACAAGCGCATTGGCTCAGGCGAGACCTAAAATGGTGATTCTGCCCAAACTGTTATACCTATTCGTAAATATTCCAATGCCATTGAACTGTTAACACTGCCATCCACCCAGGGAGGTTTGGGAGCGCCTGATTTCGAGCTATATGCATACAGCGCTCAGGCACAATATATAAATTTTTGGCACTACTCGACACCCTATCAACCACATGTAGCGATAGAACTTGATAGAGTAGCCCCCATTCCACTTAACACAGCGGCATGCCAGCCTTATAAACATCTGCAATTAGAAATTGACATGGTAGAAGCCACCAGTGGGCATGGAAGGGGATTGCATGGAGGGCTCAGCAGACGGAACTGTACTCTCTTTCCATGCTTATTGGAGGTAATCCGCTTCTATCCCCGTTAACAGACAAAGCGGCAGCGAAGCGAGCTAAGGCACATGCATTAGAGAAAGGCAAAGACCTGTACCCGGATGGAACATTTATTACACTGCAGCACACAGTTGCCTACAGCGTCAGACCTGCTTTTATACTATCAGATTAGAGCCACATGCAGAGCTAGGTACAAGACTTCTCCTCGGCTAAGGACGAGTGGGAGAGGGATATTGCCATCAACATAACAGACAAGCAATGGCAGTACTGTTGCACACAACTAATCAATCAATCAATCAATGCATTTATATAGCTCGCTACTCACCCGGAGGGTCTCAAGGCGCTTGGGGGGGGGGAGGAGGGGGGTCTGCTACTGCTCGAACAGCCAGGTCTTGAGATGCTTCCTGAAGGAGAGGGGATCCTTGGTCAGGTGGAGGTGGATGGGGAGGGTGTTCCAAGTCTTGGCTGCCAGGTAGGAGAATGATCTTCCTCCCATGGTGGCTCTTCTGATGCGTGGGACGGCGGCGAGGGCGTGGCTGGTTGATCGTAGCTGGCGGTGGGAGTGTAGAAGGTCAGGCGGTTGTTGAGGTACTTGGGGCCCAGGTAGTGGAGGGCCTTGTGTGCGTGGGTGAGGAGTCGGAACATGATTCTCTTGCTGATGGGGAGCCAGTGGAGGTCTCTCAGGTGTCTGGAGATATGGCTGTGTCGGGGGATGTCCAAGATGAGTCGTGCGGAGGCGTTCTGGATGCGTTGGAGCCTTTTCTGTACTTTGGCTGTGGTTCCGGTGTAGAGGGTGTTTCCGTAGCCCAGTCTGCTGGTGACGAGGGCCTGGATGACCATCTTCCTGGTTTCTGTGGGGATCCATCAGAAGATCTTTCGGAGCATGCGTAGGATGTTGAAGCATGAAGACGAGACGGCGTTGACTTGTCTGGTCATAGAGAGGGAGGAGTCCAAGATGAAGCCCAAGTTTCGTGCATGGTCCGTTGGTTTGGGTGTGCTGCCCAGGGCAGGGGGCCACCAGGAGTCATCCCAGGCAGAGGGTGATGATCCAAGGATGAGGACTTCCGTCTTGACTGAGTTCAGTTTAAGGCGGCTGTTCATCATCCACTCGGCTAGGTTGGTCCTGGCGGTGGCTGGGTCGTTGGTGAGGGAGAGGATCAGCTGGGTGTCGTCGGCGTAGGAGATGATGTTGAGGTTGTGTTGGCGTGCGATGGCTGCGAGGGGGCTCGTGTAGACGTTGAAGAGGGTGGGGCTGAGTGATGATCCTTGAGATACTCCACAGATGACTTCAGTGGCCTCGGTTCTGAACGGGGGGAGGCGGACTCTCTGGGTTCTACCGGCGAGGAATGAGATGACCCACTCTAGTGCCTTATCTTGTATTCCGGTGTTGCTGGGGCGCTGTACTAGGGTGCGGTGGCAGACAGTGTCGAACGCTGCGGAGAGGTCCAGGAGGATGAGGGCCGCTATTTCCCTGTTGTCGAGCAGGGCACGGATGTCGTCTGTGGCTGCGATGCGGGCGGTCTCAGTGCTGTGGTTGGCTCGGAAGCCCGACTGAGAGTGGTCGAGGGATCCGTTCATCTTGAGGAAGGCGGCAAGCTGTCTGTTGACGATCTTCTCGATGACTTTTGCAGGAAAAGGGAAGAGCGAGATGGGGCAGTAGTTCTTGACGTCGGTGGGGTCTGCTGATGGTGTCTTCAGGAGGGCGCTGACTCCGGCATGTTTCCAGCTCTCCGGGAAGGTGGTGGTGTCGAAGGAGCAATTGATGATGTCCCGGAGTTGGGGTGCGATGACAGAGTCGGCCTTGTTGAAGATGTGGTGGGGGCATGGGTTGGTTGGTGATCCGGAGTGAATGGCGTTCATCGCGTGGATGGTGTCGTCGGTGCTGTCCAGGCGCGGAGGGTGCTGGTGGGGGGCGTCGGTTCGGTGGTTGGGTGTGTGGTCTGTGCTCCGAAGCTGTTGTGTATGTCGGCGATCTTGCTGTGAAAGAATGAGGTGAGAGAGTCACAGAGGTCTTGTGAGGGAGTGATGTCATTATTTCCTGCGCTGGGGTTGGAGAGCTCTTTGACGATGCTGAAGAGTTCCTTGCTGTTGTGTGCGTTGTGGTCTATTCGTTCCTTGAATGCTGTCTTCTTGGTGGTGTGGATCAGCTAGTGGTGTATGCGGGAGGCGTGCTTGAGGGCGATCATGTTGTCTGTGGTCGGGTCTTTGCGCCAGGCTTTCTCGAGGGTATGGCAGTTCTTCTTGGATTTCTTGAGGTCGTCATTGAACCAGGAGGCTTTCTTGCTGCCGGGTTTGCTGGGGTTGTTTTTCAGGGGTGCGAGGTCGTCAGCGCAGTTGGTGATCCACTGTGCGAGGTTGTTGGCTGCTTGGTTGGGGTCTGTTGAGCTGGTGGGGGGGTTCTGGTTCAGGGATGTGATGAGCTGGTCGGTGGTGATCTTGTTCCAGTTCCTGTGGGGATCCTGTTGCGGGTGGTGGTGAGTCGTGGCTGAAGGAGATGTACTTGCTGGAGGAAAAGATTGGGTCCAGCGTGTGTCCAGCGTAGTGGGTAGGGTGTTCACCAGTTGCTTGAGTCAGAGGTTGGCGAGGTTGTCCAGCAGGGTGGTGGTGTTGTCGGTGTTGTTCTCCAGGTGGAAGTTGAGGTCCCCTAGGAGGACGTAGTCTGAGGAGGCGAGGGCGTGCGGGCTGATGAAGTCTGGGATGTCTTCGCTGAATTGTTTGCGAGGTCCTGGGGGTCTGTAGATGAGGGTGCCTCTGAGTGTGGTCTTGGGGTCGGTGTGTATCTGAAAGTGAAGATGTTCGGCGGCTGTGAGGGTGTCGTCGGAGTTGGTCGTGATGCGGATGGTGTTCTTGTGGACGATGGCGATGCCTCCTCCTGTCTGGTTGACGCAGTCCTTCGGTGTGATCTTGTATCCGTCCAGGATGGCGATGGCGATGTCGGGCGCTGAGGAGGCGTTCATCCATGTTTCCGTGATGAAGGCGACGTCTGGGGATGTCGTGTCGAGCAGGTTCCAGAGTTCTACGGCGTGTCTGTGGACGGATCGTGCGTTGAGCAGGATGCACTTCAGGTGGTTGCTGCTGGTGCACAGCTTGACGGGTGCGCTACAGGTCCGGATTCAGGAGAATTTGCAGGATAGGCAGGCGAAGGGTCGTGGGTGCGTCTAGCGGTGGCTCGGTAGGAGCCGGGAATCCGGCCGGTGTTGAGTGCTTTGAGTGTGGCGGCGTCGTAGGTGCGTCGGGTGGGCTGGCATCTGCGGGGGCCAGGGGTACTGGCGCTGGGCGCAGTCCAGGCGCGGACGAGCGCAGACGGGCTTGCCTTTGGCGCGCCCGCTGCGCATGAACGCTTCAAGTGTATGCGGACTCCGCCATAAATGGCGTAGTGGGAGGGGCAGAGTGGGAGGGAGGAGCAGCTGGGAGGCGGGAGCAGGGTGGCGGGGGAGGGATCAGGTACAAAATGCAAAATGGGGGGCGGGGCCGCAGGGGAGCAGCGACAGGGAGCGGGGAGGGCGAGAAGACGGCGAAAAGCGAAACAAGAACAAGAACAAGAGAAAGCAACAAGCACTGGTAGCGGGTGGGACCAGGCAAGTAGGGAGACCGGGCACACTCACTCAAGGGCGAGAAGACGGCGAAAAGCGAAACAAGAGCAGGAACAAGAGAAGCAACAAGCACTGCTAGCGGTATACAACCTTTACAACGAATCTTTTACCACGCATTACAACGCAGTCATTACAACGCAAACCATTACAACGCATTGCGCTGGGGGCGCTCTAGGATAGGGAATAAGGTTTATTTACTATCCAACACCTTCCCTAGTGTCCACGGGGACTGGAGTTGGAATAGTAAATTAAACTATTCACTATCCAGCACCCCAAAGAGCTATGCGTTGTAATGGTATGCGTTGTAAAAACCGCGTTGTAATGGTATGCGTGGAAAAAGTATGCGTTGTAACGTCATACATCCACTGCTAGCGAGCAGGAACAGGCAGGCAGGGAGACCGGACACACTCAAGGAGAGTCACCGACCAGAGTCAGGTCAGGTCACAGCTTCCCGTCGCGCTACCAGTCCTTAAGTATCCGGAGGGAGGAAGGAGCAGCTGGGAGGCGGAAGCGGGGTGGCGCAGGGAGGGGATCAGGTACAGAAGGCAAAAGGGGGGGCCGGGCCGCAGGGGAGCAGCGGCAGGGAGCGGGGTGGGCGAGAAGACGGCGAAAAGCGAAACAAGAACAAGAACAAGAGAAAGCAACAAGCACTGGTAGCGGGCGGGACCAGGCAGGTAGGGAGACCGGACACACTCACTCAAGGGCGAGAAGACGGCGAAAAGCGAAACAAGAGCAGGAACAAGAGAAGCAACAAGCACTGCTAGCGGTATACAACCTTTACAACGAATCTTTTACCACGCATTACAACGCAGTCATTACAACGCAAACCATTACAACGCATTGCGCTGGGGGCGCTCTAGGATAGGGAATAAGGTTTATTTACTATCCAACACCTTCCCTAGTGTCCACGGGGACTGGAGTTGGAATAGTAAATTAAACTATTCACTATCCAGCACCCCAAAGAGCTATGCGTTGTAATGGTATGCGTTGTAAAAACCGCGTTGTAATGGTATGCGTGGAAAAAGTATGCGTTGTAACGTCATACATCCACTGCTAGCGAGCAGGAACAGGCAGGCAGGGAGACCGGACACACTCAAGGAGAGTCACCGACCAGAGTCAGGTCAGGTCACAGCTTCCCGTCGCGCTACCAGTCCTTAAGTATCCGGAGGGAGGAAGGAGCAGCTGGGAGGCGGAAGCGGGGTGGCGCAGGGAGGGGATCAGGTACAGAAGGCAAAAGGGGGGGCCGGGCCGCAGGGGAGCAGCGGCAGGGAGCGGGGTGGGCGAGAAGACGGCGAAAAGCGAAACAAGAACAAGAACAAGAGAAAGCAACAAGCACTGGTAGCGGGCGGGACCAGGCAGGTAGGGAGACCAGACACACTCACTCAAGGGCGAGAAGACGGTGAAAAGCAAAACAAGAGCAGGAACAAGAGAAGCAACAAGCACTGCTAGCGAGCAGGAACAGGCAGGCAGGGAGACCGGGCACACTCAAGGAGAGCCGCGCGGCGGGTGGAGCGACCGTCACCGACCAGAGTCAGGTCAGGTCAGGTCACTAGTAAATCTCTCACCAAATTATAGATTAAGGTTGATTCATTTTAACTTTTTACACAGAACATATTGCACACCTGCTCAGTTACATCTTTTGTAATTTAGCAATGATTACGTTAAGCATTAGCAGAAGACATCTTGTATTTAGAGACTATCTTGTTCGTTTTACGGAATCCATCTGTCGGCCATTTTGTTTGCCATGTGCTCTGTCCTACCTTCATGCTAACTGCTCTTGAAATCTGCCTAGAGACAAGATATATTTATCCTCTTCTGCTTTGCACATGCCCAGTTGAGCTTACAGCTGTCCCCAATTTGTAACTGTCAAGTTGTGTCCACCAGAATTAGCTGTCAGCCTCTCCCACTTGTTGCTAGCACACTCTCTGTATGAGCTTATATGTATTTGAAACCAGCATTCTGTACCTTGTACCGCCTTCATTTGAGCCACTGTGTGAGTATAAAAGGACCAAAATCCTTCCAGTCAGGGTGCTACCTCATACTATACCGAAGGGTGTTGTGTGAATGTAGTTTCACCTCATGAGGTTTAATAAACTCTGTCTTTTCTATTCCAGTTTCTGTGCCAACTTCTTTCTATTGGTCTAAGTACTCTGTGCAGAGAAGGGCGAATCCCTTGCATTGGTAGGCATGGCTGAGGCTCACTACTACAAGTTGGCGCTTCCAACATGGGGCTCATCGGCGACTCGGATGCCTGAAGGAGTGGTCGAGACGAAGGATGGGAATCTCGCTTTGGACGTGATCACTGCCAGAGGAGACCCGAGTCTTGGCATCCACGGCGTTTTCCATTTCTTTCTGATCTGACCATCCAGGTGGCGCCAGTCCTCGACTGAGATCTCTTCTGTTGATTCGCTCGCAGCAGTTTGTGAGCCACATTGGAAGCAGTCCAGCTGGGGAGGAAGGGAGCACAGTGGGACTCCATTTACCAGGAGCCTCGCAGCCACTGTCACCGCGCTCCAGCCCCTGCCGCCGCCTGAAAACTGCTCGCTGCCCCCGCTCCGCGGGGGCTGCTTGCAGCGGTTTGTGAGCCACAATGGAAGCAGTCCAGCTGGGGAGGAAGGGAGCACAACGGTACTCCATTTACCAGGAGCCCCGCAGCCACCGTCACCGGGCTCCACCCTGTGACGCCGTACAGACTACATGACTGGGAACGCCCCTCTCTTCGCGGGACATGCGCCGGGCGAAGCCTGGGCCAAGGGCGGGCCCATTTCAGCCCGTTCGAGGCCGGAGCAGGCTGGGCTGGGCCTACCCTCTAACATCGACATCAGGACACCGGGCAGACTGACATTCAACGGTAAGACCAAACACTTTGTCCATAGATTTGTGAAACTTGTTAATCTGTGTTGAGGGCTTAATCTTCAGTTATGGTCAGTGGCGTTGTAAAGGAAAAGAAAGGGCCGAAGGGTTGGGGGGATCAATGGGAACACTGGATTACTTTATCACAAGAGATTGAGGTAACAGAATGACGGCTATCACTTGGTCCAGGGACAGTGAGGTGCCCAATGGAGGTTGGACAGCTACGGGACTCTCTACCGCCCCAGGCAAGTAAAAATATCATTATTGATGATCTGTTGCTGCTGGGTAATGTCACGTTGATTACGGCAGGGGACTCTGTGACAGAAAACAAGTCACTGGATCAGTCAGCTTGTCCAATAACTAGGTCTAAGACTGCCCCCCACAAGTGTGGAAAGGACCTACCAAAGGATAAACAAGGCCCTAAAAACAAGAAGAGGGCAGGGGGTCAACAAAAGGAAAATTGCTCCAATGGAGCATTGCCAACAAAACCGGTTACAGAGGGACATAAACTTGTGGATCAAAATGTGGAGGTGGAGTCGGAGACTGCAACAACTTTGAGTTACTCCGAACACCCCTGATACTTCTGAGGTCCCGTGGTTACCTTGAATAGTGCCTTTTGGGAGAATGTGGGGTCTATTATTGCTGATTGCCTAACGACTCCAATGAATAGAATGTCAGCTATTGAAGCAAATTTACTAACGCTCACTAATGCTTTAGACCAGATTTCTGGTGACCTAACAAGCCTTAAAAATATAATTATTGTGTACCCACCCCCAACCCCCCCTGGTGCTAACCCCAGAAGAGAAGTAAGGTCATTACCAGACCTGCAAAGGGCTCAGGTGGCTGGAAGCCCGCTACCGGCCGAATCCGGGTCAGCCACGACTAGGCTGTGCCGGTGGGATCAGGGGGTCAGGAGCTTACCACCAGCCAAACTGGGACCAGTTGCGAATCAGGCCTTTTATGACAAACCTCTTTTTGGCAAACCTTAGCTATAGGTTAATACTTGATCTTCTAATTAATAGTTGGCAAGACCATCTTACCTATATGGGATCACGATGTTCCACCATAAGTCAAAGGAGAGCTCAATATAACTTTATTTAATCATGTTGCCTTACCATAGGTCGAATCAGAATGAAAAATCAAGAGGTCTATTTAGGGTTTTAGACCAGTATAATATGTGTTTTACATCTCTTTCAGCTTAAACAGTAAGCCAGGTGAAGTGTAATTCCAACGAGAATAAAAGTGTTGATATATCTACAAGAAAGGATTAGAGAACACTCATCCCGTGTTTCTCCTAGGTAAGACTTTAACTATAGTCTATAGATCCATGCACGTTATATCATCAAAATAATTAGGAATATTCTGATGGGTATAGTCACCACATTGGATTTTCCATAGGATTCCAACTTCTCTGAATCCCCTATACTATCAACAGAACTAGAAATACTCTGATGGGTATAGTCACCACATTAGATTTTCCATAGGAATCCAACTTCCCTGAATCTCCTATCCTTGATTCCTATTGTCCAAACACATAGTCACTGCTTAAATGTAAAATCTTTATTGTAAATATTATGTAGCTATATGGTTCAGCTGCATTCTAGAGGGAGTTTTTGTTATGTAAGCACAGTTTAAATATGTACAATGATTTGTATGTTGGGAGTCATTTGATGTCCCTTTCATGTTTTTAATTTCTTCTGCATATGTCTTACAGATTGATTGTGGCTCCTGATGAAGGCGTTCTGTTAACGCCGAAACGCGCGTCGATGCTATGCATTTTTCGCCACTGTTTTATTATGTATAAATTGGTGTAAATTTGTTTAATATAAGTTATTTATGTATGACTGTTGATTTTTTAGAATTATTTAGTGCATATGATTTTGCACTGAGTCTTTTTAATATGAATATGTACATTTAGAAATAAACTCAACCTTGTACTTTTTAATTAGTTGTTGTACTTTTTAATTATTCGTTGTGCTTTACATACGGTTTTTTCCCTAGTTGTAATATCAATTGTTTAACTTTTCACACACTGACCAGTTGCGAATCAGACAGACAGATATGCCCAAAATAAGGATAAGCCTAGACACATCCAGAATGCTGCCTTGAATCCCCAAAGTACTACCAAAATATTAAGCACGCAAATTGATCTACCCCCAGAATGTAGCCCTCTCGTTGTAGTTCTAGTAGGGGCACCATCGTTGACGAACGCTATTGAAGAGTCACATACTTCATTAAAGAACAAAGTTACTGATTGGCTCAATAAAAACAGACCATTACAGCCGAACGTGAAAAGTGAAATCCTGCATGTTCAAAGGGTATCATGGGAGGGCCACAGAACCAAGGACCACATGGGGGACTGTATCCTAATTAACTTTAGGGACACATGGATAGTGTCTCATATATGTCAGTGGACACAGCCCACACCCGCATCAGCAATTCAGTCTCTCCCCCTCTCATACTTTTATTCCCTGGCTCTAGCGCCAGAACCAGCATGGAACCTAGTAAGGACAGGTTTTAGCCAGGGAAGGCCTAGCGAATCCCAGTCAAACAAGGCTGTCTCCCTACACATTAGATTTAGCTGCTTAGACATGGTGGAATGAATGAGACCGAGTCAACTGGACAATAATGACATGGGCCCAATTGAGCCAGACTCTGAGGCAGAGTCAGAAGATGGGGTTGATCGAGACAGATGCTCACAAGAAGAAACATGGGACAGCAGGGGAGGAAGCTGTGAGGCGGTCATATTGACTCTAGCTGCTGCAAGTAACTGCCCACCCTCTAGGGAGCCTGTGGCTGACCCTATTGGGGAGGGCAAGCTCTTGCCGAGCTCTGTGGGTAAAACAGGTCCGCCCGAGGAGCCAAATGTTGAGCAAAAAGAGAGGGGAGCTATGGGCCCCAAAGCAGAGGTAATACAATTATTGTCCTGGAATCTGGCAGGACTATCTAATAAACTCTCATGTCCGGATTGGGGAGCCCCTGTGGATGAAAATTATGTGTGCTTGTTCCAGGAGACTTGGGCGAGAACGGAGCAATTCAGGGTGGGCTTCGCCTCTTTCTTTGTCCCGGCAGTCTGGTGGGGGGAGAGGTCGTCCTTCGGGAGGCCTTACAATCTGGGTGGGATCCCATCTGGGCTGAAAAGCTTCAGTACTCAGTACTCACTCCAGAGACATCCAATGTGTAATTCTTGCCTGGCCAAATGCCTATAATCTAGCATTGATTAATGTCTATTCACGTCCTGTCAGCGTAGGCAGAGAGTCCAGCACTATTAATGATCTCTCCACCTTCATATCAACCATCCCAAACGATTTCTTTATAGTGGTTTGGGGTGATTTGAATTGCCACTTTGAGCCCCTAGAGGGTCTCAACGAAGGTGCCTTAATGGCTGAGGATGACCATTGGTACATACCTATGACCCAGGCACCGTTTGCTAGGGCATGGACTCCACTAGCCATACAGGTCACAGCACTTACTATCACTTATTCATTACGTGCATGTAATGGCCGTCCCCCCTCGGATACCCCAGCCAAATGCACATAATAAACCGGGACAAAAGTAATATCTTGATTTCACTGTGTTCACTAGATTGGACAGTGGCCATAATGCCTTAATCCTAGAAAAAGGCTTGCCTAAATCTGGGAGGAGCGGAGCTCCCACGACGGGTGATGGCGACAATAATAATCTCTCCTTGACCAACAATAGGCGTAGAGTTAGATGGTCTAGCCTTAAGGAAAAACCAGACCAGATAGCAAAATTGTACAATTTGGCAATCCCAGTTCTGTCTGAGGTTGCTGCCCTCATCGATTTACCATCTAACGTGGGTTCTCTATCACAGCTAGAGGTCCTCCACGGGGAACTGGTTACTAGCCTAGCTGAGGTACTGAATCCCAGGGTGTCCAAGAAGGGCAAGAGGGCCCCCTGCTCCTCCTGGTATAACAAGGGCCAAGTCTGAGTTGGTGCAGGCCCTTAAAGACAATAATAGAATGTTCATAAAAGAAAGGAGGGCTTGCTATAAAAGGCTCATCAAGACCGCGAAGGAAGAGTGGGACCAGGATAAGTGGACCAGTCTATCTTTTGCTTTAGACACCAAAGATTATAAAACATTTTGGTCCATAATTAATACCAGTACAGGTCAACCGAAAACAGCTATATAACCCAACCTAGCGCCACAAGTATGGGAAGACCATTGATGAACATACCAACTCATTAGCTTTTGGCCTGTATACTGCCCAGCCAGAGGAGTGCGAGGTCACAGTGGCCGAGGTGTGTATTGCAATTAACAAAAAGGCCGCAATAAAGCACCCGGCCTGGATAAACTTCCGGGCGACCTATTCAAGCACCTACCGGAAGTCTGGGGTCCCTATTTACGGATTATATTTAATGCAATCCTAGGAGGCATGCCTCTCCCCATAACTTGGCTGGGAGCAGAGATAGTCCCTATCTTTAAAAATGGCTCACCTCTGCTCCCATCCAACTACAGACCTATAAGTCTCATTGATGTCCCTCAGAAGATCTTTGCGAGACTTATCCTGGAACGGTTGCAGGACTGGATGGAGGAGTTTGCAATACTCAGCCCTTATCAGGCAGGTTTTAGGAAGAACACCTCCACCGTGGACCAAATTTTTCGACTAGTGCTGTTGCACTGGAAAACTGTGTGTATAGAAGGGGGCATATGTCAAAAAGAAGGGGAGGTAGTGGATCAGGTTAAGATCCAAGGGCTCAGATTACCATTCATGGAAACTTGAGAATGGGAGGTCCAGCCACATTCAGAGCCCCAAAAGACAGCAACTGACAAACGCGACTAGGCTGTTCATAGAGGAAGAAAAGAGGGAAAGAAGAGAAAGTGGTCACGGGAAGGGCAGGGGTAGTGCTCAGTGGAGGGCTACCCTGGGTATCCAATTTGTTGGATGTAATGGCCTCACACACCCTTGCGAGTGTCATGCTTCATCATAGGCAATGCTCCTCGTTGGGCAGGCAGTGCAATGCCCAATGGGCTCACCTCAAGGAGGGGCTCTTTGGCGGAGATCTTTTATCCAACTGCCTAAGGGTATAGAAGAGGGAAGCCTCTATATGGTGTTCGTCGACCTCCGCTCTGCCTTTGGTCTCGTACCCAGAGGTAAACTCTGGAGTGTCCTTCTTGAGCTGGGTGTTCCTATCCATCTCCTTTCAGTCCTGATGAGGCTACATGAGGCCAATTTCGTTCAAGTCAGATGTGGGAGGAGTGGCGAATTGACATCTAGATTCCCTGTTGACCGGGGGGTAAGGCAGGGCTGTGTGCTTGCATCGACCCTGTTTTGCCTCTATACCAACGGGGTAATTGCGCATCTAAACGGTGTCCAGAATAACGATGCACCCAAGCTGGCAGGGAATAGGGTACCGGTGATAATGGTCGCCGATGATACCCTATTGCTTTCCAGATCTCCAATGGGCATTCAACGACTAGTGGATGGGTTTGTAGAATTCTGTACTGCCGGGGGTTTGGAGATCAATTCATTCAAAACAAAATGTATGATCTTCAACCCGCCTAGAACCACAAGACCTAATCCTATTCTAGGCAAAACAAGATTGGAAGGATAAGCACTTTTGTTTACCTCGGGGTCACGATTAATGAGAGCTTGGCGTGGGGCCCCCAGCAAATTAAATCCCAAATAAAGCTTGCTCAACTATCGGGCGGGATCCTCAGACTATCCAATCTCTCAATGATAAAACCTCGAGGCCCACCTTTGGAGATCTATAAATCACAAGCCAGGGGCGCAAGTATGTATGGTGGTGTGCTATGAGGTCATTGTAATCAAACCCAAATCACCGGGGTGGAGAACAACTTTTTACGGCATTTGTTGGCCCTTCCTCCTAGTACCCCGCTGGTCCCACTAAGACTTGCTATGGGGATCATGCCAATTGTCGAGGAGCTAGCCTTAAAGCAAATAAGGTATTTGCGCCGGCTATGAGTTATGCCAGAGCTGATTAACTATAGGCAGGAGCTCAGAGAAATACTTATTTGTACGAGCACATCCAAATTTTCGTGGCTCACCTACATTAAGAAGGAATGCACTAGGTTGAGACTTCCTGTCCTATAGTCTGACCCAGAGCAGGGCTGTAAAGAAATCTCAGCCAATATGCTCATGAAAATATATTGAGCTGAGAATATGAGAATGGCTCTGAGTAATTCCAATAATGGTTCTAGAACTGCTACCTTTCTGTTGGTTAAAGACTCTTACTGCTTTGAACGTTTTCTAGATATAATTTACCCTGTTGCAGCCAGAAAATTGTTTGTGCAATGGAGGCATGGAGTATTACCCTTACAAACTTTCACATGCAACTGGACAATGTCTGCTTCGAATAATTGCCCTCTTTGTGAACACCTTAACTAAACTGAGCCACATGTATTCTTTTTCTGCCCTGCCTATCATAAACCTAAGAGGTTTTGGCTTATCCCACTGTGCAAAAACCTCGGCTTTTGGCAGTGTGCGCATCCGCTCAGAGTATTGAAAATTGACACATGCGGACCAACTGTTTTTACTGTCTCGCATTGTTTGGCTGGTATGTGGCGCATCCGTAGAGTTTTAATTAATCAGGGTTAAGTCTGGCCTATGAGTCAAAAGATCAATTTTGCTTTGTTTTTAATTGATTCAACAACTTTGCTCTGTTTTTAACTGTATTTTATTTATTGTTCTACATTTTTAGGTGAAATTTGATAATTAATTGTTATGTACAAATTATGCTAATTATAAATCTGCGCTTTTATGGTATATTTTACAGAAATAAAGATTTTATGAATGGATGGATTCGCCGTGCAGTGACCATTTGGTCGATTTGAGAACTCGGCAGAAGGAACCTGGACACCATTTGATTGGTAAGAGCCGTTCTGCGGCACTTGCGGTTGGTTTTGATGCCTTTGATTGGTAAGGTAGTTTAGTAACACTTACTGCGGTTTTGTTTGAAAAAGATTGGCCAATATTGAATCTAGTTTCATAAATATATATATATATATATATGTGTTGCAATACAAATAGGCAGGTAATGAGGAGATTTTTCTCTATTTAGAATTGTTTGAACAGCGCAACGTACGAAGAGTACCTTAAGCGCTACTTTTCTAATACTGCATATTTTGCACTATTTTTTGGCATGACTGTTTCCAGCACACTTCGTAGGATGTGTTGCTTTTGTAGTGGTACCCCTTTGAAACTTGACGAAGCAAAACCAGCACCCCCGGAGGGGACGCCTAATAGGGACATGTATATTAAATATGGTATTTCGTCCATAATGTACAGCACATTATGGAACAAATACACCCGTAAGGATCCTGAGTTGCGTTGGCCTATGCATGGGTCATTTGATTTACGAAAGATTCAGTATGTGGAGCAACGAATGTTTAAGCGAATGGCTAGGCAAGATATGTTTGATTGTGTACGAATGTGGGAGAAGGAAGTGCATGAGCGAATGAAGAATGAGCAGGCCTTGATCGAAAAAGAACAACGTAAGAGCATGTATGTGAAAGCATTAGAAATGAAAAATAAAGAAATTAAAGAAAGGGAAGATAGGGAGCGTCAGTTACAGGTAAATGGCCAATACACCATTTTATCCTATTCTTAATAAACCCAAAGATGATTCTCTCTTATTAGATCGTTGTCAACCTCCGTATGCTCATCCCTCTGCTCCTTATGAGTCAGATGAGGACTCTCCTAAATAGTAGGATAAAATCTGAGACAATTGCTCGATGTTAACTACAGAACGTTCCTCTGAGATTAGATCTGCGGCGCGTAAAGCGATCGTAGTACTAATACTACTTCTGAACTTCTAGATGCTATTAAGAATTGGTCAGAAAAGGAACAAAAATATTTTACCGAGATATTTGCTGCAGAGGTTGTTGAACGATTTAGGAAATATTCGGCCGAAGTAGAGCCAGATGATATAGCAGCTGATTGTAAGCAATTACATGAAGGTTCTTTTGTCTTCTCCCAGGTGGCTGACACAATCAGACGCTTAGTTAAACTACATGATGAAGCAGTCCGTTTGCGGGAAGAGAAAAAGGCAGTAGACACAGCTGCACAAACATCCCGAATCAACGTGGCACGAGCTTCGACGCCCAAAACAGATAAGAATGTTGTAATTAATGTGAAACCCAGGCAGGAAGCCGCACCTTTATATGTTCCTCCTAAAGGAGCAGGTACAAGTGATGATAAGACTTCTACCAATGCGTAAGGGTACTTTATTTATAATTGGGTTTACACTCCTTGGAATAGAGCAGATGTCATGGCTCTTAAAAATGCATTGCCTGATCCGCAAAAGAATCCAACAGCCTTTTATGAGGAAATTGAGCGTGCCATTAGCTCTTGTACTATGACTTTGTCTGATATTGATTTGTTTTTTGAATTAATTAGATGAAGATAGAAAACCTGCACAAAATCTGTGTCAGCTAATTTTGGATCTTCCGGTAGCTATATTGGTTAAATTAAAGACGATTATTCCCCCTAAAAAGATAGATTGGACGATGTTAGCGTCTTGTAAGCAAAAGATAGATGAATCAGTTTCAGACTTCTTCACACGCTTTCAAGAAGCATTCCACGATTTTAGTGGCCAGTCATTGACAGATGACAAGGGTAGGCATCTGTTTATCGATAAATATGTCACAAACATTTTGCCAGGAATAGCTAGTCGCCTAAAGGTCAGTGAAAGTTCATGGACTACCTCATCTCCGGTTTCTCTCTTAACTATGGCTCAGTATTATGAACAACAAGAATTAGAAGCAAAAAGTAAGGAGGATAAAAAATCTAAAGAGTTAAAAGCAAAGGTTATGATGGCTCAGGCTTATGGCCCACCTTCTAGAGGTAATAATAGAGGTGGACATGGATCTTATGGTGCGTCCTTTCCTCCCTATACTCGTTCGAATTTGTCTGTTGATCAGTGTGTGAATTGCAAGAAATGTGGACATTGGCTTTCTGACTGTCCAGTACTGATTGCTCAGCAGGGTTCACGTGGTCGGGGACAAATGAGAAATCGTTCAGGATATTCAGGGCCTAGAGGAAACACAAATGATCGTGCTAGGTTTGATGCAACTACACGTGGGCAGGATGGGTCTAATGCTTTTGATAGAAGGAACCAATATCAAATGTCCGACTATGTGCTGTCTGATTTGCAAGATTCTGCTTATGCATAGGATTGCCTAGGATGGGGTAAGGAATCAGTTGAAGTTCCAGTAGATCAGAGGGGTCCCTATGTTACAGCACATGTTTTGGTTTCTACTGATCAGTTTCTGGTTGATACAGGAGCTACTCGTAGCACCTTGTCTAAACACTTGTTTCCTAGGGCTCCCCTGTCTGGCTTAACTATTACATCGATAGGTTTTGATGGAACATCTTCCCTTGACCCATTATCACAGCCACTTGCACTCCATGTTGATAAGTGTACTGCTCCATGTCCGTTTTTGCTTTCTCCAAATACACCAGATAATATTGTGGGTCTTGACATGCTCAAATATTTCAGGGCTACGATACGATGTTCTCCGGAAGGAATACAGGTTATTTTAAATGACAACTACCCCATGATTGAGAGATCTTGGATTATTAAAGAGTACATAGCACTAGCTTCACTCCCTAGTGCTTTGTGGGCTACTTCTGACACCGATGTAGGACAAATGGTTATTCCACCAGTACATATTAGTGTCAAGGAGGGTGCTGTACTGCCGAGATTGCCTCAGTATACAATTTCTCGAGAAGAAGAAGCACTTACACGTATTGTACAGGAATTGATTACGGTAGAGGATGTGGAATAAGTTTGCAATAGTACGATTCTTCCCATTTTGAAGAAAAATACTAACACTAGGATTTATAGAATTATCATCGATTTCAGAGGAGTCAACAAGATTGTAGTACCAAAGTACCATGTAGTATCTCACATAACGACATTGCTTACCTTGGCCCCTCTAACAGCAACTACATTTTCAGTAGTCGATTTGAAGAACGCTTTCTTCTCGATTCCTATTCATCCTGATAGCGGATATTTGTTAGGTTTCACTTTGAATAACTGATCATACAGATTTTGTAGTTTTCCTCAAGGGTACACTGAGAGTCCGAGTATTTATAGTCAAGCCTTAAAACGACAACTCGATTCCTTTACTTGTCTGAAGGAGTGGCTCTCATACAATATGTTGATGACATCTTGTTGGCAGCTGATACACCTGAGCAGTGTGAAAAATGGACTTTGTCCTTACTTTCTTTTCTTGCTACACATCACCATAAAGTATCACGAAAGAAATTGCAATATTGTAGACTAAAGGTAACCTATTAAGGTCATCTTTTGTCTAAGGAGGGAAATGCACTGACACCAGATCGCATTCAAGCAATTTTAGACACCCCAGTACCTTCCACCCAGAAAGATGTCCGTGCATTCATTGGTTTGACTTTGTTTTGTAGGCAATGGATATTGGGTTTTTCACATATTATTAAACCTTTGCTAGCACTTTTGATTAAGAACACTCCAATTCCCCTTCCTTGGACAGATATAGGTCAAATCGATTTTCGCCAGTTAAGACAAGCTCTTTGCTCTGCACCAATATTAGGCACACCAGATTACACGAAGGCCTTTACACTCTATGTACACGAGAAAGATGGATTTGCAATGTCAGTTTTAGTACAGACACACAGTGACAAGCAGTGTCCCTTTACATATTTTTCTGCTGTTCTTGATCCTGTTGTTCGTGCGTTGCCTGGATGTTTCCGTTCAGTTGCAGCGACAGCTGTGTCTATAAGTCAGAGCTATGGGATATTTTTGTCACACAAACTGTTGGTGCTAGTACCCCATGCAGTGGATGCCTTTATGAATCTGACCAAGACACAGCATTTAACTAGTGCTCGCCTGACCGGATCAAATTGACACTGTTAGCACCTCATATTACATTAAAGAGATGTGCAACATTGAACCCAGCCCCTTTGTTGCCATATCCTGCGACTCAGTCTCCATCAAAGGAGCCTCATGATTCTATATTCCTTACTGAGGAACAGACAAAGGGTCGCATCGATTTGCAAGATACGCCCCTTCCAGATGTAGATGGGGAGCTGTGGGTTGATGGGTCCTGTTTGAAGTTACCAGATGGCACAACCTCAGCCGCATATGCAATCACCACACTCAAGACAGTAGTGGAAATAGCTCGCATACCACAGAAGTCGGCTCAAGCAGCTGAACTAATAGCTTTGACACGAGCGTGTGAGCTTAGTACTGACTTATGAGTGAACGTTTACACAGATAGCCGCCATGCTTTTGGAATGATTCATAATTTCGGCCTACTCTGGAAGGAAAGAGGCTTTCTTACATCCCACAGGATGTAGATAAAGCACGGAGAATTAGTACATAATCTCTTGACTGCACTTCCATATCCAAAGAAAATTATGAAGTGTAGCGCACACAAGAAAATCATTGATAAAATAGGACAAGGCAATGCCTTTGCAGATCGCGTAGCCCGTGAAACTACAATGCAGCGAAGCTCTACATCGATGTACGTAGTAAAATCACAAGCTGAGCGTTGGTATGATGCTAGAGAGGAAGTATTGGATATACAGAGATCCGCCTCTGTGGAAGAACTTGAGCAATGGTCTAAAGAAGGAATGTTAGATGATGAGGGTTGTTAGCGTAACAAAGTAATGAATACATGCAGCCTATTTACAACCTATGGTTCAAATGGCACATGGGCTGGCACATGTTGGAGCCCTAGCAATAACTAAATTGCTTACACAAGTCTGGGAGAATCCTGAAATTGCCAGCACAGCTAAAAGAATAGTACAGTCTTGTTTGATCTGTTGGCAGTATAATCCTAGAAAAGGGATACAAACTCCTACAGGAGCGTTTGCTACACCAACCGCACCTTTTGAAGTTTTGCAGATGGACTAGATCCAACTTGAACGCTGCAATAATCTAAAATACATCATAGTGGTGGTATGTGCCTTCAGTAAATGGATAGAGGTGCACCCCACAAAGGATAATACTGATCTTACCACCGCAAAGGTGCTTCTGAAGGAACTTTTTCATAGGCATGGTGTTTGTAAGCTTTTGTGGAGTGACAACGGACCTCATTTTATTGGGCAAGTTGTTGAGTATATCCTGAAAGGGTTAGGGATCAAACAGAAATTCCATATAGTCTTCCACCCGCAATCAGCAGGATTGGTGGAAAGGTATAACGCTACTTTAAAATTGAAGGTGGCAAAAATACTGGCTTCCACCTCCCTAAAGTGGCCAGATGCACTACCTTTGGCACTGTTATCCATAAGATCGTGCCACACTCACGTTCAGTTCTTACACCGTACGAGGTGGTATTTGGGAGACCGATGAACATTTGGGGAGTTCCTAAGCCACGCCCCATACATGATGTACCTTATGTTCTGTTGAATGATTATTTGGCACAGTTAACCAACAGTTTCACCTCTATTCATCAACAGGTTCGAGAAGCACTTCCTGACAGATCTACAGGTGAGGCCCATGAACTCTGTCCCGGCGACTATGTGATGGTCAAGGTCTTTGACAGATCGAACAGCTTGGAGCCGAGGTGGCGAGGTCCGGAGCAGGTGCTTTTGGCTACAAGGACAGCAGTTCGAGTGAAGAACAAAAAGAATTGGGTGCACGGCATGCATTGTAAGCGTGTGTCGCCCGCCTTGGTGGAACCGGCTGCGCTGACCGACCATCGAGAGATTCTGGAGATGGAGAAAGGTCAAGCTATCTCACCTGACGAATCTGCGGAAATCTTCCCGGACCACACGATTCCTGGAGCAACGCAATACCACTTGAGACCGAGGACAAAAACGGCAGTGTTGAACCAGACTGATTGAGCTACCACGCTGGGTTTGTGAAACGGAGAGCCAATGTGGCAAGTGGAGGGGAGGATCAGCCTTGCATTAGTGTAGTGACACTCGTCTTGGCCTGTGGTGAAGAAATAAAGGCCGCCCAGGGAGAAGAGCTTCAACAATTGTTTTCAACAGGTTCTTAGAAAAATAGATCATCACTGTTGCGAAAATGTGCTATAGGGTTTGTTGTTGCCCTGGTGATTACGAACTGACACTGCTTTGTTGAAAAAGTGGGTCCTGCTCGACAGATTTTTGTTGCCACTACTCCAGCTCCACTGGAGCACCATTATTATACACTTCCCTATCATGAGCAGAAACATCGCAAATCCTATCTGAATAACACATTCATCCAGATGTTGCATCATACACACAATGCTACGAATACTACCAATTGTTGGGTGTGTGTGATGATACCTGCACACCAAAAGAAAGGAGCAACGCCTTTTATTCCTCTACCGTTTTCCCGTAATGGCTCATGTCAAGCTTGGTATGCCCTTTTGTTAGCTTTTGGAAAGCCCTCAGTAGGTGGAATAATTTTTCGGTTGAATAAAGAATGCTACCAAGATGAAGATGTTTATCCTCAAGCTAAAGGGACTAAATGAGAATGGGAAGAGTATCAACCGGACAATATTTCAACACCATATGTCTTCACAAATGTGAGGAAAATGAAAAACATTGAACCCTTTGTAATTTCTGTAACCAGAGCTAAAGCAGATTTATGTATTGGCAGTCCTGGGAGAAATCCTATAGGACGAAGTGAATGTATTCTACATTAAATATTGAAAGTACTAATAACAGTAGTTTTACATCGTCGCACAGCACATACTTTGTGTGTGGTAATAAAGGAAACTATCAATTACCTGTTGGGTGGTCCGAGGTATGTTACATATCATTTTTGTTACCCCCTGTGTTTTTAGCACCTGCATCATATCACCTTGACCTGAAGTTGTACAATGATATTTCTAAGAATAGATACAAATGAACAATAAGTACAGATGAGGTCGACCAGACAGATACCACTTTGCAACAATATGTCGATTTCAATTTGGGTTTGCTCTTTGTGGGTGCTGCATTGAATAGCAGAAAGATCAGACGGTTGACTCAAGTTGTGGAAGCTGTCACCAATCAGACAGCCATGGCACTTAAGAACAAAGACTCTTGCTTGTTCGGACTCAGACTCTAATTTGCAAGACATGGAGGAAGCTCATGCGCAAAAATCTGACTCTCCTTCCAGAGCAATTCCTAAGCTGCATCCATCAAGCAAACTCCCAACAGCGCCCACTAAGCGCTTGAAAAAGGATCCCCCTTCCCCTGGTTCCGCTTCAACCTCTGCTTCTATGGATTTAATTCTGGAAGAAATGTGCGTTCTTAAGCCCTTCATGGAGGAGACTACTAAGACATAGCAATTTTTACATGACAAATGGTCCTCACTGGATTCCCGTGTTCTACTTGTGAAGCAATCTACAGAATCTCTTCAGGCTTCTTGTTCCCGAATTTCTTCGATGGAAGCAGATATTTCTCATCTCAAGAGGCAATCGGAGGATTTGGAAAATCGGAATCGCAGGAACAATCTCCGCCTTTATGGTCTTCCGGAACTTACAGAAGGATCTAATCCTACTGCCTTTTTTCAATCCTTCTTCCCAAAAATTCTGGACTTACCGGCTTCTTCTTCCTTCAACATTCAAAGAGCGTATCGACTTGGTCCCAAGGTCTACAATAAACCTCGAGGCGTTTCTCCAATATACTGATCTTCTGCAGGTTATGTCGGCCGCCAAAGCTAAAAAACAAATCATTTGGGAAGGTTATCGTTTATTCCTTTCACAAGATGTAGCTAAGGCAACAGCTGACCGTCGGAAGAGGTTTTTGGACCTGCGTCCCCAATTGCGCCCTCTCAATGCCAGATTTGGTTTACTTCACCCTTGTCTGTTCAAGGTTACTTACAAAGATAAAACTATGACTTTAAAGACCCAGCGGCTTTACAAGAGTTCCTACGTCATCACGGAGCTGATGTCATGGACACTTCTAGAAATTTTACATTTGCTTTTTGTGTCTTAATTCTAGAGTTGTTCGCTTGTTTTGTCTTCTTCATTGGATCGTTATTTTTGTCTCCCTTTTGTATTATCTCATATCATATGTTTTCTGTCTCACTTCACCTCCAGTTCGTGCTCTTTTTTTTTCCACATGTCCATTGCATTCTTATTAATTTTTCTTTCTTTTTCTACAGGATTCCCTTCCATTTGCGCATCCTGATGTGTCCTCTTGTTTGTGAAGTACTATTGTTATTCAACGGATGTCCGGTGGTCTTTGCTCTCGTTGCTGTCGTCGTCATCTTTTGGCGTTGTCACCCTCAATTGTTGTTTTGTATTTGTAGGTATGTTTTTCAGTCATCTGTTTTTTACCTGTACTGTCCTCTCTCTCTTTATCCTTCTTTCTACTCCTTTGCTTTCCCTATCTCTTTCTCTTCTTTGTTCACAACGTTTCCTTTTTTATCTCTTTTGTATCTGTCTTCTTTTTCTTTATATTTTCTCTATACAATTTCTCTTGCTTGCTCTCTTCAGTATAAACTGTGCTCATACTTTCTTAATGTGTAACATTCCGAGTTACTACTTTGAATGTTAAGGCTTTAAATAACTGCCTATTAAAAGGCAGCGGTGTTGTATCATTTGGCCAAGCTTAAAACTGATATCGCCCTACTCCAAGAATCCCACCTTTCAGAACATGAGGCCTCGAAACTTAAGCGATGTTGGGTGGGTCATGTATTCAATTCCCCTGCAGCGGGTAAGAAAAATGGTGTTGTGCTTTTGTGCCATAAAAAGTTGAGTATTTCTACTGTTTCTCACAAATGTGATGTTGATGGCCGTTGGTTGATTGTTAAATTCCTTACTGATAAGATTCCTATTGTTATTTTTACTATTTACTCTCCCACTGGTGTTGATAAATATTTTTGGCCTAAAATCTCTGAAAAATTATATTCACCAAATGATGATTATATTATTTTTGGGGATGACTGTAATCAAATTCTTGACCCTATATTAGACAGAAATTCAAAAGTTAAATTCTGTACAACAAGGATGCACTCTCAATTTGCTGCTTCCATACATCACAAAGCTTTAATAGACATTTGGAGATTATGTCATCCCGACCTTAGAGAATATAGTTATTCTCCTTCCCATCACTCTCAATCTCATATAGATTAACTTTTTCATGCCATTCACTCTGATACTGGCTCTATTTTAATTTCAGATCATGCTCCCGTTCATGTTGACATTGACCTCATTCCCTTTTCTCCTCACCCAGGATGATGGAGATTTAATAACGCTTTACTCCTTGATCCCTCTTTTTGTACCATATTCACTGCTTTTGCTACTGAATTTTTTGAGATTAATCATACTCCAAACTCTTCCTTTGTTATGGTGTGGGATTCCTTCAAAGCGGCTGCTAGAGGTTTTATCATCAATTTTGTCTCACAAAAGAAAAAGCTTATGGAAGCTAAATCAACCCAACTTCTTAATAAGATCAAACTCCTTGAATATACGTATTACCAATCTAACACTGAATCCTCTCTTAAAGATCTTATTGATGCCAGATTTACTTTCAACAAATTGACCACTGACGCAGCTTCCAATTACTTATTAAAATGTAACTCCTGCTATTATGGCGGACAGAATAAAATGGGTAAACTTCTAGCCAATTATCTGAAAGTACGGAAAGACTAGACGTAAATTGAGTCTATTCTAAGTCCTACTGGTGTCTCCTTATTTAAAGACAAGGATATTCTAAATGAGGTTGTTGCCTTTTACAAAACTCTTTATACTCCCGAGACTATTCCGGACTCGGTAGACCTTCTTTCCTATTTTCAGTCCATACCATCACCTCCTTCCACTCATATTGATTTTGGACCCTTGGACTCTGATATCTCGCTTGCAAAGATCTCTCATGCAGTCTCCGTTTTACGTTGTGGAAAGGCACCGTGTCCTGATAGATTTACCATTTAATTTTATAATCATTTTGCTTCACTTCTCTTATCCAATCTTCTACTTTTATTTCAATCTTTTCTTGATTCAGGCTCTTCACGTGGTACGTTTCAAGATGCCTTGATTTGTTTAATCCCTAAGGAAGATAAAGATCATTCTTTATGCTAAAATTATCGTCCTATTTCTTTGGTAAATACTGATTATAACATTTTTGCCAAGATTTTGGCTCTTAGGATGGACCCACTTTTACCTGACTTAATTGGCCCTGAGCAATCAGGTTTTGTCAAAGGAAGACTTTCTTCTGACAATTTGCGCATCTTTTTTAATGTTTTAAGTAAAGCTCCCTCACTAAAACACCCTCTAGCCGCTATCTCTTTAGATGCGGAGAAAGCAGCCGATAGGATTAGCTGGGATTTTATGTTCAATGCTCTTAAATGGGCTGGTTTTCCACCTAAATTTATTTCTTTTATCTCCCTGCTTTATTCTGGACCTCAAGCATAAATATTCATTGCTTGCATGGTTTCAGATTATTTTTCATTGCACAGAGGTGTCAGGCAAGGTTGACCATTATCTCCTTTATTATTTGTTTTAGCTTTAGAACCTTTCCTCACGAAGATTCGACACGATGATAACATCTTCGGTTTTCATTTCGGCTCCCAAAGAGTTAAACTTTCTGTTTACACGGACAATAATCTGTTATATTGTTGGGAGCCCCGATCCTCTCTTCCATTTTTCCTTCAGCAGGTTTCTTAGTTCTCTAGAGTCTCTGGCTATCGTCTTAATGTCGATAAATGTAAAATTTTACCTTTAAATCACTTATGCCAAAAACATCTCTTCGAGGTATTCTGGCTTCTCTTGGCAACCATCTAAAATCAAATATTTGGGTATTTGGTTTGCTCCTCTCTTACCTGACACTCTTAAAATAAACTTTGAATATATAACAAAAAAATTGAATGCTTCCATCTTCCGATGGAACCCTCTCTTTCTATCCTGGTGGGGTCGTCTTGATTCAATTAAAATGATGTTATCTCCTCTTTCCTATTCATATTCCTGATTATTATTTTAACCCTTTCGATGCTGATGACGAGCTAAGCTCGTAATCACCCACGGGTGGCGTGTGCTGATGACGAGCTGAGCTCGTCATGTATCGCGGTAAAACGAAAAAAGCCGCACCGCGCAAAAATCGCCGCAGCAGCGATGCGGTTAAGAAGATCGATTCTATCCTACTTAAATTCCTGTGGAAGGGCAAACGTTCTCGTATTGCTCTCTCCTCCCTAAAGAAAGATAAATCTAACAGTGAACTTCGCTTCCCTGACTTTAAAACTTATCACCGAGCTTTTTCATTGAAAGAAGCTGTTCGTTGGATTTCTACTACTCTTACCTTTTATCCTCCTCACTGGTTAAAAATAAAATCTTCCTTTCTTACACCTTTTGAATTTCTGGAAATCCTTTCCTTCTCATCCAAAATGACTTCTCTTCGCAATCCTATTATTTCCCACTCTCGCAATCTTCTTATCCCTTTCATGTCCTCCTCTTATCCTTCTATCAATTCAATTCATCTACAACCTATTCGGCATAATAAACATCTCTGGATTCGTAACCGTTCCATATTCTGGAAGTCTTGGTATTCCAAAGGACTGCGTTGGATTTCTCAACTTCTTTCTAATACCCAACATATTCCATTCTCTGATCTCCAATCTCAATTCTCTTTACCTCCATCCTCTCGTTCACAATATAATTTGCTGTGTCCTATTCTTGTCCAATATCTTCTATCATTACCCTCCACCAATGATATTCCCATTGTGTCGCAAAATATATCCTCTGCATTAGACCACTCTCCTTCCGCTTCTTTTCTTTATAAATCCTTTCACCTTCTCTTAGATAGACCCAAGACTAAGATTGAACTAGCATGGGAAAAAGATCTCTCTCAGGATTGGACTGTTCTTTTCTGGGACAAGATCTGGTTAAAGATTTATGGGACCTCTAGAGCCGCTTATACTACGCAGACCCTTTTTAGGTTTTGCCTGTCGAAAGCTGCGCAAGCAGCGTTTCGCACAGGCGAAAACCTTTGTTTAGAGTATGTGAGTGTAGTTCCGCCCCTCTGTTCCATTGGCTAGCTCCATAAATGGAGGCTAGCCATTGGAACAGAGATCTGTCCGTCAAAGCCGGAGCAGATTCGGGGGCGTTCCCGGCGATTTTTAGGCATTCAGCCCCTTTGGCAACGTCATTGCGGTGGTGGGCGGTTCCTATTTTTTTGGGGGGGGAAGGTTTGTTTTGGTCATTGCAGGCCGCCCGCCGCCGGAAGAAGTCCAGGTGAGTGCCTTTCCCGTCCCCCCTCCCGCTGTCCGTTCCCGCCCCCCTCCCGCCATTTGAACAAGAAGTCTTGCCCATGTATTTTTCTCATTGAGTAAAGCCATGGGGTCTTCTCATGTGGGTAACTCATTCTGCTTTACACAACTGGCCCATATTTAATCTCTGTCACGTGAGACTCCCGTTTTAGGGGGCTAGACTTCAATATTTTGCCTTCAAATTACGTTATTTTTTCTTTCTCCCACTTAAAACGTCTTTAGCGCTAATGGAAAAAAAATGCGTGAATTAATTTCTCAAAGTTTTTCCTGAATCTCGTTTTTAGGTGTTTACCAAATGCCGCAAAAAACCCTTTCCCAGTCTAGGTTGGCTCTGTGTCGTTTTCCCAGTCCTGTGGGGTCTATTCGCCTAAGTCGTTTATTATGAGCACCTCGATCCCTCCGGCTTCTGGCAGTCCTTTGTCCTCCCCTTCATGATGTTGTTCGCCGACCTCTCGGTGCTCGCACCCCTCCACTGCTTGCTGAGGTCTCGTGCCCCACCTCTCTCCAGCCCACAGGGTTGTGGCGACCCCTGCTGGGGGGAGCCGGGACTTACTCTCAGGACACAGTGCTGCCACGGGCCTCTATTCTATTTAGAACAGCGGGAGTACGTATTTCAACAAGCCCTTACTCTTACGTAGCGCCTTAATAAACCTCACTAAAGCCATGGCTGTTATCGACGTGGCCTAGTGCTTTATTCAGATACAGCAGGTTACAGGCAACATGTTCTCACAACAAATAGCACGTTCCAGATGTCAATTAAAATACCAGAAACGTGACGGGAAACGATATTGGGACAGTTTCACCTCTCAGACCAATACTTAAATTTGCACAGACTTGTGGACACAGGCCGTTGACCATTTCGAGTCTTTGTGAACCTCGCCGCAAAAGTCTCCACACATTTGTTGTACTTGAAACCGGCAAGCACACATGGTAAGTGCGCAAAGTATAATTAATACGTGTTCAGTTAGGAGCACACACTCACATTGCCACACCCAGCATACAAATGTGGCCTCTTTTTGCAGCGTGGGCTTATTTTAATTAAGCAGTCTTGCTGCTGAAATAACCACTGCGTGGCGCTATATTTTTGCTTTTCCTCACATGAGACGGTTCATGCATACACCGGTTCATGCATACATTTGCTGGAGCCAGCCGGCTATCACGGAAGGTTGGCAGTGCACGCAGTCTGGGCACGAGGGCACGTGGTTGGTGCTGGTTGGTTGTGGTGAAGATGTATGGATGTTGCCAATACTGAACGTCCCTCCCCCTGTCTCTGAACCCAATAAAATAACACAATACGTTTTTAACCCTCCGCTTGGACCACAGAGCACGCAAGCTCAGATTAGTGCCAGCTGCTTATATTATGTGGCTACATAAAAGTCACAATATCGGGACCTGTGGGACCCCCTGGAAAAAGTATAGGTGGTGAGAACCGTACTAGGGGACGGTGAACGCGCTTGCGCCCTCTTTAAGCATCATGTGCAGTGTGCTGCGATGGTCATGCCTTTTAGGAAGCAGTGACATTTGTGAACAAGCATTGGCATAGCCAATAGGTCTTGCCTTTGAGACCTTATAAGTATCTAGTTATGCAGCACAATATCCTTGGTGCAACAACATCAGATGTTGCATGGCTAACCCCTTATAAGGTCCCAAAGGCGAGACCTATTGGCTATGCCAATGCTATAGGTCACAGGAGGCTCTCTGGGTCAGTCACAGCGAAGCTAGTCGTCATTGCCTGGGTGCTGTGGACATAGGCAAGATTTTTATATCTGTAATGGAAACTGTGTAGGTGGGTATTTTCAACCTCTTTGGGCTGTATGCACAGTGCTATGGTACCCCAGCTGGCCTTACAGAGAAATCTGAAGATTAGGGTGGTGGGAGGGGGCACTTAGACCACAGAGTCAATAGCTGTGCCAAGCAACATTTTCACTGGTTCTCTTGTGTTTTTGTGCCTATTTAACATTTTACCACCACAATATTAGAAAGTACGAGTAGGGACATGGGTATTAGGTGTATGTACTATGTTCTCTGTGCTTGCATGCGATTCTTGGTAACTGCCAGAAAATAATGAGGTATTTCATGCTTCGTGAAGGCCATGTGGACTTTTTGTGGTCCAGTAAAGTGGGCGATCACTCACAATCACTCACAATAATCATACCAGTGTGCAGATGCAAGGACATTAAAAAGATGTTTGCTGTTTGAATAGAAGTTCCTTTCAAAGCTTGGAAAAGCAGTCCTGTCCTAAGTGACTTTTTTCTCTGATGTGCTTTGTTTTTGCATTCATCCGCTTAACAGTACTCAACTTCGTTTAAGGTGTGACTCCTGTCTTAGATCTAAATCAGGGTGTGTGAAGAGCTCCTCCTTTTCACTGCTGTAAAAGTTTACTGGAGAGTGTGGTAAAATCACTTCATTTTCTTATACTACTGGCTGTTGCCTGGCGATGAGGGCTCTGTGTCTCAGAATTGGTAGTTGATTTTTTAACTTTTGCACACCCAAAGTAGGATAGTTATCAGTGTCTTTGCACCAGTAACTGGTGCTTCACCTGGACTTTGAGAAGTCCTCGCTTCTCAACTGGAAGAGATTATTGTCAGCGACTGGTCCTTCTTTGCCGGTAGCTTTCCACGTTTGGCACTGGAGAATATGTGCTGCTGTGACCAACCAGGAGAAGGTCAGTGGGGAGGAAAGACCAGCAGGGAAAGGAGGTGATAGTCAGGAAGAGCTGCACCGGGCCCTGCTGACTGCCTCTGGGTGTGTGTGTGTGTGTGTGACTGGCTCTGGGTGGGTGTTTATGGTAGTAATTGCTGTCTGCTGAGCTCGTCCGTAGGGTACAATAGGTCTCACATTTGCGAGAGATTAAGCTAATGGCAATGTAAATGACAATGCCATTTATTTATCTGTTTTCAAAACCAACACATAAATACAAATGTTGTCATTTACAATGCCAATAGCTCCAACTTTTCCAAAGGCGAAACCATTGCATTGTAAATGCTTGTTTTTATTTATATTCGGATTTTGTTTACTCCATTGACTCTGTCCACTTTTTCAATAGACACCACTTCTACTTCTTGATCTTGCTCATACTCTACTGCTGATTTAAAACATATGCTCTTTGAATGTCTCCCTATACTCTAGTTTTGGAAACTTGTCTGGTCCCAAATTCAGATATTTTTTAAAATCCACATTCTCTACTCCTTTACTCACTTCTTCCTGGGCACTCTTTCTCCCTTTTGGCCCCAATCTTCACAACAATATAAGCTCATTGACCTCTTGATAGCTATTGCATTTCACCTCATCACCTCCAATAGGAAACGGGCTAACAATGTCACTTTTCGTTCTTGGTGGAATGCGGTTTGTTTCCATCATCGGTTAGACAACAATTATGTTTCTCTCATTTCCCTGGCAATTTAAAGAGATCTCCTCTGGCTTCCCCTGGTCAATTACTTATCTTTAATTGCTCCCTCGCCCACTACCTCTAAGTCTAGATCAAATGAAGTACAGACACCACTTGATTTCCCCCCACTGCCTTGTACCATTTTCTTTGCTGATTACCAATTGTCTTTTATTTGATTTTTTATGATTTTCTCTTTTTCAAATGTTTTACAGATTATGTGATTTCTATTGCTATATTTTGATTGAATTTCTTCTTGTTCTCATATCTTGCATTACTTTTATTCAGTTTATATTTTATATTGTATAATATGTATGGTTCTATCATTTTGATTGCTTCTTCATTTTCTCTCTGTTTGTTCTCAATAATCTCAAACTTTAAAAAAAAAAGAAACAGGATGGTGCTTGACGTGATTTTGGCTCATCGAGGTGGTGCATGTCGCATTATCGGTAGCAGTTGCTGCGTTTTTATACCTGATCACTCACCTTCAGTTTATGATGCACTCTCTAAACTGCATAAGATTGCTGCAGACATTCACCAAGAGACTGGTACATGGACATTTTTGAACTGGATATGGACACTCTTTGTTACTTGGGGCTGGAAACTACTGACTATTCTATGTGTACTACTGGTGATACTATTTACATGCTGTACTTGTATACAATGCAGCCCTATGCTTTGCTCCATGCGCATCACTGCTTGTACAAAATCAATATTGCAAAAGTACAACAAATGTAAAATTGTGAGATTACTGAGATGATGAACATCAATGTACAGGATAGAGATTAAGATTACCCTAGATAGACGAATGTCTTCAGAAAAATGCTGAAAGGGTCGTCTACTGTAATTTAGCAATGATTAGGTTAAGCATTAGCAGAAGACATCTTGTATTTAGAGACTATCTTGTCCGTTTTACGCAATCCATTTTGTATTTCTGTCCGCCAGTTTGTTTGCCATGTGCTCTGTCCTACCTTCCTGTTAACTACTCTTGAAATCTGTCTAGAGACAAGATATATTTATCCTCTTCTGCGTTGCACATGCCTAGTTGAGCTTACAGCTGTCTCCAACTTGTAACTGTCAAGTTGAGTCCACCAGAATTGGCTAACTGTCAGCCCCTCCTACTTGTTGTTAGCACACTCTCTGTATGACCTTATATGTATTTGAAACCAGCATTCTGTACCTTGTACCGCCTTCATTTGAGCCCCTGTGTGGGTATAAAAGGACCAAGCTCCTTCCAGTCAGGGTGCTACCTCATACTCTGCCGAAGGGTGTTGTTGTGTGAATGTAGTTCCATCTGATGAGGTTTAATAAACTCTGTCTTTTCTATTCCAGTTTCTGTGTCAACTTCTTTCCATTGATCTAAGGACTCTGTGCAGAGAAGGGCGAATCCCTTGCATTGGTAGGCCTGGCTGAGGCACGCTACTACACTCCGAATGGGCATACATCCAGACGCTAAATGTTGGAGATGCGGCGCGCAGAACGCCACGTTCACACATCTGTCATGGAACTGTGGACCGATAGGGGAATTTTGGAAGAAGGTGCTTAACACTATTGGACAAATCACTAATAATCAGTTACACACCACCCCACTAATTGCGCTCTCGGGTTTCGTATTGGAAGTGCCAAAAGGATCTAGGAAATTGTCAGCCATGTTGTTACTGCTGGCTAATCGACAAGTGGCAATGCACTGGAAAAAGCGACAGCCTCCTACGGTGGCAGCGTGGTTGACTACTGTTGTGTATTGCAAAGACCAGCTATCTAATTATTGGGAACTAATGCCCAGTAGGTCTAGACCTGTGGACATTTGGGAACCATGTGTGAGCTGGTTGGGATCTGGCGGCTCTGACCTCCAGATACGGCAAGGCTACTTCCTTAGATTCCTAGAGAGCACAACGAGTTCTTTCGACACAACAAACCTCTAACAACATGGGAATTCCCCATGCCATTGTTTTGATTTGTCATAGAACTCCTGCGAGCACTAAAGTGACATCTTTTATTGACGTCTTATGTCCAACCATACGTCAAACACGGCACCTTCCAGGTATAAATATACCAACACTTGCCTTAAGCAACACACGGTGGTGTGGAGCAGAGCGGCTATCTTCTTATCCGAAGCCCAGCTGATGCGAGAGCCGAAGTAAGCCGTCTCTCTCTTTGACACACCGGGAAAGAAGCTGCCTTTTCTCATGCTGAGAAATCCAGCTCCGGTGTTTCCAGTCACCCTTGTGGGTGACTGGGAGATCGAGTCCTGAGAAAGAGATACAAGACCTCCTTCATTCTATAACCAAGGTACGGAGCTGATTAAAACTTTACAGAGAATTCTTGATTCAGATTTTTGGCAAAAACCCAACTTAACTTAAAACTGCAACTTACTTACTCCTTCCCACGTATTAGGCTTAGGTCAGGTACATTGGGGTAGGCGTATCTTAGAAGCACCAGTTGAGTTTGTTAGTCAATATTTTTAGTATTGTAAATATTTCATCCGTTTTTAAGTATCATATGGCTAAGAAACCATATCAATGCTTTTACAGTATTATTTCATAATACTACTTTTACTGTACGCACTTTACTTCATGATAAGTATTGCAATTGTGGCAATTCATTTCTCTTGCATGAGAAAGAAGACTGCTCAATAAAATAACACCTTTTATTGAAAACGCCTGTCTCTCTATTTCTCTGCACTCTGGTGAAACTAAGCATGCACGAATGACTGAGTGAAATAGTTGTCTATTGTTTTCACAAAACTCTGGAGATATACTCCTTATTCTGGGAGAGCAAAAGTTGTCATGTTATATGGTTGTCAGTAGCTAATCCCTTCTTGTCTGAATCAGGGAAGTTAACCCCTCCCTGTTCATTCGAGAAGGTTTCTAGTGACCTCTGAGCTAGCTGACAAAACTAATTAAGTTTAACATAGTCAGTAGTGACCTAGATGACCTCAGTCCTATGTCTACACTGCTGTTTATGTTATTCCAATGCGCAGAGCCTATTGGGAATATAGGAACAACACTACATGGTGCCCAACGTTTGGTAAGGCGATAATCTAACGCAAGATACTAGAATAACTCAGTCGTGCGTTTTCACACAGACCCCTTTTTCCCGTAAAAACTCCAGTAGACGTCTGGAGTGGGTGAAAGGTTAATATCTGCCGAAACTTAGTAGGATGAGAATCCTATGTATTAGTTTACGGTATAGTCAACGTTGAAGGATACAGTGTTCCAAAATATTATGCACCTAATCTTTGTTTCCTTGAAACTTGATCTGCAACAAAAGACTCTCTGTCAGTAAAAATGTCAGACAGTGAGGAAGAGAGGGAGAGAGTTAGACTAGCAACTCAACTCTTAGCGGATGACACAGCTATCCAAAATGAGGACCCGAATGCAATACTCATCCCGGTCAACATAAGAAAAACCATAGCTGTAAAACTTTTAGAAAATGGGGTATCACCGAGAGGTGGTACAGTTGTATTTGTGGTAGAGGCCCATGAATATCGGCAGACAGAGGTATTCTATTCCTGGATAACTTTTCCAGCAGCACACGCTGTGACACGTGAGTTCCACTACTATAAAATAGCGGAATCTCTAGAGGAATACTCTCCTTTCGAGGAAGTTGAAATTCCACTAACATACCAAGAGCACCTGCTTTTATTTAATGGCGCCCTTAAACATCAAAATCACATTACCAGGCTCGGTCGGCTAGGTGGACCAGGAGCCACGTGGCCGGTTCTAGCCAGCTACACACCACACCCAGACAATGAAAAAATGTCGAGCAGAGAACTTTTAGTTCAGTTAAAACAACTACTTAAAATACATAGACAATTGGTCCAATATGTCATGCGGACTTCAACAGTCCAACCCACAATTAGAATTCCACAAAATACCCCTCATCAGGGGAACACAAATAAAATTACACCACAGAATATACAATCATGTCTTGGTAAAACACCCGCAAAACGGGAACAAATTCCATTCTTGTTAGCTCAAAAAATCACTCAGATAGAGGCAATATTTCCGGATACTACCCCTCACAAAAAACACCGAATTCTGACTATCTGTTTCCCAATGGGGATCGCACCACATGTGGAGGACTGTGACACTTGGGGCACGGTCTTTGATTCTATCTACACAAAAACACATGGTGTTCCGTCTATGGCGGTTATACCAGATGTACTAAGACAGATTCAAAACGAATACGGTCCAGAACCTGCTTAACTCTGGGTATGAAATTACTGAAGGACTTCAAACAGGTCTCGGCTATATTATTAGCCAACATAAAAGGAGAAGCAGCATGTGTGGCAATCCGCCAAAAATTAAAGGAGACAGATATAACAGACCAACCTCTTGAGCTTGCTAAAATAATTGAAAAATCCTATGAAGAATTAGGCAGAGATAGTTTGGGGGGTAAACCAGTAAAACCCCAACTAATTGAAAATCCTGAAAAAACCTTTATTAAGAACAATCTCAATTCTCAAAAGAAGAATTGGGAGGGTAATAAACAAACCACTCCCAGATAAAAACAATTTCAGTCCAGAGGAAGATCTCCCCAACGGAGAAATAGATCTCCAGAAGGAGGGGGCAAGTCTCCCCAAAGAGAGCCCTCTAAAATAAGATACAACCTCTGGGGCATTGTGTGAGCGAGAGCGTGTACGCTCCCCCCGTGTGCTGTTTTATTTAATTTTCACTTTTGCTCATATGTTTTGGGGCATTCTGCATTGTGCACTGCTGAGGTTCTTACCTGAAGGCAGGCAGTTGCAGCTACAGCACTGAGAAGCGCTGGACTCGTCTCTCCTCCGCGCCTCGTTCTGACGCCGGTGACTAGCACCGTTCAAGCAGAGGGCGTGGAAGGTCCGAGACAGCTACTTCCGGTTGCTACGGCAGCGCTCTAGTTGTTTGGACGCTGGGGGGGGGGATATAAGGCGGATGTGTAATCGGCAGCGCAGCGGACAAACGCAGCGGGCGCGACGAAGGCGCACCAAAGTGGCGCCTAAGATAAGCCCGTCTGCGCGCGGGCCAGGGCCCTGCCCCCTGCCCCTCCGAGAGGACACATGTGCTGGAGCAGAGCTGACCTGCTGTCCCTCTGCAATATGAGCATTAGCAGCTCGTGTCTGCATGGCATGAGTGTTAAGGAGAACAATGGCTGCAGGCATTGCCAATTCACCTACAACCTGGCAAAGCGGCAAAGAGTGAGTATTGTGATCTAGTTTGTGGCCTGCTGAATGTTCGGTCCCTACAAATTGAATCGCCAAATCTGAAGTACTTCTATAAATTGTTAAAATAATTTGATTTGGAATCTTTTCCGAAAAAGCTTCCCACACATTCTTGCAGATACCATGGAAATGATACCTCATTAAAAGATCTGTTTTCCATGTCTATTCCCGATTCAGGAATAGTCCTATCTCGGTTTTCACACAAAGGCTATTCTCACAGGTGAATTCTTTTTAACCCAATTGACTCACGCTATATATACCTAGCGTAAACCAGTCTTTTTCACCAAGCAAATCTGCAAACGAGACGCCACTCGCTGCTGTCGAGCCGCCATCCTTTACTGCCATCCCGCCGCCGGACATTTAGAGCCCTGCAGCTACATTCAGGTAAAGAATGCCCCCGTCAGTGCGGTAAATAAATAGGAATCGATTCCACAGTTTTGAACCTCTACTGAGTTTCAATTGCTCCATATTTATCCCTATCAACTACCATTGTGTCTTACAGATAGGGACACCCGTTCTACTATCTACATCGAGCTCTGCCGAACCACTCGGGTAAGACATCCCGTTTTTTCGAAACAAATCTGCTCTGAAATATTAGAAAGACAAGCACAGAACCGCTACAATTTCCCTGAATTATTTTTTGTTCATTTGAACAGGCAGGGAGATCTTTTAAACGAAACTAACAATTATCCTTGGAGCATCTAAAACAACCTTCCGTTTTTGAACATCTCTCCTTAACTCTAAGGTAAGCTCAATCCTGACATAAATTAAAATAAGGCAAAATAAAACCCCGAAATATTATCTGTAAAATTCTATTAACGCAACAAAACTGTTTATATTAGCCAATTTTATGTTTCGACAGGGAGATCTTTTTAACCCTTCATCTTTAAGAGCTCTGCCGAATATCTCGGGTAAGATGTGTCAACTTTATTTAAGTTTTGATGATAAATAGAGAACTAAAATCAACCACGTGACCCTGATACTATCTTTATTTAAAATTTCTTTTTTTCCACCGCTATACTAAATAGGCAGGGAGATCTTTTAAATAAAACGATAAATCGACAAATATCAACGAAGCTTGAAGAATTAAACTATACTTATCCATAAGAGCTATCCGGCAGGCGGGATGTACCAAATCAGGTCACAAAATATAAGGTAATTTTTTTAAAAAAGCTGTTTAATTACATTCAATTGGCTTAGGCTGCTAGTACTGGTTAAAATAATTGAAAGGAACGCTTTTTCTATCTATTTTTTCCCCTCTCTCGTATGCAAAAAAAGCATCTAAAATACATCATTAAACCAGAACATATCTGGACATCAACTGAGCATCCTATCAACCAGTGATATAAATCTTGAATATTACTTGTGAGTATTACCTATTTATGAAAGAGCTAATTCAATCACTGAACAATGAGCGAGAGAAAAAATATGGATAACTAGGATTAAACATCTACCCATCAATATAAAAATAGGGATCTGTGCAAAGAAATAAATTTATAAAATATCCATGATATCTACAATGCTATATATCCAGATAATTTAAATTGAGCAACAGTTGGACTCGAGAAACACCTGATTGTCAGAATGAATCTTTAGATGATACGAGGAAATGAAAAGATATATAAATACCTTGAATTAGAGATAAGGCATATTGGCTACAATGTTAGGACATAGAATGATATATGTTTCTGTTTACATATTTCAAAGGATGTATAACTAATATACCTTTTTAAATGTATCTCTTTTTAGAGCTTGTGTGGCTACTCCAGAAGAAGGCGCTGGTTCGCCGAAACGCGCGTAGAGACTCAATTTGCCACTTTCAGTTTTTTAACTTATCTCATATATGCTGTTATTAATTGTCACAAATGTATGAATTTCTTAATTCCATTGTATGATACATGATTTTATTGATGTCTAATGTTTTCCTTTTCATTTATTTCATATGTTGTGTTTTTACAAGATTTAAAATAAAAGACATATATTTTCCTAAGTAATTGTAGCCATTTGTCCTTAAGTACATTGCATTGTTTAGTGTGGGTTGCCTAGGTTGTTTTTTGTCATACGGTCCCTACGTAAGCACACATTAGATATGTACAATCTCCTTAGTGAGAAGCAATGGGATCTTGTCTTCCTCACGGAAATGTGGCTAGACTGTGACTCTACCTCAGAGGCAATTGAAGCTATTCCGGAGGGCTACACCCTGGTGAGGCAAGACAGATTGATAGGTAGAGGTGGAGGGATAGCCATTGTCGCTAAGCAGGGGCTTCGCTGCCATCTGGAGCAGCTTGTGATCAAGGATAGCGAGGCGGGCGCCTTTTCCATTCTGGTGAACGGGGGCTATCCAGTGAAGGGCCACTTGATATACAGGCCGCCTAGCCCATCCGCGAGATTGGGCGAGAGCCTGGTAGAAGGTATTACAGAGGCCGCTTTGCGTGCGGATAAGTTTCTGGTGTTGGGTGACCTCAACCTACACCTGGATGACCCTGCAGACAAGGCGTCCGGGGACCTCTGTCAAGAGGTGAGTGCACTTCAGCTTGAGCAGAAAGTCAATGATCCCACCCATCAGCGGGGCCACCAATTGGACCCTATATTCGCCAACTGGGGACAGGTGGAGGCTTTGACCCCCGTACCCATCCCTTGGTCGGACCATCATCTGGTGCCCTTTTTGATATACATTCCGGGAGCCAGGTCACCGGAGCAGTCTGCATCAAATCGTCCGAGTCGGAGATGGGCCACCTTCTCCCAAGCCAGGTTCAATGAGGCACTTGTTGTAGGGGGTAGTCCGGGGGGGGTTTGGAAAAAGCCAACACTAATCTGGATCAGCGTATCACTGAGGCCTTGGACCATGTTGCTCCGCTTGCCCTGGCCAGAATGGGGGGACGTGCTGAAAGAACGGCACCATGGTATAGTGAGGAGCTGCGGGCGGCCAAGGTCGCGTGCAAACGCGCAGAAAGACAGTGGAGGACAGCCTTCGCCACTCAAGCTAAGGTTGACTATGTTGCAAGTAGACGCACTTACCACAGACTAATTAGAAAGGCTAAAACGGCGTACTACGACACCAGGATTAGGGAAGCAGAAAACTCCATGAAGGAACTGTTTTTAATATATAAATCGCTCTCGGCTGGGAAGCCTGCGGCAGTTCCAGAAGATTTTTGCTCGGTGGACAGCTGTAACCGAATAGCAGAGTTTTCTGCCAATAAGGTAGCAAATATCTATTCAGCCTTTCGAAGCCAAGTTAGCACAGGCCCGAGATGGAGAAGGAAACTAGGGTGAGGGGAGAACAACGGGTGCTGACTACATTCGTCACCCCACCTACTGAGGCACTCATCCAAATCTGCGGATCAATAAAGTCAGGCTCCCCTAGGGACCCTACTACGCCCAAACGCTTGATGGGCAGTTTGCACGTATTGGAGCCGTACATTCGTCATCTCCTTGATATCTCCTTTGGGACCCATACTGAACCAAATGCCTGGAAACGGGCGGTGGTCTTCCCTCTCCAAAAAAAGCCCAATATCAGCTACGATAGGTTAGAAAATCTTCGACCTATTTCTCTCCTGCCATATATGGCGAAGGTTGCGGAGAAAACTGTGAACCTCCAGCTGATGAATTTTGTGGAAGAGCCTTCCCTGCTTCACGATTTTCAGTTTGGCTTCTGTCAACGGCACTCGACGGAGTCAGCACTACTTATGGCAGTAGAGGCCATACGGCAGGGAGTGGATGAGGGCCAGACTATGGCCCTGATCCTCCTGGACCTAAGCGCAGCATTCAACACTGTAGCTCATTCCATCTTGCTACAGTGTCTGAATGATGGAGGTGTATCAGGAGCGGCGCTTAGATGGAACCAGTCCTTCCTGACATGCAGATGCTTTCAAGTCCGTCAGGGAGAATGTTAGTCTAGGGAGATCAGCTTAGGGCAGGGTGTGCCGCAGGGCTCGTCCCTGAGCCCAACTCTGATTAATCTATATGTCTCCCCGCTGGCGGCGATTGTTGAAAGTCATGGCCTGCGCCTTGTGTCATATGCCGACGACACGCAGTTGGTCATCTCCCTCTCACGCATGCCAAGTCTTGCGGCAGACAGTTTCAGAGTTAGCATGCAAGAGCTGGCAACCTGGATGTCCGCCAACTGTTTGAAACTAAACGGTAGCAAGACCGAGGTACTCGTGGTGGGGGGGAGGGCCATCGGTCTGGTCGTCGGCATGGTGGCCACCCTGTCTGGGAGAAACTCCTGTCCCTTGCCACGAAGCAAGGAATCTCGGGGTGTGGCTTGATGTCGACCTTGCCTTTGGCCCCCAGATTGGCCGGGTGGTGGGGGTATGCTTCGGAGTTTTAAAAACTCTGAGGAAGGTCTTGGACCTTCAGTCTATCACAGCTCGTCGGACGCTGGTGCATGCCCTCGTCACCTCGCGCCAAGACTACGGCAATTTGCTGTATCTGGGGGCCACGGGAGGGGCCATCAACCGCCTCCAGGTGCTGTAAAATGCAGCTGCACGTTTAGTTCTGAGGCTCCCCAGGAGATCTCCCTCAAAGGCAGCGCTCCAGGCCCTACACTGGCTTCCTGACAGGAGCAGGGTGGAGTTCAAGGCTCTTTCCACGTGTCACCGCTTCCTGAGCGGTAAAGCCCCTGTCCCGCTACAGAGTCTGGTTACTCGTTAAGAGCCTACACTGGACCTGCGTTCCTCTTGTACAGGGCTATTGAAAATTCCAAAAATAAAGAAGGCTCGAATGGGGGGCAGGTCTTTTAGATATCTGGCCGCTAAGCAGTGGAATGCTCTGCCAATAGAGCTACGCTTGGAGCCTTCAGAGTCCATTTTCAGAAGGAAACTTAAGCCTCACCTATACGGGAGGTAGGCGGCTCTGATGGCTGCTTGGACTGTTTACTCTACTTATCATAGCGCGGGGACACGCCGGTGCGCGTAACCAGGCGCTCTACAAAGTTCCATAATAATAATAATAATAGGGATAAATTAAGAAAACCTGACAGATATCAAGATAATGATACAAGTCCCCCTCGCTCTTTTCAGACTTCCTCACAGAAATCGGAAAGAAGAGGACGGTCAGAACACAAGGAAGAGCACGTCAAGTCCAAAGACAAAGAACTTGCTCATCAAAGTAAAAAATCACAATTTCCCAGAAAGAAGGTAGCAAGTATTAAAATTAAACATGCCGAGAATCCTGAGGACACAACTGAAAAACGGAGAGTGGGCCCAGACAATGCTAGACAGCGGAGCAGAAGTGACCATAGCTCGCAAGATCCTGATGAATCTTCTGGAGACAGTGGACACAAATGAATACATTCAAATGGAAACTGCAGACACACCAGTTAGCGTGCCCCATAAACTATATGAAATAACATTACGTATAGATGGAGATAAAACTAGGAAAATAAAAGGTCTCTTTTGGGAGAATCTATCTAAAGGCTATGATATCCTGTTAGCTGAAAAAGACTAGCCACCAGAGTTTGTCAGGGAGTGCCCTCATGGCGAAGAAATGATTATGCCTGCCTTCTCAAATCATATCCCAATTCATAAAAAATACACATTTGCAAGAACATGGGCAGTGGCCCAAGCCCCTGCTCTATATAAAAATCATGTAGGATGGGATGAGGATTCTCCTCCCCACAAAATCCACTTAAAAAATCAACCTACTGCACAAAGGCAGTACCCAGTTAAACAAGAAGCTAAAAAGCAAGTTAGGGAGATCTTAGATCAACTTGAATATCAGGGGGTGATTGAAACATGCACCTCACAAATGAACAATCCTTTGTTTCCTGTCTCCAAGCCAGACGATTCATATCGTCTGGTTTTGGACTACAGACATCTAAACTCCTGCTGTAAAACTTTTGCAGCCATTACTGGAATGGGGTAACCCAATAAGGTTGAAGGACCTGGGTGAAACGTTATATAGAAAACAATGGTCCCAACCAAATGATTTCTTGCAAAGAACAAAATCTGTACTAAGTAAATTGTTTAAATGAGCTTCTTCAAATGATAACGCTCTATTGAATCAATCAATTTTAGCAAAAAAGCAATTTTCAACACATTAATTATTGTCGAAAAACCTGACACAAACCAAAGTATTATTCGAAACAGTTCGGAGTTTAATGTTTCACTCCATTAAAACTCAATAATTGAATATATATACATTTTTACATTTATATACAATTCGGACTAACGGTAAAAAGAAGAGCAGTCAGCTTCTAAAAGAGGTGCAGAAAAAAGAAAGAAATAGTGATTGTGATGAGAAGGGTGCAAGCCTCAAAAGAAAAATAGTGACAAGTGAAATAGAAATTCGGATTTGTTTATGCTGTACTCAGAATCCAGCTAGTTATTTTCTGAATAGGCCACAGATAGTTGTTATTATCTCCACTCATTTATACAGTCACAAGTGACATGTATAATGGTTTCCAGCGTGGTCCTATTTGTATAGCTTAAAGAAAGGCGTCGACGTTTCGACCCGTCTTTTGGTGCGTGGGCAAGTTGGAGCCTCGACCTGCGGGTCTTCCTCAGGACGGATGTTGCACATGCGTTTTTACCGTAGACTTCACACAACAGTATCCTAAGTTAAAATTCATAAAAAGATTGGTGGTCAGGATTTTTGGTAGCGTATATGGATTTTAACTTTCCATAACGGATATGTTTCTTACCCACTAGTTATTTATGGGCTGCCTCCATCATCCTATTTCGGATATGGACGAATGGTGTAATTCAATCGTAGAGACCCACCTGTAATTAATAGAGCATGGGTGGTCTATTACTGAATTTGCATGTGAATCGACTTAAGGTAACATATTTACCTAATTTACCTAATGCTGCCTAATGTAAAACTAGGAGTGCTTACCCTGAACTGGGTGGGACGGCGTCTATGTTGATTGTCCAGACCTCGATAGTTAAAATTCAAGCAGAACGTCCCTGGACACTGCATAGGAGACAACAAAATAAGGGGTATATTGGGTTTCTAAATTCCCCACTACAACCGTGTGGACACTATATGTTAGTGCAATGGTGCATACCTTCCGTGTCAGGCGTTGTGCATATCGAGTGTCAGCCAGTTGGAATTTTGCAGTTGTTCCGAAACAGTTCCCGATTGAATAATTTACCAGGCGCTGAAAAAAGATCATACGCAGTAGTTCAGTATAGTGAAAAGGACGTTTAAATCGTGTGCGGTAAGGGATAGCGAGTCTTAAAGTAAGCCTACCTCTCTGACTCGCGTCTGTTGCCGCAGAAAAGGCCGAACTGCCGTGTCAAGTTCAGGCGCGACGTGATGGCGTCACACACACGTGTTCTTTTAAAGCCTTTCAATGGAAAGGGACAAAAGACTGCCCAAGGGTGATATTCAGTCCTACATGGATGATTGATTTAATTTAACAGATTCAGTAATCAGTCAACCATTATTCAGGATGGACACTTGTTTGTTGATTTCTTCATATTCATTGAGTCCCCGCTTGATTGTGTCGAAAAAATGTATAAAACGACACTCCCGAATACTTAGAATTTGGCTAAAATCTCCACCCCTAGGGTTCGGAGACACCTTTTCTAGGATACACCAGGTCAAGCTGTCTGGGGCATGGTCAAATCTCATAAAGTGTTCAACTAACGGTGCTCCTTGGGTTTTGCATTTTATCCGGATGATGTGTTGTAGTATCCGACATTTGGCTTTTTAGATCGTTTGCCCGATATATACAAAACCACATGGGCACGTAATAGCGTAAATAACGCCAGAGGAGTTGCAGTTACTATGATCCCGCATCACATGTGTGTGGTTGTTATATTTGAACTCTTGGTTTCGAAGGTATGCACCATTGCACTAACATATAGTGTCCACACGGTTGTAGTGGGGAATTTAGAAACCCAATATACCCCTTATTTTGTTGTCTCCTATGCAGTGTCCAGGGACGTTCTGCTTGAATTTTAACTATCGAGGTCTGGACAATCAACATAGACGCCGTCCCACCCAGTTCAGGGTAAGCACTCCTAGTTTTACATTAGGCAGCATTAGGTAAATTAGGTAAATATGTTACCATAAGTCGATTCACATGCAAATTCAGTAATAGACCACCCATGCTTTATTAATTACAGGTGGGTCTCTACGATTGAATTACACCATTCGTCCATATCCGAAATAGGATGATGGAGGCAGCCCATAAATAACTAGTGGGTAAGAAACATATCCGTTATGGAAAGTTAAAATCCATATACGCTACCAAAAATCCTGACCACCAATCTTTTTATGAATTTTAACTTAGGATACTGTTGTGTGAAGTCTACGGTAAAAACGCATGTGCAACATCCGTCCTGAGGAAGACCCGCAGGTCGAGGCTCCAACTTGCCCACGCACAAAAAGACGGGTCGAAACATCGACGCCTTTCTTTAAGCTATACAAATAGGACCACGCTGGAAACCATTATACATGTCACTTGTGACTGTATAAATGAGTGGAGATAATAACAACTATCTGTGGCCTATTCAGAAAATAACTAGCTGGATTCTGAGTACAGCATAAACAAATCCGAATTTCTATTTCACTTGTCACTATTTTTCTTTTGAGGCTTGCACCCTTCTCATCACAATCACTATTTCTTTCTTTTTTCTGCACCTCTTTTAGAAGCTGACTGCTCTTCTTTTTACCGTTAGTCCGAATTGTATATAAATGTAAAAATGTATATATATTCAATTATTGCGTTTTAATGGAGTGAAACATTAAACTCCGAACTGTTTCGAATAATACTTTGGTTTGTGTCAGGTTTTTCGACAATAATTAATGTGTTGAAAATTGCTTTTTTGCTAAAATTGATTGATTCAATAGAGCGTTATCATTTGAAGAAGCTCATTTAAACAATTTACTTAGTACAGATTTTGTTCTTTGCAAGAAATCATTTGGTTGGGACCATTGTTTTCTATATAACGTAAAACTTTTGCAGTCCAAAACTCACACAGTGCAGCACTAATGAATAACATCATGCGCAAAAAATATAAAACAACATTAGATATCTCTAATGGATTCTTCTGTCAAAACATTGCACCTGAAAGTAGGTATTTGACAGCTTTCTCAATAATGGGGTCACAAAAAACAATTTTGTCGACTCCCACAGGGATTCAAGAATAGCCCCGGATTATTCTCAGCAAGGGTAACAGAATTACTACAAATCTATGATGATGAGGCATTATCCTATGTCAATGACATCTATCTTACAGACGATGACCTGGAGACTCACTTGAAAAGAGTGAACTCCATAATACTTGGGTTCGCATTCGAAGATTACAAATTCAACTTTAAAAAGTCAAGATTAGCCCATCCAACTGTCCTATTTTTAGGATATGAATTATCAAGTGAAGGCAAAAGCCTAGCAGACAATTTCTTAGAGAAATGTGCAGTGTTCCTAAAAACGCTGAAGAATTTACAATCAATACTAGGTCTCCTGAATTTCGGAAGAACATACATTCTAAATTATGCAGAGAGGGTTAAACCTCTCTACGAATTAATAAAACCTGATTTCAAACCAAATAATTGGACTCAAAATCACACAATCACACAGAAATTTTGAGATCATTACAGACATACATGTTAACTAAAACAAAGCTGCAAACACGCGCAAACGAACGCAACCTTGTAATCCGAGTCATCCCAGGTAGATGCGGATTCACATACCTGACCTCTAATGAGGGAGAAACTGTACCAATAGCTTACAAATCACATTTGTACACACAAGCTGAAATGAAATTCAGTTCTACAAAAAAAATTCTGAAAGCGGTTCAAACTGCTGTAGCAAAAGAAAGAGCACTCGCACAAGGTAAACTTATAATAATAGTTACACCTGTACCTGCTTTAGAAGCAGTTACAAGAGCAAGCATTCCAAATGCTAAGGCACTACCTCCAAGATGGATACAGTGGGTTAATTCTCTTGCTGCACCAGACATAGTATAGTATATTTGATTCTAATTTTAAAACACAAGAATTTCTCCAATATGAATATGAATGTCCTCTGCCGACCAAAATCCTGCCTCTGGAACATTACGGCTGTATAATATATACAGACGGATCAGCACAACCCGCAGTTGGGGGTAAACAAGCATATAGTGCTGCGTGCGCGATTGTTAAAGGTCGTTGGCACGAAGGAAAATTTAGACCACTGGTCACTAAAACTCAATCTCTAGGGGATAGTACAGCTCAGCGAGCTGAACTACTGGCTTTTAAGATGGCGCTTAAAAATACTGATCGCGAATTCCCCACACTAATAGTGTGCGATTCATATTACTGCGTTCAGTCTTACAATGAATACTTGCAGAACAGGGTTCAAAATGGTTTCAAAGATGCAAAAGGTGGCACAATCAAGCATAAAACGCTTTGGGAACAAGTAGTTCTTTTACAGAAAGAACTACAAAAGACTCACGTGATACATACACAGAGTCATCAACGTGATGGCGTTCACGTTGCGGGGAATTCATTGGCTGATGAAGCAGCGAAGACAGCTGTGCAAACGGCTTCTTTAGCTGCCATCACATGGTCAAAAACAAAAATAGACAGCAAAATAATGCAAGCTGTTAGTGCTTCAGTAAAAGATAAAAGAACACTCCCGAAAGGCTTTCCAGTAAAGTACTCATACATAAATGATGCAAATAATATTCCTTTTGCTCGAATCCCTGGAGTGGGGGATAGGGCAATTCCAAACATGGAACACAGGTTAGGACTAATTTTAGGGGCACACGAAGGGCTCGCTTCTGCACACGCTGGGGTTTCCGCCACAGTATCATTATTAAAACTGAGATATTGGTGGCCACGAAAGAGAAAACAAACTAGGAATTACGTTCTAGAATGTGAAATATGCCAAAGAATGAAAGTATCAACAGTGAAACGACCAGCACAGGCGCCCCTTCTAATCTCAGAAAACCATTAGCATGTGTTTACCTGGACCACTGTGGTCCCTTACAAAGGGATGGCAACTATAAATATATCATGGTCGCAGTGGATTCCTGCACGAGATTCATTTGGATGTGGCCCCAGCGCTCGGCTGACGCCAGAACTGTTATAAAAGATTTGTGAGTCTTTATCGGTACATACGCAATAGGCATGCCACATTCTGACCAGGGTCCTGCGTTTAGCTCTCAAACTTACAAAGAAGCCATGACCAGCATGGGCATTGCATTGCGGTACTCTTCTCCCTTCCATCCTGAGGGAAATGCTGTTGTGGAAAGAAAAAACCGTGACATAAAGCAATCTATAACAGCGAGGGTATTATGTTCGGGTGATGGGTGGATCAAACATCTAAGAAGTGTCCAAAGTAGTCTTAACAATCTACCAAGAAATTCTCTAAAGGGTTTCACTCCATACGAACTATTGTTCGGCACTAGAATGAAAATCCAGGATTTAGATTGTCAAACTTCAGTGGTGGAAGAAAAAACCTTTGATATCAAAGATCGTTTGGCTGTTTTACAGGACTTGTATGAAACAAGAAAAAGTCTAAGTAACATAAAGTCTAAGCCAACAACCACTGAAGAGCCACCTGTCCCAGCAAGAACTGTCTGGATTCCAAAGATTGGGGATCTGGTCAGAGAAAAGATCGCGGTGAAGGAGGAATTTGGGCCTTCTTACAGAAAAGCAGTACCTGTCTTAGCTGTCAGCGGAACAAGATCAGTAGTACTACCGCCACTTGCTGGTAAAAAGGAGAACAGAGTTGTATCCATCGACCTGGTGAAACCACAATCATGTGGCCAATAATAAGTAGTAGGCCCAGTGGACTCCCAAGAAGTAGTAGAAGACCAAATTTTGCTACAATCCAAGAGGTTCAAACTGAGAGACTAATCACTTTCGGTAAAACGTCAGTGAATAAAAAAGGACTATGCAACAAAGCCATGGAACTTGTGCCTCTTGAAACCCAAATTGCAACATTTCATGAAGAAACACCAGTCTAAAATGATGTAGCCTCGGACTATACAAATGTAACAAGAGAAAATGCAAAGATCAATGGAAATCCGGAAGCAATCCCACCAATTGACAGAACTGCATCTGGCTACTTTATCAACTATGATGATTTTTCCGATGAGCCAAGTGAACATGGAGACAAGCCAGCAACAAAAACTTCAAAAAGAAAATTATAGAGCTTTTTCATCAACTAAAAGAAACATATCTGATTTCCCCGTGGATTGAACTATGGATTGTGTTAGGTGTACTTATCCTAGTACTTTGGCTCATCTAAGTCTTAATTTTGGGAACATTTATTGATGGAAAATACAGTTCAATGGACACAGCAAGTCAGAACATCAACTTGGTCCTGAAACCACACAGATCATCTCACATAAAGAAAAGAGAACTATCATCAGTGAACATCACAGCAAAGCTTATACCTGGTGGTATAGCATGGGTCAGAACTGACTATGAAATCTATGGCCCGGTAGAGTTCCTGAAATATCCACACCAATTCAAGATTTCATTAAGTGACTTTGCGACACCAAATTCTTTCTCTGATGATTGGGACTTTGACAATATTAATAATATGATGTCAGATTTAGAAATGTCGGCAAAATGTACAGAACATGATTATTTACAGGGTTCATCGAATCATGAAGAAATGTATTGTTATAACCACTATGGTCATCATTATCTGCATAAGTCTGCGAATCCTAGAAATGTTTTCACTTACAATCAATGGGAACATTGTCCAACTCCACCAATAGGCAGTTCAAAAACATTTTATGAAAAATTCCCATACTTTTCAGGGTTTAATTTATCTGATCCGGAAACGTTTTATTTCAAAATGTTAAATAAGGCAGGAATGAAAAGCATGCTGACAAATACTAAATTGATTTATACTGAAAAATGTTATGATAAAATATCTACATTTGGTTTTGAATATTGGAAAAACTACATTGAAATTAAAACCATCTGGGGTACAAAAGAATGGCAGGTCTAGAAGCATTATTCAGATCCTGCATGATCCCAGAACAAATATTGTTCCTGAATGATACAATTCAGCAAACAACCTGTCTTGGTTTAGCTAAGATAAAAGATGTAAATAACCTGTCTATACCAAAGCTTATGACTGATAGAAACACCACTACAGATGAGGGGTTAGACGTGTCCTATATATTGAAACGAAACAGAACCATTCCTGATTGGAAAAAATGGTTGATCTGGCCCACAGACACTAATAACTGTCAAGATAGATTCCTGAACAAAATACAGGGGTTCAAACAGAATAGGGCAGACCCTAGATATTCCCAGAGACAACATCCAGGGAAAGTTACAACATATAGTGTAGGAAAACTATGCCTTGACTGGCTACAGAAATCCACACTTCCCGAAATCAAGCAACACTTAACTTTACTTAAAGAAGGTGCTGACTTGCGAGATTTCATAATGGGACCTCGCAAACAGCGTCAAAAATGTTTCATATACGCCGGTATATACGCAGCTTAAAATGAAGCTTGGAAATTAAAACAAATTGAAACTGCAGAAAAAATACGAGAAATTGATCATATTAATTTGGAGAAATCCCTTTCTGTGGTGGACAATGGGTTAACGACTCTGTCCTCCAGAATCTATTCACTGGACAGCATTGTATCATCTGCTATTGATATAATAGAGCAGGACATGCTAATGTTACAACATGGCCAGTCCCAATTACGTTCTACTGTACAGCTAGGCTGGACGTTGCAAAACCTGCATTCAGGCTATATGCCATGGCGTTTAATCAACACAACGTCATTATTTTCTATCTTTAACCTTACTGATAAACAAATCAGTTTGGCACAAAAAGGAACAGACTATACGATCCTGAGCATTGAAAAACTTGAGAGATTACCATTGACAATGTCAGAAAGACCTGTCATTGAATGGATAATACATGGCACCATTACAATCCAGATAACAACTTTTCGGTTTCAATACTGCCAAAAATATATACCAGCAGGCCTGTTGGAAAGGTTGGGTAAAGGATACATCAAATCAACCTGGAATTTACCATATACACACAAATGCAACAGTGAAGGAAAAAAAGAGGTATTTCTTAGTGGTAACAATTGTAAATAATCACTAAGAAGTACACTCCTGTGTCAAGGTATTAACTTACATGGGGCCTGTGAAAGGGATGTACGACATTACAACGCATGCTTTTACATCGCATGCTTTTACAACGCGGGTTTTACAATCCATACCATTACAACGCATAGTGCTATGGGGCGCGGGATAGTGAATAGTTTAATTTACTATTCCAACTCCAGTCCCCGTGGATAGTAGGGAAGGTTTTGGACAGTAAATTAAACCTATTCCCTATCCTAGAGCGCCCCCCAGCGCAATGCGTTGTAATGGTTTGCGTTGTAAAAGTTGCGTCGTAAAGGCACTGCGTTGTAAAAGTTGCGTTGTAAGTGATGTTTCCCCTGTGAAGGTTCATCATACAAACTTTCATGTCATCTGCAGGGCACCCCTACTATACAGATAGAGCCATTTTTCAGACAACTATCCAACGGTAGCTACGTTCTAATAAGTGACCACAGCTGCTGTGGCATGGTGCCAGGAAAAGCCTATCTCGTAACTGTAACGTCCAGGGTCATTTGCTGTATGCAAGTATTGTATCCAAACAGCAATCCAGACATGGAGGCGGCAATATGGCCTTATGTGAATATCTCTTCTATTCGAATTGATACTTTAAGTAGAATGAAGTCTATTCTTTTACAGACAACTGTACCTTTAACCTCGTCCAAAGAGACGTATGACCTGCACATTGCAAGGACAGCGGCAGAGATACATACCCTATTATCGACAAATTGCCCAGTGCATTTCATAGAAATGTTAAGTCAAATCTTAAACATGTCAGATACCAGTGGCATCGCACATGTATTTAAGACAATTTTTTCGGGACTGCCAACACCCTTCGTAGCAGTTCTTGGCATCTTCCCAAATTTTGTGCATTCGCTCTTCGGTGGCCTGCCTCTTATTTTGGGACTCATAGCAGGAATTTTTTTTTTGTTCCTTCTGCTCCGATATGGCAAGCCAAGTCACAGACAAAACTCTGGCAACGATGGAAGAAATGATCCTAGCAATACGATACCGAGAACGTATCACTAAAGTCCTCGGATTGGCCCGGCTAAGAGATGTGAATACTACCTCGTTTCTTTCATTCAGACCGATTTGGCCAAATTTCATCTTACCTGTGCTTCGATGTCTGCTATGCCGAGAAGAATGCATGTTGGACGTTTGTCTTACACTACCATCAGCAGTACCAATGAATATCGACGCTTTGCTTTGTCCTGTAACGACTCATGCAACGTGTTGTCCCCAGCGGCTACCTATTCTGATGACGGCATTCGTTGAGACTTCACCATTACGATTAGGTGGCGGTGAGGTACGAGATGAAAGCAGCACCACACAGGTACAACCTTCTGTGAACATTGCTGATCCTGACATTGATGATGGCAATGCATCGCACATATGCACTATTTCCACCTTTTCGGAGTTGGCCCAACTTTCACCTACTGTTGTAGACGCATTTTTTGCCGGCCTATCAGAAGTAATGTTCTCCCCTAACAACAAGAATATTATTTGAAAAAGCGAGCTCACAGCGTTCCCTGAACTCTGAATTCGGCCGTCAGTTTTGATAAACAGAACTTTAAGAAACAGCGGAACTATTTTTTTCTCCTCCCTTCCCGAGAGCGAAATAATTTTTTTCCAAATTTCCAAAATATTTTCCATTTCTTTGGCACATGGTACTCTGCTTAAAGTAGAACTATTCTTAGAGAACAGAACCTCTATTTTTAAAGAATCTAGAGACAATATTTTGTGTCAGCCTCTAGCACATGTACAATCTGGTATGAATATGTGATGAAATGGTCTCGACTTTTTTTTCTGTATTCAGAGCCATTTCATAAAGGTAATTCTCGCAATTCATTCAGCCAATAATTATATTAGCATTTCCTGAATGATAACTCTGCTTGAAAGCGTACAGTATAATACTCATTTTCGTGTATCTATACCATTTCAAATGCATCCATTGTATTTTGGGGTGGGCTGGAAAACACATGCATACCTATATGTTTATATATTGCTTAGTATTTAGTAATGATGGACATTATACGTGGAGTGGGTGTTGTGAATGTATCTAGGACCCTAATTAAATATTCCAGATTTATGTCCTTATATGGTTATAATAAATCATGTCCTTATAGAGGCATAAGAATCATACCCATATTTAGTCATAACGCACGCAGCCCAAATACGGCAAGGCTACTTCCTTAGATTCCTAGAGAGCACAACGAGTTCTTTCGACACACCAAACCTCTAGCAACCTGGGAATTCCTCATGCCATTGTTTGATTTGTCATATTACTCCTGTGAGCACTTGAAGAACGGCCCGTTCTTAGTGACATCTTTTATTGACGTCTTATGTCCAACCTTACGTCAAACACGGCACCTTCCAGGTATAAATATACCAACACTTGCCTTATGCAACACGCGGTGGTGTGGAGCAGAGCGACTATCTCCTTATCTGAAGCCCAGCTGATGCGAGAGCCGAAGGAAGCCGTCCCTCCCTTTGGCACACTGGGAAAGAAGCTGCCTTTTCTCACGCTGAGAAATCCAGCTCCGGTGTTTCCAGTCACCCTTGCGGGTTACTGGGAGATCGAGTCCTGAGAAAGAGATACAAGACCTCCTATATTCTATAACCAAGGTACGGAGCTGATTAAAACCTTACAGAGAATTCTTGATTCAGATTCTTGGCAAAAACCCAACTTAACTGAAAACTGCAACTTACTTACTCCTTCCCACGTATTAGGCTTAGGTCAGGTAGGCGTATCTTAGGAGCACCAGTTGAGTTCGTTAGTCAATATTTTTATGTATGTAAATATTTCATCAGTTTTTAAGTATCATATGGCTAAGAAACCATATCAATGCTTTTTCAGTATTATTTCATAATACTCCTTTTACTGTACGCACTTTACTTCATGATAAGTATTGCAATTGTGGCAATTCATTCCTTTTGCATGAGAAAGAAGCCTGCTCAATAAAATAACCCCTTTTATTGAAAACGCCCGTCTCTCTATTTCTCTGCACTCTGGTGAAACTAAGCATGCACGATTGACTGAGTGAAATATTTGTCTATTGTTTTCGCACAACTCTGGAGATATACTCCTTATTCTAGGGGAGCAAAAGTTGTCATGATATATAGCTGTCAGACTCTAATCCCTTCTTGTCTGAATCAGGGAAGTTAACCCCTCCCTGTTCATTCGAGAAAGTTTCTAGTGACCTCTGAGCTAGCTGGCAAAACTAATTAAGTCTAACATAGTCAGTAGAGACCTAGATGACCTCAGTCCTACGTCTACACTGCTGTTTATGTTATTCCAATGCGCAGAGCCTATTGGGAATATAGGAACTACACTACAGTGGCTTCTATTGATTCCTGGTGGGATCAGATATTTCAACAAAAAAAAACGCCCTGGGTTGTAGGAAGGGGAGGATATGGTGTGTGAGCAATGTGTTAAACGGACTCAAAGTACTGTAAGAATAGCAGGGGGTGAGTTTTTTCGTTATGATATATAGAGTATAACTGCTTAAGTAACAGCTTTAATTAGATTGAAAGTTGACATAATGGTCTAGACGGTAATAAAGATATTCAACGCTGCCGGCCCAATGGGTTGTAGGAGTAAGAGGTGTGTACAGGTTGCAATGGATGGCCATGTATTTTCATGCATGCTCAGGGTTGTAGGCATAAGAAAAGCTGTGTCAACTGAGATCCATGAACTAAAGATTGTTTGAAAAAACGGAAAAACAACTACTCTGTTTGGATACTCTCTAGACAGTAGCTTGGTTTTCAGGCTTTCTGCTTCATGCATATAGTCCTCCTTTAGCGAAAAGTTTCTACGAAAGGTAATCCATCTCTGAGCGCTCTGAGGTGCTGGCTTTTTGTAGGATAACAACGGGTAGTGTTCTGTAAAGTAGTGTAAATGTGGCCCTCCTTGTGTCTGCTGTTCAAATCCAGGAAGGCTACAGTAGACTTATGTAAGGTGGACGTACTTCACTAACAATTCCTGTTAGACGGACCGGGAGGGTCGGCCGAGGATAAGGGGAGAGGTCTCCGGGGAGAGCCGTCTCCAGCGATCGTACAGACAAGTAACTTCCCCCCCACAGACGGACACCACACAAGGTTAAAGTTCAACGAGACTTTATAGGCAATTCTTTAAGTTTACGATGGAATGGTACAAGGAGGTCTGGACTCAGGGGTCCCCTCGATTCTAGTCTCTGGTTTGGGAAAAGGGTAGCGGGACAGTCTTGTTACCAAAAAGATGAAAATAGCTCTCAATCCTCGAGCTCGGCGTTCTAGATGATCGGGCCGCGGCGGAGCCAGCAGGTCCCGAGATGGACGAAGGAAACGACGGTCCGCGGCGGAGCCTGCAGGTCCCGATGAAGATGATGGTTACAAACGGTCCGCGGCCACGCCAGCAGGTCCCGACGACGATGAAGGATATGAAGGTTACGAAGGTTGCGGCAGCGCCAGCAGGCAAGACGATGGTGCACGAGACAGAGCTATGGCAGCGCCAGTAGTCCGTCACGGATGAGTTCTTCTCTGCGTCTCTCGACTCCAAGATACAACTGCCTTCCTGCTCTGGAGCTGCCCCAGTTATAGGGCTGGTGTGCTTTGATGTCCGGACCCTCGCACTTGGAGGTCGGGAGGTCCGGGATGAGGGAGTCCAGACACCCAGCAGGGGGGTGGAGCCAGCGCCCGGGGAGGCGATGGGCGAGCGGCACTTGGCGGGGGAGAGCCATCGACACCTCTTTCTCCCATTGACTTGCCAAGTAGCCCGCTCACCTCCTGGGTGGATGGTGGTGCCGGGATGTCTGAGGCCGGGCCAGGCCCAGGGTTGAGGTCGATCGGGGGCCAGGCGGCCTCGTGGTGGAGTGTCCAAGATGGCGCCCCAGGATGGGCGCGTGGGCCGGCAGTGGATCGGACCCACGAGGTCGACATGCTCGCGGGCAGGGGTCCCTGAGGGGACGGAGGACGTGCAATGGTGGGGTGTGGTACTTGCGTGACCGGGCTCGGGCCTGGTTGGGCCGGGGGAGAGCGGCCCTTCATGTGGCCTGTCCAACATGCGTCCCCCCCAGCTGAAGGCGGGGAGAGTTACCCATCTTCTTGGGGACTCTCCTCGTCGAGGCGGAAGAACCGGGACAGGCCATCCGCGTTGGCGTGATCTGGCCCAGGCCGGTGTTCAACTGTGAAGTCCATACCTTGTAGGGAGATGGACCAGCGTAGTAACTTTGGGTTTTCCCCCCGCATCTGCATCAGCCACTGCAGGGGTCGGTGGTCGGTCTGCACCCGAAAGTGTGTGCCAAAAAGGTAGGGCCGGAGCTTCTTGAGGGCCCATACTACAGCGAAGGCCTCCCTCTCTATGGTGCTCCAGCGCTGTTCCCATGGTAGGAGTCGCCGGCTGATGAAGGCCACCGGCTGATCAAGGCCTTCGGTGTTCACTTGAGACAGGACCGCCCCAATGCCATGGTCGGAGGCATCCGTCTGGACGACGAATTCCCGGCTGTAGTCGGGGGCCTGGAGCACAGGGGCGGAACACATGGCGGCTTTCAATTGTTCAAATGCAGCTTGACACTCTGGGGTCCAGTTGACTTTCTTGGGCTGATTCTTTGACGTGAGTTCTGTGAGGGGCCCCACTATAGTACCATAGTCTTTCACGAACCTTCGGTAATAGCCCGTGAGGCCCAGGAAGGCTTGTACCTCGGTCTGGGTGATGGGGGGCTGCCAGGACTGGATGGCGGCAATTTTTAGCTGCAGAGGGGCCACCAGGCCGCTTCCCACCTGGTGTCCGAGGTAGGTTACAGACCCTTGCCCAATTTGACACTTGCTGGCCTTGATCGTGAGGCCAGCTCGCTGAAGGGCTTGCAGCACTGCTCGGAGGTGGTGGAGGTGCTCGGACCAATGGTGGCTGTATACAGCTATGTCGTCTAGGTAGGCGGCGCTGAATCCTTCGAGCCCCGCCAGGACTTGATTGACGAGCCGTTGGAATGTTGCTGGGGCATTCTTCATGCCGAAGGGCATGACTGTGAAATGGTAATGGCCATCGGGGGTAGAAAAGGCAGAACGTTCTTGCGCCTGGGGTGTGAGGCCGATTTGCCAGTAGCCCGCCGTCAGGTCGAAGATACTGAGGTAGCGGGCAGCTCCCATGCGGTCGATTAGTTCATCTGCCCGGGGGATGGGATGTGTGTCTGTTCTGGTGACCGCATTCAAGCCCCGGTAGTCGACGCAGAACCGGAGCTCTGGTGTGGTGCCGGGGGCAGCTGCTTTGGGGACCAGTACTACAGGGCTGGCCCAGGGGCTGTCTGAGGGCTCGATGACCCCGAGCGTGAGCATCTTGGCTACTTCTTCCTGGATGCAGGCCCGTACCCGATCTGGCACGCGGTAGGCCCGGTGGCGGATAGGGGGGCTGTCCCCTGTGTCCACATCGTGCACACACCAGGAAGTGACACCTGGGGTGAGGGAGAACAGGCTGGCGAACTGTGACAGGAGGACTCGACACTCCTGGCGTTGTTCTCTGGTGAGGGCCTCCGAGAGTCGGACCCCATCCACGGAGCCGTCTTGCTCCCGAGTCCGTAGGAGGTCAGGGAGGGGCTCGGAGTCTTCTTCAGCCCCATTGTCTGTGGCCATCAGGAGGCTGAGTTCTGTACGCACAAAGTGGGGCTTCAGTCTGTTAGCGTGGAGGACCCGGAGGGGGTTCCGGGAAGATTCCATGTCGATGAGATAGGTGGCAGGGCCCTTGCGCTCGACTACTTTGAAGGGCCCCGTCCATTTGTCTTGCAGGGCGCATGGCTCGGTGGGGGACATCACCCATACCTGTTGGCCAGGTTCAAATTCAATGGATGAGGCATTCCGGTCATACCACTTTTTCATGTCCTCTTGACTGGCCTCTAGGTTAGCTTTTGCCAGCTCCCTGAACCGCCGGGTCTGGTTGCGGAGGGTTAGGAGGTACCGGAAGACATCTGGAGGGTTCTTTAGCGGAGGCATCTCCCAGCCTTCCTTGACTAGGCTGAGCGGCCCCCGCACTGGGTGTCCATATAGCAGTTCAAACGGGCTGAAGCCCAGGGATTTCTGGGGGACCTCCCGATAGGCGAAGAGGAGGCACGGCAGCAGCACATCCCACTGGCGACGGAGGGGCTCTTCCAACCCTCCGATCATCCCTTTTAGCGTGCGGTTGAACCGCTCAACGAGTCCGTTCCCTTGAGGGTGATAGGGGGTCGTGAATCGGTAGGTAACCCCGCACTGTTGCCAGAGGGATTTCATATATTTAGAAATAAAGTTCGTGCCTCTGTCGCTGACGACTTCTCGGGGGAAGCCCACACGGGAGAAGATCCCCATCAGAGCCCGGCCGACTACCGGGGCTGTCACAGTCCGCAGGGGAACAGCCTCAGGGTAGCGGGTGGCGTGGTCCACTAGCACCAAGATGAATCGATGGCCTTGTTTTGTACGCGGGTCCAGGGGTCCCACGATGTCTATCCCGACCCTCTCGAACGGGGTGGTGACCACGGGAAAAGGTTGCAGGGGGGCCTTTAGTTTGCGGCCGCTCTTTCCACTGGCTTGGCACGTGGGGCAAGATCGGCAATGCTGGTGTACATCGTTTCTCATTTTGGGCCAGAAGAAGTGGGTCACTAGGCGACTGTAGGTTTTATCTTGTCCCAGGTGTCCTGCTAGGGGGACATCGTGGGCCAGGTTTAGCAGAAAGTCTCTAAAACGGAGTGGCACCACTAGTACTCGGCTGGCCCCCAGCTCTGCGATTCTTTGCTCACTGTACAGCAGATCATTGTCCCAGTAGACCCAGTGAGTTCCGGAGGTATCCCCTGCGCTTTGGGCGAGCGCTTGCTGGCGGAGTCCCTCGAGGGAGGGACAGGTCTTCTGTTCCTGGCGAAATTGTTCTTGCGTGGGCCCCCCCTCTTGAGGCCACTGGTCGAGGTTAGCGAGGTCGGAAGGTTGAGCTGGTTCGGGGGGGACGTCACGGTCGGTGGTTTCGGCTGGGGCGACCGGAGGCGGTGGCGCCGGCCATTCGGGTTCTTCTGGGCGGTGGTTGGCACGGGCGGCCATGGACCGGGTGGTGACGCACGCCCAGTCTGGGACGCCTAACATCCCCAGGTGTTCTCGTCGTTCTACGGCTGCCCACGGAGAGCTTTCAAGGTCATTCCCCAGGAGGCAGTCTACGGGGGCATCGTCTCAGACAGTTACTTTCAACATGCCGGAGACCCCTCCCCATTCGAAAGGGACGCAGGCCATCCGACACAGACTTTCTGAGTTATCGGCTGAACGTACCGGGCAGAGAATGTTCGGTAGATACTGTTCTGGGGTCACCAGGTGACAGCGGACGGTGTCACGAAGGGCTTCGGCCCGGCGTCCATTGATGCTCACCCATTGGCTGTACTTCTGGGTGTTAGCGGGTAGGGGGACCCGCGGGACCATGTCTTTCCCCCCTAAGCAGGCTAGAGCCATGGCGGCTGGCTCCCATTCTTGATGCTCTTGTTCATATTCCTCTTGTTCCTCTGTGATCTGTTCCTCCCCTAGAGCAGCAGCGGCTACTTGGCGGGGTCTTGGGCTCTGGTACTGGGGGCAGTTTGGGTCGTTCGCATAGTGGCCGACTCGTTGGCATCGATGGCACGTAACATTGGCTCGGTAACCCGGTCGCGCCGGGGTGCTGCCCCGGTTGGCCGGGGGGGTGGTGCTGGTAGCGGGGGCGACCGGGGCGTTGTCTCTTCCTCGTCCTTGGCCCCCTCCTCCTCCTCGGGGACGGTGCTGACCATTGTTGTTCCGGTTCTGTTCGTAGGACCCATTCCGGCCCACTCTGGTGATCTCCCACCGGTCAGCTTCGGCTGCGAGCTGCCGGGGATCCGTTAACTTGCTGTCGAGGAGGTGCTGGCGGAGTTCAATGAAGCAATTGTTCGACAGATGCTCCCATACCATAAGATTAAACAGTTGTTCGTAGGTTGTGACGTTGCTTCCTTTGATCCAGCCCTCGAAGGCTCGGCTAAAGTAGTTTACATAGTCCACCCAAGTTGTACCCGGGATGCGGTGCAGTCTCGGAACCTCTGACGGTACATTTCGGGTGTGAGGCCATAGCGGGTGAGGAGTGCAGCTTTCATATGGTCATAGGAGGTCATCTGGTGGTCCGGGAGCTGTAGCAGGGCATCGCGGCCCTCATTGAGGAATCTCCCCCATAGACCGGCTCCCCAATCGCTTCTATCGATCCGGTGTGCAGTCATAGCGATTTCATAGGCCTTAAACCATTGCTGGATGTCGTCCTCTCGGAAGTATTCTCGAACGACATCCTTGGGGATGTGTACCTTTTTCTCTGTTGCCCCTGGGGTGTGGGGTTGCTCGGGCACCCCTACTCCTTTATTCTGCTTGCGTAGGTCGATCTCAGCTAGGTTCCGCTCGTGTTCGTACGCTAGTTTCTTTTCCTCGAGCTCCCTTTGTCTCTGTTTCTCCTCTCTTTCTTCTCGGAGACGCAGGTGCTCTAAGTTGATTTTTTGTTCGGCCAACTTAAGCTCAACGTCCATTTTGAGTCGGGCCATTTCCATCTCGTGTAGTCGGGTTTTTTCTCTTTCCTGGATCTCGTCTTGCGAGAGACCCGTTCTTCGCTCTTCAGGGGCCGTGGTGGTTTTTGCTGCGGTGCTTTGATCGGGGGTTCCGGCGGCCCCGGTTTCTGCCCAAGACTCTAGGGCATGCTTAAAATCGTCTTTGGTACTTAGTCCGGTGGTAGCGATACCTAGTTCGATGCAGAATTGTTTTAGTTCACGATGGCTGTACTCATCCAATTTCTCCATCTGGAACTTCTCGGTTGATCCGCTTTCTTTAGTTGTCATTGTGATTTCGTCGTGGGGTGAGCTACTCTCTGTACGTTTATGCGGTGATTCGGATCGCGCCGCTGGCCACCAATGTTAGACGGACCGGGAGGGTCGGCCGAGGATAAGGGGAGAGGTCTCCGGGGAGAGCCGTCTCCAGCGATCGTACAGACAAGTAACTTCCCCCCCACAGACGGACACCACACAAGGTTTAAGTTCAACGAGACTTTATAGGCAATTCTTTAAGTTTACGATGGAATGGTACAAGGAGGTCTGGACTCAGGGGTCCCCTCGATTCTAGTCTCTGGTTTGGGAAAAGGGTAGCGGGACAGTCTTGTTACCAAAAAGATGAAAATAGCTCTCAATCCTCGAGCTCGGCGTTCTAGATGATCGGGCCGCGGCGGAGCCAGCAGGTCCCGAGATGGACGAAGGAAACGACGGTCCGCGGCGGAGCCTGCAGGTCCCGATGAAGATGATGGTTACAAACGGTCCGCGGCCACGCCAGCAGGTCCCGACGACGATGAAGGATATGAAGGTTACGAAGGTTGCGGCAGCGCCAGCAGGCAAGACGATGGTGCACGAGACAGAGCTATGGCAGCGCCAGTAGTCCGTCACGGATGAGTTCTTCTCTGCGTCTCTCGACTCCAAGATACAACTGCCTTCCTGCTCTGGAGCTGCCCCAGTTATAGGGCTGGTGTGCTTTGATGTCCGGACCCTCGCACTTGGAGGTCGGGAGGTCCGGGATGAGGGAGTCCAGACACCCAGCAGGGGGGTGGAGCCAGCGCCCGGGGAGGCGATGGGCGAGCGGCACTTGGCGGGGGAGAGCCATCGACACCTCTTTCTCCCATTGACTTGCCAAGTAGCCCGCTCACCTCCTGGGTGGATGGTGGTGCCGGGATGTCTGAGGCCGGGCCAGGCCCAGGGTTGAGGTCGATCGGGGGCCAGGCGGCCTCGTGGTGGAGTGTCCAAGATGGCGCCCCAGGATGGGCGCGTGGGCCGGCAGTGGATCGGACCCACGAGGTCGACATGCTCGCGGGCAGGGGTCCCTGAGGGGACGGAGGACGTGCAATGGTGGGGTGTGGTACTTGCGTGACCGGGCTCGGGCCTGGTTGGGCCGGGGGAGAGCGGCCCTTCATGTGGCCTGTCCAACAATTCCAATACCAGGCATTTTTCCAGCCCTTGTTTTTTCTAAAACAATGTCTTAAACTACAAATTGGTCTTAGATTCTAAACACATATCTCGGTTTTCCCAGATGTCCCCCACATCATAGGTCCTGAAGAGACCCTACATCCATGTCAGGGTCGAAACGCCCTTGACAATTGAGAAAAGCGAACCAGATATAACTGGCACTCTATTATCTTATTGATGTTATGTATTTGAAAAAAATAAATTGGTCGCTTTTTTATATACCAAGTTTTTTTGAAACCTTGTACATATTATTTCACAAATGTTATTTTTATGCTTTGGTTCATAATTTCACTTGAGACACAATACACAACTGTAAATATTTGTTCTAGAACTTTTCACAAACAAGTCTGTTTTTCAATACAATTACTGTACAACCTAATCAGTGCGTTTGAGTCTCTTTCTATCTGACATCCCACCTAATCCCGGTCTATAAGTGCAATTTTCGCCTTTGTCTTATCAATCAATATTAAGTATCTTTCCCACAGGAACCACTGTTTTTCTTATAATACTTAATCACCCTGGTTCAGTCGTGAGGAGGGTTCCCTTGTTTTCTTTTTCGACCTATCAGGTCAAACACAGGCACAGAGCCAACGAGAGATAGGTGAGGCAGCAGGATAAAGGTTTGTTACTGCATTGTGACTGAAGAGTCTATAACTAACAGTATGTGTGTTAATTCCTTAGCAGTTTCTCTGTTATGACCAGGTGGAGCTGGTGCAAGCCAAGATCAGACAGGAATAATACATCTACAGCCCAGCAGTATTGTTAGATAAAGAACTGGGTAATATGAAGCTGACTACCAATAACACACACTGAGCACCCCATTTCAGCCAATCTTTATGGTTTGTCTGAAAAATAGAGGAACAGGAAGGGGTGTTAAAAGCCAACCATTAACCCTTCACCTGCAGCAATTAAATATTAATGAGATAAAATGATGCAAACATACCTCCATTCTCCATGTGACTGTTGTAAAGAGATCGATGGACAATGAGACAGGTGAGCAAAACAATGAAACGTTACCTGAAAGAACAAATTCAAAAAGAGAGTTAGGAGAAGATAAATGGAAATCAGAAATGGCAATGGAGACACACAAGAGAAGGAAATAAACAAAACATTCTTTAGATATACATCAGGCTCAGGATTGTTTACAGAGATAAAAAAAAGTCACAAATGTTTTTTAAATTTTTTGTATCACAATGAAAGAAAAGAACCTGTTTAGAACCCATGGAAACTGAAAACAGAAAAGCCTATGTCAGGGGTGTGGAATTTAATAAAATATCTACTTGTCCATGGGGCAGGTTGGTTAATAAATCTACTTGGCCTGTAACAATAGCCACTTGTATCAAATTATAGCATTTATTTAATTTATCCCATTGTATAAGAGCTTGGAAATAGCCTTTCTGACTATCCCAGCGTAGGGTTTGAATACTAGCAATTCCCTTATGTTGCCACGTTTCCACAGATCTACATGCTGGAGCTTAAGGTAATAGTAAGCAACAATTCCAGGGTTGGAATGCCATTTTGAGTCTGTGCAAACCTACTAACTTGCATGTTATAAGGGTTTCACCAACTCTTTTCTAATCTTTTCCCATACTGAGAATGGTTGGAAATGTACTCGAGACAATGGCAGGCATAAAACTTCTTTCACGGTTGGGAAAAAAGTGGTTGGAGGGAAAGCAAACTTGCAACACTCGAATTTTCGCATGAGCGAATCTACACCTGCATATTTGCTCATGCTGAAATGCAGTTCACAAATATGTGAAAGGAGTACTATTTCTTGGCCTACTACTGTAAAGTCTTGTGAATTCATAAAAGCTGCATATCTGCACTTAATGGAAGGACATGGCTGCACTTTTGAGACTGTATTTAATAATTGGGCCCCTAATTAGGTCTGGCCTTAACCATGACCTTTTGTGTTTATTACAATTTTGTCTCTCTCTCTCTCTCTCTCTCTGTCTCTGTCTATCGGTTAGCTTCACAGGGCCCGATTCACAGAATGAACTTAGGACTCAATCCTAAACTTACTACTATTTTGGTATTCACAGAATGCACTTACTACTTTTGGCATTCACAGAATGAACTTACTACTTTTGGAATTCACAGAAGTTAGGATTTTGTCTTAAGTCTGTCTTAAGTCTGTCTTAAGTTTGTCTTAAGACAGAATGCCAAAAGTAGAAAGTGCATTCAGTGAATACCAAAATAGTAGTAAGTTTAGGATTGAATCTTAAGTTCATTCTGTGAATCGGGCCCACTGTGAGTAACCGCATTCTGTTCTTTTACCAGGAGCATATCAACACACAGTTGTTTTGTTCAGTGACTTGAACTACTGTGGCAATATGTGCTTTTTGAGACCGAAACAATGTTTGCTTTTGCCAATGCTTGTTATAATGTTGAAGGCCATGCAGCAACCACACCAATTAGGTTTTACAAAAAACATGCCAAAACAAGTCATGCGTTGACAAAACCAAAAGGTTGACCAACAATTTCCGACCTACTGGCATCACCAATGCTTTTTTATTTTTATGTTTCCCATAATCTATACTACTATAATAAAGTAAGAACTTTCAGCCTTTGAGGCGGGTAAACTCGGGAACCACAGCGCCAATACACATACCCGATACACCGTTGGAATCGTCAGGGTGTGTAGATGGTTATAGGCTAAATAGATTTAAAAAAAAAATGTTATTTAAAAAATGTACAGAAAAAAAAAAAGTAGTCCCTCCGAAGTAGCACCGGCCGCGATGTGCATGCTCACGTCACGTCGCGGGGAGGAGCGGCGTCCAGGAGCTCGACGAGAAGCGGCAGACATGGCGCGGGGAGGAGCGGTGACATGAGGAGCAGCGGACAGGCCAGCGGCGGTGCGAGCAGTGGACAGGCTGGTGGAGCGGCGGCTGAGGTAAGGGGACCCATGTCGGGGCAGGCGGGGGTCGGGACAGGCGGGGCACGGGCCGGGCGGGGACCCGGGCTGCTGGACAATGTCGGGGCGGGCGGGGGTCGGGGAAGCCTGTTGCTCCCTGACAAGGTCGGGACGGGCTGCTAGTCTATATATATAAAAACAAAAGTATGTCTGTCTGTCTGTCTGTCTGTTTGTCCTTTATTCATTACTACACCATTCATCCGATCGCCATAAAACTGTTATTGAGTACACTCCCGCAAAGGTTTCTGGCATAAAAGGTTTTTAAATATTGGCCCTCCAGGGCCCTCATAATCTTTCGAATACTGATGTACGCACCAGATGGAAAAACAAAAAATCGTGTATCCACAAGCACTCAAATAAATAAATAGAATTAAAACACCATTCATCTGATCGCCAGGAAACTTTGGGAAGTTGATGAGTACACTCTCCCGAAGGTTTTTGGCATAACATTTTTTTAACTATCGGCCCCCCCTGGGCCCTCATAATCTTTCGAATGCTGATGTACGCACTAGACGGAAAAACAAAAAATTGTGTATTCACAAGCATTGGAATAAATAAATAGAATTAAAACAACACTTTGAAATGTTTTCCATATTAAAATGAATACGTTTCAATAAAAATGACACAATGTAAGTTGAATGTTATCATAACGAGTTTCCTTGAATTTCCTTTCTTCAGAGATCGCAGCAACGCGCGACGGGTAAGCTAGTCTATATATATAAAAATAAAAGTATGTCTGTCTGTCTGTCTGTCTGTCTGTCTGTCCTTTATTCATTACTACACCATTCATCCGATCGCCATAAAACTTTGGAAAGTTGTTGAGTATACTCCCACAAAGGTTTCTGGCATAAAACTTTTTAAAATATTGGCCCCCCCAGGTCCCTCATAATCTTTTGAATTGTACGCACCAGACGGAAAAACAAGAAATCGTGTATCCTCAAGCATTCAAATAAATAAATAGAATTAAAACACCATTCATCCGATCGCCATGAAACTTTGGGAAGTTATTGAGTACACTTCCGCGAAGGTTTCTGGCATAAAATCTTTATAAATATCGGCCCACCAGGGCCCTCATAATCTTTAGAATTCTGATGTACGCACAAGACGGAAAACAAAAAATCGTGTATCCACAAGCACTCAAATAAATAAATAGAATTAAAACACCATTCATCTGATCGCCAGGAAACTTTGGGAAGTTGATGAGTACACTCTCCCGAAGGTTTTTGGCATAACATTTTTTTAACTATCGGCCCCCCCTGGGCCCTCATAATCTTTCGAATACTGATGTACGCACTAGACGGAAAAACAAAAAATTGTGTATTCACAAGCATTGGAATAAATAAATAGAATTAAAACAACACTTTGAAATGGTTTCCATATTAAAATGAATACGTTTCAATAAAAATGACACAATGTAAGTTGAATGTTATCATAACGAGTTTCCTTGAATTTCCTTTCTTCAGAGATCGCAGCAACGCGCGACGGGTAAGCTAGTCTATATATATAAAAATAAAAGTATGTCTGTCTGTCTGTCTGTCTGTCTGTCTGTCCTTTATTCATTACTACACCATTCATCCGATCGCCATAAAACTTTGGAAAGTTGTTGAGTATACTCCCACAAAGGTTTCTGGCATAAAACTTTTTAAAATATTGGCCCCCCCAGGTCCCTCATAATCTTTTGAATTGTACGCACCAGACGTAAAAACAACAAATCATGTATCCTCAAGCATTCAAATAAATAAATAGAATTAAAACACCATTCATCCGATCGCCATGAAACTTTGGGAAGTTATTGAGTACACTTCCGCGAAGGTTTCTGGCATAAAATCTTTATAAATATCGGCCCACCAGGGCCCTCATAATCTTTAGAATTCTGATGTACGCACAAGACGGAAAACAAAAAATCGTGTATCCACAAGCACTCCAAAAAATAAATAGAATTAAAAACAGCATTCATCTGATCGCCAGGAAACTTGGGGAAGTTGTTGAGTACACTCCCGCGAAGGTTTCTGGCATAAATAGTTTTTAAATATCGGCCCCCCAAGGCCCTCATAATGTTTCGAATACTGATGTACGCACCAGACGGAAAAACTAAAAATCATGTATCCACAAGCACTCAAGTAAATAAATATAATTAAAACAAAACTTTGAAATGTTTTCCATATTAAAATGAATAAGTTTCAATAAAAATGACACAATGTAAATTGAATGTTATCATAACTAGTTTCCTTGAATTTCCTTTCTTCGGAGATTGCAGCAACGCGCGACGGGTAAGCTAGCCTTATTATAAATGGTTACACTGATTTTCCATTATGAATATTTTGGTGAAATACTAGCTTACATCAACACATTTTACAAAATAATGCTGCAAAGAAATGGTACCTAAAATTTTACAGTAGTTCAACTAATTGGTTTATCATTTTTTGTGAACATTTTATCTTGAAAGCAAAGAATCATCAATCTTGCTTTCAAGCTTCTGAAAATATTTGCATCAAATCAACGAGCATTCTGGAAGCATTATACTGTGACAAGGTGGACTGTGACAAGAAGAATTTACTCACTGGCGCTGAAGATTGGTGGGTCACAAATCGTCCCTCCGGGACTCTCCTTTCTCCCCCGCAGGACCCTTGGACTACTAAAGTCAGGAGCACTTCCTGGTTCGAAGACACAGCCGAGGAATCAGTCTACGAATGGGGAAGCCCGGGGATCGTGACTCCGCCTTGTGACGTCACCACAGATGCACGCATAACATCGAGGGAAACCCAGAAGGAGGCGTGTCCCAACCAGGAAGAAGGAGGCGAAAGGAAAGGCGACGCGCCAGTGCTGTTTGTATAGACGAGACTGGGAAAAACCAAAGAGGACGCAGACACTTGGAACCAAAGCCGACCTGAGGAGCCAGGAGGCCAACGACCTCACGAAGTACCCCGACACGCTCCTGGAGGAGCGTGGCTAACCCAGGTACGCAAGCGCTTCACGGGCTGGGTGGGAAGGTGGGAACAAGTACAGCAATAGCTCCCGCAGCAGCGTCCTCACTTCCCTATCCCTACCTTTGATTTTCTTCTGGGTTTTGTGGGGCACACCCACGATTTTGTACACCCGACGTTGCACTGGTTCTGAAATCCGGTTTGAGAGCACCTCACGTGTGTACATGTGTCCCTGCACTCCCCTCCCTAGCATGATAAAAACGGGGAGAAAGAAAACTACATAAAGTGTCCCTCTCTTTGTGTTCCCTGACCTATGGACCCAGAGACTCAGGATAACCATCGCCAGTCAAGACGGGAACAAAGGAGAAGAGAATCTAGGAGAGACCGGAGCCCCTACCAAAAGGTGGACTTTACCCAGCATTCTCCTGAACGTCCGAGTATAAGACGAAAAACTATACAAAAGGCAACAAATTCCTCTTCACCTCTACTTGGTGTTTGTGTCGCTCCCTTACCCACGCAACACATACACAGCCTTATATTGCTAAACATTGAAAACGTGTGCACACATTTTTATACTGGAACCACTGTCAGTGCAGTCTGAGTTTACAACATTTACTGACACTAATAATAAAGACTTTGCATTAATGAACCATAAATTGAAGTTTGAACAGCATTAACACATGGACACAAATATAACTTTAACTGCAGAGAATGCCTTTCCCTGATCCATAATATGGTACTGCAAACTGGCAGCCAACGGGTTTGTGCTGTCGAGGGTTGGGTCTACTTGTCCCAAGGTCAAATACACATAAAAACTTGTTGACCTTGACCCCAAACAATATATCCTGGTGGTTGGGCTATAGGAATTCTACATCCCTGCTATGTACTTTGTTTTCAATTTGCATTATCAGAGAAGAGTATGTGTGCATGCATGGAAGGATTAACTAATTTGCTGCTAAGCCTTTTCTACCACTGTGCTAAGCCTTTTTTGCTTATTTGGCATAGTTTGTGCTTAAGCCCCCATAAAGTTTTCTCCACATAAGGCACCCATGCCAAATGTGCATCCTCTTCTTCCAACATCATGGGGATTGTAAAGGTACCCATGGTTTGTGGATCAAGAAATTAGGCAAATTACAGCCAAATGTGGGTTTTTGGGGGAATAATGGGAAAAAAAAGTGCTGCCGATAAATGTGTCTATTTTTTTCCCTGCAAATGGTATCAATGAAGGGCTTGCTGTGATAATGTCACCAACATACCGGCATTTTAGTGGGACATAACCTATTATTCATATTCTTTGCGCTTTAAACCTCCTTCCACTTAGTGGTAGAAATGGGTGTGAAACCATAAATGGATTTCAGAAAGCTGTAAATTTCTGTAAAGTAGATAAAATTCTGAATTCAGCCAGAGGTCATTTGTGTGGATCCTTCAAGGTTTTCCTATAGGAAGTAACAGTTTAAATAAAATATTACTGAAATTCAGTTGAAAAAAACAGCCTTTGTGCGTTTCCACCTGTAACTTCTTCTACGTACGACAGATTTTTTTAAAGCAATATACCGTAAAATTCTATCTCGATGTAGGGTTTATAGTAAAACAGGAAGCTTGGCGCTCTGGCTGATATGCGTTATGTTTGCTATGCTGAGAGTGAGCATGGTGCTGCCAGGTCGGGGGAAATACCCTGTAACCCCGGTAAATGTGTAAGTCGTAAAACGCACACCAGAAATGAGAACAAAGTCCTGGGCACACGTTATGAGGATATCACATTGGTAGTAATGTCTCGTATTATACCAATTCTAGTGGTTGATACCAGTGTTTTTGTTCCAAAGTATTTCATAAAGCAACAACAAAGAAACAACCAGATGACACGTGTTTCGTCTCATGAGGGAAGTTTCCTGTGACTCTTTAAGGCTGGGCAGGATACAAGACACTAAGTAAGAAAATACCACAAGCATTTGCAATGCAATAGGTCTCGCATTATGAAAGTTTGAGCTATTGGTCTTGTAAATGACAATTTTTTTATTCATGTGTTGGTTTTGAAAATAGCTAAATTAATAGCTTTGTCATTTACAATTATACAATCATTTGCCAATAGTTATAACTTTCGCAAATGTGACACCTATAGCATTTGTAATGCAACATGCTTTGTATTTACGTGACTTAGATGTATTGATATTACAAATAACAATGGGTTTTAATTTTTTTAAATAATTAATACTTAAATAAAAGTGATTCTAATTTATAATGGCAATAGCTTAAACTTTTGTAAATAACTTTTGTGAAGATTATGTTCAGTGTATTTTATTGTGACGAAAATCCAAGAACAGAAGTAAAATATTAACATCTTTTTGTGACATTTGTAATAAAGTTTGAAACATTTAGAGAACATATTTGAACCAGTTGTTGTTGAATGGTTGCACAGATTGATGCTGTGATGGCGCGGAGTAATGCAGGGGTTGTGCTGAGTGATGCAGGGGTTGCGCTGAGTGATGCAGGGGTTGCGCTGAGTGATGCAGGGGTTGCGCTGAGTGATGCAGGGGTTGCGCTGAGTGATGCAGGGGTTGTGCTGAGTGATGCAGCAATTGCGCTGAGTGATGCAGCAATTGCGCTGAGTGATGCAGCAATTGCGCTAAGTGATGCAGCAATTGCGCTGAGTGATGCAGCGGTTGCGCTGAGTGATGCAGCAGTTGCGCTGAGTGATGCAGGCGTTGCGCTGAGTGATGCAGGGGTTGCGCTGAGTGATGCAGGGGTTGCGCTGAGTGATGCAGGGGTTGCCCTGAGTGATGCAGGGGTTGCCCTGAGTGATGCAGGGGTTGCCCTGAGTGATGCAGGGGTTGCCCTGAGTGATGCAGGGGTTGCGCTGAGTGATGCGGGGGTTGCGCTGAGTGATGCGGGGGTTGCGCTGAGTGATGCGGGGGCTTTCGCTGAGTGATGCAGGGGTTGCGCTGAGCGATGCAGGAGTTGCGCTGAGTGATGCAGGGGTTGCGCTGAGTGATGCAGGGGTTGCGCTGAGTGATGCTGGGGTTGTGCGGAGTGATGCTGGAGTTGCGCTGAGTGATGCTGGGGTTGCAAGGTGGAAAAACGAGTCTAACAGAGGGCAGAACGGCACAAAAAGCGAGTCTAACAGAGGGCAGAAGGGCAGAAAAACAAGGTAAAAACGAGTCTAACAGGAGGCAGAAGGGCACAAAAAACAAGTCTAACAAAGGGCAGAAGGGCAGAAAAACAAGGGAAAAACTAGTCTAACAGAGGACAGAAGGGCACAAAACACAAGTCTAACAGGGGCAGAAGGTCACAAAAAACGAGTCTAATAGGGGCAGAAGGGCAGAAAAACAAGGTAAAAACGAGTCTAACAGGGGCAGAATGGCACAAAAAAACGAGTTTAACAGGGGCAGAAGGGCAGAAAAACAAAGTAAAAACAAGTCTAATGGGGGCAGAAGGACACAAAAAACGATTCTAACAGGGGCAGAAGGGCACAAAAAACAAGTCCAACAAAGGGCAGAAGGGCAGAAAAACAAGGGGAAAACGAGTCTAATATGGGCAGAAAGGCACAAAAACGAGGCTAACAGGGTCAGAAAGGCACAAAAAGCGAGTCTAACAGAGGACAGAAGGGCAGAAAAAGAAGGGAAAAAAAAACGAGTCTAATAGGGGCGGAAAGGCACAAAAAACGAGTCTAACAGGGGCAGAAGGGCACAAAAAACGGGTCTAACAGAGGGCAGAAGGGCACAAAAAACGAGTCTAATAGGGGCAGAAGGGCAGAAAAACAAGGGAAACGAGCCATGGGAGCCAGTGTTAAAAGTGTGTGCCCATGTTTTAAAAGTGAAAGCGCCAACATTAAGCTTGGTACCGGGGGAGAGAGGGGCGTAATTAAATGAGCAAATAAAACAAGCGCACGCATTAGAGACGGGGTAACAAACTACCATAGTGTAACAACGCAGGAGGGGCGCTGGGCGAGCAACAGCAGAGTGGGTAAGAGGGAGAGGGAGGGGGTACACCAGTAAAACAGCCAAGTGGGAGAGGGAGAGTGCAAGCAGCGACACACGACGAAGAGTAGCTACAGACATATTTAAATTGCACAGTAACGCCAAATCGGAAGAAAGAAACAAGCTGGCATGCTGCTGCTTTACAAAGTTATATTTTCAATAAAGAAATGCTTTGGCAAGCTGCGCTAAAAGTAAGAAGTGCGGCTGCTGCTGCATGTCATTGAGCCACACAAAACAAAACAACACAACATAGTGAAATAAGTGAAATAAAGCACGGCACCCATCTACATAAAAAGTAGGTGTGGTGGCCGGTGGTAAACAAATAGAAAAATACCTTTTGTCGGTCGGCTGAGAGCTTTGTTGACCATAGAGCATAATCGTGTATCTTGGTGCAGCCCGCTTGTGCCCCTGTGTTTTGAGTTCCGTCTGCTCCCTTAACAAACAAGCAAAATAGCAGTGGTGGGGTTCTTTGTGCAGAGCTGGGAGTGGAGATCTGAAGGAGCCAGCGCTGTCCCTGCTTCTTGTTCCAGGATCTTAAAACGAGCCATGGGCGCCAGTGTTAAACGTGTGCGCCCGTGTTTTAAAAGTGAAAGCGCCAACATTAAGCTTGGTACCGGGGGAGAGAGGGGCGTAATTAAATGACGCTGAAAGTTCACGGGCCTTCGAACGCTGCATATAAACAAGCCTGTAGATCAACAGTGCGCATAGAAAGCGGACTGCGAAATAATAGATATGGTTGTAGCAATGAAATGACTAGGGGGTGGAAACGGTGACATAATGATTTAGAGTGTGAGAATAAAAGGTTCCGAATCAGAGGGGAGTAACTAAAAAGGAAACAGTTGATGGAAACCAGCAAATGAGCAAATCTAGCCAAATGCGAGCTTTGTATTATCACAAGATGGTGGGGATGGAAGCCTATCTAAACAAGCGCACGCATTTAAAAGAAGTATTTAAATGCGGAAGGGCGGGGAGGGGGATGGGGGCGAGCCGCGCGGATCCCTTTGAAGTGAAGCTCACGGCCTCGCAGCCGTGAAAGTGAAAGCAGGGATGTTAATTAGGGGGAAGGAGAAGTGAGGCCGAGCACGCTGGGGAAGCAACAGATGGCTTTGATGTGGACGTGCTTTCCGCTCGACTAGTTCACAGGAACTGTCCAAATTCCGCGATGGTTTCAGGCCTTGGATTGCCTACTATAATTCTTGACCACAAGCATTGCGAAAAGCAATGCTTTAAAGTCGAGACTTAACAACAACAAAAAATGTGGGGTTGTTGCCTGAAAAACCATAGCATATCTGTAAAGGGAATGCGCATCATGTTTCAGATCGCGTCTTCATAGGTTTTCCTCATTACAGCTTGAATCGGCCAACACCAAGATGACAGGATGCACAAGAGACGCATGCCGGGTGGCTCACTGCACGCTCTTGCTCCAAAACGTCCATATGCAGCACCGAAGACGCCATGGAAAGCACGGGAGAAGCTCCGCACGGGATCGTGTTCAAGGTAAGATGCGCGTGCCAATTTTGAATTATTAAACTGAAGCGCAACGGTCATTAACATGCCACATTGTAGGAACAACAACCACCGGCAAAAACAAATTTGAACATACTGTTTCCTCGCATACTTGTGCAGCGCTGGCAGGAAAATCATTAAAAAATGTCACAATCCAATCCCTTAGAGAAGCAAAGAGTGGCACCCTCAAACAGTCACAAATGAGCCCCAAGAGAAAAAAATGCTTACACCCCAGCAGTTCCGTGTATCCTCTGGAGCAATGCTTCACGGGGATGACTATTTCATAATGAAGACCTTCACGAAGAAGCCTTACTGACAGATACAAATTACACTCGAGGCAAAAGCTGGTTGTCTGGAATCATGTAGATATTTAATAAGGCACAGTAGACATTTGTAGTTGCACAATGTACTCAACCTGTGCTGAAACTAGGAAAGAGGCAGTCTCAAATTACCTCGGCTAAAGCAGCCACAATAGCACTAGGCTGTAATTGTAAAACGCAGTAGGAACTGGTTTGTGAACAAGTTTGAAGAAATGGCACTTTGGCATTGACAGAGACTTGTAACTCCTTGTTCCATGTAAGTAGGGAACGCTGTGGAGGCACACAAACTGTATCAAATGATGATTGAGGTGCTGCCTGCGTTGCAAAGAAAGTCTTTTAAAAACATTGTAGGAACAACAGGCAAAGTGTGTAGGCATGTAGATGGCAAACTGATCACGCAAGACGCATACTGGCAGGCTTACCCTCACTGAAGAAACTGGAACAGGCACTGTAGCATTGAGGGCGACCGGTGGGAGGTCACTGGTGGGGCTGATGTGTGCCAGATGAAGAGTTGGAGCAGTTGTAATTTCAAAAGTTGCTAGAGGTTGAGATTAGGAACTCAGATGTCCTCAGAGGTAGCAGAAGCAGGTTCTTTAGATCAAATCGTCGCCAATAAAATGTAGTAACGGACTCCAAACAGGTAGATGAGTTTCAGGAGGATTTATTCAAGTTAAGAGGGAGATCAGAAGTACCTTAGTATTCAGCCCCAACAGGAGCAGCCAGCAAGGTGCTAAGCCCTTCTCCAACTGTCTGCTTCATACACCCACATCTAATTGACATCAACTCAAGAGTGTTCTCCAGATGGAGGAGTGGAAAGCAGGTAAAACATAATACCCAGGATACTACAGACTTCCTCCCCACTAGTGGGGTTGGACGCATTCAAACTAGTGGTACACGGTTATAGTATCTCAGCAGTAGTAAGGACCTGGGCCCAGCTTCATCCTGAGACCAACCACGAAGAGTACCTCTTAATGAAACTGAAACAACCGACAGAGGGTAAACAGGGCCTCCTTACAGACAGAGAGTAGAAAGGGAAAACCTCCTCAAATTAGTGGAGCAACTCCAGGATCACGATTATCGAGCATATATTATTAGGGCACACACAGATTGGGATAAAAACTGCATATTACTATCGGGTTTGGCCAATCCTGATAAGACAGGGTTTCAAAATACTGCAGATGTGCAAAAGGGGAGGGCGACCTGGTTTACAATTAATACAGTCTTTGCTGTCTATTATTCTAACATCTATCGGTGCTCTGATGTGATCCCCGTACAGAATTATGTTCTGTCAGCAAATATGAAGAAAACGGTCATCGGCAGTGGCTACATCCCTAGGGAGTGATATTACAATCCATGAAGTGAGGGGGGAGAGAGAGATTAAAACCTTGGGCAAGGTGCCAGGGTCAGATGGCTTGCCCATGGAATTGTATGCAAAAAAAACAGAAGAACTCCCACCAATGAATGGAGAGTAATTGTTTGTTGCCATCCACAAAAAGGGTAGAGTGATATGATAACATCCTAAAGACCCCTCTCTATATCAAATATGGATTATAAAATACTTAGTAACATTTTGGTTACTGGGCCCCCATCATGGTGATCTTATTCACACTCATCATACAGGTTCTATACCTAAACAGAGTATGATCCCTAACATTCGCCAAATGCTCCATACCCATTAATGGACTAAAGCACTAGCAATTGACATGGACAGAGAAAGCTTTTGACTCTGCACTGGGACTTCTTTACACTGCACTGGCCAGCATGGGTCTAGGAGATGGCTTCCTCGCCTGATAAAGTCTGCTATATTTGGCCCTGATGCCTCAGGTCCGAACCACGGTGTCATATCAGCACCCTTTAGGCTAGAGACCGGCACCCGACTGGCTTGCCCACTTTTGCTGGTGTTATTTGCCGTGGCTGTTGGACCACAGGCCCTGATGCTCTGCACCGCCAATCACTATCAAGGAATAGCGATGGATGAACACCTGATCTATATCTCCTCATATGTGGACGATCTTTAGGGAAACACTCAGATGTGGAGTGCGTGATTAGCACTTTGGATGATTTTAGCCAGATGTCGGAATCCATATGAATTTGGATAAATCAAATTCATCCCTGATACATGCGCCAAAAATGGGCGCTATTTTGGCAGAAATGGGGCAGGATCTGCGCTGGGTACCAGACACATGTTGCTACCTGGGCGTTCATATTTACCACAACTTGGCGGATCTTCTTGAGGGCAATCTTCAACTGCCACTGGCTTACCTGCGCACTTCGACAAATTTCCGGCCAACACTACCTCTGGGAGATAATGTGGCCTTACGGCTAGGGTGGTCGACCTCAGAGCTGGGGAAACTGGTTTGAGTCTCTGCAGTGTGATTCTGGGCAAATCACTTAATCTCCCCATGCCTAACGAAAATGAATGTGTCCGTCTGTAACGTAATTGGTGCTCATGTAAAGCTCTCTGATACCTTCGGGTCTAGTTCGCCGTATATATAAAGCCATTAAAAAAACTCTATAAGTCATGGGCAGGGACATACTGTCGAAGATGGTTTTCCTTCCCAGTCTCTTTTATTACTGTGAAGCTCACCCTATTTGGCTGCCAAAATCTATCTTTCCGGAGATGACAAGCCTATTGATATACCTCATTTAAGGCAATGGATGTCGTAGACTGACATTAACCAAACTGCAACTCCCCACTAATGGAGCTGAGTTAGTGGTGCCTGACCTTGAGCTTTATTACCTGGAAGAAAAACTGGATTGGGCTTCTTACTGGAGACATAGTAGAGAAGGGGGCAGGGGGTGAGGGAAGGAACAGCGACTGGTGTACGGTTTATACCCGCCCATACCATGCTACTGGCTACACGGACTAGCTCGAATGCTCAAAAATGTGTTAATTCTAATCTCCTGCTGAATACCCTGCAATGTGTATGGGCCTAGGCCTTGCAGAAAACACATGCGGGATCCGTATGCAAAGAACCCACCCCTGCCGGCATTATTACAACCTCAGATGAGAGATATTGGTCTGAGTTATGTGAAAGAAGGGGTATGAAAGTGCTATGAAACTGATACGCAGGTGGAAAACTGAGGGAATTCATGGATCTCATAAATAAATATGTTCTTTCCTCCCACCACTTTACTGTATGGTGCAGTGGATACAAATACGTGGACGGCATGTGGGAGGTTAGACAAGAACCTCCGGGACAAAGAGTCCCAGAAACCATGTGGAAATCATTCTAATCCACAAGGTGGGGTAGACTTTTGAGAATATTTATTGATGTCCAGCAGTGCCAGTTACATCCATGTAGAAGGGCCCAGCAGATCCTTGAAACTGTGTCACTATTTAAACCATCACATAAGAAATTCCATAACAGAACATTAACATAGCCAATGGCTGTACACTGCCTCATTACGTCATATAACAATAAACAGTAAAGACATCCTATCAGCAGATGACACAGATCTTCCCCCCTTTTCTTTTTAACACCACACACACCCATGCACAACCTGAGACACTACCACACACAAACAAATGTGCACAAAACAGGACAAGAGATCAACACCTAACCAGAGAAAAACAATACTGAAAGTAAATATGAAATCGTCTCTCGTTTGTGAAAGTTAGAGCTATTGTGTTGTAAATTATATTGTTTTTTAATTATGATTTTTGTAGTGGAGTGGATATATGCTGTTTATAGAGGAAATACTTGGTTTGAATTGGAATTGTTAGTTGTGAAATTGTGCGGTGTGTAGTGTATTTGTGTACTGGAAATATGTGGTATGGCGACTAGATGGGGTAAGATCTTTATAAAATAGATATAGAGTAAGGTTGAGTCTTAGGTAGTCTGTGTATGAAGTGTTGCATGAACTCTAGATGGAAAAGTAGAACGAATGTGTGAGAAAGAGAGAATGAAGAGTAGAGAAGGGTATAGATGCATGAAGAGGCTGCACTTGTGAACTCAAGACACTGAAAGAAGAGCAGGAGAGTGTGTGTTTGCGGTTTGCATTTTTAGAAAAGATATGGTAAATAAACTGTGCTGAAAGACCTTAAGTGAACCAATATAAAAAATGCTGGATCAGTGCGTGCGTGTGCAATGGAATTATGTGGATAGTAATTATGTGGTATAAAGTGTAGTGGACGTATGCCTAGTGGTTTTGGGCCCGATTCACAGAATGAATTTAAGACTCAATCCTAAACTTACTACTACTTTTGGTATTCACAGAATGCACTTACTACTTTTGGCATTCACAGAATGCACTTGCTACTTTTGGCAATGACAGAAGTTAGGATTTTGTCTTAAGTTTGACTTAAGACAGACTTAAGACAGACTTAAGACAGACTAAAGACAGACTAAAGACAGACTAAAGACAGACTAAAGACAGACTAAAGACAGACTTAAGTCTGTCTTAAGTCTGTCTTAAGACAAACTTAATACAAAATCATAACTTCTGTGAATACCAAAAGTAGTAAGTTCATTCTGTGAATACCAAAAGTAGTAAGTGCATTCTGTGAATACCAAAATAGTAGTAAGTTTAGGATTGAGTCTTAAGTTCATTCTGTGAATCCGTCCCATTGTGTGTTGTGGAGTAGCATGTATTGAGTGGAATTACATGGCATGAAGTGAAATTGGGTGGTGCACGTTGCAGAGTTGAATTTTGTTGGGTGTAATTCTGTGGTTTGGAGCTGTGTGGATATATGGCGCATGTAATTATGTGGTGTAAATATGTAGTTGTATAGTTTACAGTGTGCAGTTTTGATGAGTGCTGTGTATTTTTGGTGGGGGAACTGGAGCTCTAAAATCACGCAATAAACCTGGTGACATTTTTTTATTCGAGTTACATAGCGAGCTGTTCCACGTATCACTTACTGCCTTTAACCAAGTTCCCTTTTCAGTCAGAAGACATCCTGTGTTTTTACTTCAATCCCCCCTGCAAGGATGGACAGACACCTGCTCTGTTCTCCCCTTTACTTTAAATCCAGGGAACCATCGCATCATCAACACACAGACACGCAATCAAAAATCATGTCAGAAGCTTTCATTCCACTGAGGTCTGGGCCAATCAGGTAGAATATGGGCAGTAGAATGCGTGAAAACAAAATAATTATAAATATGTCGATATGGCACTTCGAGGGGGACTAACAGTGTCTCAACTCAAACTGAGACGATTGCCTTGGTAATAAAAGGGAAACTCACAGGAAGCCTGTTAGGTCACGTGATAGGAAGTCATCAAAGGCAAAATACTTCACAGACAGTAAGGTCCTTGAATGTTTCATTCTTTCCCGGACATAAATGAGTTACATTGTGACCTCAACACCAGTACTATGTGAAGTCTATCTGCTTGAGCAGAACTTGCCGCATAAGACAAAGTCGGTCATTTATATAGTCCATGGTACTTGACCATGCTTAGCACATGTTATAAGTCATTTTACGTTTACAGTGTTGTGAAGGGTCCCATGTATCAACACACAGTGGGAGTGCACAGTCTCCACAGTCAAGAACACTAGAGTCTCATATCTAAGAGAAAGTGCACCTATATGAGCCATTTTCACAAAGTGGTTGAAGTTAATACTTTTCTTTTTTTACACAAAATCATTTTCCATTACAAGGCAAAATATATTTAAAAGTACTTATTTCCCCAATACGAGCCTTGACATACATGGGGTGAAGAAAATCAGGCATAAATACAGAATAGTTTTTCAAGTAATTTGAAAAATGTGTACACTTGGCATATTTGGAAATCATATATAGATCTCCGCATCCCTCAGCTCGTGATTTCATTCTGCGTAAACGCCATCGATCTCTTTATTAATGCCCAGCACCCATCTCTCCCTTTCTTTTTTACTGTCAGCAGAGTACATTAATGTAAGCGCTGTGGCAGAATTATCTGTGTCAAGCACGAGCCCACTAATCTATTCAATGTGTGACCTGCATGTCACAGTAATATGGGGAAACCTTAATTGTTTGACTATTTAAAATTGGGCTTACGAGTAAAGTTTTAAACTGCTCAAGAGAATAGTGTACAACTCCCTCCCAAACTGTGGTTCTAATGTAGAAATTACCTTCGCAATATGCACACTTGCTTCCATACTTTTCTGTGGAACACGTTTATTTTCCACGAGGGATGACATCTATTTGTACACCTAGGTATGTGTTGTGGTACTGTTTATGATGGTGAATTATTTTTTTCATCAGACGGAACCCTGACCTCGGCTCAGTTTACTGCAAGTTTATGGTTTCCATTTTTGTGTTATCATCAATAGGAAGGTACAAAAAAAAAAATTTCTCTCACATTGAGAAACCAGAGAGATTTTCTGCACCTGGGGTGAACGCAGAGGCGGGTGGACACGTTTTTGTTCTAGGAAGGGTGCGATCGATTAATCAAATGTGCATTACCATGACTCAGGCTGCGTCTAGTGGAAAGAGACGTCCACATGGATGGGGCCTTCAGATGTGCCTCCCCAAGCAAGGCTTGTTTATGCTGTTGTTTAGGTAGAGGGAGAGGTTAACAATGACGCATGTGGGTAAGTGGCAGCAACGCTTTTGTTTTTATCAACAGAGCGCACAGGTAGAAGAGCGAATGTGCTGAGCAAAGAAAATCAGTGTAAACAAGCATTAGAAATGCAATAGGTCTCGCAGCATTAGAGTTAGTGCTTTTAGAATTGTTTATGGGTTTTTTTGTAAATCTTTAGCATGAGGTTGAGGGTGAGTGAGGGTGAGGGGTTGAGGGTGAGTGAGGGTGAGGCTGAGGTGGTGAGGGTGAGTGAGGGTGAGTGAGGGGTTGAGGGTGAGGGGTTGAGGGTGAGTGAGGGGTTGAGGGTGGGTGAGGGGTTGAGGGTGAGTGAGGTGAGGGGTTGAGGGTGAGTGAGGGTGAGTGAGGGTGAGTGAGGGTGAGGGTGAGTGAGGGGGAGTGAGGGTGAGGGAGTGTGAGTGTGAGTGAGGGTGAGTGGGGGTGAGTGTGGGTGAGTGTGGGTGAGGGTGAGGGGTTGAGGGTGAGTGAGGGTGAGGGGTTGAGGGTGAGTGAGGGTGAGGGGTTGAGGGTGAGTGAGGGTGAGTTAGGGTGAGGGGTTGAGGGTGGGTGAGGGTGAGTGAGGGTGAGGGGTTGAGGGTGGGTGAGGGTGAGTGAGGATGATTGAGGATGAGTGAGAGTGAGGGTGAGTGAGGGTGAGGGTGAGTGAGGGTGAGGGTGAGTGATGGTGAGGGTGAGTGAGGGTGAGGGTGAGTGACGGTGAGGGTGAGTGAGGGTGAGTGGGTGAGGGTGAGTGAGGGTGAGTGAGGGTGAGTGAGGGTGAGTGAGGGTGAGGGTGAGTGAGGGTGAGGGTGAGTGCGGGTGAGTGAGGGTGAGGTGTTGAGGGTGAGTGAGGGTGAGTGAGGGTGAGGGGTTGAGGGTGAGTGAGGGTGAGTGGTTGAGGGTGAGTGAGGGTGAGGCCGAGGTGTTGAGGGTGAGGGTGAGTGAGGGTGAGTGAGGGGTTGAGGGTGAGGGGTTGAGGGTGAGTGAGGGTGAGGGGTTGAGGGTGGGTGAGGGGTTGAGGTGAGGAAATATAAATTTTTGGTCATGTTATGTTCCCTAGCGCGTACCCCACCGACTCCATGTACCAGCTTAAAGTGCATGTAACTTCCCTCCTGTGCCAGCTATGAAGACGCAAATACATTTGCGTCCAACGTTAACTTGTCCTCTTTCAGATCCACCCTGAATGGATTATATAGTCCGTTCCTAAGTATGCTATGCCACCGTCTTTTTGTAGTGTACTTTACATATTTTCCTGCTCTGGCAGAGTAGGCCCTGAATTCCTGCCATCGAGCCTCTTTTCTGGCTTTCGACTCTGACAGCCTCTGCCCAGGCTACCTCTGTACCCGTGAACTCTGACTTACTTCCAGCGCGGCCCCTCGCGCTCAGCTCAGCCTGCTTTCTGCCAAGACTGACTATAACCTTCGAGTTATCTGTTCCGCTCCACGAAAATGCATTCCTGCCTACTAGCTTCAGTAAACATCCTCCCCAGCTGCAGAGCCAAAGGGCCGACCTGTCTCAACGCAAGTAATTCATAGCTTCTGTTACCATGTTTCCATGGAAGGCCCCGTGCCCCCACGCTTCTCATGCAGACACTTAGGCGCTTATACACGCATCCACAGTTAGCATAGAATAGCTTCTGCCCTAGAGACCTTTCCGCCCAGATAATATGGTTCCTAAACATCAGATATCAGATATGATAGAAGTACAAGTTGATCTGACATGCCAGACTTCTGTCTCTTTCCATCAGCGTAAATGTCAAGTTCCCTGCACCCCTCCAATCACACGTCATGCAGCTGCGCGCGCATCCAAGCTTCCGATTTCTGCTGACATTGCAACAATTCTGTTAGCACCACCCCTTGGTGCCACCCCTTTGTGACACCTATCAGTGACGTTTCTAGTACACACCTCCAGTTCACGCCTAGTTCACGCCTCTTGATTACGTACTAGTACCACGTGTATACTGTTATCTTGTCTTCTCTCAGCTGTTACGCCTCTTGCACTGTTGCTTATGATGTGAATTAAGTATATAAGCTATGTATTATCAATAAAATGTTAGCGCGCTCATCTATCCCTTCTGACACCCCTGTGGTGTTCAGAATCCGATATCTTGGTCACGACCATTCCTTTATGAGGAATAAAACCCTTAGAAACTCTAACACCACGGACTCTGTCTTTTTTCATCCGATCTGAGTTATTATTGATTAAGTACTTACCTGCATAGAAATTAAGAGAGTAAATTAATTATTTACGTCATTTTGGCGCCCGAACAGGGACCCCTCCCCCACCTCACGCGCCGGTTGGCGCATTGCAAGCTCTGTCCCCTGCCGTCAGTTAGACGGAACCTACGCGTACCGGCAGGATTTCCTGCATCTCCCTCTGACCCAAGGAGGTGACGAAGACTGCGATCAGTGCCCAGACGAGGCGGTGAGGAGTGCGGAGGATCCCGACCAGAGCCTAGCCGAAAGAAGCAAGGTCCGAGGTGTCAAGAGGCCCACCAGGTTTCCGAAGTTTTCCGAGGTTTTCCGAAGTTTTCCGAAGTTTTCCGAAGTACCGAGTCGAGTCCAGTCAAGTTTTCCGAGGCCTTCTGTTTCCGTGCTTCCCGGTGAGTACCATTGCTGGGACGTATCTAGACGGGTTTGGGTACACAAGTCCGGTCTGCACTGTTTTTAGGCAGTGTATCTGTACTGTTTAGCAGTATATCTAGTATTCCGAATTTCTGCACTGTTACACCAGTGTATCTGTACTGTTGAGCAGTACATCCAGTATAGGGGGTAGTCATCTATGTCTCAAATGTCTTCTTATGTGATTGATGTCGTGGTATGAATGTGACCGTTTAATGTGCATTTTTGTGTTTCTTGTATAAAGTAGCTGTAACCAGTATTAAGTAGTAAGGTTTGAGTATTTAGTAATAAGTAAGCAAAATGCCGTTTTTCAACAAGTTAAAGCAGATAGGAACTAGGAAAGGGATACTGGAGGAAGAAATTCCTATTCCCCCTAGGGATACTCCAGGTAACTTTATGTATCATAAACATGGCATAGACGCCATATTGTATCTAGACTTATGGGCCGATTACACCAAGCACCTAGACGAAAGACACAGATGGCCTGTTACCGGAACATGGGATGCCGAGTGCATCATGAAGGTAGAAGAAGCATTATGGAAAAAGAAAGCTAGACAATCCCAGAAAGACGCCATAGAATTTTGGCGTAAGGAATCACATAAGCGTGCTGAGAAAGCACTCCGTAGAGAAGACAGACTTAAAGAATCAGAAAAAGCCCAAGAAAACAAATTAGTTATTGAAGGGATCCGAGTAAAAACAGAACAAATAGACCGTGCCCGAAACAATCTCGTAAACGGTATGTACCTCGCGGCCGAGGGCACATCTGAAGCCCTATCAGAAATACCGAAAAACTTACCGCCACCATTAGTTCCAACTAAAGTAATGCATAAGACTACTAAAGACATATTCCTAAATTCATATTTAGAGGATGTAGCACCAGCTTACGCCAATCTGCCTGTTCGTGCCCTGCCTACTGACAGGGACGGGGGTGGCACTCCGGCCCCAGATCATGTTCCGCCGGTACCGCGACAGACCTCCCCCGTTCCGCCAGCTCCGCCACTTCCCGCACCCAAGATTGACCTACCGAAGCAAGTCCTACCTGATCCTACTAAACGACAAATTCAAGTTCAGATCCAGACTCCGCAGGGAGATAATGCCCAAGCGTCCGCCTCAGGAGGTGCTACTGCGGGTCTTCGGACCCCGCCACAAACACGCAGATTCAATTTCAGGGAAACGCAGAGTCCTCTCACGTTCCAGTCTCCCCGCCTTGACGCACTCAGGGAAAACATTTCCGTTTGTAGATATGATCCAGTACCCGGTAAAGACGATCTAATGATATTGGCATCACTACGGTTAAGATCTGCTACTGATATCTTGCTATGCTATGTAGGAATGAAGGAACGTCTAGATAGAATATATGAGTTTGTTCAGACAGGGAAAGACCCAGACAGTATCAAGGATGCCATGGAGAAACAGAAGGTTGACATTCAAGCACAAATACTACGATTTTTCATAAATTGCCTAATAAGAGAACGAGACAGGCCTGGAACAGATCAAAGTGAATTAGATGCACTAAACAAGTGGGGTCAAAATATAGCCGAAGGAAAACATGACAAGGGGGCTTGCATAGCCAGTATGTACAAGAAAATTAGAAAGGCAGTGATAACGGCACACCAGAAAGGGAATGACAAAGCTTTCTCCGAGGAGGAAGAAGAACTTGAAGAACCAGGAAGGACTACAGATACTATAGCGTATGTAGGTAAGGGAAACTACCTTAGGAAAGGCATCCGTCCGGAAAACAAGAGAGTTTTTCTCTCTGCTTTAACAAACCCGAATTCTTCTGAACATCAGTTCCAGGAAACTGATAAAAGGCTTCGAGACCGAATGGGGTACCATGTACTCAATTCTATGGATGAACAGGAACTAGCCCGGTCAGCCGTATTATGGGCCGAAAACCCAGACATATATAATGATGATACGTTAGCGCAGACATTCTTGAACCTCTCCCCAGACGAGTAGAAATTAGCAGGTGTATACATGATTCAGCACCTCCTCATCAAGTACAGAAACCATCATTCCGATCCAGGTCCCTTACACGAAACATTAGAAGCACTACTCATGGATAGATGGAGAGGTTTCAGTACCAAGTTAATACAAATAATTCTAGAACAACGACATAAATATAACACCTTCATAAGCTCTGAATATGTTCCCGCCCCACCTCCAGAAAGGAAAATGTACCACATGCAATGCGGTAGTGGCATTGAAAGTCAGAACCCCTTACGAGAAGTACACCCAGTTATGGGTGCGGATCACATCTTGAAACGTGTATATGTTCACACACCACTGACTAAGTTAGAACTGTTAGAAATGAAGAAACTAGTTCCGTGTCACGATAAAGACCCTGCAGGTTTCCACAGAGAGCTTAAAGACATGTTATTAATGGGGGATTACACGTATGATGATATCATGAAAATGTTGAAGGTACTGTTGCCCACGGGCATCTACGAGAAATTAAAGGAAAAGGAATGGGAGGTGGGGGACACAAAGATTGCATGGGCAGAAATAGAAGACGAAGAAAGCAAACGGGTCCCAGGGTTAGGCCTTGGGGATAAGACTAAAGCATTACCCGGATTAATAGTACAGGTTCTGCCAAGATTATTGACAACTAGAAAGGAAGATTGGGACGCCATCTCGTCCTGTAAACAGAAACATGATGAAGATACTAGTGACTTCTATTCAAGATTCGAGAAATGTTTCATTATAAATAGTGGCCTACAACCAAGCAGCGAGTCATATCCACACCTTTTTGTATCAAAACTAGTCGAGAACTCCCTACCATTAGTTAAAAATAGAGTGTACAAAGTTGAAAGTACTTGGCAGGCAAATACGCCATCCCAGATGTTACAAATGTTACAATATCATCAGAACAGAATTAGAGAAGAACAAGATCAGGAACAGAAACGTATGAAAGACACAAAGATGAAAATGCTAGTAGCTCAGACGGTCCCAGCCGACGGTCAGAGAAAAGGTGGGACCCAGACAAGTCATACTACAGCTCCCGTTAAGGGGACATGTAATTACTGTAAACAGCCAGGTCATTACGTACATGAATGCCCAGTCCTGAAACATAACATATCAACAGGTAAAACTAAAGAAAGACCGCATCCGCCTAGACAAGACCAGGTCCAGCAACAGACCTCACAAAATGTACAGCCAATGCAGAATACACAGCCTATGCATGCTCCATCCCACACAGCGCAGACAGTAGCAGTACCACAGCCACAGCCCATTGCCGCGACTCAACAAGTTTCACAACAGATGTACCAGTATGCCCAATCTGCATATCCAGATTACCCCCGATATACATGAAGCAGCCTAGAGAGGGAAGGTGGTTTGCCTCTTATTGAAATTCCTGTAGATCAAGAAGGTCCTTATGTACACAGTCACGTATTGGGAAAAGACAGAAAGTTTTTAATTGACACAGGGGCAAGCCGCACCACAATCAGTCATAATGAAGTCCCAGGGGCACCCCTCTCAGGCTCACAGAATGTTTCCCTTGGTTTTTCAGGACAGCCTATTGTAAATGAGGTATCGGAACCAGTACCCTTGGCTGTGGGTCCATTATCACGAGTTACAGATTTGTTACTTACGAAATCATGCCCAGAAAATTTGTTAGGAATAAAAACTCTGAAAGCTCTAGGAGCTATAATATGCTGTTCCCCGGAGGGAGTTAGACTCTTTCTACGGGATTTCAAGGGTCATTATGTTTTACGAGAATTTGATGTCAGATTGAAAAATGTACCAGATCACCTATGGGCAAATGGCCCAGCTGACGTAGGTTGTATGCATATCACTCCGTACCGCGTTACACTCAAGACAGGAGTTGTTCTACCCAGAATCAGACAATACAAGTTACCACCCGATGCTGTAGTGGCTTTACTGAAAATCATTGAAGAGCTTATAGCCCAGGGAGTGGTCGTAGAGACCGACTCCAATATCTGTAATTCACCCATCATTCCAATTCTTAAACGTACAGACCCCAATGCACCGCCAGTATATCGGCTGGTGATTGATCTTCGAGAACTGAACAAATGCATTGTACCACAGTACCCTGTGGTCCCCGATATCTCTTCCTTATTGACTGCTATTGATTCAGAAGCAACGTTCTTTACTGTAATTGATCTCAAGAACGCTTTCTTCAGTGTACCTATTGATCCAGAGAGCCAATATCTCTTCGGATTCAGTTTAAATGGACGAAGTTTCAAATTTTCCCGCGCACCTCAAGGATTCACAGAAAGCCCCAGCATCTATAGTCAAGCACTGAAAAGACAACTAGATTGTATTCAAATGCCAGTTAACACCGCTTTACTGCAATACGTCGATGATCTACTGATCACCGCACGAAGTGAGCCTGAATGTGAACAAGCATCATTGACAGTTTTACATTTTTTGGCAGACAAAGGACACAAGGTGTCTCCTTCGAAGCTACAATTCTGTGTTCAGCAAGTTGTATACTTAGGTCACTTGCTGTCCAAAGTGGGGAGACAGCTCACTCCCGATCGCATTCAGTTAATTGTAAATATGCCACGACCACAGACACAAAAGGAAGTGCGGGCCTTTATAGGCCTCACCTCGTACTGCAGACAATGGATTCCTCAATATGCATTTCTAGCTAAACCACTCATCCAGTTAACGACGCAGGAGGCAGCAACTTCGATTGCCCTCCCTTGGACTCAGGAACATACACAAGCCTTTGAGGAATTAAAGAAAGCATTATGCCAAGCACCAGTTTTAGCGACACCATGTTACAGCAAACCGTTTACACTTTTTGTTACAGAACGTGACGGTACAGCATTGTCTGTCCTCACTCAAGATCAGGCAGGTTCACATAAGCCTTGCGCTTATTTTTCAAGTACATTGGATTCAGTAGCCCAGGCACTCCCTGCGTGCTTAAAGTCAGTAGCAGCAACAGCGTTAGCAATAAGACAGAGCGATTCAATTGTTTTAGGCCATCAGTTAACAGTACAAGTTCCACATTCTGTAGAGGTTCTTTTAAACAGAACCCAGACTCAACACTTGACTATAGCACGACTGACAGGTTACGAATTAACACTATTCCAGCCACACATAGAAATCAGACGTTGCAGTATCCTGAACCCAGCAACACTGTTACCTACCATTATGACAGATCCAGCTCCGCATGATTGCATAGAGATCATTAATGCAGTAACAAAGCCCCGACGAGATTTAACAGATGTTCCATTGACAAATCCAGACCTGACACTTTATGTGGATGGTTCATGTATGAGAACAAGTACAGGAGAATTAGTGGCCGCGTATGCCGTGACCACTGAAACTGAAGTTAAAGAAACATATCGTATTGATACACTGTCCGCTCAAGCGGCAGAGCTCATCGCTCTGACCCGAGCCTGTATTCTAGCCAAGAACAGAAATGTCAACATATACACTGATTCCCGTTATGCGTTCGGAGTTGTACACGACTTCGGCATGCTATGGCAAGAACGAGGTTTCTTGACCTCTCATGGTGCCAAGATCCAACATGGTCCCCTCATTCAAGCACTGTTAGAAGCAATACATCTGCCTTCAGCCATATCCGTCATGAAGTGTAAAGCACATACTAAAGTCACAGATTCTGTTTCCCAGGGTAACGACCTGGCAGATCAGACAGCAAAACATACAGCATTGACTCACACTCAGACAACTGATACGACAAAGACAACAGAACCGACAAACTGTATGACAGTCAGGGATCCCACACTAGATGTTATCGACATTCAGACACATGCTACTCCAGAAGAAATAAAGAAATGGATTGAACAAGGAGGGATCCAAACAGATCAAGGTTGGGTGACGAAGGGAAAATCTACATGGTTTCTCCCTGACTCTATGGTTCAAGTCATGATAAATACAGCACATAGCCCAGCACACCTAGGAGAGAAAGCGATGTTAGACAGTTTACAAAATCTCTGGAACAATAAACACTTACGAGCAGCAGCGAAACAGAAAGTGCGTACTTGCATGATCTGTTGTCAGTTCAATCCAGGTAAAAGTGTCCCTGTAGAGCAAGGTGGATTTCATCCTCCCGATCACCCTTTTGAAGTCCTCCAAATGGATTATATCCAGATGGACCGTTGTCGAGGATTTAAATATGTTCTCGTAGTTGTCTGTGCTCTGTCCCGCTGGACCGAAGCATACCCAGTCCCAGATTACACTGCTCCGACCACTGCCAAGCAGCTGGTTCGTGAATTCTTCCCACGATACGGCTTGCCTCGTGTCGTGTACTCAGATAACGGTCAGCCATTCTCATCTGCATTAATGAAAGAAGTTTCTTTATTATTGGGATACCAGTGGAAGTTCCATTGTGTCCGACATCCCGAAGCCGCAGGCCTTGTAGAAAGACATAACCAGACACTAAAGATCCGCCTTGCCAAAATATGTCAGGAGAAAGGGGTCGACTGGATAGTCGCCCTGCCAGTGGCACTATTCTACATGAGAATGGTCGCCCATTCGAGATCAGGGCTATCCCCGTACGAGGTGGTCTTTGGCAGACCACCGAATATGTGGGGGACGCCCATTCCGAAAAAGATTACTGATGTTGATTGTAATATGTTGACAGATTACCTTGCCTCCTTGACGTCTGCACTCCAATCATGTCGTTCACAGGTTGCTGCAGCCTTCCCTGACAACACTGATGTAAAGCCACACGACGTCCGTCCTGGGGACATTGTACTAGTGCGCAACTTTGATAGAAAGAGTCCGTTGGAGCCCCGCTGGAAGTCCCCGAAGACCGTTCTTCTCACCACGAGGACGGCCGTGAAAATCGAAGGAAGAAAGGGGTGGGTTCACACGAGTCATGTGAAAAAAATTTTTGGACTGAAACCTGACCGAGACTCGTCCACCCCCACCAAAGACTGTGTCGAGCCAAAAGACTTTACAGAATCTGAACGAGAAAAAACTCCTCAAGAAGAGTATCGCATGAAACTCCGATCTAGCAAGTCAGACAGTTTAATTGTTTAAGTCCTCCCCAAGGTGAATCGGTTAAATAGTTTCTGACATGTATCCCCTAGATCGAGATAGAGAGAGAGAGAGAGAAGCCAAGAAACGTACATACTGTAAATCACTTCGTAGTCACTGTATAGTGACACTATTAATCATGTTTATTCTGAGTATTTTAATTATTGTTGTTAGCATCGTTTTACCTATCTACTACCCTATTTTCAAGCGTGAACAATCTGCCTATAATGTATCTGCTGAACACACTTTTAGTGAGTTACCTCCACACGAGCTTTCCTACAGACTTGCGCTGCGCAACAACACATTCATTAGTATGCTACACCATTCTCATCAAACTAACAATGCTACAAATTGCTGGATATGTGGTCGACTCCCTCCCTACCAGAATTACAAGGGAGCTCTGCCCCTCTTTCCGTACCCATTCACTCACAATGGCTCTTGCGGAGCATGGTTTAAAATAATTAATTCCTTAGATCCTGATATTGCTGTTTTCGATGGGGGCTGGGTTTGGGGAAACCTGAACTTAGTCCTGCTCGACGTCTGTTTCCCTGATAAGGAGGGACTCCCCACTAGAACAGGAACTGATCTAGAAAATGAAGTATATGGATTAGGTAATTATACAATTAGCCTTATGATTCTTACTGTTGAATCCAAAGACACGCCAGTTCTACCCATTATGTCAGTATTGCCAGTTACTGGTGAATTGTGTATCAAGAAGAAAGGTTCAGTACACTTAGGTCATAGTAAATGCCCTACTGTGGTCGAATTCAGTGATCATGGAAAATAGTCCTTTAAAGCTATTAGTCATTCTTACTTTGTTTGTGGTCATACCGCATACATACGTCTACCTCCAGATTGGGATGGTACCTGTTACATTGCATTCCTTCTGCCACCTGTTTTTCTAGCTCCCCCTGACTACCATAGAAATACCAATCTAGTGAAGAATAGACCCAGAAGAGATATCCCACTTGTCGACTACACAGAAACGGCATGGGAACAGTACACCGATTTTAATAAAGGATTCTTTTTCTTTTTAGGACCTGTTCAGAATAGTAAATTAATACGCAGATTAACTAGAACGCTTGAGGCAGTAGTGAATGAAACTGCCTCCGCCTTAGGTAACTTAACAGAAGAGCAGTCCGCCATGCGGGTTGTTGTCCTTCAGAACCGTCTTGTTATTGACGTCATCTTGGCAGATAGAGGCGGAGCTTGTAAGGTCATCGGGTCAAGTTGCTGTGTTTTCATACCACAAAACGCACCATCTGTATATCAAGCTATCACACGTCTCCATAAAATTGCAAATCAGATACATCAGAATCCAGGCACCTGGACTTGGTCCGGTTGGTTCTGGACAACGTTAACAGCTTGGGGATGGAAGATCCTATCCTTCCTAGGCATTGGCCTAGTCCTAGTATTCAGTTGCTGCCTGTGCCTGCAGTGTGGGCCAGCGATTTGTGGACTGTGTGCCACCTCTTGTATTGAACATTCCAGTTTTCTCTCAAAACGTAAACGAAAGAAAGAAGAACAAATGATGTTGCAAGAACAAACTGATCGATTCATGAGGATCGATATATCATGAAGGGTCCGTAGGGAACAAGGAGGGAATGAGGAAATATAAATTTTTGGTCATGTTATGTTCCCTAGCGCGTACCCCACCGACTCCATGTACCAGCTTAAAGTGCATGTAACTTCCCTCCTTTGCCAGCTATGAAGACGCAAATACATTTGCGTCCAACGTTAACTTGTCCTCTTTCAGATCCACCCTGAATGGATTATATAGTCCGTTCCTAAGTATGCTATGCCACCGTCTTTTTGTAGTGTACTTTACATATTTTCCTGCTCTGGCAGAGTAGGCCCTGAATTCCTGCCATCGAGCCTCTTTTCTGGCTTTCGACTCTGACAGCCTCTGCCCAGGCTACCTCTGTACCCGTGAACTCTGACTTACTTCCAGCGCGGCCCCTCGCGCTCAGCTCAGCCTGCTTTCTGCCAAGACTGACTATAACCTTCGAGTTATCTGTTCCGCTCCACGAAAATGCATTCCTGCCTACTAGCTTCAGTAAACATCCTCCCCAGCTGCAGAGCCAAAGGGCCGACCTGTCTCAACGCAAGTAATTCATAGCTTCTGTTACCATGTTTCCATGGAAGGCCCCGTGCCCCCACGCTTCTCATGCAGACACTTAGGCGCTTATACACGCATCCACAGTTAGCATAGAATAGCTTCTGCCCTAGAGACCTTTCCGCCCAGATAATATGGTTCCTAAACATCAGATATCGGATATGATAGAAGTACAAGTTGATCTGACATGCCAGACTTCTGTCTCTTTCCATCAGCGTAAATGTCAAGTTCCCTGCACTCCTCCAATCACACGTCATGCAGCTGCGCGCGCATCCAAGCTTCCGATTTCTGCTGACATTGCAACAATTCTGTTAGCACCACCCCTTGGTGCCACCCCTTTGTGACACCTATCAGTGACGTTTCTAGTACACACCTCCAGTTCACGCCTAGTTCACGCCTCTTGATTACGTACTAGTACCACGTGTATACAGTTATCTTGTCTTCTCTCAGCTGTTACGCCTCTTGCACTGTTGCTTATGATGTGAATTAAGTATATAAGCTATGTATTATCAATAAAATGTTAGCGCGCTCATCTATCCCTTCTGACACCCCTGTGGTGTTCAGAATCCGATATCTTGGTCACGACCATTCCTTTATGAGGAATAAAACCCTTAGAAACTCTAACACCACTGACTCTGTCTTTTTTCATCCGATCTGAGTTATTATTGATTAAGTACTTACCTGCATAGAAATTAAGAGAGTAAATTAATTATTTACGTCAGAGGGTGAGTGAGGGTGAGGGGTTGAGGGTGAGTGAGGGTGAGGGTGAGTGAGGGTGAGTGAGGGTGAGGGTGAGTGAGGGTGAGTGAGGGTGGGTAAGGGTGAGGGTGAGTGTGGGTGAGGGTGAGGGGTTGAGGGTGAGTGAGGGTGAGGGGTTGAGGGTGAGTGAGGGTGAGTGAGGGTGAGGGGTTGAGGGTGAGTGAGGGTGAGTGGTTGAGGGTGAGTGAGGGTGAGGCCGAGGTGTTGAGGGTGAGGGTGAGTGAGGGGTTGAGGGTGAGGGGTTGAGGGTGAGTGAGGGTGAGGGGTTGAGGGTGGGTGAGGGGTTGAGGGTGAGTGAGGGTGAGGGGTTGAGGGTGAGTGAGGGTGAGTGAGGGTGAGTGAGGGTGAGGGTGAGTGAGGGTGAGTGAGGGTGGGTAAGGGTGAGGGTGAGTGTGGGTGAGGGTGAGGGGTTGAGGGTGAGTGAGGGTGAGGGGTTGAGGGTGAGTGAGGGTGAGTGAGGGTGAGGGGTTGAGGGTGAGTGAGGGTGAGTGAGGGTGAGTTAGGGTGAGGGGTTGAGGGTGGGTGAGGGTGAGTGAGGGTGAGGGGTTGAGGGTGGGTAAGGGTGAGTGAGGATGAGTGAGAGTGAGGGTGTTGTGTAGACTAAAGTTGACCTTGTGTCTCCAACGCTGGACACAGTTTTTACAGATGGGCGTTTCTTACAGCTGTAATTTTTTTTAACTAAAATGCACATTTCTGCCGAGTGCCCGCAAAGTCCAGATGTCCTTCGTATGCCCTTGAGGGGATTAACGTCCTCCTGCCAGAATACACTTCCTCTGGTGGGTTTCCATGGTTACCCTCATTACCTACCTGCTGAAGAGGAGCCCTTGGTTCCAATTGAGCTTTTTAACTCCATATCAGGGGTGGGCGGTTCCTTTCACCACAACCTTGATGCCGCGAGGAGACCAAGGCAAAAAAAATAAAATAACAACCCTTGCTCACAGCCAAGCAAGCAGATGTCGCAAACACAGTCTGTATTCTGTCAACAGCCATTAACGCTTCGAAAGCCACCCGGGCCTGGCTGCAATCAGTGGGCCCAGGGCGGCCTGCGCCACTGCAATGAAGAGAGGATGTGTGTATTATTGTTCAAAATTATCCCCACGGCGCGGCCGCCTGGGAGCTCGGAGCACAGATTGCTGGTGGCGGAGCACGAGCCTGTCCTGTACACAGTCACAGCTTTCACCAGGATGACGTCTATGTGGCCAGAGAATAACAGGAAGTGACCAAATCGTGCATGTGCTGGTGGGACCAGCCACAAACACAGCCATTATCAGCGTTCTCCAACATTCCTGGCTGTCTGCGGGTCTCGGCCTGATACTAGACCAATCCAAAATGGCGTGCGCCTGTATCCCAATTTCAACACAGTAGCGGGCGCACTGAATTTGTGAGCGGCCTATATCCTGTGCCAACGCGACTGTCACTGATCAAGGTAAACTTGGCTCTCATGCACTGTGACTCTTAAGGAAACTGAGCTCAGAGCTCATGTCACTTTGATACACGCTGAGAGCACGAACAAAGAGGGAAGACATGTAAAGAGACACACGGCAGGCAGGCAGGGGAGGAGAGTAGGAGGAGGAGGGGGGAGGAGAGTAGGGGAGGCACGGCCTAGCGGCAGGCAGGCAGGGGAGGAGAGGAGGAGGGGGGAGGAGAGTAGGGGAGGCACGGCCTAGCGGCCGTGCAATCAAGTAGTGAGGGGGCGGAGCTGGGGGAGGCTGCGAGAGAGAGTAGGCAAGGCTAGCGGCAGGCAGGCAGGGGAGGAGAGGAGGAGGGGGGAGGAGAGTAGGGGAGGCACGGCCTAGCGGCCGTGCAATCAAGTAGTGAGGGGGCGGAGCTGGGGGAGGCTGTGAGAGAGAGTAGGCGGCTGGGGGCATGTGCACGCGCATTTAAGCTCAATGCGCATGCGCATTGAGCTTAAACTTCTCGTGCACTGCAAGGAATCGCCACGATTCCTTGCAGTGTGGATAAAGAGCGGATAAGTGCCAATACTCTCGCCTTGCTCGATGCGCATGCGCATCGACAGGCGAGACCTAAAAAGTGGACTAACACAAAGGGTACAAGGACAATGGGAGGAGGTGGGAGCAAAGGCAACATGGACAGCTGGTAGCGCTCGGAGCAGATCATAGATATCTAAAACGAGAGCGGCAGCAGGCAAGTGAGCAAATGCGAGTTCGGTTAGCCAACCGCAGCCAGACCTGCGTCCACCATTTAAGTATGTAAATATGAGACTATGGGCCAGATGTATCAAAGGGTTTTACCCATTCTGTGTCTATGGGAAAATGTGTTGATACATATGGCCCCAGATTTTTTTTAATTAAGACAGTGCCCGCCTTGCGGGCATTGGTGCAGCAGGGGAGGGAGGCCACAGGGTGTATTTAAAATTTATGGTGCGGCGCTCCGGTTAAAAAAAAAAACACGGCACACGATGGGGGAGGGAGGGAGAACAAAGGAGGAAGCATTCAAGCAGATTTACGCGCAGGGAGCGTATTTAAAAGAAATACAATTGCAAAGAAGCAGCCGCCATTACTGAAGCTGGTGTCCAGTGCATGCTGTGTGCATTAATTAACTAAATAGTTCTCAGAACTGCTAATGAAAGATCCCGAGTTAAGACACATGTAAAAGGGCCAGTCCTCATGGTAGGTAACAACAGAAGACAGGGAGGTACTAAGGAGATACTAACAAGCTTATTAGCAGATCAGGAGCCAACATGTACAAAGGACAATGACACAGGCTAATGAAAAATATGGGCAGAGCACGAGCAGAGCTTCTAGTTCATACCTCAATACAGCATGTCTCAAAGAGACAGAATAAGCGCTGCCTAGGCAAGACCTAAAAACTAACTGGATGTTTTTTTATTTATTTATATATATATATTTAATGCGATTTTATAAAAGCACAAACTTTACCCAAAGGAGTCAGAGCGATTTACAAAAGGACCAGTTACATTACATAAGGACTTCGGCGTACATGATCTACAAAAAAGATACAAACACAACAAGCATTTACAATGCAATAGGTCTCGGGTTAATTAAGTTTGAGCTATTGGCAATGCTAAATATTGCAACACCAACAGCAACAAAAGTCTATAAATTGCGACCAGGGGAAGCCCGCGTAAATGGAATAAAATCTGGGCACCTTGAAATACTTTCAGGGGAGATAAATGCGAATTGCTGCCAGAGGACGACATGGATAGTTCAGATGACGAAGATGGAGAGATCTAGCGATGCAATGCATAGATAGACCTGAACAGTCAGTTGAGAAGTGTAATATATGACTAATGTCTTGAGAATTGTTCGACTGCCTAAGTTTTGCGGATTTAAAGGGATATTAATATATGATTATTCTCATAACTGCCACTGTTTTATTCAATAAAAACATTTTTTTTAAAAGTGTATAAATTGTAGGCCAAAAAAATGTGTCCTTATTTTTGTAGAATTGGTGGCATGCTGCGCTTTAGAAGTAAAGTGCGCTATATTGCGATTGCTACAATAGTTAATTGTGGATGCGTTAACAATTGATGTGTGCACTGATGGCTGGTGGTAAGTGTGCGCCTGGTGGAAGTGTGCGCTGACGGCTGGTGTTGTGTGTGCCTGGTGAAAGCATGCACTGATGTCTAGTGGTGTGTGCCTGGTAAAAGCGTGCAATGACGGCTGGTGGTGTTTGTGCCCGGTGAAACTGTACACTGACGACTGATGGTGTCTGTGCCTGGTGAAAGTGTGTCCTGACGTGTGGTTGTGTGTGTGGTTGTATGTGTGGTTGTGTGTGTCTGGTTGTGTGTGGTTATGTGTGTGTGTGGTTGTGTGTGTGGTTGTGTGTGTCTGGTTGTGTGTGGTTATGTGTGTGTGTGTGTGGTTATGTGTGGTTATGTGTGTGTGTGTGTGGTTGTGTGGCTGTATGTGTGTGTGTGTGTGTGGTTGTCTGTGTCTGGCTATCTGTGTGTGTGGCTGTCTGTGTGTGGCTGTCTGTGTGTGGCTGTGTCTGTGTGTGGCTGTGTCTGTGTGTGGCTGTGTCTGTGTGTGGCTGTGTCTGTGTGTGGCTGTGTCTGTGTGTGGCTGTGTCTGTGTGTGGCTGTGTCTGTGTGTGGCTGTGTCTGTGTGTGGCTGTGACTGTGTGTGGCTGTGACTGTGTGTGGCTGTGTCTGTGTGTGGCTGTGTCTGTGTGTGGCTATGTCTGTGTGTGGCTGTGTCTGTGTGTGGCTATGTCTGTGTGTGGCTATGTCTGTGTGTGGCTGTGTCTGTGTGTGGCTGTGTCTGTGTGTGGCTGTCTGTGTGTTGCTGTCAGTGTGTAACCCAGAATACAGCCAATCAGAGTCTCCCAACTTACATACAACCAATGATCGAAACCGGCCTAGATCCTAAGGGGCCGAGCCAGAGCACTAGATGAAGCCCACAAGCAGGCCAACCAGCAACACCGGAAAACTCCCAGTAAGTAAACCAAGTCATTCAAATCCCAGACAAGAGTGTTAAGCAACCCGCTCTTGTAAAAATAAGCTACAAGAACCAAAGATATATCCTAATTCTTCCTGTTAGACGGACCGGGAGGGTCGGCCGAGATTACGGGGAGAGGTCTCCAGGGAGAGCCGTCTCCAACGACTGTACAGACAAGTAACTTCCCCCCCACAGACGGACACCACACAAGACTGAAGGTTAACGAGACTTTATATGCAATTCTTAGATTACGATGGTATGGTACAAGGAGGTCTGGACTCAGGGGTCCCCTCGAGTTTAGTCTTTGGATGAGGAAAGGGGTAGCGGGACAGTCTTTAGTTACCAATGAGTACAAAATAGCTCTCAATCCTCGAGCACGGCGTTCTGGATGATCGGGCCGTGGTGGAGCCAAGCAGGTCCCGAGATGGACGGATGAAAGATGACGGTCCGCGGCGGAGCCTGCAGGTCCCGGTGAAGATGACGATTACAACGGTCCGCGGCCACGCCAGCAGATCCGGACGACGATGAAGGCTGAAAGTTACGACGGCTGTGGCAGCGCCAACAGGCAGGACGATGGTGCACAGGACAGAGCTACGGCAGCGCCAGTAGTCCGTCCAGGATGAGTTCCTCTTTACGTCTCTCGACTCCAAGATACAACTGCCTTCCTGCTCTGGAGCTGCCCCAGTTATAGGGCTGGCGTGCTTTGATGTCCGGACCCTCGCACTTGGAGGTCGGGAGGTCCGGGATGAGGGAGTCCAGACACCCAGCAGGGGGGTGGAGCCAGCGCTCGGGGAGGCGATGGGCGAGCGGCACTTGGCGGGGGAGAGCCATCGACACCTCTTTCTCCCATTGACTTGCCAAGTAGCCCGCTCACCTCCTGGGTGGATGGTGGTGCCGGGATGTCTGAGGCCTGGCCAGGCCCAGGGTTGAGGTCGATCGGGGGCCAGGCGGCCTCGTGGTGAAGTGTCCAAGATGGCGGCCCAGGCTGGCGCGTGGGCCGGCAGTGGATCGGGCCCACGAGGTTAACATGCTCGAGGGCAGGGGTCCCTGAGGGGACGGAAGACGTGCAATGGTGGTGTGTGGTACTTGCGGGGCCGGGCTCGGGCCTGGTTGAGCCGGGGGAGAGCGGCCCTTCATGTGGCCTGTCCAACATGCGTCCCCCCCAGCTGAAGGCGGGGAGAGTTACCCATCCTCTTGGGGACTCTCTTCGTCGAGGCGGAAAAACCGGGACAGGCCATCCGCGTTGGCGTGTTCGGGCCCAGGCCGGTGTTCGACTGTGAAGTCCATACCTTGCAAGGAGATGGACCAGCGTAGCAACTTTGGGTTTTCCCCCCGCATATGCATCAGCCACTGCAGGGGTCGGTGGTCGGTCTGCACCCGAAAGTGGGTGCCAAAAAGGTAGGGCCGGAGCTTCTTGAGGGCCCATACCACAGCGAAGGCTTCCCTCTCTATGGTGCTCCAGCGTTGCTCCCGGGGTAGGAGTCTCCGGCTGATGAAGGCCACCGGTTGATCAAGGCCTTCGGTGTTCACTTGGGACAGGACCGCCCCAATGCCCTGGTCGGAGGCGTCCGTCTGGACGACGAACTCCCGGCTGTAGTCTGGGGCCTGGAGCACAGGAGCGGAACACATGGCGGTCTTTAACTGTTCGAATGCCGTTTGACACTCTGGGGTCCAGTTCACTTTCTTGGGCTGATTTTTTGACGTGAGTTCTGTGAGAGGCCCCACTATGGTACCATAGTTTTTCACGAACCTTCGGTAATAGCCCGTGAGGCCCAGGAAGGCTCGTACCTCTGTTTGGGTGATAGGGGGCTGCCAGTCCTGGATGGCGGCAATTTTCAGCTGTAGAGGGGCCACTAGGCCGCTTCCCACCTGGTGTCCGAGGTAGGTCACCGACCCTTGTCCAATTTGACACTTGCTGGCCTTGATCGTGAGGCCAGCTCGCTGAAGGGCTTGCAGCACTGCTCGGAGGTGGTGGAGGTGCTCGGTCCAATGGTGGCTGTACACAGCGATGTCGTCTAGGTAGGCGGCGCTGAACCCTTCGAGCCCCGCCAGGACCTGATTGACGAGCCGTTGGAAAGTCGCTGGGGCATTCTTCATGCCGAAGGGCATGACCTTAAAATGGTAGTGGCCATCGGGGGTGGAGAAGGCAGAACGTTCTTGTGCTCGGGGTGTGAGGCCGATCTGCCAATAACCTGCTGTCAGGTCGAAGATGCTGAGGTAGCGGGCAGCTCCCATTCGGTCGACCAGTTCATCTGCCCGGGGGATGGGATGCGCGTCTGTTCTGGTGACTTCATTCAGGCCCCGGTAGTCGACGCAGAACCGGGGTTCCGGTGTGGTTCCGGGGGCGGCTGCTTTGGGGACCAGTACGACCGGGCTGGCCCATGGACTGTCTGAGGGCTCGATGACCCCGAGCGTGAGCATCTTGGCCACTTCCGCCTGGATGCAGGCCCGTACCCGATCAGGTACGCGGTAGGCCCGGTGGCGGATAGGAGGGCTGTCTCCGGTGTCCACATCGTGCACACACCAGGAAGTGACACCTGGGGTGAGGGAGAACAGGCTGGCGAACTGTGACAGGAGGGCTTGGCACTCTTGGCGTTGTTCTCTGGTGAGGGTCTCCGAGAGTCGGACCCCATCTACGGAGCCGTCTTGCTCCTGGGTCCGCAGGAGGTCAGGTAGAGGCTCGGAGTCGTCTTCAACCCCATTGTCTGTGGCCATCAGTAGGCTGAGTTCTGTTCGTGCAAAGTGGGGTTTCAGCCTGTTGGTGTGGAGGACTCGGAGCCGGGACTGGTTGCGGAGGGTGAGGAGGTACCGGAAGACATCTGGAGGGTTCTTGGCCGGAGGCATCTCCCAGCCTTCTTTGATCAGGCTGAGCGGCCCCCGCACTGGGTGCCCGTATAGCAGTTCAAATGGGCTGAAGCCTAGGGATTTTTGTGGGACCTCTCGGTAGGCGAAGAGGAGGCACGGCAGCAGCACATCCCACTGGCGACGGAGGGGCTCTTCCAATCCCCCGATCATCCCTTTTAGCGTGCGGTTGAACCGCTCAACAAGTCCGTTCCCTTGGGGGTGATAGGGGGTCGTGAATCGGTAGGTGACCCCACACTGTTGCCAGAGGGACTTCATGTATTTAGAGATAAAGTTCGTGCCTCTGTCGCTGACGACTTCTCGGGGGAACCCCACACGGGAGAAGATCCCCATCAGGGCCCGGCCGACCACTGGGGCTGTCACGGTCCGGAGAGGAACAGCCTCAGGGTAGCGGGTGGCGTGGTCCACTAGCACCAGAATGAAGCGATGGCCTTGTTTGGTACGCGGGTCCAGGGGTCCCACAATGTCTATTCCGACCCTCTCAAATGGGGTCGTGACTACTGGAAAAGGTTGCAAGGGGGCCTTTAGTTTGCGGCCGCTCTTCCCACTGGCTTGGCACGTGGGGCAAGATCGGCAATGCTGGTGCACATCGTTTCTCATTTTGGGCCAGAAGAAGTGGGTCACTAGGCGACTGTAGGTTTTATCCTGTCCCAGGTGCCCTGCCAGGGGGACATCGTGGGCCAGGTTTAGCAGGAAGTCTCTGAAGCGGAGGGGCACTACTAGTACTCGGTTGGCCCCCAGCTCGGCGATTCGTTGCTCGCTGTACAACAGATCATTGTCCCAGTAGACCCAATGAGTTCCGGAGGTATCCCCTGCGCTTTGGGCGAGCGCTTGTTGGCGGAGTCCCTCGAGGGAGGGACAGGTCTTCTGTTCCTGGCGAAATTGTTCTTGTGTTGGTCCCCCCTCTTGGGCCCACTGGTCAAGGTTGGCGAGGTCGGAGGGTTGAGCAGGTTCGAGGGGGGTGTCATGGTCGGAGGTCTCGGCTGGGGCGACCGGAGGCGGTGGCGCCGGCCATTCTGGTTCTTCCGGGTGATGGTTGGCACGGGCGGCCATGGACCGGGTGGTGACGCACGCCCAGTCCGGGACGCCCAACATCCCCAAGTGTTCTTTTCGCTCCACGGCTGCCCACGGGGAGCTCTCCAGGTCATTTCCGAGGAGGCAGTCCACGGGGGCGTCGTCTCGGACTGTCACCTTCAACATGCCGGAGACCCCTCCCCACTCGAAGGGGACGCAGGCCATCCGACACAGACTTTCCGAGTTGTCGGCTGATCGCACAGGGCAGAGAATGTTCGGTAGATATTGTTCTGGGGTCACCAGGTGACAGCGGACGGCTGTCACACTGGCCCCGGTGTCCCGAAGGGCTTCGGCCCGTTGTCCATTGATACTCACCCATTGGCTGTACTTCTGGGTGTTAGCGGGTAGGGGGACCCGCGGGACCATGTCTCTTCCCCCTAAGCACGCGAGAGTCATGGCGGCTGGCTCCCACTCTTGATACTCTTGCTCGTCTGTTTCTTGTTCCTCGGAGATCTGTTCTTCCCCTAGTGCCGCGGCGGCCACCTAGCGGGGTCTTGGACTCTGATATTGCGGGCAGTTCGGGTCATTTGCATAGTGGCCGACTCTTTGGCATCGGTGACACGTGACATTGGCTCTGTACCCCGGTCGCGCCGGGGTGCTGCCCCGGTTGGCCGGGGGGGTGGTGCTGGTAGCGGGGGCGGCCGGAGTGTTGTCTCTTCCTCGTCCTTGGCCCCCTCCTCCTCCTCTCGGTCGGTGGTGACCATTGTTGTTCCTGTTCTGCTCGTAGGACCCATTCCGGCCCACTCTGGTTATCTCCCACCGGTCAGCTTCGGCTGCGAGCTGCCGGGGATCGGTCAACTTGCTGTCGAGGAGGTGTTGGCGTAGTTCAATGAAGCAATTGTTGGACAGATGCTCCCATACCATCAGATTGAACAGCTGCTCGTATGTCGTGACGTTGTTTCCTTTGATCCAGCCTTCGAAAGCTCGGCTAAAGTACGTTACATAGTCCACCCAAGTTGTACCCGGGATGCGTGTGCAGTCTCGGAACCTCTGACGGTACATCTCGGGCGTGAGACCATAGCGGGTGAGGAGGGCCGCTTTCATATGGTCGTAGGAGGTCATCTGGTGGTCTGGGAGCTGTAACAGGGTATCGCGGCCTTCATTGAGGAATCTGCCCCATAGGCCGGCACCCCAGTCGTTTCTATCGATCCGGTGCGCAGTCATAGCGATTTCATAGGCCTTAAACCATTGCTGGATGTCGTCCTCTCGGAAATATTCTCGGACCACATCCTTGGGGATGTGTACTTTTTTCTCCGTGGTCCCTGGGGTGTGTGGTCTCTCGGGCACCCCTAACTCTTTATTCTGTTTACGCAGGTTGATCTCGGCTAGGTTCCGTTCGTGCTCGTACGCCAGTTTCTTTTCCTCGAGCTCCCTTTGTCTCTGTTTCTCCTCTCTTTCTTCTCGGAGACGTAGGTGCTCTAAGTTGATTTTTTGTTCGGCCAACTTGAGTTCTATTTCCATCTTGAGTCGGGCCATTTCTAGCTCGTGTAGTCGGGTTTTTTCTCTTTCTTGGATCTCGTCTTGCGAGAGACCGGTTCTTTGCCCTTCAGGGGCCGTGTTGGTTTTTTTCGCGGTGCTTTGCTCAGGGGTTTCGGTATCCCCGGTCTCTGCCCAAGATTCTAGGGCCTGCTTAAAATCGTCCTTGGTGCTTAGTCCGGTGGTAGCGATACCTAGTTCGATGCAGAACTGCTTTAGTTCACGATGGCTGTACTCCTCTAGCTTTTCCATTTGGAACTTCTCAGTTGATCCGCTTTCTTTAGTTGTCATTGTGGTTCGTTGTGGGGTGAGCTACTCTCTGTACGTTATGCGGTGATTCGGATCGCGCCGCTGGCCACCAATGTTAGACGGACCGGGAGGGTCGGCCGAGATTACGGGGAGAGGTCTCCAGGGAGAGCCGTCTCCAACGACTGTACAGACAAGTAACTTCCCCCCCACAGACGGACACCACACAAGACTGAAGGTTAACGAGACTTTATATGCAATTCTTAGATTACGATGGTATGGTACAAGGAGGTCTGGACTCAGGGGTCCCCTCGAGTTTAGTCTTTGGATGAGGAAAGGGGTAGCGGGACAGTCTTTAGTTACCAATGAGTACAAAATAGCTCTCAATCCTCGAGCTCGGCGTTCTGGATGATCGGGCCGTGGTGGAGCCAAGCAGGTCCCGAGATGGACGGATGAAAGATGACGGTCCGCGGCGGAGCCTGCAGGTCCCGGTGAAGATGACGATTACAACGGTCCGCGGCCACGCCAGCAGATCCGGACGACGATGAAGGCTGAAAGTTACGACGGCTGTGGCAGCGCCAACAGGCAGGACGATGGTGCACAGGACAGAGCTACGGCAGCGCCAGTAGTCCGTCCAGGATGAGTTCCTCTTTACGTCTCTCGACTCCAAGATACAACTGCCTTCCTGCTCTGGAGCTGCCCCAGTTATAGGGCTGGCGTGCTTTGATGTCCGGACCCTCGCACTTGGAGGTCGGGAGGTCCGGGATGAGGGAGTCCAGACACCCAGCAGGGGGGTGGAGCCAGCGCTCGGGGAGGCGATGGGCGAGCGGCACTTGGCGGGGGAGAGCCATCGACACCTCTTTCTCCCATTGACTTGCCAAGTAGCCCGCTCACCTCCTGGGTGGATGGTGGTGCCGGGATGTCTGAGGCCTGGCCAGGCCCAGGGTTGAGGTCGATCGGGGGCCAGGCGGCCTCGTGGTGAAGTGTCCAAGATGGCGGCCCAGGCTGGCGCGTGGGCCGGCAGTGGATCGGGCCCACGAGGTTAACATGCTCGAGGGCAGGGGTCCCTGAGGGGACGGAAGACGTGCAATGGTGGTGTGTGGTACTTGCGGGGCCGGGCTCGGGCCTGGTTGAGCCGGGGGAGAGCGGCCCTTCATGTGGCCTGTCCAACACTTCCCCCAAGCTAGCGGCAAACCCAGAATGCAATTTACTGTAAGTCCCGACAGAGCACAACTGCCTCCCGTGGACCGGCCCCTAGAGACCAGTTGCATTTACGGAGGCCTACACATACAAAACCGGTGTTGGCTCCTCCAAGCAGCCAGAATAAAGCCAACCGCCGCTGAGGCTCCATGTTTCCAACAGAGTCAATGCAAACTCGCTTCAGCCGGGGCCTGTGCCCCCAAAAGCCAAAGCCTATGCCGAGCGTTCTCCCTCACCACCCAGAGGAGGGCCGTCTTACCACGCCCCAGGCGTGCCGAGAAAGCGCTGCAACAGCAGCACTCAGCAACTCGTACAGCGCCAACTATTTAACAGAAATTACATGTTTTGGGGGGACGTTAACACCCCAAACAATCCACCCACCCTCCGCCCCCACCCCCCGAAGCTATGCCCTTGGCTGAACTAAGCAAAGCCAACATCTATGCTCCAGGTGGGGTTGTGTACATAGAACGTTGTACCTTAGCGTGTAGAACATTAACCGCCCGATTGCATTGTAACTCCCTGCGTTTCGACGGCGGATTTTGATTTTTGCAACCCCTGAGTTACCGCCGCTCTCTAAGGTCGAGGTGGTGCCCTTGAAGGACTTCTGAACGTCTCCCCATATGCGCTTCTATTGTTATCCAGGCGACACAAAGAACTTTCCAGGCAGCAGAAACTAAAATAATACAAGTCAAAACTAAACCTAAGAGCCGCGCCCGTGAGCTTCTACTGTAGACAGCTCACGTCCTGCGGCTCTTCGGTTTCGGTTTCCAAGGCGCATGGCAGAGTCGGATTCCGACGCGCGTGACCCAATCCCAAGGAGCGTGTCAGAATCCGACTCTGCCATGCTTCTTAATGGTGCGCGCGGCCACCTCTTGTCTCCGCTCGTTAGGTCTCGGCTAGAAGCTGAAACGATCACTATAGTTCTCTGGTGAGAACGCGCTTCGCGCGCTTCTAGTCGAGACCTAAAAACTCTAAATGATAGTAAAGTACATAAGTCTACTACAGATACTAGTGGTTAGAGTTGCATATATACAAGTTGAAAATTTACTCAAGGAAAAGATTTAAATAGAAAAACTCTAAATTCACTTAAAATGGAAGTAAGTACATATGTCTACTATAGATAATAGTGGTTACAGTTGCATATATAAAAGTTAAAAGTCCACTCAAGGAAAAGATGAACAGAAAAACTAAATTCAAATAAGAATAGTAGTAAGTACATATGCCTACTACGGATACTAGTGGTTAGAGTTACAAATATACAAGTTGGAAATCACTCAAGATTACATTTTAAAAAGCGTTTAGGGGAGGCATTTCCAGGCGCCGGCCAAGATGGCCGCCTGACCCGGGAGCTCCGTGGAGCCGAGCCTTCACCCTACAAAAATCCGTCCAGAATCTAGAGATTCCTACACTCCCTGAGCGGCGCTGACTTGGCGCGAGGAAGAGGAACTGATCGATCCAGCTCCGGCCTGCTGACTGCCGCTGGGGGCGCGCTGCGTCCCTGTCATCCGGAACTGGCTGCCGGAAGGAGGTGCTGAGGCAGTACGGGCGGCTTGGTGTCGCAGGCGAGGACCCGGCTTCGCAGCCTGGTCGGGACGGGGCAGAGCCCGACTTGGCCGGAGGTGCTGCATCCGGCAGTTATCAGGAGGGCCCCACTGTGAAGCGCCGCCAGTGTGGGACTACTCCGTGCTACCCTGTATCGAGGCGGGCCATCAACACCAACGGTGGGACCCAGAGTGGAGGCTGGCCTGAGGACACCTAACGACCTTGTACACCAGCATCGCCAGGTGCAGTGCGGCTGGAGGACCAAGAATGGAGGGCCCGCAGAAGCAATATCCGCGTAGTGGGCGTACCTGAGGATTTGGAGGGGCCTAGTGTGGAACTCTTCCTGGAAGACTTGATCCTCAACCACTTGAAGCCTAAACGTCTGTCCGACATATTCACCGTAGAAAGGGCGCACAGTGCACCTATCTCCAAACCCAAACCAGGAACGCCGCCCAGGACCATCATTGCAAAAATCCTGAACTACAGGGATAGAGACGCAATTTTGCGGGCAGCCAGGCAAGCAGGGGATTTACCCTACGACAACACCACAATTAGTTTTTTTCTGGACTTTACCTTTCAGGTGCAGCGAGAGAGGCGTTCCTTTGTGGGCGTGAAGATCGCGTTGAGGGAGAGAGGCATCAAATACATGATGTTTTTTCCTGCAAAGTTCAAAGTTCTTGCCGGGGGCAAATCATTGTTATTTGCTTCACCTTCGGACGTGCAGGAATGGATTGACCGGAAGTTGTCAACAGCTCGGGACCAGGCCGGCGGTGGGAGCTGGAGAGCTAATCAGGCTGCATCACCAGCATTTACGGCCGACAGGTCAGACGTTGATGGACAGAGTCAATGCTCGTGGAGGTCAAGGTCTGCGAGTCCTGGTTTGGGGACGCCCGGAGAGGCGGCTGAACATTGAGGGTGCTGGACAGATCCCTGCGGACCTCTACTAACTGTAATGTAAACTGGGATTTATTGTTTGGGTGTGGGCCATGGTTTTTCTTAGGACTGTTGGATGGGGGCGAGGTTGTTTGCTGTGGGGAAGAGGGTTATGTTATCACTGGCGGCTTTGCTGATGGTCCCCCCTCCCTTCTTTGACTCCGTGACTTATATAGACCAGCGAGGGGCTGCTTTATTGCCTGATTGGGTGTGACGCAGACTACAAATGGAAGACTCTTCAAGTTATACGGAGTGTAGGTTTTCATGGTATAATGTCACTTTTTATGGGGTGGACATGGGTGGCGGCTGGAGCTAGAGCCTTCTTTGGAAGGGAAAAGAGGGATATTTTTTCTGTTTTGTTTTCTCTCCAGGTTGGGTATCGGGAGAAAGGAGCTCTGCTAATTGGGGATGTGGGTAGTTCGAAGCCTACGGAGCAGGGAAGCAGGGTGGGGGGTCGGTTGCATTGGTTTGTGGGGGGGACAGGAAGGGAGGGGGAGGAGACTGGGGAGGTTACACAGAGAAGGGGAAGGGGCGGGGTTGTTAGGAGTACACCACGGCAGAGCACATATACTGGAGCAGCGCAACAGGAATCACAGGAAGGAACAGGCTAGCTACAGAGTCCATGGCTACAAAGTGGGATAAAAGTCTTAAACTAATTAACTGGAACGTCAACGGACTGGGAGATAAACTCAAACGGTGTATCGTGCTGTGAAGAAACATTTACCAGATGTAGTCTTATTGCAGGAAACACACCTGCGAGGAAACACATGTCAGGCACTAAACAGGTGGGGGTACACATTAGCGGCACATGCCGGTTTTACTTCAGGGTCTAGAGGGGTGGGCATTTTCCGTATACCCTAGCAGTGCAATGTTTCTCTCGGAGCTTACATTCCCTATCGGCTGTCTCTTTATACTTTCTCTTTATACTCCTTCATTTTCTCCCTCAATTTAGCCTTAAGGATCCCTGACTTGTCCCAGCTGTGGATCTGCCTCTCAGGCTCTATCATCTCTTTCTCCATTGTGTACAAGGTCCGACGCAGGTCTTTTAGAATGCCTGCCCCCTTGGCAATACACCACCCCCTCACAGTCACTTTGAAGGCCTCCCAGACGGCCATGAGGCTATCTACTGATCCCGTATTCCTAGGGAAAAATTCCAGTATCTCCTGCTCTATTTCTGCCTTGAACACAGCATCCTGCAAATGTAAAGGAGTAAGTCTCCAACTGCTATGCGGTGCCACTTCCACAGGAGGTTTCACGCTTACTATCACAGGGGAGTGGTCTGAGAACGTTTTTGCCAAGTGATTAGCCTTTACCACCAGTGCACCATGCCCTTCGCGACAAATACATAATCCAATGTGGCCCAGGTGCCGTGCATGGCTGAATGGTGTGTCCCTTCCTTACTGGACGGGTGAGTGTGGTGCCACGTATCTACAAATCTGTCAGTGGCTACTATGTCATGCAGGGTACGTTGCGATGTGGTATGGTGCGCAGCAGTGGCCAGGGACCTATCCAGGATGGGGTTAACTATAGTGTTGAAGTCCCCTCCCATACAGTGTACCTATAGTTAAGTGTATGCAGCGTGCCCTTTAATGTAAGCATACGGTGCGTGTCGTCGATGTTCGATCCATAGTAACTCGCAAGCACTATGTCGTGTGTGTGAAGCCTAACCCACATCAGACAATATCTCCCATCGGGGTCTAAGTCTGTCCCTCCCTCCACAAATCTGACTCCACGTTTAATTAGTATAGCTACCCCCCTGGAGTATGAGGAGTATGATGCAAAGCAGCTATGTGCTGCCCATCGGGCTGCGAATCGGGGTGCGCTCCCCTTTGCCAGATGCGTCTCCTGTAGGAGGGCAATGTGGGCATGCTGCCTATCAAGGTACCCTAGTATCTGTAGCCGCTTCCTGGGGTCATTCAGCCCCCTCACGTTCCAGGAAATGATGTTGAGATCTGTACTGACCCTACTCACATCAGTCATGACTGTCAGGATGTACCTGCTGTGTAAGATCTTGTTCGCTTACTACACTCGCATACTCACAGTAGAATCCCCTCCCATTATTTCGCCGCCCCCACCTCCCCTCCATCTCCCACACCGGCTACCCCAACTCGCCAGGAAAAAACAGCCCTCCCCCCATCAGTACCTTCCCGTTAACATAGCTGCTGAGCTATTAGCCCATGAACCATTTAAGGAACCCCAACACCCTCAAGGGGAATACCCTCAACATGGGGGCCGCTAGGGGCTCCCGCCATTACCACTCAGCCTCACTATCTCACCCTTTTACAACCTCCCGAATTCAGGGATCGTTCTGACGGGACTGAGGCGAGCAGCCGGAGGGCTATCTGAGTCCTGTCATTAATATCAGAGTTTATACATCACCAGTCAGCAGAGCGTCCTTTTAGCGATTCCATGTCCAGCCTTAGAGATGTCAGCTCTCCGTGTTCAGCAGTCTTCAGGAGGGTTCCGCCAGCGGCGAGGGGGATTTCGATCAGCGTCTTGCAGCCTCGTCCCTGGAAGCCGATCGCCTGTCGCGCTTCAGGTAGTCTTCCGCCTGCTGTGGATTATTAAAGATGTGTTTATTTTTATTTATTTTTTGGTTTTTGTAGAGCGCGTAGTCACCCTTGAGTATCCCAGCGCTAAAACCTCGAACTCCTAACGGGGGGGCAACGGGAGATGGAAGAAAGATCAGGGGAAAAGGAGGGTTTTGAGGGACTTTCTAAATCGAAGGAGGTTTGGTTCAGCTCTGAGGTTCGAGGGTAGAGCTTTTCATTTTCTGGCCGTGTTCACCGAGAATCTGCGGCCGCCTATGCGGGTTTTCTTCACCCTGGGGACAACAATGAGGTTTTCCTGTTCGGACCGAAGCGCTCTCGACGGTCTGTATGGAGTGATCCAGGAGCTCAGAATGGGGGGACCCGCGTTGTTCAGGACCTTGTGTGCCAGACAGAGGGCCTTGAAAACGACTCTTTCCCTCACGGGGAGCCAGTGAAGTTTTTTCAGGGCAGGCTTGGCCGAAGTTCTTGCTGGGGTGTTTGTGAGCAAGCGGGCTGCGGCATTTTGGGTTTTTTGTAGTGTTTGCAAGGTGGCTTCTGGCGCCCCGAGGTAAATGGCATTACTGTAATCCAGCCTTGCTAGCACTAAACCTTGAATTAGCAGAAGACGGGACTGGAATGGCAGTAGGGGGAGCACTTTTCTACAAGATCTCAGGAGCCCATAGCAGATGCCTGCTGTTTTCCTGGCCTGTGTCCGGAAAGTGAGGTCTGTCTCTAGCCACACTCCCAGACTCTTAACCTCTGTCTTAGGGGAGGGGGGGTCACCCATACATGCGGGCCAGATGTTAGGAGGGAGACTCGGGGTTTTGTGTCCGAGCAGCAAGATCTCTGTCTTTGACCCGTTAAGCTTTAGGTCAGAATCGCCCATCCATTGATGGACGGTGGACAGGCAGTCTTGCAGGTTGGAGGGCTGTAGCTTGGGGTGGGAGAGGGTCACCACCAGCTGAGTGTCGTCAGCGTAGCTGACGATCGTGACTCCGAAAGGGGCGACCAGCTCCTCCAGTGGGGCCATATACACGTTAAAAAGTGTGGGGCTCAGTGAGGAGCCCTGAGGTACTCCACACCGGAGGGGGATTGCGGGAGACCGGCTTTCTCCTTCCCAGACTTGGAAGGAGCGTCGGGAGAGAAAGGATGTGAGCCATCTCAGCGCACTGTCTTGTACGCCAGTGCTCTCCAGGCGCTGGACTAGGACCTGGTGGCTGACAGTGTCGAATGCTGCGCTGAGGTCCAGGAGGACCACTGCCACTGATCCTCCTGTATCCATGATTTCCCTCGCTTTTTCTACTGCCGCCAGGAGGGCGGTGTCTGTGCCCTGACCTGGTCTGAAACCTGTTTGGGAGTTCTTTAGGCAGTGGTTTGTTTCCAGGAAGTGGGACAATTTTTTGTTTGCGAGCTTCTCTGCGACCTTACCTATCCAGGGGAGGAGCGAGATGGGTCGATAATTGGATACGTCCGTGGGGTCTAGTGACGGCTTCTTCAGCAGACCTTTAACAACGGCCTCCTTCCAGCTTTGTGGGACTATTCCTTGGGAAAAAGAGGTGTTAATGAGGGCCGTGAGTCTAGCTGTGATGGTTCGTGCTATGTTTTTCGTGAACCGTATGGGGACTGAGTCACTAGGGGCTCCGCTTTTCGTGGCTGCTAGAGTGGTTGCCACTTCTTCTGAGACTGGTCCGAATGCGGTTAAACAAGGGGATTCAGGTTTGTCCATGGGATTGCCAGACGTGAGGGTACACTTCTTAGCGATTCCAGGGGTGGCCTGGTTAGTAGCAGGTAGGGAGGATAGGATTTTCTTGATTTTGCTATCGAAGAAATTGGCCAGGTTCATTTGTGTTGGCGTCCTCGGTGGTGTATCCGCAGCCTACCAGGGTATAACATCACATACTGAATGCCTTGGGACTGCAGCTTTTTCTTCACAGCAAGAAATTTGCGTCGGGCCTCCTGCACTGTTTGGGTGAAGTCAGGGTAGAAGGATAAAGTTGTGTTCTCGTACTTCACTTCCCCTTTTTCTCTCGCTAACCGCAGCAGTGTGTCTCTATTGCGATAATTTAAAAATCGCATTATTACCGGGCGTGGAGGAGCGCCCGGGGGAGGCTTCGTCGCTAATGATCTGTGGGCCCTTTCAATGACCAGCTGGGCAGAGAACGCGTCTTTCCGGAATAGGCCCGTGATGAGGTGCTCCATGAAGTCTTCCAGCCAGCCTGTATTGGTGGTTTCGGCCAGGCCAAGCATGCGGACGTTGTTTCTCCTGGAGCGAGCTTTCAACGCCACGTTCTTATCAGCTATAACTTTCAAAAGCTTATCCATTTCCGACATATGCTGTTTACTCGCCCCCTCTCCATCCTCCAGGTCCGACACCCTATGTTCTGCTTCTTTCAGCCGCTCTTCGTGCTTGTACAGTTTAGCAACGGAGTTATCCAGCCTGTGGCTCATCAAGTCAATTTTCGCGTCTATGGAGATGAGACTCTGCTCCATACCCACCAGCAAGGCCTACCACCCCTCCTCTCTTGTCTCCGGAGGGTCATCGTCATGCTGATCCTTAGATGCGGAGGTGGGAGCCTTTCGGGCGTCGACCGCCAGCTTGGACTGTCGTGGGTCCGTTCTATCCATGCCAGCAAAGTGTCCACAGTCTGATCTCGGAGGGGTAGTCGCCCAATCTACTGTCCCACACGCCCAAGTCCTACCCTCGTTAACTGCAGGTCGCCAGCTCCGATATCCCCTGTTGAGCCCACTCGCAGGTGACAACAGCTTATTGGTAATAATTCCTGGCCCCAGGGTTCCTGCAGCTTTTAATCTCAGTATTTGCCCTCCTTCTCTGCACCTGGGCACCGACATCTCACACTGCTAGCGTTCACTGGCCTTCGGTTCCTACAGAGACCCTTTACAATGTCCCGGCCCGGTACACTGAATTGGGGTGATGTTCCCCCCGCAGGTTCAAAGTCATTGTATATGGGCACCCCCAGGGCATAGGCGTGTTGAGTCTGCCACCGCCTAGCTAACCTAACTCACCCCAAGGTATCCCTTTAATAGTGGGGGAGTGAGGAAGATTAAAAGCTATGGGAAGGGGCAATCAGGATATTGTGGTCCTATGACCTTAAGCTAAAAGCGCCGACATGTTTCTGCCCAACTCTATTGGCCTATATTGGCCTATATTGGTTCTGGGCATTCTTCAGGGCAATACTAGAGAAGAGATCTCCCAGTAACGTCATCTTGTAAATTATACAGGTGGATGAGTGTTATGCTAAAGGTCAACTTCAGTAGGCAAACAAAAAAAATTTACTTGTTGTGTAAAGGATTTACCTAGGAACAGAAAGCACAAAACGAACAGTAGCATGATTACATTTTCAGGTTGCTCGAGACTCCTAAATCATGACATAGTGGCAGACAAAAGTCATCTATATTTTTGTCTTATGTTCTGCCTGATTGACAATTTCTCTACAGGCTAAGCATTTCATATTTTATATTGTACTTTTTGCGCGTCCACGTTTCGGATTAATCTTATAAATAGGCCTCAGTAGATGCAATAAAAAGCAGTGAGAAATAATATGAGATTTTCAATGTAACCGCTAAAAAGACACAGAAACACAGAGGGACAGCAACCGTTGGAGGCTGAATAGTCTTGACATGCAAAATTACAAACACACAAGACAGAGCGCATAAAGATAAGAGCACCAGAACGGGTAATCTGTCATTTGTGACAGCGTTCGTTTCAGTCTTCATTTCAGTCGATAGCCGGTAGACTGGTCATACTTACTGCATCAGGGGTTCCCACCCGCAGAAATCCTGTCTGACCTGACCGCTCTCCTTGGCTGGTTGTGTGCTTTGTGTGCGGGACTCATATCTGCCCGGTGCTCACCTACTCACGCTCAATTTCCAGTCAAGTGACCCAAGTGGCATGATTACGCTTGGATTTTTGACTCACTGAATCAATGAAAGAGAATGTGGGGGTGACCCAATTTTAAGGATATTGAGCACAGCTTGGATTAGTTAATGTTGCTGTGCTTCACCCTGTAGTTAGTGTCATGACTGTGTACCTAGCATTCTTGGGCGTGGCACACGTCATGGCGCCGCTCGATGTATGGGCTTGCAGACTCCCAAACTGACAACTCAACGACCACCAGAAGACAACACAACACTATCAGTTCTTCTGCCCGCCAAGGAGACCCTACCCAGAAGCAACCCACCTCCCCTAAAAAAGACACGGACTGCCGCCTCACCCGTATTGAAAGCCAAGTCGCCATTATAATAAAGTGCCTGAATCATATCCTAACCAACCTCTTGACACTCCACAATCCCCCCTAATCACTCACTCCACCCCCACTTCCCATACCCCCACACACCCTAGGCCTCCCAAGGCCCTGCCCCCTAGCCAGTACCCTTGCTCTTCCTCGACCCATGCCCCGAGACCGAATAGAACTGTGGAAGCCATGTCCTCGGAGGAAGCGCTCGAGCTGGCCACCTCATATACCACCCCTTCCACTCACGTACTGCAATCCCAGATTCAGGTAATCACCAGGTTCAGAAGTGAACACTCCTTCCGAAACCCCCAGATCCCCAGCCTCCCTCATCAACATCCCTTCTGAACCAAAAGAAGAGACACCCTGTACTAACTGCATGCTCATAAACTGCAGATCTGCCACAAAACATGCTACCGAGCTTGCAGAATCCATTCTTAACCATGACAGAAATATAGCCTTCATCACCGATACCTGGCTCAATGCCTCCTCTCCTCCTATCTTGGATATGCTCGTACCCCTAGGCTTCTCTATCATCAACAAAGATAGAAAAGACCAAAAAGGCGGAGGCTTGGCAATCATTCACAACAACAACCTCTCAGTGTCCGAAATTGATACCTTCAATTACAACTCCTTCGAATGCCTAACCGCCAACATCAAAACCACCAACAACTATCTACTACACTGCCACCTCCTGTACCATCCCCAGGCAACACCGTCATGTTCTCGGAACACCTGTCAGACCTGATCGCCCACTGCTTCCTCCGAGACAGCAACAACCTCATTCTAGGAGACCTCAACCTCCACTGGAATGATAAGAACAGCGCTCCAGTACAAAACCTGAACGAGCTATTACATTCCAACAACCTTATCCAGCACTGCTCAAAAGAAACTCATAACAAAGGGGCAATCCTGGATGCCATTATCGCCCAACACATCGCAATTACTATAGACCACATCCTTCCGGTCGACTGGTCAGACCACCACCTAATCCTATTCCACATCTCCCAACCGATCATGTGTCAACCCTCCACCACAGACCCCCCTACATGGTCTAGAAACCTAACGCAGATCAACACATGTGACTTAGAAGAAAAAATATCCTCCCTCCTGCCCATCTCAACGGACGGCCTCTCAACTACAGAACTCACATCCCACTACAAAATAACCATGTAATCCATCTTAGACCAACTAGCTCCTGTGAAACTGAATAATCCCAGGAACATCCCCTGCAGATCCTGGTTCAACAAGGACATCAACGAAGAAAGGAGGCAACTCAGAGCCACAGAACGTCTCTGGAGAAAGAATCCCTCCTCCAGCCGCTGCAAAGAACTCAAATCAGCAAGAAGAGGCGGAAGCCGGGGGCTGTAAAAGCTTATTATCTCAAACCTGTGACAAAGTGCTATTTTAAAATACGGCGCTTCACGCTTATTTTAATATAAATCTTTTTTTTTTTAAAACATATTGTGTGTAATAATTGTTGGTGCGATTTTAGACTACGTAACTTTGCACTTGTTTGGCCCTACCTTCATAAACGCCATTCCCGACCTCCACTCCCTGCACAGCCGATTCAGGGCTGGTGAGAGAGAGGGGCAGGCGCCATCTTGGGGGTACAAAGGGGTAGCGCTCTAGCTGCTGCCTGACTCCCGCCCTTCCCTCCCTTTTTTCTATAACATGGTGTACCGGGGAGCAGCCATCAAACCCCCAGAGTAGGTCAAATGGACCCCCGAGTGGGGATTCAGCCTGTGACCCGACCCCCTCTTGTTTCGGCAGAACGCAGAGTGGAGCTGTACGGGAATTCCCCGAGATGACGACGAAAGTGTCGCTGGTCCCTTTAATTGGGAACGCTTGGAAGAAGAAGAGGAGCCTAATGAAGCGTCAAATGCGGAAGTCAGAGGCGCACAGGTGTGCTTGTTCACCGGAGGAGTTGACGGGAGCGGAGAGGTGTCTGAAGAGTTGGTGAGCATATCGGAGGAGGAGGACGAAGGAGAGAAAGCCGAAAGAACAGCAGGCGGGAGGAGGGGATGAGAACCGTCGGCGGCGCGGGAGCCAGGAGGCCATCGGCACCACGAGCCGCCCAGCCGCACGCCTGGAGGTGTGTGGCTAGGCGAGGTACAAAATCGGATCGCGGGTTGGGTAGAGAGAAGGGGAAGGTCTGTCCCGTGACCCAAGACCCCGTGTTGTCTCCCGGTTACCTGTACCCTCACGACTCACCTCTGCACGCCCGTTTAGGACTGTATAGCACATGGTGTTCCTTCACTGCCCTTTCCCTGTATTGGCCCGGAGAGCGGACCGGTTTCTGAATCTGTCCTCTTTTTCCTTCCTCCACATACTGCTGTTGCACCACCATCACGGAGGGGTAAGAAGAAAAGTCCAGACGGAGCCCGCGGCGCAGCCCCAGAGACGAGAGCAACCGCCCAGAAAGGAGAAGACTGTGAAATCGTTCCCCTAGAAGGTCTCCCTGAAGAAAGGCCAGTACAGATTATCTGTTGTCACAAATAAAACCACCTGCAACAAAAACACGTCTCCTGCCCTTCCCTGTGCAACCCGCTACACATGGCTACTACTTTCTGTTGGCAAGCCCGCCTGCGCCCGCCCGCGACCGGACGGGGCCAGGGGCCACATCCCCTGCTCCCCTCACAGGGCCTCACAATACCTATAGCTCAAGCGATCTGCATAGATTAAGAACACACACTAGGAAGCCGTGTTTTCATATTTACCATCCCTTAGATATGCCTACTCTGTGCCAGCAATGTAAAACCCAACTCAAACCCCCATCCCCCTCCAAGAGCCAACAGACATATAAAATGTATCTTCTCAACTGTAGGTCCCTCCCCAAGCATCACACAGAAATATTTTTATTGCTCGATGACATTAAACCGGATGCTATATTTCTAACCGAAACGTGGCTTACCCCGTATTCAGAACCTGATGTAGTACAAGCCTTGCCGCAGGACTACCAAATAGCTAGATTAGATCGCCCTCATGGGAAAGGCGGCGGCCTGGCAATCATATTCAGAGCATACTATGCCTGTCGATGCTCCCTGAATCCCTTCCTAGACTGCGAAAGCATGTCCTTTTGTTTAGAGTTCTCTCCGAACATTAGTTTTTCAGGGGCACTTATTTACCGCCCACCAGGGCCTGTAAAACAGTTTCATACATCCCTGCCTTCGGGAGTTGTGGATCTGGCCTCCTCCCCTTCCAACTTTACGCTGCTAGGTGACCTAAACATTCACCTTGACGATACAACAGATGCTATGGCTCAAGAGCTAATTGCATATCTCTCCGCACTACAGATGGACCAACTTGTTCTATCACCCACGCATATTAAAGGCCATCTGTTAGACCCGGTGTTTAGCAACTGTACTAATTTGAAGGTGGAAACTCCAGTTGCCCTCCCATGGACGGATCATTGGCTAGTCCCCTTTTTGTGGAAAATCCACAATACCTCTGCACTTACACCAGGACTACGGAAAGCACGGAACTGGACGAGACTCTCACTAGACCAGTGGGTCCATGAGTTAGAGACCACAAGTCCATCAATCACTCAAGATCCCCTAATAGCAAAAGCCAAGTTTAATAACTGGATAACACAATCGCTCAATACCGTACTGCCCATCAAAAAAACTACCTTAAAAAGATCCAGAGTCACTGCTCCCTGGTACTCAGCGGAGCTTAGGGAGAAAAAATGCCAGTGCAAGAGACTAGAAAGAAAATGGCGCCTGGGGTACGCCGAGACAGAAAAAACCATCTACAGAGAAGCCATCAGAAATTATAAAAAAGAGATAAAGAGCGCTCAAGCTGTGTATTATACACAAAAAATCTCGGAAGCAAGCTCCAATGCAAATGAGATCTATCAGATCGTGAAAAGCCTTACCAAACTCCCTCAACCCCCTTCAACCAATAATAATCCACAAGCTCGCTGTGACGACCTAGCGGATTTTTTTTCTCCATAAAATCGATCTCATCTACTCATCCTTCCCGGACAGTGATTTAAATGGACCAGTGGATACCCCGCCGACTTTTGTACAGGGCACCCTGTGTAGCCGGTCACCCTCGTTAGGTGAGATTCCCCTGATAAAACCAGAATCTCTGGCCACTCTAATGACGCAAGTGAAATCAGGATCCCCTAGTGACCCTGCCTCCCTACGCATATTGGTGACCGCTACTTGGACCATTCTTCCCATCCTGCTAGAAGTACTTAACGCCTCAATTGCTACTAGCATGGTCTCACCTGTGTGGAAACAGGCTATGGTGCGGGCGCTTGTAAAGAAACCCAATATGGATATTGACAATCTCAGCAACTACCGCCCCATCTCCCTGCTCCCATGGGCTAGCAAAATTGTAGAGAAATATATAAATGGACTTTTAACAAATTTCCTTGAGATTAATCAGCTGCTTGCCCTGTCGCAAGACGGGCTTCCGCCCCAAACATGGAACGGAAACGGTCCTGTTGGAAGTCATGGAGGAAACTAGAAAAATCTTGGATCGAGGAGGATCAGTGGCAGTCATCCTCCTCGATCTAAGCGCTGCTTTTGACACTGTAAATTATAAAACCTTACTGCAGCGTCTCTGTGATACTGGAATATCAGGTAGGGCGCTGGAATGGCTCAAGTCCTTTCTTAGCGATAGAACCTTCCAGGTATATGAAGGAAACAATATCTCCTCCAGCAAACCCCTGGGCTGCGGAGTCCCACAGGGCTCTTCTTTGAGCCCGACGTTGTTTAACGTCTGTATTGGACCGCTGGCTGCGATCGTCTGTCCGTATGGTGTTAAGATAGTCACCTATGCGGACGATACTCAGCTGGTGGTCTCTCTGGAACAGGAATATGACTCTCCAGCCAAAGTGGACCTGGTGGGCTGCCTGGAGAAACTAAAAAGCTGGATGACTCTGTCTTGTCTCAAGCTTAATGGAGACAAGACAGAGCTCATGCTGCTGGGTAATGCAGCCCCAGCATCAATCAGTTCCATCTGGCCATCCAATCTAGGCCCGCCACCCGTACCTAAGAACACTATTAAGAGTCTGGGTATCTGGCTTGATAAGCCCTTTACATTTGACTATCAAGCAACTATGCTAGCCGCCACCTGCTTCGGCCTACTCAGAATTCTGAAGAAAATTCTTCCCCTACTACCTTTCGAAGCCAGACAAACGGTGATACAGGGCTTGATCCAATCACGTTTGGATTTTGGTAATGCCCTTTATCTAGGAGCCCCTGATTTTACTCTGCGAAAATTGCAGAAAATCCAAAACTGCGCCGCCCGCACGCTACTTCAAATCCCTAGTAGGACGTCTGCTAAACCTGGCCTGAAAAAACTGCACTGGCTTCCCGTTAAGGACAGAATTAGCTTCAAGTCCCTATGTATTGCCCATCAGGCTTTTTGTGAAACCGGTCAAGCAATCAACATCCCTCTAATCACCCAGTATCATCCCAGAAGACTACTACGATCAGCCAATGCCTTTTTGGCTGTGGTACCCAAAATCAGAAGAACCAGAGCGGGAGGTCGTTCCTTCTCTTTAAATGTTGCTAAGTTGTAGAATGCTCCTCCCTTTCATCTAAGGTCCAATTCGGAATTGACATCTTTTCGAAAACAACAAAAAACATTCCTATTTAATAAGTAAAGCCCTCCCCAGCTCTATGCCTCGTCAGATAACACCCTCAGTCTTAGCGCTTGGACGCCTCAGGGCAACTATGTGCGCTCTATAAAAATTATTTTCATTTCAAAGTACAAAAAGCATATCAATAATGGAAAAAACAACTTTTTCTGTACCGCTCTGGACAAGGCTAAAAACAGACCAAAATAACTCTTTGACATCATCAAAAAAGCAACGTCCAAGCCAACTTCTTTTTTTTTTATTTCACAAAAATTTTTATTGAGAGAGCTTGGTAGTGATATAAACAGAACATATAATAGCAGATAAAGTCCATGGTACAGGTACATAATAAATCGAGAAGCGGTGAAGTAACATAATATGAAGTAACATAACATGAGGGGAGAAAGTAAATAAAGAAATAAAGAAAAATGACAGTTAAGCATCAAAACCGTACAACACGAAGGCATATGTCAGCAGGCAGATAGATCAGCCATATAGCGCAGTAGGGTGAAACACGTCCATCAAATAACATATTGAGAAGTTGATTACGAAATCAGAGTTTAGATGTCTCACGGAGGCTTGAAGAGATCAAAGTGAGCGTCAAGTGAGGCCCATATTTTCCTATGTTGTGGACGCCAGGGGTGAGAGGCAAGGGCAATGGTATCGGCACCCCTGAGATTAGAAACCCAGCTGAGCCAATGGGGGAAGGAGGCTTTGGCTGTATTTTTCCAGTTGGACGTTATGATTTTAACCGCTGCTGTCAGCAAAAGATCAAGTAGGGCTTTGTCATTTTCATATAAAGTGACAGCTTTGGAAGAACCCATAACTAGAGTAGCAAATTCTCTCGGGAGAGAGACGTGTAGGGTTTTGTTAACAAAGTCAAATATCCTGTCCCAGTAGGTGGCAACCTGGGGGCATTTAAATATTAGGTGTTCAAGGTCTCCTCCCGATTCCAAGCAGTTCCAGCAGAAATCATTGTCTTTTATGTTGTGCAGGAAAAGTCTCCTAGGGGTCCAAAAGGCTTTGTGTAGGAGCCAGAATTTAGTTTGGGACAGAGTCGGGCTAATTTTGTGTCTTGTGGTCGATTCCCAAATTCTGGCCCACTCGCTTTCAGAAGTGGGAGTGGAAGAATATGATTCCCAGTAAGATTGTACTGCAGAGACCAGGTTAGATTTCTGTGGTTTGATCATTTTGTACATTCTGGAAACCTGATGGCCAAGTCTATTAAGGGTGGATAAAAGGCTAGGGAGTGAGGAGGGTGTGTTGCCCAAGTTTGCTTTGGTTAGGGCCACCTTAATTTATAGAAAATAGTAGAAGTCAATATTCTCGAGTTGGAATCTATCCTGTAAGTCCTTGAATGTGAGTGGTGTTTGGCCCTCGTAAAGTTGGTGAGGGAAGTGTATTCCCTTCCTGATCCAAGAAGGATTATACAACGGTTTTCCTCTGTATGTTATAGTGTTATTCTGCCATAGAGATTCCCATTTTGAATTGCGAAATTGATGGGGTAGAGATTTACTTATATGGAGGAGGGAGTTCTTAGTGTTTTTAAATATGATATTAGAATCAATATTGGGACGCACTTTGATGGTAAGGAGGGAGGAGGGGTCAAGCCCTTCCACCAGGGATTTTTCGACGTTCAACCACACGGGTGTGTACTCAGGTTGTGGTGTGAGCCAAATCGCACCTTGCCTAGCCAGGAAGGCGGTCTGGTAAAGTCTAAAGTCGGCCAGATTGACACCTCCCAAGGATTTATCGAGTCTTAGTTTTTTCATGCTGATCCTGGCTTTTTACCTTGCCAGAGGAAGGAGGAAATTACCTTATCTAGTTTAGAGTGGAAATCGTTAGAGAGTGTTAGGGGAAGCATTGAACTCAGGTAATTGACCAATGGAGAGATCATCATTTTTATCGTCTCTATCCGACCCCACCATGTGATGAATCGCGGCGACCAACCATCCAGGATTCTTTTAATTTTCGCTAGTGTGGTCGATTCATTGTGTTTGAGTGTACTTAGTATGTTGTCAGTGAATTCTATTCCTAGATATTTTATGACATCCGGTTGCCAGGCTAGTCCTGAAGCTCCAAGGACATCTTTGGTAGTATGTACATTAAGTGGTTTGACTTTAACGAACAAATCCCCTAGATCGAACTACCACTTGACATCATTCTCCATCCTGCCGGCATAAACTGCACCCCAGCAATCAAAACTACCCCTAGAGGGCGACCCATATGTACCTGGAATTCCTTTGACCCCATCCCTGAAGCTGAGATCCTCAATTTAATCTCTTCCTCCAAGCCCTCATCCCACAACCTCGACCCTATACCCTCCCAAATGGACAAAGAGCTGAAACTCTCCCTCGCTCCACTTTGGTGCAAAATCATAAACAGCTCCCTAAAAACTGGCATCATACCAGATTGCCTCAAAGTCGGACAAGTCACACCTCTTCTGAAGAAACCAGGCCTAGATACTAACGACCTGAATAATTTCAGACCTGTCTCCAATCTCCCCTTCCTAGTCAAAATCCTCAAAAAATGTGTTCTCCGTCAACTGAACAAACATATCGACAACATTAATTGACTAGACCATCACCAATGAAGCTTTAGAAAAGGCTGTAGCACCGAAACTGCAATCCTCAACATCGTGGATGACATCCTCAACTCCCTTGACTCAGACCATTGCTGCCTACTCATCCTCCTAGACTTGTCAGCAGCCTTTGACACGGTTGATCACATTTTACACATGAAGGCTCTCAAAGACCGGGTAGGTGCAGATGAAGTGGTTCTCCAATGGTTCTCTTTCTTCTTTCAAAATTGCTCCCAAAGGGTAAAAATCAAATCCTTTACATCTGACCTTCTCCCCGTGAACAGAGGTGTCCCCCAAGGATCCGTTCTCTCCACTCAATTCTTTAACATATATCTGTATCTACTCACCACCATTCTGAAAAAAGTCAACAACCATTTCCATTTATATGCAGATGACACCCAGGTCTACTTGGAAACCTCCTCCTTTAATGACATTCTAAGACTCAACAATACTCTCAGAGAAGTCCAAGAATGGCTATCAACTAACCACCTTAAACTCAATCAGGAAAAAAACGAAATCCTCCTCATCTCCAACAAGGAAGGAAACCCGTAAATCGCTGAATGGCTGAAAGCAATCGATTCCCTCAACAGGAATCTCACCCTGGCAAACTCGGTAAAATCACTTGGAATCACCCTTGACCACAAACTATCCATTACCAACCAAATCAAGAACTCCGCTAAGAGCGCCTTCCTCAATCTGAAGTTTCTTAATAAAATCAAACCCCACATTCCACCTATGGACCTCAAACAAGCCACCCAATCACTGGTGTTGTCTAGACTGGACTACGGGAACGCAGTCCTCTCCGGTACAGCTCTCTCCCACCAAGCGCCACTCAAAACTACCCTCAATGCAGCTGCCAGAATGGTCACCAGAGTCAACATTTTTTACCATATATCTCCTGCACTCCGCGTTCTAAAATGGCTCCCAGTAGAAATGCGTGCCAGCTTCAGAACTGCCTGCCTCACACACAAAGCCCTGCACTCAGGGAAACCGGAATACCTGGCCTCTAAACTTAAGAAAGCCGGCCAGTCTAGAAGTCTCAGGAGTTCCAACTCCCTCCTACTTATCCCCCTGAAAATGCGCAAACAATAAACTGCAGCCCGCTCCTTGGCAGGTAACGCTCCTAAAATCTGGAACTCCATCCCTGTTGACATCAGAACTACCCCCTCCTTTCCAAAATTCAAAAGCCTCCTAAAAGTCCTTTACCTCAACTGTGCCTTCCCGAACTCAATTCCTTGACTTACATGTCTCCATCTGGCAGTCACATGACATTGTGCACACACTGCCTACCTCATCCCCTCTCCCCAACCCATTGCCTTGGTTCATCGCCGCTCAGAGAAAATTTCAGCCTAAAACTTTGTCTATGCAGCGAGATTACCTCTAGACCTTTCCACCTCAATGGCGCACCTCAGACCCCTAGACCTCTCCACCTCATCGACGCACCTCAGACGCTCAGCACAATTGTAACTTTTTAAACACTTAAGAATACGTCTATTTTGTTCTATTACCCTGTATTTGACTTCTCTCCCTCCTGCTGTAAAGCGCTCCGATACCTTTGGGTCTGGTCAGCGCTATAAAAACTTCTTAAATAAAAAAAAAAATGTGTTGTCTATCAGTCATGGCAGAGCATTATGGGATATGGAGTCCTACACCATGCACTAGATTGGAGAGACACTCCTAACTCTATTTTTAGTGCCATAAGAATGGTAGACGTTTCGAAGGTAGGTTTTAAGCTTGGTTTATTGTAATGGGAGGACGTTTTGGAAGTAGTTTCAAATGTATTTGTCACAAGAGGCATGCTAGATCGTTTATAATAAAGCGGGGGATTATACACCATATATGTGGGCTGCCAGCCTAATTTTAGCCCCCATTTCATCTGTTTTATGGAGGATACTTTAAAAAGTATTGTGACAATGGTAGACACTCGTATGTATTACGTGTGACAAGATCATGAGTCATTTGGCAGTGTTGTGGCCCGGGTCAGTTTCTCAATGATTGACTATCTGTGATTGGAACCAATCTGTGAATTGTGATAACGCTTCCAAAATGGAACCAATACCTCTGACCCTGTCACCAGGCAGGTCGCTCCCCCCAACCGCCACGCAGCCCCCTGTGTTATCGGACCTCCTTCCTGCCGTTTTGCCGCTTTTCACCATTTTGACTGCTGTCCCTGTAATTTCTGTACCCCGTGCTCGCATTTCTGTGCCCCTGTGATTAATTTCTGTACCCCTGTGTGATCGGACCTCCGTCTTACCGCTTTTCGCCACTTGACTGCTTTCCCCTTCATTTCTGTACACCTGTGCTCGCATTTCTGTGCCCCCTTTTTTTTCTGTTCCCCCCCCTCCCTCTGTGACCCTCGCCGCTTCTCCCGCCGCCTTTTCCCGCCGTTTTTGCCCCACCGCTGAGCCCCTGCGGCCCCACCCCCTTCTCTCCCATTGGCCGCCCGCTCCCATCTCCCAGCTGCTCCTCCCTCCCTCTGCCCCTCATATGGAGGCCGCGAAGCGGTGGTAGAGAGCGACCTCTGACCCTGTGACCAGGCAGATCGCTCCCCCCAACTGCCACGCAGCCCCCTGTGTGATCGGACCTCCATCCTGCCGTTTTGCCGCTTTTCGCCATTTTGACTGCTGTCCCTGTCATTTCTGTACTCCTGTGCTTGCATTTCTGTGCCCCTGTGATTCATTTCTGTACCCCTGTGCCCCCTGTGTGATCGGACCTCCGTCTTGCTGCTTTTCGCCACTTGACTGGTTTTCGCCACTTGACTGCTTTTCCCTTCATTTCTGTACCCCTGTTCTCGCATTTCTGTGCCCCCCTTTTTTTTCTGTTTCCCCCCCCCCCCTCCGTGACCCTCGCCGCTTCTCCCGCAGTCTTTTCCTGCTGTTTTTGCCCCGCCGCTGAGCCCCTGCTGCCTCACCCCCTTCTCTCCCATTGGCCGCCCCGCTCCCACCTCCCAGCTGTTCCTCCCACTCTTTGCCCCTCATATGGAGGCTGCGAAGCGCGCGCGCAGTGGACGCGCGCAGCGGGCGCGCCAATGGCACGCCTAAGGCAAGCCTGTCAGCGCCCGTCCACACCTGGACCGCGCCCAGCGCCATAACCACTGGACCCCGCCGGAACCAGCCCACCCGACGGAGCTACGACGCCACCACCCTGCTCGCACTCAACACCGGCCGACAGCCAACCTGCTACCGAGCCACCCCGAAACGCACCTACGGAGCGTTCACTTGCTGCGCCTGCAAGTTCACCAACCTCCGGACCAGCACCGCACCCACCAGGCCAGGCACCAGCAACAACCACCTCAAGTGTATCCTGCTCAACACCCGCTCCGTCCACAAACATGCCATCGAACTCTGGGACCTCCTTGACTCCACAGCGCCGGACATTGCCTTCCTCACGGAAACCTAGATGAACGCCTCCTCAGCACACGACATCGCCATAGCCATCCCGGATGGCTACAAGATCATCCGGAAGGACCGCGTCAACCAAACCGGAGGGGGCATCGCCATTGTCCACAGAAACACCATCCACATCACGACCGACAACAACAACGCCATCACCACCGCCGAGCACCTCCACTTCAAGATACACACCGACCCCAAGACCACCCTCAGAGGGACCGTCATCTACAGACCCCCGGGACCACGCACCCACTCCAGCGAAGCCATCGCAGACTTCATCAGCCCTTTCGCTCTCGCCTCCTCCGACTACATCCTCCTAGGGGACCTCAACTTCCACCTGGAGAACAACAAGGACAACAACATCACCTCCCTGCTAGACAACCTCGGACTCAAGCAACTGGTCAACACCCCCACCCGCCGATCCGGCCACACGCTCGACCCAGTCTTCTCCTCCAGCAACCACGTCTCCTTTAACCACGCCACCAAACTCCACTGGACCGATCACAGCTGCATCCATTTCAACTTCAGGAATATAACTACCCACCTCCAACCGCAACAAGCCCCCCGAAGATGTTGGAGCAAGATCACCACCGACCAGCTCACCACCGACCAGCTCACCACCTCCCTGAGCCAAAACCCACCCACCAACTCCACAGACCCCAACGAAGCAGCCCGCAACCTCACACAGTGGATCACTGACTGCGCTGATGCCCTCGCACCACTGAAGAACCCCCCAAGCAACCCTGACAGCAAAAAAGCCTCTTGGTTCACCAACGATCTCAAAGACTCCAAGAAATCCTGCCGTGCCCTCGAGAAAGCCTGGCGCCACGACCAATCAGCGGAAAACATGGCATCCCTCAAGAACGCCATCCGCGAACACCACCAGCTGATCCGCTCCACCAAAAGGTCATCCTTCAAAGAACGGCTGGACAACAACGCCCACAACAACAAGGAACTCTTCACCATCGTGAAAGAGCTCTCCAACCCCAACGCTAGCAACAACGTTATCACGCCATCACAAGACCTCTGCAACTCCCTCGCCATGTTCTTCCACCGCAAGATCGCCGATATACACGACAGCTTCGGCCCTCTGACCACAGACCCTACCACCGAACCTGCGCCCCCCACCACCACCCTCTGCACCTGGACCCCCGTCAGCACAGAAGACACAACCCACACAATGAACACCATCCACTCCGGCTCCCCAACCGACCCCTGTCCACACCACATCTTCAACAAAGCGGACTCCATCATCGCACCCCAACTCCGGGACATCGTCAACAACCCCTTCGCATCCGCCACCTTTCCGGGGAGCTGGAAGCACGCGGAGATCAACGCCCTCCTGAAGAAACCCACTGCAGACCCCACCGACCTCAAGAACTTCTGCCCCATCTCGCTCCTCCCCTTCCTCGCAAAAGTCCTCGAGAAAACTGTCAACAAGCAGTTGACCGCCTTCCTCGAGACGAACGGCTCCCTTGACCCATCACAGTCCGGATTCCGAGCAAACCACAGCACCGAGACCGCCCTCATCGCAGCCACCGACGACATCAGGACCCTACTGGACAACGGGGAAACCGCCGGCCTCATCCTCCTCGACCTATCGGCTGCTTTCGACACGGTCTGCCAACGCACCCTGACAACCCGTCTCCACCACGCCGGAATCCAAGGAAAGGCCCTGGAATGGATCACCTCCTTCCTCTCTGACAGAACCCAAAGAGTCCGTCTCCCGCCCTTCCGCGCAGCAGCCAGCAAGATCATCTGCGGCGTACCCCAAGGCTCCTCGCTGAGCCCCACCCTCTTCAATATCTACATGAGCTCCCTCGCAGCCATCGCACGCAAGCACAACCTCAACATGATCTCCTATGCGGACGATACCCAACTAAGTCTCTTCCTCACCAACGACCCCGCCACCGCCAAGGCCAGCTTCCAGGAAGGAATGAAAGACTTTGCAGAATGGATGAAGCTCAGCCGGCTGAAACTGAAACTGAAGACGGAAGTCCTCATCCTCGGCCCATCCATCTCCGCCTGGGACGACTCCTGGTGGCCCCTGGCTCTGGGAATCCCCCCCCCCAAGCCCAAGGAACACGCACGCAACCTGGGCTTCCTCCTCGACTCCTCCCTCACGATGACCAGGCAAGTCAACGCCGTCACCTCTTCCTGCTTCAACACCCTCCGCATGCTCTGAAAGTTCTTCCGCTGGATCCCCACTGGAACCAAGAAGACGGTCACCCAGGCCCTCGTCACCAGCCGGCTGGACTACGGGAACGCTCACTACGTAGGGACCACTGCCAAACTTCAGAAAAGACTCCAGCGCATACAAAACGCATCCGCACGACTCGTCCTGGACATCCCCCGACACAGCCACATCTCCGCCCACCTGAGAGACCTGCACTGGCTCCCCATCAGCAAGAGGATCACGTTCAGTCTCCTCACCCACGCACACAAAGCTCTCCACAACATGGGTCCTGAATACCTCAACAACCGCCTCTCGTTCTACACACCTACCCGCCAGCTCCGCCCCGCCAGCTGCGCCCTCGCCGCCGTTCCATGGATCTGCAGAACCACCACCGGAGGAAGATCCTTCACCTACCTAACGGCCAAGACGTGGAACACCTACGACTGACCCAAGACCATCTCGCCTTCAGGAAGCACCTCAAGACCTGGCTTTTTGAGCAGTAGCAGAACCCCCCCATCCAAGCGCCTTGAGACCCTCGCGGGTGAGTAGCGCAGTCTATAAATTTCGTGATTGATTGATTGAATACCAGAGACTATCAGTCTTCCTGGCGGTAGATTTCCATTTTTGTGGATATTTGGTAAAATTGGTATTCATGGCTCTTTTGCAATAAGATTGGATTTTGTAAAGCCAGGTGGGGTGGGCGATCCTTTTGGGTAGCTGCTGCCAAACTATGGACTACTCTTCCCACCCATATCACTAGTCTTTCCTTCCACACCACCTTCCGCAAGCAACTGAAGACCTGGCTTTTCTCCCTTCCGTTATGCTAGTGAAGGTTCTCTCACCGGTAGTGGCTTTTCTTCAGCTAGCACTTTGACACCCTTGGGTATAATGCGCTTTACAAATCCCCCCCAAAAAATAGGACTCTATCCTTAACCGTAATACTCCACAAAGGAGAGGCAATCTTTGAACGGTATCGCTCTAATCCATTATCTAAAAACATCTAATTATGCCTACACTATCATTGCAGCTTCTTCTACTATCAATCAGGAATGTGCTTCGCATCAGTTCTCAGTACTGAACTACACTTTTGACACTTCTACCCCTCTTCCACAATCAGTTATTTTCCATGGGCTGCATGCTGACACGTGATTGATGTTGGAGTCCACCGAAGATGCACCACCTCTTCTCCTACCAGCGAGCAGAGCTCTAAATCTTGAAAAAGCCTTCTGACTCGGGGATCTCCTCTCCTTCATGGAAAGTGCCACATCCTGTCATGGGAACCAACAATGCCCCTAAGGCATCTTCCCTCCAACCATCCAACATTCTCCTCTACACGTAGTGGGGTATTACCAAATCAGGGCAAATCAAGGGGCAATCAGTATAATTCCCAAAGATAATATCCAACTCATTACACCCTACTATCCACCCCTTTCACTAAACGGATTACACCTATGTGGAAAGCATTCATATAGAGACTGCTGATCCCTTCCATATTTAATCCAACAGGTTAATGGAAGCGTGTATGAATTCCTGGTCAGAATATTCTGTGAACCAACCTCTGACTGCTCTTATGCTGCCCAATCAGACTTTTCTACAGAATCTCCCCAGAGGTCCGGTTACAGCAGTGATGACTAACCCACACTCTAGACCCCACGTCACCACACTTCAGAGATACGGCCCCACCTTCTGGAGCATAAATTATCCAATAAAACTCTCAAGTACTGCTGGAAAAATGTTTAAAAACAACCTTCTTAACAACATCCAGAACAACGAATTGGTGATACCTACTATAGCACAATCAACAGCCATAAAAAGACAGACTTAATTTTCTACTCAAACCCTGCTGCAAAATGGAAAAAAATTGAAAAAACTCTTCCCCCTCCACCTACAAGTTACAAAAGCAGTAAAAATTCCCTTTGGCACTAAACTTACCACTGTTCCTTCTCAGAGTTTCAGAGGGGAGATCTACATATCCATCTTCAGGACGGTTAACACTTTATTTCAAGCAACCGATCATCATCTATATATTTCACTATATCAAAATTGTTTGACCCCCAGAACTCCAATTATCCACCACCGGTCACACTCCCTATGCAAGACAGCACCTGCATGCCCTTCGCTATGCCAACACTAAGACACAGCCACAACAACACAGAGCTCTTTCATGCACTAACTGATCACAATAGCACCAGTCCCAAGCCTAGCTCTCTCACCAGTGACCCCACCTTGGTCAGAACCCCTACTCCCTATATGGAACCCTCCCAACCCACACCTTTCCTCCCCAGTTCCTGCTTCAATGACACTGGCTTCCTCTCAACTAAACTCCACCGCCCTCTCTAGACATGAGACCTACTGAGTGTCCTCCCCATACAGAACAGGATCCCTTCCTGACATACTTACCCAATTTGTCAACCAAATAGAAAAAACATTTGATTAGCTACAGATCTCTCTCAGGTAAAAAGCGATCTTGCGAACCAGGCCAAATTAATATGCAACCCCAATCCGAAGATAGAGAAATTAACTCGACTTAAAATATCTTCTTATGTCAGCCGCCACTTCTGCATGACCTTCATGCCCCTGAACCGCCTGTCTCACAGTCCCTACCAAACTCTCAATCCCCTATCCCCACTTGAAGTGGAATCTCTCTGCAAATCATACAACACAAACACTCAACAAGTGGATCACAAATCTCCATCCTCAATCTCAGTAATCATGAGCACAAACAGAATCCCTCGAGTTAATATACCGCCTAGACCACCTGCTCAACAGACCACGATTCAGACACTGTACACTACATTTAACAACCGAAACTCGCTTTCCTGCATGCTTCTCAAATGTAGATCTGCAGTTAAACATGCTACAGAAATATATCAAACTATTCCCGCCGATGGCACGCTTTCTTACCGGAAACCTGGCTTAACGAACACTCACCCCCATGCTGGACTTGCTTTCTCTTGCTGGCTAATCTATCATAGGCGAGACAGACCTAAATGAATAGGGGGTGGGCCAGCGATGAACATCAAAATGAGATTAGACTCAACACACTAGACTCCATGGACTGCTCAACCTTCTAATATCTTGGAGTTGAACTTGCGATAAAAGGCACATCGCATATCGTACTTCACACTATCTATCACCCCCATGGTGATCGCTTATTCCTCACTGAAGAAGTAACTGGCATAATTACAAAGCTCTTCCTTATTGACATCAAAGATGTGCTCCTAGGTGAGTTCAATCGGCACTGGGATGACACAGAAGACATCATGGTCAGTAATCTCATAAACCTTCTTGAATGAAACGGCCTGAAACAACTCTGCAACGAACAGACCCACAATAAAAGTCCTATGCTAGATGCAATAATTACCAGATACGATCTTGTCTCCCTTCAACATATCATACTCATCGACTGGTCAAACGACCACCTAATACTGTTCTATCTCAAGGCAAACCCATGTCCAGGCCGAGCATCAGCCAATAAACTCAGGAACTTCAAGCAAATCCCACTAACAGATCTAGAATCCATGATCAGGGCTCATCTACACTCTCAACCTCACCATCACTCAGATTATGACCTCACCAAACTCTATAGCTCAGGGACGACTGATGTTCTTGACCAGGTGGCCCCTCTCAAACTAAATAGTTCTAGAGAAGTCAAATCCAGATCCTGATTTAACTCAGATCTTAACAATGAGTGAAGACACCCAAGACTGACCGATAGATTATGGAGACAGAACCCCTCACTGGCACACCTCGCTCTCCTCAGGTCTGAACGTCTCTCCTACAAAAAACAAATCTTTAAGGAAAAAGCCACATTTCTTTTGCAACTAACATGACTGTGCGGAGAACAGACCAAAGGAGTTCTTCAATATAATTAAACAATAAATCACCCTTACCCCCAACACGAAACAATAAACAATAAACACTGTAGAAATAGTCAAACGATTGCTTATCCCAGACTCAAGACTATTACCCATCCTACATCGATCTCCTCCAACTAAAAAACAATGCTAAAAGGACAGATTTCAAACTGATGACAGAACATCAAAAAAACCCGCAAACTGGAAGCCCATATCCCACTCTACTGACCCTCTCCCTTCCACCTTAGTACAGAACCTCAACAATATCATCTCTCCTTTTTTGACCAAAATCATCAATGCCTCTCTTCTGGCAGCTTTCCCGATTCCCTCCAATAGGAAAAGTCACACCTATCCTTAAAAAAACAGACTTCAATAACCATAGCCCGATCACCATCCTTCCATTCCTAGCAAAAACGAACATAAATGTGTCCTGCTACAACAAAACCAGCATATAGGTGAATTCAACCTTCACAACACATTCTATCGTGCTTCAGGAGAGGCTGCAGCATGGAGACTGCTATGCTCAATATTTCTGATGAGATTCACAAATCCTTAGCTGAAGGTGACTCATGCCTCCTTATCCTACTGGACCTATCAGCGGCTTTTTATATGGTAAACCATCCAGCTTTACTCAAGGCCCTCAGGAGTTGCACTGGTATCAACGGCACAGTGTTGAAATGGTTCACATCCTACCTGCAACATTGTTCTCAACCAATAAAAATCAACAGTTGTTACTTGAAGCCTGTTCTAGCACCACAAGGAGTTTCTCAAGATTCAAACCTTTCGCTCGCTCTATTTTATCTCTCACAATTCTTCTGAAACAAGCATAGGTCAAGTATCACCTATATGCTGATGACATACTACTCTACCTTGCACCCCTGAAAGCCCCTCTCAATGAGGCGGCCAGACTCCTCAGAGGAATAAAGCAGTTTGATCATATCTCACCTGCCCTTAAAAGTCTCAACTAGCTTCCGCATGAAGGAAGAAGCAGCTTCAAGACCGCCTGGTTCACCCACAAAGCTCTTCAACCAAAGAAACCAAACTTTCCAGAGCAGGTAGACGACAGGCAATCTTCTCATACACCCTAAGCTGAATAAGAAATCCACCCAGGTGCGTGCCCCCAGGATATTGTACTAGGTCCCCAAAGATCTCTGATCCAACCCTCCTTTTCTTTCTTTAAATGAGACCTTAACTCTTTGCTACTTAACAATTGCTCAACTTGCATACAAGTAATCTACATTTCTTACAGACCATGCCCAACTCTATAGACTCTCTCTGTTTGTAGTCTCCTGACCAAGTCAGTCTCTACTTTGGTATTAAAATCATTACCTTTTTGCTGTATTGTTTATCATTACCTTTTTTTTGCTGTATTGTTATGTACTTGTGGGTTCTCACTATTTTAACAATGTTTAGCATATACCTCCGATTGACTGCATTTGACCTACACGTAACTTCAAATGCATCTCGAATTATCCTATGCGCACTACTTGTAAAGCGCACTGTTACCTTCAAGTCTAGGTAACGCTATATAAAACTCTAAACAAATAAACAAGTAGCACTGTGCAAAATTTCCCATCAAATCCTTCTACCGCTACATCCACTCCGGGCAACCAGAAATAATTTCTTATCCTCTGCTTTGTGGCACTCATACACAGATGGCCTACATAAGCGGTCTCTAAAATCCTTTGGGGGAAACTTCCTTGTAGAATCAATTTATCGCCTCTAACCAACAATCCTCCTTCCAAAGATAGCTCATCCGCCACTTTCCAATAAGATTGCAAAGATGTATCCAAAGTTTTTTTCCCTTGGCTACCCAAATTTCACAAAATTCAGGACCTTGATCAATTCAGCACCTTACCTCACCCAATCACACCATCCCATCATATCGGAGCAAATGACTAAATTTTTAGCTTTGGCAATGATACATTCCTCAATTTCTTCTTGTATATCCACTTCACACAAATTTCTATCAAATGGTAACTGAGACAGAAAGTCTGCTTTAACGTCCTTTCTTTCTTCAATGTGTATCACACTTAAACATACCTCCGATAATTTGACCATGGAGATCTTAATTTTGTTCCAGACAAAGTGGTCTGTGATCTGCCCTTAAACAAAATTTTCTTCCCAGCCATATCTAAACGTGTCAACAACCCAAACATATCAACATTTCTTTTTTTATTACAGAATCTTGATTCAAATTCTTTCGTCCTTCTGGCAGCAAACACTATAGTGACTTTCTTGTCATTCTCCATTTGTGGCAAAACACGGCCCCCTCCCATATGCACAAACATCCACAGTCACAACATTTTTGCATCCTTCCACTCACGACTGTAGTGCGGGAGCAGAGATAGTACGTTGTTTGATGAGAGCAATACTTTGTTGATATATTGAAGACCATTACATTTCTAGATTTGTTTTTAACTGTTACCTTAAAGCATTCAGTCAGATCGCCAATTTAAAAAAAATAAACTTTGCATAGAATTCACAAAGATTTTTTTTAAAAAGACCAGGGTTGCTCCTTATCAGCCAGATGTGGTGCATTTACATTGGCATCAAGAAAGCTGAGTTTGGGTTTAACCCCATCAGATGTCAACACATGGCCTAGGTATCCAACTTAATTTACTCCACTGGATTCCAAGGTGGACAACACTCTTTCAACATATTGGTCATGCGCGTCCTTCGTATCCACAAATATCAACATGTCATCCTGAAATATTGCTGCATTTGAGATGTTCTTGAACATTTTCGTCAAGACCTTCTAAAATACAGATGCAGCTGAGGCCAGCCCAAACTAGAGTGAGGAGGGCTCCTGATGAGACGCCGCTTTAAGATTCATTTGGACTGACCTACAGCACTTACTTCCTCTTTTGCAAGATACTCATAAAGTGAGTATAAAGCAGTGCACTGCGTACAGATTCCCTTTTCTTTAAACATCTCTCATAGTGTAGTACAAATGAATGCAGCATGTACACATTACTTCTTTTGAAAGTCCTCCCTTATTGGATTGTAAGAAATCAGGACACTGTAAGTACCCTTATGGTACAGGTAAAAGCAGTCAGCATGAACAGATGTCTCACAGTGCAGTATAAAGCAGTGCAATGTGCACAGATTCATCATAATATGGTAAAAAGTAGTGAGGTCAACAAGTTTACTTTGTGTATGTCCCTTGTAGTGTATTAAAAAGCAGCACAGAATGCACAGATTTCTTAGTGTAAAGAAAAGCAGTGCAGTGTGTACAGATTGGTCAGTGCAGCAAAAAGCAGTGCAGCCCATATGTTGCCATCACACAGAAACAAAGCTTAGTGTGAACGGATTACCAAGTGTAATAAGATGCAGTGTGTACAGAGTTTCCATAGTGTCGTATAAAGCAGTGCAGAGTCTACAGATTTCTCTGTGCAGTAAGATTCAGTGCAGTGTGCACAGGTCCCTCATATTGTAATATGATGCAGTACAGTATGCATAGATTTCTTACGGTGTAATAAACAGCAGTGCGGTGTGCAAAGACCCCTCATTTTGCAGAAAGAAGCAGTGTGCACAGATTCCTCACAGTGCTGTATAACGCAGTGCTGTGTGCACAGGTCAGAAAGAGTGCAGTAAGATGTAGTGCCATGTGCACATATTTCTCACAGTGCAAAAAAGATGCATTGCAATGTGTAGAGATGCCATTTTTAACACAAATGATGAACACAAACACCCCCAGGGCCGGTTGGACTGCCCCCACAGAGGTCTCCGGATAAAAGAGCCCAGCTCAGCCGGCTCCTGGCAGAGATTTCCTCCAGGATTATTAAGTCTATTTGTGCAAACAAAGCAGAAGGTGCTGACAAACTCCTACCTGAGCAGGAACCTGTGCAGATATTCCCAGCCTCTCTCCTCCTCCTGGGGCTGGAGTGAGGCAGGTAAAGATCTGGGCCTCAGGGGCGCCTGTGAGGGACTGAAATTAAAGATAACGGCACAGACAGGCAGAGGGTTCTTCCTTTAAAGGAGGCTGGACACAGGAAGAGAGGACGGAAATGATGTCAACATCAATACCACTGGTGATGTCTCTGCCGCTGCTCACCAGGAAGAGGAAGGCCCACTCCATTTGATATCATGTGCTCAGCAGATTTCATTAGTAGGTGAGGAGCGCCCTCTGATGGCCACTAACAGAACATCTCCCTCAAGTCTCCAGGAGTGAATACATTGATTGCACTCAAACACGCATTTTGTGTGCAGGAAAGGCCTGGGTTTAAAGATGCCACAGATTGGGTTGCCATCTAAAACCAGCTGAGATGGTCTTAAAACGCACATTACTACAAGCATTGCATAGCTGCCAAGGTTTCGGATTGCAATGTGTGACATTTTCATAATTTCAGTTTAATTACGTGTGACATTTCAATGACTGAGTGACAATTTCTCGCAAGCCAGATCAAGCAATGTAGATGAGGAATATATATATATATATATATATATATATATATATATATATATATATATATATATATATATATATATATATATATATATGCACCAATTTGAGCAGCAAGGCACTCTAAGAAGAAGTTACACCTGCTGAAAGCACCAGAAACTGAAGCCCCAAGTGCCCTTCTAAGCTGATTGTTAAAGAAAACGAGGACTCGGATCTGCACCACTCTCATTGAGAGTGTGCACCGCGCCACTGCAAACAAAAGAATGCTTCTGTACATTTCAGCAAATTCAGTTATTGTAGCAGGGTCAGATTATCTGTTGCAAAACCGGCGCAGTGTGCCTGCCACTTTCTCACCTCCAGCAAAGGAAATAACATAATGACTGTTATAGTGAAGTAGGGAGAGAAGGAGGCGGATGAGAACTGTTTTAAAGATTTGATGTCCCCACTGGAAAGCACCCATCATCGTTCGCTGGGGCACTGAATGTAGACTCTACTACCGACATTTTGAGCAGGTGTTCTGCTTTAATTTCTCCCGCTCTGACAAATGTAAAATAAAGCATTACATTTCTTGATACTCTGCTGCTATACATCTAAAGAGCAAAGGGATATCAGTTTTATTAAGAGCACCTATTGTTTAACGATATCAGAGGTTATAAGTGATGTTTAATTTTACACGTACTTCTATTTGAGGCAAGCGACGAGTGTTGACGGTTCGGCGGCAAAAGGTGCCTTCGCCCCGGGCTGGTACACACAGTCACAGCTACAAGCAGCAGCCCGACCTGAGTCGGTTAACCCCTAGGCTGCGGGACCACGATTATAACTGTATGCACAGAGCACCTAGCAGGCCGAAAGTGGCGAGCAGCAGGGTCAGGACGGCGAGTCAGCAGCCACAAACGCCGGTAGGGACGGGTGAGCTTCACAGAGGCCGAGCCATGCCTGCAGTGCTCCGAGCAGCGGGGTACTCCTCACCTCAGCTGAGCCGGATCTTTTATAATATTCTCCCAATCCTGCTTCAAGTTCTGCCTCTGTCATGACTGTACTCCCCGTCCAGTGAAAGTCGGTGTTTGCATGCATGATCGAGGAGGCACTAAACAAATTATTGTGGCGTGGCGGGCAGCGGCACACTAATGAAACCTAACTTCTGCTTGCCCTGCTGTACGTCCAGAGACAATTATAGATACACTGCTTGTTGCAATCACGTAACCTCACCAGCTCACCTGAATGCAGAAGTGTGGCTCAGGGGTTAGAGGCGGCAGACCCGGAAGCTGAGATCGGCCCTAGACCAGGGTTCGATTCCCCGCCTCGGCGAATCTTGGGCTAAAATTCCACGGACTCGATAATTCTCACTCCGGTGCCTTCTCGACTCACGGGTTCACACTCTGCGACTCTGGGCAATAGCTTGCTTAATCTCCACAACGGCCCCTCGCGGCGGGATGCCTGGCTTTCACCTTGTGGATACCCTGCCGGGGTTATCTCACAGGGGAATACCAGGACGGGTTCCCTAAGCAAGCGCCGGGAAACCCACTGCGGGTAGATGTGCGCTATATAAGCTCAAATACATTTACATATACATTTACCCCCAGCTGGCACGCAGCAGTTGTGCTAATATTAAATGCTGCAGCAATGAGCCACAAGGACGGCGCATACTCCTGACCTGCCATTCAGCAATAGACTTTGCATACTACTTCAATCGCAAAGTCTGCCAGCAGAGAAGCATGCAATCCGTCATGCATGTTTGGCCAGGGCGTCGACTTCCTTGCACCGGCAGTGGTTCAAGGAGGTGCTACAAATGTGTGACCCTGCATTTTAGTGCAGTGATGTGGACCACTGCACAAAAATGCATTAGTATCACGCCTGATGCATGATGCTTGGCAGGACTGGCATTGGCATAACCAATAGGTCTCGCTTTTGGGACCTTAAAATTGTTTAGCCATGCAGCACATTATCATTGCATTAGTCGTTAAAGACATTTAAGTTTGTGGTAAACAAATGTTTACATCACAGACCTCAACATAGGCTGTTACAAACAATCACAGGCAGTGAAAACAGGGTGGGCGGAAGGGAGGGTGAGTGTTAGTTAACAGGACATTTAAAAACAAGGCCCGGCTTCAGCTCAAAGCCTTCTGATTCTGGGCAAATCACGTAATGTACCTAAGTTAGATTGTGCTAAATAAAAAATGCCAAAAAGTTCATTGAGGTATAAAAGTGGTGTGCCCTCTGTGCTGTGCTCTACAGCTCCTTACTCTTAATACTCTGAGCAAGCGGCTCAAGTACTTCATGTTGGGAGGGAGGTAAAGGTTGACTGGGTGGCCGACTGCACAGGTTATTGCAGGAGTTAGTAGGTGCTAAACATGGTGCCTGTAGCATATTGAGATGAAAAAAAATAAAGAGAAAAGCAGTAAATGAAGAATAATTGGAGCCCAGTCAGAAGAAGACTGCTGCATGCACACCATTCGTGCAGACAGATTACTGGGCCACTCTAAAGGTTGGCGCCCTGGGTCCTTCCCCAGCATGCCGATTAAAAAAGCCAGCCCTGATTGTAATTATTTATTGGTGCCTGAGCAGTGTTGCTGGGCATATGTACTTCTTTCGCCGGACCGAGAAAGAATGGGGCATATTAGCAAGGGCTGGCGATATAATTATCGCGGCTTTAGTGTCCGTTTTTGGGTGAAAAGCGGCGATAATTATATCGCAATATCATCAAGGACATGCTAGCTCAAGTTTCCTTGATGTAGAACCCGCTTTTTCACAGCCTCGCCTTGCATCGCTAATGAGATGCAAAGAAGGCGTGGCTGTGAAAACTATTAATCACAAAAAAGGGGAGAGGGTCATTAAAGCTCACCTAGCCCAAACCCCCTAATACACCTTGAGAACACCAAGATGGGTAGAGAGAAGGGAAAGAAATATGATAGAGTGACAGACATATAATGGCACAAATTGTGTATTAGAAAACTTCCCTCACTCACACACAAATGTGTGTGACATGCTTCATCATCGGGTCTGCTCACAAAACATCCTGGCGTAGCCACGCACAGGATGCAGCATAGGGAGGGGGGAGACAAAACAACATAAAAAAAAACAATAATGTCAGGGTGTCTATCCCCTGGTGACTGGGTGCTGTGATAGAAAAAGAGCAGCGTCGGAAGTGCTTAAAACTGACTCATGGGTGCCCTATCCAAACCCTTTTATTTCATGGGCCCCAAGGCCAGGATTAAACAGTGGTCCAGGATGGGAGTGTTTATAGAGAATTTATGGTTCCCAAAAACACCCCTCCTTAAACTGTTCGTGTCAACATGTTTCGACCATTTAATTGTGCCCCAAAACTGGTCACATCGGTCTTCCTCAGGACTTCTATCCGTCCCAGTCTAATCCCCACATTACCTTACTCTGGGTAATTTAGGGGGTCAACAGGCCCAAAATTGATCCAGCACATGGGGAGGTAATTCCCACCAACACTGGATACAAGTACTAGAATGACAAAACAAAACACACAAAGGCTTGTCATGCAGATTAAAATGTCTTGTTCATCATGTGTAATAGGCGGTATAATTCCTGCTGCCCATTTCGGTTTGAAATTCTCTTCAACCCTCCTCAGGAATCAACTCATAATGAGACCCTGGATTCCCAAATAATTTCATGTTTGCTGTCAGAAAATAAAAACAGGTCTATCCACTCTCAGCCGTAACCGTAATTCAGAAAAGGCATTCCCCTCCTCTCCGGGCCTACCTGTAAGTCCCACCCCCCAAACAAAAGGCAACAAGCATTTACAATGCAATGGTCTCTTCATTGTTAAAGTTAGAGCTACTAGCATTGCTCATGACATTATTTTTATTTATGTTTTTGTTTTTAAAACATAAATAAATGGCATTGTCATTTACAATGCCAATAGCTTATGCTCTTGCAAATGCGAGACCTATTGCATTTGCACCCACACACAGAGCCACACACACAAAGCCACCCACACACACATACAGAGCCACCCACACAGTCATTCACTTAGAGCCACCCACACACACAGAGCCACCCACAAAAAAAGCTAACCATAGAGCCCCACACAGCCCCCACACACAGAGAGCCCCCCACACACACACAGCCACACACACACAGCCACACACACAGAGCTACACACACAGAGCCACACACACACAGAGCCACACACATACACACAGAGAGCCACACACACACGTATTCAACAGCCACAGTGTTATCAGAAAGTAATTCCCAGATTCCAAAACACAGTTCCGAATGGCAACCTGGCACAACAACTGATGCACCCCACAACATCGCAGCACCCCCTGTTAATAATACATCAGATATGTTATGTGATTTGTAAGGCGCATGGCTGGCTCATTCGGGGCGTCCCAGCGCTAGTTTCGTCAGAAAGCCACAACTGCGAAAGAGAGACCCGGGGGGTGGGGGGGAAGGATGACCAACAGGACATTTAGATGGTAAACAATCAGACGGGAGGCGGCCTGGAACCTCTCACTTAAATGCAAATGCACAGGAGAGGAAACAAAAGCACACAGCTTGTTATCTCTTCACAGATACTTAAGAGATGCATGCTTTTTACTTTTTTCAGTCCCTGTATGGCAATGCACGCATTGTAAGAATGTCAGATGGGATGGTCTGTCCCAGTATTTACACAAATAACAATATAAATAGCGCTATTTTATTTCTTTTATAGCGCTACTCATCCTAATGCAGAGTCTTTCAGTGAGGTCACTTCCTGTGATGCCATGTGAGATGTCACATGTCTTGACGTCATGGGCTGTGTTGGTACGCGTCATGATGTCACTTGCATATTGCCTGCAAATTGGCCAGTCCCCCTACATCATCTTATAGGGCTTGTGCCCTGACTGATTGCGATGTAATTCCAATGCCAACCCCTGTCAAACTGCATGTATAGGGCGAGGAGAAAGCACATGAAATAGCGGAGATGTATAGGTTTAAAGCCAACGTCACTTTGCCTTCTTGGCCTTTTTTTTTTAATCATTACATTCCACAAAAGCACTGACATTTGTTATTACGTCATATAGGCTTCAAAATGTCCTTCCTATATACATTTCTACAAACTGGAATGCTGGGAGCAACCCCTACTTTCTGTCCCCATATAGGTGTCCCCTGCTCAAAATGAAGTTAGGCTCACTGCGCAAAGCAATTCATAAGTATGTTGCTTTTATCGTCTACTCTGTTGTATTATCAGCGAAAAATCACAAAACGTAATATTACATCCACCCACCCCTTCTCTAAAATAGCAGGGTTTATCTTCCTGGCGCTTGGTCCAGAATGAAGGTTACCAAAAGAATATAATCTTCTGTCTTCACATTCACTCCATAGTCCGAGGCGCCCATAACTCACTTGGTGAAGGCTTCCCCCAAGTCTATAATAACAGCGGTCTTCTAGCCTCCACTTCCCAGTCCCTCGTACAGCAGCATCTTTACTGTCCTCCTTGATAATCCAAGCGCATGCGCAGATAGACGGCCTTCCACAGGTATCGGATCACTTCCAGCTGGCTCTGCGCCTGCGCACGGGCAGAACACTGCTTCTGTGTTACGTTCCCCGTCTGTCTGCCTGCATTTCGATAATTTCCGTGGAAACACCTGCACCCCTTCCTTTTTGAGGACAGTATACTTTAATATTAAAAACCCTAGTCCTCGAATATTTGGGGAAAGTTTGTTTTTGTCTTAATTCACTTGCGGGAAGAGTTAAAAGGCAGCACTGTGCACGCTGAGCATTGCACACCCCAGACTTGCGGTAGGGGACTTACAATCTTAAACAGATGGAACATCAATGTTCATAGTAACGACCCTTAGAATAGTTCTATGAAAACAGGAAAGTAGGAACTTAAAGGAAGCCCGCACGAAGGACACCATCTCTTCTATAACAAGCAGGGAACCACCATCTTTCTCCGAGGCAAGGCAGAAATGCCTCGGAGAAATCATCATATTTTTTCCGATTCGGGGGCGTGTTTTTTTGCTGAGTGACGGATGGCGTCACTGATTAAAAAAGGCAAAACACACCCCCGAATCTGCTCAAGCTGGGGCCTGAACTGAGTGACGCACATCTCTTCCAATGGCTAGCCTCCATTTACGAAGCTAGCCAATGGAAGAGAGAGGTGGGTTAAAGCCCCACTGTAGAAGTCATAAAATCTTCGCAGTGCGACGGTAGCCTCAAAAAGGAAAAGAAAGTTAATAAAGATGATCTATGAAAGAAGACAGCTGGAAACTAAAGGACCGACACACAAGCCATGGCACTGACACACTCAGAGGGGTACGTGTGATCGGGCAACTTGAAGTCACTCACAGGCCATGAGAATCAATGGCAGTAGTGGGCTGACCCATTGTCACATTCTATATGCTAACACGTCACAAACAGAATGTGAGTGATATTAGAACAGACCAACGAAAAGGAATGCTCCATGGCCCCTCTAGAAATGTATATGGATTCATGTTTTTAATAAATTCTTCTGACTACAAGAGCCTGGAAAATAGCTAAATATGACAAGCCGGACCAAAAAAAATGGATTAATATACACACAAAGCGAAATCACATGCATAAAATTGGATTATCACAATAAAAATCTACTCAGGGGCTTGTCAGACGGGGCTAAACACCAAAACTCTTGCTGACTATTGTAATGTGTGAGATTCCATGTTCCAAAATACTTCTGCAGACTTTACCACAGTGTAACAAAAAGCCACCCTTAAAGACCTGTTAGCTTAACCTTATGCTTTTCATAAGAAATGTTAGACTACTGCATTTGTCAAACCATTTCATAATAAACAGATTTAATCTATGGCATCAGACATCATCTACAGGCTTGACAACAGTGGAATAACAAGCCACCCGTAAAAGCCTTTCAACTCCATTGCCTTTGTTTTAACGTTCCAAGATTACCAGATCCTGGGCATCTAACATGGCATAAATTGTTTATCCCCATAACGAACTTAAGGCCTAGGCTTTCCAATACGGCATAAAGTGCAATTTAAGCACTCTTTTGTAGTGAAAGAACACATCTCCTTCCCAGTCACATCCTGTATTAAAGATAACCAACATTTAGGCAGGGCCAAAGCTCCTCTCTCAGTAGTGTTTCTTGTAGCTCTTTTATGTGAATTACATGAGGTAATGAGACAGTGTGCTGTCAAGCCTGCTCTAAAAAGAGACTCCTTATAAAGTTACATCGGTTTAGCGAAGTTTGGGGGATGGACACACATGGGATCTAATTGCTCCACAATGTATATTTGTACATACTTGTGTAGTATGAACCTAGTCGAAAGTGAGTAGAGTGCGGTACTGAGTCAAAGGCTGAGACACAACCAGAAATGTAATCTAGACAACGTTCCAGGTTCTGACAGGACAGGAGTGCTAATTATAGTTCGGTGAGGCAAGAATCTACTTACGTGACTCAAACACACAATAATGGTCACCATGTGCTTTTTATCTGGCTGCTGGGCACACCACAAGGGGGTAATGCACATCATGCTGAATACCAAAAACTAGAAACAGCTGCCAATTAGGCCACCTGAATGAAGTCAGCTTGGTGAGAGTACTCACCTCGGAAATGGGATACTCGGGAACGAGGCATGAATGTTTAGCGCTCCGGGCAAAATGAAGGTTTGACTCTGGAGTGCTCCCTGTCCTCTAACAATAAGCTTACCTCGCCTTATTAAAGTACTGGCCATAGGGCCAGTATCAGTACCCTCAGCCAGCAGAAACCTGGTGCACCTGTGTCACACCTTCTAGGTCGGAGAGGAGCAGAGTTGACAAGGCGTGGTGCAAAAATAGATGACCCAAGCCGGGGACATACTACTACATGGGTGCTTTCATCTACTGCCATCTCGACCTTATGTTTATGACAATGAAGAGTCGAGGGACAGAAAAGGGTCAAGTTAAAGGGAATTAGGGAGAGTGGAGACAGTTGGACGGTTAGGCACATGATGTAGTGGTGGTGAAGAGAACATGAAGGAAAACTATATAGAAAGGAGGGTAAGTGTGAGAGAGAAAAACTGTAGAGAAGAGGGGCGACGGAGGAAACGAGACAAGGGTAAAGGGAAGGGAAGATACGTACGGATAAAGATAGAGGGATGAAGTGGAAGGAGAGGAGGGGAGAGGAAAGGAGAAAGCGGATGAGATGGCTGTAGGGAAAAAGACAAAGCATACATGGGAGGCGGAGTTTGTGAAACAGACATAAGATGGCAAGAGGTCAGGAAAGAAAAGGTGGATGGGTGAAAGAGAAGCTGTGATATAAAGACAAGGAGAAATAAAAAAGCCACGTCTCAGCAGCAAGAAACAAATGAGATATCCGAAGACGGAACGAATGAACAGGCACTCACCGGCGGGAGAGCAGGCAGCATCCAGTCTGGCAATCCGCTCCCTGGCTCGCTCTCCTCTCTTCAGACGGGGCAGTCCTGGGGGCGGGGGGGGGGTTGGGTGGGCTATGGACGGAGCCTGAACTCACCGGTACCTGTGCGAGGAGGTGATGGGGAGGCCGAGGGAGCCCCTTGGCCACTGAAGCCCTGGCTTCCGCTCTCCTCTCTTCGGACGGGGCAGTCCTGGGGGGGAAGGACGGAGCCTGAACTCACCGGTATCTGTGCGAGGAGGTGATGGGGAGGCCAAGGTAGCTCCTCGGCCGCTGACATCCTGGCTTCCGCTCTCCTCTCTTCGGACGGGGCAGTCCTGGGGGGGGGGGGGAAGACGGACTCTGAACTCACCGGTACCTGTGCGAGGAGGTGATGGGGAGGCCGAGGGAGCCCCTCGGCCGCTAAAGCCCTGGCTTCCGGCGGACCGGGGACTCTCTACTTCATTGGTAGAACAGTGCAAGTCCCACACGTTCAGCTTTACGCACACTTCCACGCTCTCCCATACCTCGGCAACTGATATCAAGGCACAGAATAACATGTTTACTGTAACCTACTAGTTTTTGGGGAGCGGACTTCCGCGCGAGCCTGTAGGCGCTCGGAGAGACAGCTGCAAAATGGCGGCCGGCAAGCTTCTGAATTTTTCAGAATTGGGGGCGTGGTTTTGTGGTTCTGAGTGACAGACTACGTCACTGTCTAAAGAACAGCAAAACTTACGCCCCCAAATCCGAAAAAGACGGAGCCTATTCGGAGGGACGGCTCTCTCCTCCAATGGCTGGCCTCCGTTTAGGAAGCCAGCCAATGGAGGGAGAGCCAAAAAGAGGGAGGTATAAAGCAGCCCTCTTACTGACATTAATTCTCGGACTTCCGTCTGCCTTCGGCAGACCGGATATTACCGAGACCTACACGTCCAGCACTCACCGAGTTTAACACAATGGTAAGACTGAACTGGCGGGGGGGGGCAAGGAGGACCCCTAAGAACACAACCTGTGCTCAGGGAAAGACAATAACAATACACACACTGTTAGCATTCACTAAGAGCTAGTACAATTTCTATGATGTTCACACCCATAAGTCACCCCCACACATGATCTGTTAGCAACACTCCTTACTGTTCCGAAGGAGAAACCATGCTTGTTCGTGCCTGCCGTCACTCCACAGCGGAAATTCCATTTGAATTGCTGACGACCATGAAAGCCAGCAGCAGATGCATGTGATGAAAGTTCATCGAGCTCGCATCCCTCTACATGAAGAATTATTCTGGTATCTGGAGAACTGTGACCAGCTCCGTGTTCAGACTGCCGCTTGTCCATCCGGCTGAGTTGTTTGAACAACAGTTCAGCTCTTCCTGGTTGTAGCCCGAAGAACAATCCCCAAAGACAGCTCCTGGATTCCCCAACAGCCTAGAATATGTGCATGTTGTTGTATTTTATTGCACACTGTTCATTTCTACAGTCCCAATGCCTCGCAGGTTGGGGATAGGTAGGGGGCAGGGTTCGACCTTCCCCTCAGTGTGCCTGGCTTGCGCAGCTTCTTGGGCCCTTTCTGAAAAGCCGTCCATACCAGTGTCAAAGTACGTTTGTGTGCTATAAAGAGTGCTGCCAGGGTCCTGGGAACAACCGACTCCGCAGGACTGTCTCCAGCCAGAACAGAAGTCAAACCGGCTTTACAAAAGCTCTGGTGGGCTGGCTGAGTTGAACAGTGCACCCATTTCTGAAGAGAGCAAATATGAATACGTTCCGAACAGTCGTGCTAACAGCAGCAATTAAAAGCAATATCTTGCTCTGATCCGTAATACAGAAATGTTTTTAGCACAGTACGAACATGAGAAACCAGCCGTGCATGGGAGCAGCACTGCACTGCAGAGCTGCAGTGACCAAGCCCCATAACGCAAGTGATTGTCTGGTGATTCCGGGCAAAACACTTGGGGGCAGATTTATGAGGCCCTTGCGCCACGTTTACGCCGCTGTTGCGTCACGCAAGGCGGCGTAAACGTGGCGCATCCCTACGAACGATTTACAACGTGACGCATCTAGGCAGATGCGTCACGTTGTAAAGCCCTGCGCCGCTTGTGGGCGTTCCGGCGCAGGGTGGGCGTTCCGGGGCAGGTGCGCCTCGCAAAAGTGGCTGAGTGAAATCTATGAGATTTCACTCAGTCACTTTTAAGCCAATGCTGCGTCAAAAGCCTGCGCCTGCTTGAAGCAGGCATAGGTCTTGACGCAGCATTGTTAAAATGGGGCACCCCCGAGCCTTGCTGGAGCTGCGTCACGCTTGCGACGCAACTCCAGCAATGCAACACATTTCCGGCACAGATGCGTCATGCATCTGTGCCGTTTTTGCACCATGGTGCGCCGCATTATAAATGTGGCGCACCATGGCTGGCGGAGCTGTGGCGCACTGTGGCGCATGTTAACTGGCGCATCCCTGGGGATGCGCCAGTTAACATAAATCTGCCCCTTGATCTCACCGTGCCTACCAGATAATGAATGTGTCCTTGTGTAACGTAACTAGTGACCTTCGGGTCCGGTTCGCGCTATATAAAAGTACAAAAAATAAATAAAAATCGCCTGATCTCAAATACCCAGCTGGGAGGAGGGAAGAGAGTCCATCACACACTGTACTGTGTGATGCCCGACCAAAATGGTCTCTGAGTGAAAACACAGGTAATAGGGCTACATACACAAAAGAGGGATTTTTACAAACAAATGCACCAATAAGAAGCCAGCATTTCTGAGTGCCACAGATAGTAACCAATGGCAATCGTGGCTTTGCAAAACCCCACAGAAGAGACACCACAGGTCGATCGAAGCTTGACCCTAAAAATGGCATATCTAATCAAGGACGCCTCACAAATGCGGTAATACTAGGAGGCTGGTTCATCAGTATGATGGATATGCAGTTTGTTTTAATTTGCAGATTTATTCATTTTAAGGAATCTCAGTTGTGTTAATGTATTTTTATAATTGGGTAGGTTTGTTCTGTTTCAGACCGGTTTTGAGGGGTAGCCTTACACATATACAAGCTAATATTTAAACACGGGGTTACATAATATTTGTTTTGGTTGAGGAGCCTAGAAAATATATATATATATATATATATATATATATATATATATATATATATATATATATATATATATATATATATATATATATATATATATATATATATATATATATATATATATATATATAACCATTTCTTGGCTGAAGAAATGAGAGGCCAGAGGGGGTTTCAAGGAAACAGCAAGCTTTAATGAGATGATGTCAGTGGCGGTAAATGCATTTCGGCAACCAAGCCTTCTTCAGTACCCAACACTGATGTCCTTTCCTTCTATTGCTCCGTCCTGAGTGAAATGTTCGTCTGCAGCAATTAGCTCCTCCCCCTTATGTAGTAGACACACCTGGGCAGTTCGACTAAAGTTCAAAGTACTACCCAACCCAGCATGCACTGTGTCGTCAATACCGGGCTGGTGGCATGGGCGAGCAGTTTGGAGACTGTAGGTCTGTGCAGACATGCAGGTGAGTGGAAACGGAATCTTTACAGCTTCCCAATGTTCACAAGCGTTTCCCTGGACCCTCTCGTACTGTCACAGCCATTTCTCCCAGTATTTCATGCAGGAAAGGGGCTGCCAAATACTAGGCGTTGCGCTGGGGGTCGCGTAACTAGCCCAATGGAGATCAAATACCTCCGTCTTTCTGTATTCCTCCGAGGGTCCGGGCGGTCTCCGTTTCTATTGATTCCTCAATCTCAAACAGCGCTGCTGCAGCGCGATGCCAGATTTGAACGGGGACTCTTGCGTGACAGGACCAACTTTACCACGTCTCTGGCAGGCGCAGAATATATGGAGAACCATTTCTTGGCTGAAGATATATATCTATAAGATATATATATGATAAGATATATCAGTGCGTCATGTGCGTCATGTGACCAAGGCCTCTGTGTAGGCTGAAACGTTATGCTGGCGTGGTGTGCTGAGGAATAAAGAAACTCACCTGCACTCTGGGTCTTTCGTGTTTTTCCTATCAGATGGTCAAGAATTCAAGTCTGTCGCAGTAAAAGCGCAAGTGCGGAAATATATATATATATATACATATATATATACAAACAAATCCTGGTAAACGATCCTTGCATTCAGGAACAAACCAGAGCCGAGGCCTCAAAGAGTGCTCAGTGTGATTTATTTTATGTATGAGTGGGTTTACCCAAACATAGTCACTGGGACCTGGGTTCAGTAAGTACTAGGAGGAAGGGGTCCCAGTGTAGACAAGGAACAATATACACAATTGAAAGAATTAATCATAAAGCAACAATTAAATCCGCAAAGTTTTTATTCACTGAGGGATCAAGTGTAATGAATATACACAGTAAACGGTCAAATGTATTTAAGGTCATACAGTGCCCCAGGGAGGAAGGGAGGAAGTGATCAAAGTGAGGATGAGGAAGTGGTAGGAATGTGTGACAGTAAAATCAAACATTTAGAACAAAATTGGCAATTAGTTATACAGCCAAGATAGCCAAAAAATTAATGGCAACCATCACTGGAAAAGACATACTTCACGGAATACAATTAATCTAAACAATGGTGGCGTGAAGTTGACACAGGAGAAACAATTGTCGACGTTTCGACCCTCTTATCAATGCAGGGAATGTTTGTATCCTTGCTGCGGGGTCTTCATCAGGACCAAAGGGTAGGGGCAGGCAACCTAATAAAAGTGAGTACAAGGAACTGAAGTTACTAGAGGGGTATAATTCCAACCTCATGAGTAATCACATTGGTAGATATATAACAATGGAGACACAATATATCTTCAATCATTAGTTACGGGTCATGGTAGGATTAATCTAATCGTGATAATAACCCTAAAAGTAAGGGTATAGTGCGACACGAATGACATTGATCATGTCTAGGTAGGGTTTCCATTAAAATGGACATATAGATACTAATGCCCAATAGTCTAGAACAATAGAATCAAATCACATACAATTAGTAATGGACCCGAGCGTAAGGGTCAGAGAACTGGCACGTAGGGTGGAGGCGACACTGAGTCAAGGCAAGACACACCTAAAAAGTACTCTGGCTAGAATACCTACGAAGTAGTCATACTTCCCCACACTGGTTCATCCTTGCCTTTGAATCGCTCCTTTGGTCACCTTTTAATTAGTTCCCGTTTTTCCTTTTCGATTCATTAGATCTAACTGTTGATTAATCTCCAGCGTTTCCGACGCTGCATGAAATACTGCCCAGCACCGCATCAGCGTTTTCCTGTTTATCGGTAAGTCCCACCGTGTAGAACCTGGCATACCCGTACTGCACACAAGCTGCTCATTGTTCGGTATGCTTCGGTGCTAACTAGTCCACATATGTTATTTTCAGGTGCTGTCGGGCCACCGGCCACGCCATAAATTAAATAAATTCATGACCAATTTGAGGACTCTTACCCAGAGGTAAGCTCGCTCCTCTCTTATACTACCGTGACGGTTCTGTACTTATTGACCAATTTCAGTTTGTAATATATATGTGTTATGTTGCAGACGCTTCCCAGAGGATAATTGCTTTCCATCGAACTTCGTCTATCCAGTTCCACCTTAAATCAATCTCAAGTATTCTAGCCAGAGTACTTTTTAGGTGTGTCTTACCTTGACTCAGTGTCGCCTCCACTCTACGTGCCAGTTCTCTGACCCTTACGCTCGGGTCCATTACTAACTGTATGTGATTTGATTCTATTGTGCTAGACTATTGGGCATTAGTATCTATATGTCCATTTTAATGGAAACCCTACCTAGACATGATCAATGTAATTCGTGTCGCACTATACCCTTACTTTTAGGGTTATTATCACGATTAGATTAATCCTACCATGACCCGTAACTAATGATTGAAGATATATTGTGTCTCAATTGTTATATATCTGCCGATGTGATTACTCATGAGGTTGGAATTATACCCCTCTAGTAACTTCAGTTCCTTGTACTCACTTTTATTAGGTTGCCTGCCCCTACCCTTTGGTCCTGATGAAGACCCCGCAGCAAGGATACAAACATTCCCTGCATTGATAAGAGGGTCGAAACGTCGACAATTGTTTCTCCTGTGTCAACTTCACGCCACCATTGTTTAGATTAATTGTATTCCGTGAAGTATGTCTTTTCCAATGATGGTTGCCATTACTTTTTTGGCTATCTTGGCTGTATAACTAATTGCCAATTTTGTTCTAAATGTTTGATTTTACTGTCACACATTCCTACCACTTCCTCATCCTCACTTTGATCACTTCCTCCCTTCCTTCCTGGGGCACTGTATGACCTTAAATACATTTGACCGTTTACTGTGTATATTCATTACACTTGATCCCTCAGTGAATAAAAACTTTGCGGATTTAATTGTTGCTTTATGATTAGTTCTTTGAATTGTGTATATTGTTCCTTGTCTACACTGGGACCCCTTCCCCCTAGTACAGTGTGATTTATTGGCACAAAAAAGAAACACCCAACGCGTTTCGAAGTTACCGCACTTCTTTGTCACAGGTGAGGTTTGTTTTGCGGTCATTCTTTTTAAAGGTATACAGACTTCATCAAGTGCACGTGATACATAAACATAAACAAGTTACAATGTTGCAAAATCCGTTTGTGTTTGTTTTTTCAATAAAGATTTGAAAGAATGCATATTTATAAAGGTGCAGTCACAGTCAGATTATTAAACAACATGTTGTGCAAATTATACATTTAAAAATCGCCAGTGAAAAATACATTGTATTTAATTTGAGAAGAAAATATAATTAAATATGCATCTGCATAGTTTTAAAATATAGTTATAGTGCCCAAGTGGGCAAAAACAATATCATACTACAGCTTTCTCACTGCCAACTTAAATATGGATATAGCCCCAGTGGGCGTTTCAACTCCAACATGTCATAAATTATCAATAAAGTGCTCTTTCCTGCTACCCACAATGCACATTATACAGGATTCTGCCTAAGTGGGCAAATATCTTCTGTTGAATACACAGCTTTCTTTCTTCATGTCTAAAAATAGAAGAGATAGCGGCAACATTTTACTAACTCTGTCAATTTCATCACTACTTATAATTAAAACCATTTAAAATCAAAGAATATAATTCCATGAGTAGAGACAGCCTATTTCATATTTCATCTTACTTTTAGTTTTGCAAATGAACTGATAGCTCCTCATCCAGATTAAGACCAAAAGGGTGTGTAGTGTTATATTTGACAATAAATTTGGATTCAAGTTTCCTCAACTCCAACATTCTATTACCTCCCCTTTCATTATGCACAATATGGTCAAGTACATAGAATTTCAACAGATTTGGATTTTGATCATGTTTTGCTGCAAAATGCCGTGCAATCGGGTATTGTTGGTTCAAATTTTTGATTGCTCTCAACTGTTCAAGTACTCTGAGTCTAGCCTTTTTGATGGTACTGCCTATGTAAAACATATTACATGGACACTGCAGTGCATATACAGCGTACTTCGCGTTACAGCCAACATGTTTCATTATTTTATGTGGTGCCAATTCAGCAGAAATGTTCAAGTTTTTGCAATTCACGCTGTTATTACACTCTTTGCATTTATTACAGATGTGGAATCCCTGAATCTGATTAGTCTTAGCCTTATCTTTAATTAAGGCAGTACTTGGTGTATCCTTCAGTGTCCTTGCTTTTCTGAAGGTCACCGAGGGATTTTCACAGACTGCTTCAGTTAGATCTTTATCCAGTGTCAAAATGTTCCAGTATTTCTTTAAACTCCTCCTGACCTTCCAAGATTGACAGCTGTAGTCTGTGATAAACCTGATCTGTTCTTTGTATTCCCTTTGTTTGGGGATTAAGAGGTCATTCCTTATCAACTGATCTTCTTTCAGCTCTGCTTGTTTAATCACCTTTTGATTGTATCCCCTCTCAATAAATCTTTGGGTCATTACTCTTTTTCTGCTTTCTTAACCTGATTGTGAACTGCAGTTTCGTTTGGCTCTAATAGGTTCACCCAGAGGGATACTGAGGATTAAAACTAGCAGGATGGCAACTCCCCGCATGTAGCAGGCTATTGCCTGCTGTTTCCTTGCGGAACAATGCACTTGTCAACTTGTTCTCTACTATAGTCAATATGAGATCAAGGAAGTTCAGACTTGTCTTGTCCATGTTACTAGTAAACTGTAAGTTCAATGAATTATCATTTAAGACAATTTCAAATTCCCTCGCCTGCTCCCCTGTACCGTTCCAGATGCAGAAAATGTCGTCAATGTAGCGGACCCAGAGGACGACGTGGTCACAAAAATGGGAGATGTTATTCACCACCTGCTTCTCCCACCAGCCCAGATATAAACCTGCGAAACTGGGGGCAAAGCATGTTCCCATCGCCGTCCCCTGGGTCTGCCTGTACAGTTGTTTATTAAATATGAAAAAAATATTTCTAAGACAGATTAAGATCATGTCAAGGATCATGTTTGTGGGAGAACGCTGCACATTTTGAATTTGTGACGTTCACCTGGAAGTCCCTGATTAACAGGAGGAACCTTGTCTCTTGGTCCCGCTGTTCCCCGCGCCGTGAGTGCACCACTTCCTGATTGTCCCCCCCCGCCGCCGCGACCTACCAACTTAGCGGCGGCAGTGCAGGGGGACCACATTGACCAGAGCACTGTGCAGGACTGCCCCGCCCACCAGCCGGGCAGAGGGCGGGTCGTCTGTGGCCGTCAGGGGCAGGAGGAGGCAGGGCAGGGCCACCCCCCTGACATCGAACTCTCGACCAACGGCTATACACGTAAGATCTCTGGTACGGCCTCTTGCCCATGGACCTGTATTTGGAATGTATTGACTGTTAAAGTGACTATTTGTTGTTACCCTTAAAGACTATATTTTGGCACACTTACCTACAAGGGAAATGAATCGCCGCACTAGTGGGGGCAGGAAATCCTTGGTGGGTGGGTCTGTCCAAGGGACCCTAAATCAGTTCATTACAAGGGCTGCAAGTGTCTTGGAAAGATAAATAGTTTTAACAGAAAGAAAGCTATCTTCAGAATTACTATTTATTTTATGTATTTATTTATTATTAGTCTTGTAGAGCGCGAACAGCTACCCGTGAGGATTTCCCGGCGCTGATTGACATTTTAGCATAGTAGTCCAGAGGAAGTTAAAGCGCAAAAGCAAGGTCTTAAAGGCTTTGCAGCTTTCCGAAGGAAAATTATTGAGCAAAAAGCCAGGTCTTAACGGCCTTGCGGAAGCGAAGATGGCAGTGCTCCACTCGTAGGTCTAAAGGAAGAGAATTCCAAAGTCTGGGTCCCAGTACAGAAAAGGAACGAGCGCCCACTCTGGTGAGCCTAAACTTAGGCACACAGAAAAAATGTTGGGAGGAAGAACGGAGGGAGCGTGCGGGAACATAGGGTTTAACGAGAGATTGGAGATAGGTGGGGGCAGCTTCAATCTTTATCTTATGCATAAAGCATAGTGTTTTAAATTTAACTCGTTTATCAAGGTTGAGCCAATGGAGTTGTTTGATGCGTTCGGAAATTGGATCATATTTCCGACATCCACACAGAAGCCGAGCAGCGGCATTCTGGACTAGTTGGAGACGGCGCATGACCGCCCTGGTCGCCCCCAGATAGAGCACATTGCTGTAGTCCAATCTGGAGGTCACCAGCGCCGTCACAACAGATCTCTGGGTGTCAGAAGGCAGGATCCAAAAGATTTTACGCAGCCACCTAAGAATAGTAAAGCAGGTGGCTGCAACCTTGTTAGCCTGATCCTTCATCGATAGCTCCCTATCGATAATGACCCCGAGATTTCTCGCTCGTTCCGATGGAATGGGTAAGTCTCCCATAGTTGATGGCCAATGTCTTGAACTCCATAGGTCAGGCTTGTTACCGAAGACAAGCACCTCCGTCTTATCGCTGTTGAGCTTAAGAAAATTACAGCTCATCCAGCGGGAGATGTCCCTAAGACCAGATTGTAAAGAAGAAGGTGATGAAGGGTCAGCTTGGGATAGGAAGAACACAATCTGTGAATCATCAGCGTAAGTAAAAAGATTAAGCCCAGAGTGATAAGCAACATGTGCTAAAGGGACAACATAAAGATTGAAAAGATGAGGACTTAGGATAGAACCCTGGGGAACACCATGAGGAGAAAGATAAGTGTTGGAAGTGGAGGTGTTGGAGAAAATTTGGAAGGTCCGGTCAGTAAGAAAGGACGAAAGCCAATGCAGGGCTTTGTCACATATACCAAAGGAGGCAAGGCTACTGAGAAGGATACTGTGCGAGACAGTATCGAAGGCTGCACTGAGATCGAGCAATATCAGTGCAGCCGTTTCACCTCGATCGAGTAGTTGGCGAATATTCTCAGTTACTCCTAATAGAGTGGATTCAGTGGAGAAGCCTTGACGAAAGCCTGACTGGGAGGGATGAAGGAGATTATTAGTGACAACAAAGCGAGACAGATGTAGATGAATATGCCGTTCCAAAATTTTCGAGAAAGCCGGCAGCAACGAGATTGGACGGAAGTTGGCAGCAACATTTGGGTCCGCATTGGGTTTCTTAAGAAGTGGGGTTACCATTGCATGCTTCCAGCTCTGAGGGACCGTGGCTGAATCAAGAGAAGCATTTAACAAGGTACAAATTACATCTAGTTGAGGAAGCTCAAGTTGACGTAAAACCGAAATGGGTAAGGGATCCATCGGTGAGCCAGACTTTATGTTGCTTAAGATTTCCAGGAGGGTAGCAGGTACAAGATTAGGCCAAGTCTTCAATGAGGCCGAAGAGCAAGTCGTAGTGAGGGATGGAGATACGCTAATGACGGATTTCTCCTGAGCAGCTATGTCTTTATAAATTTTATCAATTTTAGATGTGAAGTACTGGGCAAGTTCATCACATTTCGTGTTGGAGAGAGGAGGGGGTGTAGCAACTGTCTGTGAACCAGCAAGGTCTTTTACCACCTTAAATAGAACGTTGGACTTATTTATGGCTACTGTAATCAGGTTGTTAACATAGGTGGCTCTGGTGTGAGCACAGGCCTTGTGATAAAGTTTCAGTTCAGCTTTATACGTAAGCCCAGCAGCGATGGAATAATCTTTCCTCCAAGTTCTCTCAAGTTTTTTGCATTGAGATTTATGAACACGGAGGGTTTCATTGTACCATGGAGCAGGAGAATTATGAACAGTATTTTTCTTATTTGAGAGAGGGAGGCAAGTATTTATAGCCTCGGAGAGCCAGGAATTTACCGCATTGGCAGAAGCGTTTATGTTGTCTAAATTAAGTGGGTATTTGGACATGAGATCATACAGAGTTTTGTTGAAGGCAGCTATGTCCAGATTTTTCCAAACTCTCTTTTTAAGATTCATAGCAGGATTAGCTGTCGTCTGTGTTTTGTTATTTATTATAGTAAATTTCACAAGATAATGATCAGACCAGGAGACGGGCAAGGCAGGAAAACATATTATATGTAAGGAATTTGAGAAAATAGGGTCTAAGAGATGTCCACCCTTATGGGTAGGGCCCTTGTTGAGTAAAATTAAATTCATAGCGGCAAGATCAGTAATGCAATTATCAGCGGAATGATCATTAGGGTTATCCAAATGTAAATTTAAATCACCAATAACCAGAAAGTTACTGGAAGAAATAAGCACAGATGAAATATAGTCCAGAAACTGGGTATACCAAGAATTTACCGTGCCCGGAGGACAATACAGTAAAAGCCCTGTAAGAGTATACTTGGGATTTAAAGTAAGCTTAAAAAACAGAGCATCACATCCGTTTAAAGTGATAGGGTCCGAGTGACACTGATATTTTTTATTAAAAATGATCGCCACACCACCCCCCGTCCTTTTAGGACGGTCATTGCGAACAATGGCATAGTCAGTGGGCAACGCTTCGGAGATGTCAGGGCCGGAGCTCTCATGAAGCCAGGATTCAGTGATGAATAATACGTCTGGCGCTTCATCTATAAGCAAATCGAAAATGTTGCGCTTATGTTTTGGCAAAGAACGACAATTATGACTAATGAATGTAAATCCAGGAGGAGAAGGAGTAGTCGCTAAATGACGTTGACTATTGCATAATAAAGGAGTATTTAGCAGAAACGGACAGTCAGGGCAGTGCTGAGGAAAGCGGTCGAGCATGTCAAATGAATGCATTTCATGCATACTAGAAGGTCTTAAGTCAAGTAATTGTCTGCTAGAGTAAGAGAGAGACACCATAGGAAAAGAGCCAGGGGTTTTGGCCCCGGGGCCCGGTTGGGCGCGGACGGGCGCAGACGGGCACGCCTTTGGCGCGCCTTCGGCGCGCCCGCTGCGCGGACGGGAAATGACACACATTTATACAAGAGGAGGGTGGGAGGGTCTGAGAGCCTAGACCGCGATCCCTGCACCTCCCTAAGATGGCGGCTGACCCCCGGCTCGATCCGCGACAGCGTGAAATCGGCTGTGCGGTCTGAGGTGGGTAGCGGGAACAACGTGAAAATGTGCAAATTTAGCAAGAGTTTAAAATGGGAATTTAAAATACACCAGTAATCACAAACATCAATCACATAAGAATTTCCCGGCTTTTCGCCTCAGGAAAACACGCTTGGTTTTTTACTACAAACAAACACTCCTCTCTGGGTCCTATCCAACATGCTACTACCCCAGATCCTAAGGTATTGGATAAAGCTGTAGAGGGAGAGATTGGTATTCCTTTCCAATTACAAGATCAGTACGTACTTACCGATTTTAGCAAGGAGTGCAACTCAGATGCCCCTCACACTGAATTACCAACAATAACTATTACAGAGGGGGTAACTCAACCCAAAACTGCCTCCTTTATGAAGGTGGACCATTCATTAAATCCAGGACAGGGAAATAAAAGGAAGCGCCGGGGGTCTTGCCTAGCGGGTAGGCGTGCATAAACCACCAAAATTACCCCAGGTGCTTCCAAGACCCTAAATTTGAATAATGAAGATGGGGATACCCCGTCCCATTGTCTATCTACATCTTCTAATCTAAATCTAGAACTAATGGGAGCCAGAGAACACCTAATAAAATCCCTCTTGCTTCCCATAGTAGAGAGAGCGAAACAGGTTAGTAACCAACTGGAGTCTCTTAAAGAAGTAATTGCAACTAATATCAACCGGCCAAACGTCCCGGCCGCTCCTTCCCCAAAATCGATATCACTAGGGCAACCGACAAAGGATAAAACGTCTGCGTCACAGGCTGGCAAAGATGGAACTACCAGTACTTTACAAACAAATAAACAGGCACCTCTAGTGGACAATGTCACTACAAGAGAAAAAGAGAGAAATAAGGTTTGCAAAGTTAGCTCACCAGTTCCCAAGCCTATACTAGCCGCAAGAGAATATCTTCTGAACAAAAACTGCACATGGCGCCCTACAACACATAGACCTCCCACCAGAAGCGGCACCCTATGTTATAGCCCTGACTGGGGTTCCAGAATTAGCAGCAGGGAAAAGGGAAACACATCCTGAACTCAAAAATAAGGTTATATATTGGCTCCGAAACAACCAGCCCCTACCACTCAATCTAGATGGAGAGATATTGCATGTCAGACGTCTGGGCTGGGTAGGACAGAGACCAAAAGATAAAAAGGAGATGTCATCATAATAAACTTCAGGGACCGTAGGGTCATTGCACACATGAGGGATTGGTATCTGGAAAGAGGGGAGGGGGGAATATCAACGTATGACCTAAGCTATTTTTATCCAGCATCCCTGGTGGCTAAATCACAAAGTCCCTGGAACCCTTATACAAGAAATTTAATCAGTAAAGGTTTTGATATCCCAATGTCCAACCGCTTTTCACCCCTGTCAGGACTTGAGGGGGTAGACTGACTTGCTAAGAGATCAACCGGCGAGAGCCTCTCAATAAGCCAGATAGCTATATCAGAGGCCAGATTAGTCGATGGAGATGCAATTAGGGATGATGGTGAGAGTCCCCTCGTTTAAGGGAACAATACCCTGATAGCCAAGCTCTAGAATCAGCGAAGGACCATAGCCCAGACCCATGCCGTATTGATCAGTGTAGTAGATCTACTACTAAAACCAAAAATAAAAACTTGTGTGCCAACACCCCCACTGCCACCCTTTTCCGGGTAACCAAGAGACCCTTAAATAATGTGCCAGTTCACTCAATAGTCTCCTGGAATATAGCAGGTCTAATGAGCAAATTATCATCTCTAGACTGGCTAGCATTTATTGACCGTTACTCGATCATTATATTCCAGGAAACCTGGCAGGTGGACCCCCAGTTTAGGCAGGGCTACCTAAACTTTTTTGTTCCCGCAATTCGAACCACAAGAGGTAGGCCAATGGGGGGCTTAATTATCTGGGTCAAGCAGGATGTTAAGTATAAGGTTACCCAGATTGATTCTGGTTGCAAGGACATCCTCATTATAAGGTTAGAATGCCCAAATGCTAGACACCTGTTCATCATTAATGTATATGCGAGGGGTAAACCGGGTGGCAAACAGTCAGGGGTAGTCTCCAAATTGGGATTGCACCTGGACAAATTTAATGGTAAAGCTCACCTGTTGATAGCGGGTGACTTTAATTGTTGCTTTGAGCCCCTTGACGAAAATGACATTAATCTAGCTAAGGCGGAAGATAGTGCATGGGGCATTCCGCAACTAACTATTCCCCCGATTAAGCGATGGACCCAGGCCGCACTCCAGCTCAAAGCCTTATGCCTAGAACAGGGGTTGCGTGCAGTCAACGGCAGGACCAGTGCAGATATAGAAGAGCTCCAACTTTTGATAATGGGGTGCGCACCAGTAGAATAGATTATATATTGATTAATTTAGAATTTTGGGAATCTATTCATGATATGCATATTATAACAAGAGCAGAGAGCGATCATAATCCCCTCAGTTTAACTTTGGGCCTGAATGGCTCATCGCAGGTTGATCCCAAAACAACTACCATCGATCTACTCCAAACAAATGATCAACGGAGGGTGAAATGGTCTGAATGCATATTAAAAGAGGATTACATCTCAGCTATGGGGGAATTAGCTGAAAGGGCATCCGTAGAGTTAGAAGATTGTTTACTTAACGAAGCTCATCTGTCCAAGGTTGCTATTATACATTCAACACTCTTTAGAAATCTTAAAAGCTATTTTATTAAAGAGGTGACAGGTCCTAGACATAATACCAAAAATCACAAACCAGCCCATTGGTACGATAAGAGCTGCAGGGTCACCTATAAAACACTAGCTTTAGCAGTAAAATCTAAAAATAGGAATGTAATCCAAGATGCAAGGCACAAGTATAAGAATGCTCAGCTAGAAGCAAGAAAAACCTGGGACGAAAAATACTGTGAGGAACTATATGAGGCTAGTAGATCCAGAAATATGGCAGGATTTTGGGACCTGGTGAAATGGGGTAAGGGCTGTCCTAAAGCCAAACCAGAAAACAATGACCCTCCAGAAATATGGGTGAAGCACTTTAAGATGCAATTTGCTTGCCAGGACCGGGACAAAGGGATATTTCCTACCAATGTTCCTGTCAATACTCCACAAACTCCTTTACAATTTAACCAAAATGAGGTAGAGTATGTCCTAAAAATGGTCCCGAAAGGCAGAGCGCCAGGTCTGGACACAATACCACATGACCTTTTCATTCATGGGAAAGATGTATGGGCAAAATACATAATGCACCTCGCAAATGCGATTGATAAAGGCGCCCCAATACCTGACACCTGGAAGGGAGCCGAGATAATTCCCATATTCAAGAAGGGTGACCGCTCGGACCCTGCCAATTATAGGCCAATCAGCCTAATATATTGCATTCAAAAGGTGGTGGCCAGGTCAGTTCTACTGAGGATTCAATGTTGGATTGACGATGTAGATGCACTGTCACCCCAACAAGCTGGTTTCCGAGCACACACAAGCACGGTGGACCAGGTTTTTAGATTTGTCACTATTTACTGGAAGTGGGTAGTTCTTGGAGGGGGAACACTACATGCCGCTTTCGTCGATCTAAAATCGGCTTTCGATTTAGTGCCCCGAAAGAAGCTGTGGCAAGTCCTCCAGGATCAAGGTATGCCACCCGAACTACTTGCGTTTTTAGTCAAACTCCATGAAAACAACTATGCCCAAGTGCGGTGGGGACAACAAGGACAGACAACAGATAGGTTTCCAATTCTGAAAGGCGTAAGACAGGGATGCGTCTTGGCCCCAACATTGTTTTCTCTGTACATCAACAGGGTTATCGACTACTACAAGGATTTTCCAACTGATGCTCCCAAGCTTAGTTGTGTGTCGTTACCCCTGTTGATGTTTGCAGACCACACCCTTTTGATCTCAAAGACACAGCAGGGATTACAAAGAGCAATTGAGCTGTTCGAGACCTTCTGCAATGATTATGGCCTTGTCATTAATGTGTCTAAAACCAAATTTATGGTGATGTAAATGTAAATGTAAATGTATTTGAGCTTATATAGCGCACAGCTACCCGCAGTGGGTTTCCCGGCGCTTGCTTAGGGAACCCGTCCTGGTATTCCCCTGTGAGATAACCCCAGAAGGGTATCCACAAGGTGAAAGCCAGGCACCCCGCCGCGAGGGGCCGTTGCGGAGATTAAGCAAGCTATTGCCCAGAGTCGCAGAGTGTGAACCCGAGAGTCGAGAAGGCAACGGAGCGAGAATTATCGAGTCCGTGGAATTTTTAGCCCAAGACCCGCCGAGGCGGGGAATTGAACCCTGGTCCAGGACCGATCTCAGCTTCCGGGTCTGCCGCCTCTAACCCCTGAGCCACACTTCTCACAGGCATAAAAATGTGACAGGGAGCGCAATAATGAATGGGGAGCCCCTTGACCAAACCCAATCTTTCACATATTTGGGCATCACAATAGGATCAAAGCTTGAATGGAAACCCCATATCAACAAACTGCTTGACGCCCAGTTGGCGGGAGTACATTTAAGGGAACTGCGCTCCTCGGCTACCCAGCCCATAGTCCCAGCTCTAAAAATATTTGACACAAAAATCCGGGCATCGTTGCTGTATGGGGCGGAAATTTGGGGGACATCTAACATCACAGCCCTGGCTATCGCCCAAAATAAATTCATTAGAGGCCTAGCGAGGCTACCTCCATCCACCCCACTTCTACCTCTATACAAAGATTTGGGCTGCCAGAGGATAGAGGATGTAGCACAATTCAGACCTACAGCATATTGGCGGAGGGTTTGGGTTACCCCAGAACTAAGCCACTATGCTCAGGCAATCCTTGAGGTAAGGGATATGGACACAGGCAATAGAATAAAATGGTTTCGAGATACGAAGGCTATCTATACCGCAATGGGCCTTGTTGATCTTTGGGAAAATCCAGCGTTAAACACCTTCCCCCCACGTAAGATCCTCAAGGAACTCTATTGGTCAATGGTCTCTTCACGAGACTTCCAGAGATGCACCGTGTCCTCACTACAATGTGAGTTTCTTGACCTCAAACACCTGCCAACTTATAAACCCTACTGGGATATTATTACTAACCCTGAGGACAGGAAACGGTTCCATCAATACAGGGTGGGCACTTTGCCTATTAACACCTTTACAGGCAAATGATCCAATGGTGGGGGTGTCATGTGCCCTTTTTGCATTACACAACCAGAGAGCCTTGCTCACATCCTGTTTATCTGTCCGATGTACAGAATCCCCCGATTAAGGTGGATCAAGCCGATCAGCCTCCAGAAAGGTATACTAAAAGGCACAGATGCCCTCAGGATTTTTAAAACAGACAGCTCTGAAAGTCTAATAATTGCTGTATCTAAGTTTCTTAGCTGGATGTGGGCAATACGCAGGAAAAATCTGAACTCTGTAGCCCTCACTACTGTCTGAGTAAACCTCCGTAATTTATGAAATGCTGCTCTGTATAAAATGTTCTTCTTTTTATAAAAATTGTTGTAAATACTGATCTTTTTTTAATGTCTTTTTAATCTATTTTTAATATATTTATGATCTTAAATAGATTTTTTAATTAACATAAAGAATAGCAAGTGGACAGAACTAGATGGAAGATCTAATGTGAAATGCCCCCATTTTCCCAGATGTATTCATTAGGCATGAAAATGTTTATTTGTTCCCTTAATTCCTTTTAAAACTTCTGTTTTATTTAATATGTTTGTCTTTCATGACATGATGTCGAAATAAAGACCAATTGAAGTTTGTGTGTCTTTTCTGATGTGTGCATCAGAAAAGAAAGAGATCTGCCATTGTATTCGACAGAAGATGTTTGCCCACTTGGGCAGAATCCTGTATAATGTGCATTGTGTGTAGCAGGAAAGAGCACGTTATTGATAATTTATGACATGTTGGAGTTAAAATGCCCACTGGGGCTATATCCATATTTAAGTTGGCATTGAGAAAGGTGTAGTATGATATTGTTTTTTGTCCACTTGGGCACTATAACTATATTTTAAAACCATGCAGATGCATATTAAATTATATTTTCTTCTCAAATTAAATACAATGTTTTTTTTCATTGGCGATTTTAAATGTATAATTTGCACAACATGTCGTTTAATAATCTGACTGTACCTTTATAAATATGCACTCTTTCAAATCTTTATTGACAAAACAAACACGAACGGAGTTTGCAACATTGTAACTTTTTTATGCTTATGTATCACGTGCACTTGATGAAGTCTGTAAACATTTAAAAAGAATGGCCGCAAAACAAACCTCACCCGTTAAAAAGAAGTGAGGTAACTTCGAAACGTGTTGGGTGTTTCCTTTTTGTGCCAATAAATCACACTGAGCACTTTGAGGCCTCAGCTCTGGTTTGTTCCTGAATGCAAGGATCGTTTACCAGGATTTGTTCGGATGGTTAGGGGTTGGCGACCCCGCCGAGTACCCGCCGTCGAGAGTGGCTCGAGCACGCCAAAAAGTTGGTGTTTGGATATATATATATATATATATATATATATATATATATATATATATATATGACTGGAACTTCGCTACTCAGTAGGCGCCAAATAACGAAGACGGACCCAATGAGGATATTTCAAAGCGTCTTTATTTACAACTGTGCACCCTCATGACTGCCATGACGCGTTTCGGGCCCTGGAGCCCTTGATCACATGACATGGTCAGATTCCACCCTGTGATTTGTAGTGCCTGCCCGGTCACATGGTCCCAAGCCCTTCTAGGCTAGCCAGGGCTGCCAGGCAGGTTACATGAGGCTGCTAATGTCAGGCCCTCCGCTGGTCTGTGGCGAACTTCACGCCTGCCCGGGAGTCTAGCAATGGCTTTTGCGGGACCGCAATATTCCCGTTTGTCTCAGACGGTACGTTAACTTGAGCTTCGGGCGGCCATGGAGAAGGCGAAGGAGCGCTGCACTCTGTTCTTCGTTACCTCACACGTCTGAACGTTAACGCACCACGCTGCACGAGCACTGACAGCCAGTCAACGCCCCAGCAGGAAGGGCTATATATATATATATATGCGGCGAACGGAGCTCTGAGCATCAAATCAAGAGCTAACACTTGACCACACTAAATACACAGCGCACAGCGTCCTTCTATGGCCCAATGCAATAAGCGGTGTTTTCTCGATATGAAATAGAAAGCACTAATAACGGAGAACAATCGAGATACTGACACTGACGAGTATATCGCAAATTGGTAACCTTGCAAACAGCAAGGAGAGGAGCAGCAGCAGCTATAGGATCCTGCCTGGGAGCAGTAGGCAGATAATCCTTTGATGAGTAAAAACACAAAAAACAAACAAAAAAATAACACCAAGTGCAAAAAAGCAAAATTGTTGAAACATACCAACCTGAGCATAATAACATGGCTGACAAATTTAGAAATCGCCAACAAAGGGCAAGTGAGTTGATGAATGATGAGGCAGTCCCCTCGACAAGTACGAACACGGATCAAATATGAGGGGCACTGCAGGGGAAAAAGAAAAAAGAACTATTCTAAATGTCCTAAGAGAACTCCAACAGAACAGGATCCTGGAAGTGAATAAATGGTGGGAAAAGACAACCTTGCAGAAATATATCGAATTTAAGAGAATCCCAAAGGGGCTCCGGATATTGACCATGCCCACATTAAACGACTTGGATCCAGACCTGATCAAACAGTGGCAACAGGACAGGATCGAATGCTCTTTCAAATTGATGAGAACATTAATCATACATGCAGAGAGGAAATTGGACAAGATAACTGCCATTATCCAAGCATTGGATTCAGAATTGGCGAAATTTCCAACATCTGAGGAAAACAAAGAATTAATTGAAAACATGTAGAAGAAAATAAACAAACACGAAACAGAAGTGGAAAAAAGGAAGGCGCATAAATTCACGAGAGACAGAGTGGATTATGCTAACGGGCGTATCTACACTTTTGTACAAAAATACGATACACTAAGAAGCAGAGTGGTGATGGACAAATGCGCAGGAACCTCTGCAACAACCAAAGATAATGTGGATAGCTCAGAGGTGAGCTCTGCGGATGAAGACTCGGGCACAATGCCATTGGATTTTCAGGGGGAGATGCAACTAGCCCAAATGATAACGCGGCAAAGAGGAAGAGGCAGATCAACACGTGGGGGAGAGGACAGCCAAAAATACCAGAAGGGGCAGGAGAAGAAGCAAAACCAAAGAGAGGAAAAGGAAAACAAAAGTAGCTCTCCAGAAGATGGAGGCAAATTTGAACAACAACTTGGTTATTAACATTTCAAATAAAATCCTAACAGAGCCCCAACTTAGATTACTGAATAGGGGACTATACTATTGCCCGAATAAGGAAATGGACTACCCGAACGCACGGATAGACCTCTACAAATTCTGCAGAAAGGTCAAACTTAAAAAATACTTTCTGGAAAAAAAAACCTCACCCGGGAACCGTCAAAAAGAAAAAGTAGAACCATTGCCAATCTTGCAAAAGGAACTTCCAGTCCTTAAAACACTAACTCTGCTGAGTACAGGAGACTCATCCAACATTGAAGACACCCAAGATTCAATGGTCTCAGACATAGAATTTTGCAGCAGAATAGGAATAGCCACCAACAGAGGAGGGGAGAGTGGACTTAAAAAACAGTCCAGATACTGTCCACAGCTGCAACCTGCAATAAAATTGATTTGTCTCAAGAGATTATGGTAGAGGAAATTACACAAATGGCGGTGAAATCAGCCAATAGTCAAAAACAAAATAGGAGCAAAACCCAGAGAAAGAAGGACTGGAACCTCACACCTAATGAATACAAAGCTTTGACAGAACTCAAAAATGATTCCACAATAATAATCAAAGCCTCGGACAAATGGGGTAATATTGTGATTCAAAATATTGCAGATTATGTGGAAGAAGCCAATCGACAATTGGGAATTGGAGAGCATTATGAACTCTTGGAAGAGAATCCAAGTGAAAAATGGATGAAAGAATACCATACGCTCCTATTAGAATGGATAAATAGGGAACTAATTGACTTCGATGAATATATGTACTTGGAAACAGATATTCCCTTCTCGGCGACAATTTACTTTCTGCCGAAAGTACATAAATCAGTTAACAAACCACCCGGTAGACCTATAGTCAGTTCAATTGGTTCCCTATTAGAAACAACTTCAAGGTTCATAGATATATTCCTGATGAATTATGTGATGAAACCATGGATTTTGTGAACAAACTGAACGACATGAAATGGGACACTGGTTTCCTAATGGCAACAATAGACGTCTCTTCGCTCTATACGTCCATACGACATCAGGAAGGTATAGAATCGGTTCAGACTTTCTTAAAAGAAAGATCAGTGAATTTTCTGGAACATTCTGCCATGTTAATCAAGATGTTAACCTACTGCTTGACACACAATATCTTCCTCTTTCAAGGTAAACTGTACCGACAACAACAAAGGGACGGCGATGGGGACATCTTTTACCCCTACGTACGCAAACCTACTGATGGCCATCTGGGAAAAAGAGGTCCTGTTGGAAGAGAATAAGAAACATCAAAAAATAAGAAGTTGGTGTCGGTATATCGATGACCTCTTTTTAGTATGGGACGGGATCCAGATAGAACTACAGGCCTTCATAGACTCTCTGGAAAACAACCGGTACAACTTACACTTCACATCAACTATCAGTAACACCAGTGTGATCTATTTGGATGTAGAAGTAAACATACGTAATAACAAACTATGTACCAAAATGTACCGCAAACCAACATCTTGTAATAGCATCCTCCATGCCAACAGGGGTCATCCCTCAAACCTAAAGTGGAGCATACCGTACGGAGAGATGCTATGAGGATCTGGATGTACAAATCGAGAGAATGTTTGGCCAGTTCCTATCAAAAGGATACCCACTGGAAGTCCTCACAACAGTGAAAACCCGGATGCACCTGAAGAATAGATCGGACCTCTTGGTCTCACGGAAAGAGCAAGATCAAACAATGGGAGTCCAAGAGGCCTTTGAAGAACGAAAGATGGAAGAGTCAGTAAATAAAACACGTCTCATTATGGACTTTAACAATCAGAGTCAAAATCTCAAAAAGGTTAAAATAAGGAATTGGAAAATCCTCCTATTAGATGAAACCCTCAAGGAACACCTAACACCTTATCCGAGCATAACATATAGGAAGACATCATCCCTAAGAGACATTCTGAGTCATTTGGAGATCAAACCACAGGAAAAAACCTCCTGGCTGAATACACCAGGCTTTTGGAAGTGTGCAAAGTGCAAAGCCTGCGAGCATGGCCGGAACATCAAAGAGTACGCACTGCAAAATGGGAAAACTGAGAAGATCCTAGATCACATTACCTGTGAATCAAAGTATGTGATTTATAGACTCAAATGCCCATGCGGAAAAGACAATATCGGGAGCACCATCAACAAACTGAAACTGCGGATCCTCCAGTATCTGCGTGCGATAAAAAATAACGATCCGAATTACTCTATGGTGAAGCACTTCAACGAACAACATCAAGGATATTGTACCAAATTAATATACTCAGGGTTGAAACTCACCAAAATATCTGAAAGAGGAGGAGATCACACTCTGAAATTAAGAAAGATGGAAAGCAGAATGATTCTTGGGATGGGAACCGAATTCTCACATGGACACAACTTAGATGCAGAATTACATGTACACCTGGAGAAATGAACAACTCGCATAAACTTACCATCAGCACTGGAAGTCCAACTCCCCAGAAAGCAATGTATACAAATTTACTCATCCCCGCTCAAAAACAGAAAAGAATAACACAAAGATCTCAGCAGCAATAAAGACCTATAAAAGTGCATAGAAAATGGAGATAATGTATGACCTGCAAAAAACAACAAGAATATTGCAGAAAAATGGATAAGAGTTGGAAATGAAGAGAAAAAAAGAAAAAAAGAAGTCGTACTGCAACATGATAGATGTTTCAAATTATTGTTCAGACTAAGAAAGAAGGAAGTGAAAAGGAGTTCATCTCTGTGGAAGTAACCAAAAGAGCAAGGACTATTCTTCAAATGAGGAAATGAACTTTAATGGAGAACACCCAATAATAAAAATTATTCTGGACAATAGTTTCTACTTTAGAAAAAAGAAAAAAGAACTTTAAACTAGCGTGTTTGCACAGTATGATCAAATAGACTTCAGCTATTCTAGACCATAGTATTGAATGAATCAATTTATCTTAATTCTTGCTGTTTTAGTATTACATTAGAAAAAGTACTTTAAATGAATTTTATTGTAAAAAGTTTACAAACATTGAAATCATTTTTGCACTAGGCACTTCGCACTTTAATGTGACTAATTACAAATCCATGAATTAATTCCTTGCACTATGCACCTTGCACTTTTTCAGTACATTTTAAAAACAGTACTTTAGGAGAAATTATGTTGTAATCAAGAAGGAGGTGTTAATGGAGACTACAATGTGCTGTGTAATAATGCTCAAGGTTGGTAGTCTAGCTGTTTTTAAGTGGTATGGAAACTGACGAGGATACTAGCACACAGCACATTATAAATTGTCTAGACACGGAGGACTCTATGGTCCAGTTGAAGACTAAGTATAGTCGAAACGCGTAGGCTGTCCTGTTGCAATTGCACATGGTGTTTTAAATAATAAATAATTTGAACTCAACTGCTGCTGTGGTGCCGTGACTTCTGTTAACACACGTGGAAACCAGAGGAATCGAAGCAATATATATATATATATACTAGCAGCCCGTCCCGACGTTGTCCGGGTATGAATTGCTGCCGGCCAGTGTAATGTGTAATGTATTGGCATTTATATAGCGCACTACTTACCCGTAGGGTCCCAAGGCGCTTCGACCGCTGCGAAACCCTTCCTGGCTTCCCTGAGAGATGGTCCCTTAATGGGTATCTCCAGGGTGAGACCAGGCATCCCCGGCGGTCTGGTGGGGCCGTTAGTGAAGATGAGGCAAGCTAATGCCCAGAGTTGCCGAGTGTGATCGCTGATCAGAGTGGGCACCGAGGCGAGAGAATTATCGAGTCCGCTGACCCTGGTCCAGAAACCTGCCGCGCCGGGAATCGAACCCTGGTCCCGGGCCGTCCTCTGCTCTCGGGTCTGCCGCCTCTAACCAGTGAGCCACACTACTTCACTGTAGTAGTATATTGTTTCGTAGGATTTCGTTTTGATAGCATTTCTTATCTGTGACAGGCCTGTGAAATGCTCCGATTCACAGTGCACTGCTGGTGCACTTAAGAGTGCGCGTTCAGTAGTGTGTGAACTCGAGTTTCCCTACTTTATTTTCCTTGCAATATTATATAGCGCGAACTCGACAACATGGCATGAGCACAATTTTCATTACAGAAGAACACATTCATTTGTGGTAGGCACGGGGAGACAAAGCGATTTGTCTGGAATCACAGGATGTTGAGCTGATGCCGAGATTTGAACGTAGCCCCCCATCTCTAAAGTTCGTAATTCTAGAACTTATGGTGGGAGGTGTGTCTAAAAGTGTATGTGAGTGTTGGGCATCAATGAGAGAGACCTGTGCATTTTTCCAATCGGTGGTGAAAAAATATGAGTATGTTGCTGGAGATGTGAGCCGCCGTTCCACCAATGTACTTACGGGGGAGTTTAAACACCCATTATTCCGCAACTTTCTTTCCGCATACCATCACTCCGCATGCTTTCATTACGAAAGTACCATGACTCTGCAATGCCTTTATAACGTGTGGCATTACATTTTATATGCTTTTACCACGCATACATATACAACGAAATTCGTTGTAAATGCATGAATGATAAAAGCATGTTTTTTTTTAAATGTTTGGATAAGGCAAGTATGGGTATAGGGGTATATGTTTTGGGGTACTGAGGTATATGTTTTGGGTATTTTAAGGGTTCAGATATAGTTTTGGGTTCTGGGGTACAGGGGTATTTTTAGGGTGCAAGGCTAGGTTTGGGTTTTGGGGTATAGGGGTATTTTTAGGGTTCAGGGGTAGGTTTGGGTTTTGGGGTACAGGGGTATTTTAAGGGTTCAGGGCTAGGTTTGGGTTTTGGGATACAGGGGTATTTTAGGGTTCTGGGCTAGGTTTGGGTTTTGGGGTACAGGGGTATTTTTAGGGTTCAGGGGTAGGTTTGGGTTTTGGGGTACAGGGGTATTTTAAGGGTTATGGGCTAGGTTTGGGTTTTGGGGTACAGTGGTTTTTTAGGGTTCAGGGGTAGGTTTGGGTTTTGGGGTATAAGGGTATTTTTAGGGTTCAGTGGTAGGTTTGGGTTTTGAGGTACAGGGGTATTTATAGGGTTTAGGGATAGGTTTGGATTTTGGGGTACAGGGTATATTTATAGGGTTAAGATGGGTTAGTGTTTAAGGGTGTTGGGGTATTTTATAGGGTAAGGGTGGGTTATGATTATGGGGTGCAGGGGTATTTAAAGTAGGGGTGGGCGTTATTGGCATGAACTTGGTACAATAAATCCGCAATATTTCGTTCCGTCAGATTTCCAATTATTAAAACAGAAACCTCATATATTCAAGGTAAAATAACAAGTATTTCTACATGCTAAAATGCATTTGCAGCCTGATTCATGAACGGGCCGTTTTGCGAGGCTCAAATAGCGAATCATAAGGAATCGCTATTTGAGATTTGCAAAACGGTATTCATGTAGGAATCGCAATATTAATTGCGATTCCCACTGATTCCTTATTTGCGATTAGCTAATTGCTAATCGCAAATAAGGAATAACTCCCCATGCCAAAAGGCCCATAGGAATGCATGGGGAGTCATTCCTCATTTGCGATTAGCAATTAGCTAATCGCAAATGAGATTGCGAGTACAAGGGTGCCAGGGGTGTCCAAAGGACACCCTGTAGCACCCCTGCAATGGAAATTAACACAGGTGTTGCACACACACATGTCCAAAGGACATGTGTGTGTGTAACGTGCAACTCAGAAAAATGCATTTAAATGCATTTTTCTGAGTTTTCGCAATTTACCACGAGGTTTGACCTCGCGGTAAATTGCGGCCCGAAATTGCGATTTCGCAATTGTAAAATGGATGATGATTTACATTTAAGGAATCTCAAATAGAGATTCCTTAAATGTAAATCCTCGCAAATATGCGAATTAGCAAATAGCGATTTTTACACTTGGGATGTTGAATCCCAAATGCAAAAATCGCACTCACAAAGGGCCAGATTCTCAGAATCTGGCCCTTTGCGAGCGCTATTTTCATTGATGAATCGGGCGGTTAGTCATTTCACAAAAGTGAAATTAGCTTCCAGCAAGCAGTGAGAGAGGTGATGATTTTGACATCAAGCCCCTGCAAAGCATTATGGGACGAGATTAGCAGTGGGAAGTGAATATTATAGTATCCAAATAATTCTACAAAGAGCTACAGTTCACCTCGTCGTCCCTAGTTGTCCCTGATGAGGCAAATGCAATAGCATTTAAAATATTATACATCAAGCTACAGTTCACCTCGTGGTCCCTAGATTTCCCTGATGAGGCAAATGCAATAGCATTTAAAATATTACACATCAAGCTGCAGTTCACCTCGTCGTCCCTAGATGTCCCTGATGAGGCAAATGCAATAAGCATTTAAAATATTATACATCAAGCTGCAGTTCACCTCGCCGTCCCTAGATGTCCCTGATGAGGCAAATGCAATAGCATTTAAAATATTATACTTCAAGCTGCAGTTCACCTCGTCGTCCCAAGATGTCCCTGATGAGTAAAATTCAAAAACATTGAAACCCTTTCATGAATGCTAAAAATTATGCTAATCTTATCCCATAATGCTTTGCAGGGCCTTTTAGCTGTATTTTTTCCCATAACTGTGCTTGGGGTGGTTCTAAGAGAATGGGACCTCCACTGAATTACTATTTAAAGGGAGCAGGAATGTATAGAACCTGGGAAGAAAAAACAACACTCGTGACGGAATGCCCCCAGCGATTGTCACGCCCCCAGCACACACCCACAGCACAATGCAGACACGCCCACAAGGGACTACTTTGCTGGCACAGTTCTTTTACCTTTAAAATGTATATGGTGGGCATCTGCATAGCCTATGTCCTTCTGCTGCAACTGCCCTTTCCAACGCTGTATTGGGTGTGTGGATTGGCGCTGTAGTTCCCGAGTTTACCTTGCCAAAAGGTGTCTGTTCTCTCTTTATAATAGTAGTATAGAGATAGATATATATATATATATATATATATATATATATATATATTTCCACCAAACGATCACTTCCCTGAAAATGACCAGAGGACACAGCGGGGGTTGCAGGGCGACCATTTATTCACAGTGCTTGACATGATGCATTTCGGCATTCCGCCTTCTTCTGATGTCCCTTGCACTGGTTCACACTCATTCCCTCCTTTTGAATGTTCAACGGCTCCGCCTCTGATTGCCTACAGCTGCAGCCTGTCATCGGAAGACTGCAGATCCCAGCATGCATTGCAACGGTGTGTGTTGGTTGCGGAGTAAGTACGTGCTTCAGTGAGCACTGCTGTGCCTCGCAAAGGGGGGGAGGAGGCTCGGTAGAAGCTCAGTGTGTCCCAAAATTGAAAGTGTCCATAGCCACCTTGGGTCCCCAAACGCCTAACCCCAGATTCAGGAACCAAGCCGGGCCGTGACGCGTAGATTCAGTGATCACGGGTCCCCGTGTAATCACGGACTGCTTCTAGCAGCGGTCACTTGCTTGGTCTGTTTCCGAGGCGGGGTCGCAGTATCCAATACCTTGGAGAGAAATTGCCACGTTGCCAATATTACTGCGATCCACTTGAAAGACGGGTCCTCTTGCACACGCTACTGGCAGGCGCGTGAAAATATCCACCAAACGATCACTTACCTGAAAATGACCAGAGGACACAGCGGGGGTTGCAGGGCGACCATTTATTCACAGTGCTTGACATGATGCATTTCGGCATTCCGCCTTCTTCTGATGTCCCTTGCACTGGTTCACACTCATTCCCTCCTTTTGAATGTTCAACGGCTCCGCCTCTGATTGCCTACAGCTGCAGCCTGTCATCGGAAGACTGCAGATCCCAGCATGCATTGCAACGGTGTGTGTTGGTTGCGGAGTAAGTACGTGCTTCAGTGAGCACTGCTGTGCCTCGCAAAGGGGGGGAGGAGGCTCGGTAGAAGCTGAGTGTGTCCCAAAATTGAAAGTGTCCATAGCCACCTTGGGTCCCCAAAATGCCTAACCCCAGATTCAGGAACCAAGCCGGGCCGTGACGCGTAGATTCAGTGATCACGGGTCCCCGTGTAGTCACGGACTGCTTCTAGCAGCGGTCACTTGCTTGGTCTGTTTCCGAGGCGGGGTCGCAGTATCCAATACCTTGGAGAGAAATTGCCACGTTGCCAATATTACTGCGATCCACTTGAAAGACGGGTCCTCATGCACACGCTACTGGCAGGCGCGTGAAAATATCCACCAAACGATCACTTCCCTGAAAATGACCAGAGGACACAGCGGGGGTTGCAGGGCGACCCTTTATTCACAGTGCTTGACATGATGCATTTCGGCATTCCGCCTTCTTCTGATGTCCCTTGCACTGGTTCACACTCATTCCCTCCTTTTGAATGTTCAACGGCTCCGCCTCTGATTGCCTACAGCTGCAGCCTGTCATCGGAAGACTGCAGATCCCAGCATGCATTGCAACGGTGTGTGTTGGTTGCGGAGTAAGTACGTCCTTCAGTGAGCACTGCTGTGCCTCGCAAAGGGGGGGAGGAGGCTCGGTAGAAGCTGAGTGTGTCCCAAAATTGAAAGTGTCCATAGCCACCTTGGGTCCCCAAACGCCTAACCCCAGATTCAGGAACCAAGCCGGGCCGTGACGCGTAGATTCAGTGATCACGGGTCCCCGTGTAATCACGGACTGCTTCTAGCAGCGGTCACTTGCTTGGTCTGTTTCCGAGGCGGGGTCGCAGTATCCAATACCTTGGAGAGAAATTGCCACGTTGCCAATATTACTGCGATCCACTTGAAAGACGGGTCCTCTTGCACACGCTACTGGCAGGCGCGTGAAAATATCCACCAAACGATCACTTACCTGAAAATGACCAGAGGACACAGCGGGGGTTGCAGGGCGACCATTTATTCACAGTGCTTGACATGATGCATTTCGGCATTCCGCCTTCTTCTGATGTCCCTTGCACTGGTTCACACTCATTCCCTCCTTTTGAATGTTCAACGGCTCCGCCTCTGATTGCCTACAGCTGCAGCCTGTCATCGGAAGACTGCAGATCCCAGCATGCATTGCAACGGTGTGTGTTGGTTGCGGAGTAAGTACGTGCTTCAGTGAGCACTGCTGTGCCTCGCAAAGGGGGGGAGGAGGCTCGGTAGAAGCTGAGTGTGTCCCAAAATTGAAAGTGTCCATAGCCACCTTGGGTCCCCAAAATGCCTAACCCCAGATTCAGGAACCAAGCCGGGCCGTGACGCGTAGATTCAGTGATCACGGGTCCCCGTGTAGTCACGGACTGCTTCTAGCAGCGGTCACTTGCTTGGTCTGTTTCCGAGGCGGGGTCGCAGTATCCAATACCTTGGAGAGAAATTGCCACGTTGCCAATATTACTGCGATCCACTTGAAAGACGGGTCCTCTTGCACACGCTACTGGCAGGCGCGTGAAAATATCCACCAAACGATCACTTACCTGAAAATGACCAGAGGACACAGCGGGGGTTGCAGGGCGACCATTTATTCACAGTGCTTGACATGATGCATTTCGGCATTCCGCCTTCTTCTGATGTCCCTTGCACTGGTTCACACTCATTCCCTCCTTTTGAATGTTCAACGGCTCCGCCTCTGATTGCCTACAGCTGCAGCCTGTCATCGGAAGACTGCAGATCCCAGCATGCATTGCAACGGTGTGTGTTGGTTGCGGAGTAAGTACGTGCTTCAGTGAGCACTGCTGTGCCTCGCAAAGGGGGGGAGGAGGCTCGGTAGAAGCTGAGTGTGTCCCAAAATTGAAAGTGTCCATAGCCACCTTGGGTCCCCAAAATGCCTAACCCCAGATTCAGGAACCAAGCCGGGCCGTGACGCGTAGATTCAGTGATCACGGGTCCCCGTGTAGTCACGGACTGCTTCTAGCAGCGGTCACTTGCTTGGTCTGTTTCCGAGGCGGGGTCGCAGTATCCAATACCTTGGAGAGAAATTGCCACGTTGCCAATATTACTGCGATCCACTTGAAAGACGGGTCCTCATGCACACGCTACTGGCAGGCGCGTGAAAATATCCACCAAACGATCACTTCCCTGAAAATGACCAGAGGACACAGCGGGGGTTGCAGGGCGACCCTTTATTCACAGTGCTTGACATGATGCATTTCGGCATTCCGCCTTCTTCTGATGTCCCTTGCACTGGTTCACACTCATTCCCTCCTTTTGAATGTTCAACGGCTCCGCCTCTGATTGCCTACAGCTGCAGCCTGTCATCGGAAGACTGCAGATCCCAGCATGCATTGCAACGGTGTGTGTTGGTTGCGGAGTAAGTACGTGCTTCAGTGAGCACTGCTGTGCCTCGCAAAGGGGGGGAGGAGGCTCGGTAGAAGCTGAGTGTGTCCCAAAATTGAAAGTGTCCATAGCCACCTTGGGTCCCCAAACGCCTAACCCCAGATTCAGGAACCAAGCCGGGCCGTGACGCGTAGATTCAGTGATCACGGGTCCCCGTGTAATCACGGACTGCTTCTAGCAGCGGTCACTTGCTTGGTCTGTTTCCGAGGCGGGGTCGCAGTATCCAATACCTTGGAGAGAAATTGCCACGTTGCCAATATTACTGCGATCCACTTGAAAGACGGGTCCTCTTGCACACGCTACTGGCAGGCGCGTGAAAATATCCACCAAACGATCACTTACCTGAAAATGACCAGAGGACACAGCGGGGGTTGCAGGGCGACCATTTATTCACAGTGCTTGACATGATGCATTTCGGCATTCCGCCTTCTTCTGATGTCCCTTGCACTGGTTCACACTCATTCCCTCCTTTTGAATGTTCAACGGCTCCGCCTCTGATTGCCTACAGCTGCAGCCTGTCATCGGAAGACTGCAGATCCCAGCATGCATTGCAACGGTGTGTGTTGGTTGCGGAGTAAGTACGTGCTTCAGTGAGCACTGCTGTGCCTCGCAAAGGGGGGGAGGAGGCTCGGTAGAAGCTGAGTGTGTCCCAAAATTGAAAGTGTCCATAGCCACCTTGGGTCCCCAAAATGCCTAACCCCAGATTCAGGAACCAAGCCGGGCCGTGACGCGTAGATTCAGTGATCACGGGTCCCCGTGTAGTCACGGACTGCTTCTAGCAGCGGTCACTTGCTTGGTCTGTTTCCGAGGCGGGGTCGCAGTATCCAATACCTTGGAGAGAAATTGCCACGTTGCCAATATTACTGCGATCCACTTGAAAGACGGGTCCTCATGCACACGCTACTGGCAGGCGCGTGAAAATATCCACCAAACGATCACTTCCCTGAAAATGACCAGAGGACACAGCGGGGGTTGCAGGGCGACCCTTTATTCACAGTGCTTGACATGATGCATTTCGGCATTCCGCCTTCTTCTGATGTCCCTTGCACTGGTTCACACTCATTCCCTCCTTTTGAATGTTCAACGGCTCCGCCTCTGATTGCCTACAGCTGCAGCCTGTCATCGGAAGACTGCAGATCCCAGCATGCATTGCAACGGTGTGTGTTGGTTGCGGAGTAAGTACGTGCTTCAGTGAGCACTGCTGTGCCTCGCAAAGGGGGGGAGGAGGCTCGGTAGAAGCTGAGTGTGTCCCAAAATTGAAAGTGTCCATAGCCACCTTGGGTCCCCAAACGCCTAACCCCAGATTCAGGAACCAAGCCGGGCCGTGGAGAAAGGATCCACACGTGGGAGTTGTAGGATATTTCAGACTGGATTGTGGGATTTCCAGTCTTAGCAAAACCATTGATACAAATTACGAAGAAAAGAGCAAAAGACCCAGTAGAATGGGATGATGAAAGCATGACATTGTTCTTAAAAGTATGCGATTGTCTGTGCACTGCTCCAGCATTGGGAATGCCTGACTATTCCAAAGATTTTGCATTTTTTGTGATACACAAGACAATTGTGCACTCTCAGTTTTGGCCCAGACCCATGCTCTAATGAGTCGTCCTGTGGCATACTTTTCTTCCACAATGGATCCAGTAGCATCTGCATTGCCAGGATATTTGAAAGCAGTAGCTGCAACTTGCATGAGTCTTGAACAAAGTGAGTCCATTATTATGGGGCATCAAGTAACCGTGTATGTCCCACATGCAGTTGTGATTGTGTTGGCCTGACCTTAAACTCAGTACCTAACTCCAAGTCGGCTGACTAAGTGTGAAAGAATTCTTGTAGGTATTGTATTGTATTGTATATTGGATTTATATAGCGCCTTATCACCCAGGGGTCTCTAAGCGCTTGGCAGAGAGTGAGCACAATGCTAGAAGGGGAGAAAGTTAGACATTACCCCAAGCCTCCTGGAACAGCACCGTTTGCAGCAAATGTGACCATCGCTAGGTGTAACATTTTGAATCCAGCAACGCTGTTGCCTGAATCACATTTTGCAGAAGTAAGAAATTAAGTCGAACATGATTGTATCGACAGAATATTGTACCAAACCTCTTCCAGACATAAGAGAAGAACCATAAATGGATTCAGAACATGAGTTATTTGTAGATGGCTCATGTATGCGACATGATGAAGGCGGCTTGAGTGCTGCATATGCAGTATGTACATTATGGGGTCCAGTTGAAGCATCCTGTTTACCTGGAGTCGTCTGCACAAGTAGCTGAATTAATTGCATCGACAAAGGCTTGCAAAATTGGGAAAAATTAGAAAGTAACCATTTACACTGACAGCCAATATGGCTACGGGGTTGTGCATGATTTTGGCCAACTCTGGATGCAAAGAGAGTTTCTGACTTCATCAGGTACTCCTATTAAAAATGGACATTTTGTAAAAGATTTGCTAAAGGCAATCCAATTACCAGAAACAGTGGCTGTGGTCATGTGTGCTGCTCACCAATCTCGAAATGACAAAGTGACAGTAGGTAACCGATTTGCTGACCAATTAGCCCAACATTGTGCCAAACATAAAATGGCAATAAACAAGAAAATAGATACATGTGAAAACAGCTGCCAACTTATTTTGCTGCATGGTGTGAAAAATTGGGAAGAAGTGAGAGATTTGCAGAATGAGGCAGATATTGAGGAAAAGGAAGAATGGAGAAAGATAGGATGTCAGAGAAGGGCTGAAGATGGTGTTATTGTTTACCTTGATGGCAGACCTGTGTTACCAGACTGTATGCTTGCTCCTATGGCTAGGATGTACCGTGGAGATTCCCACCTAGGGCGAGATGCTATGATACGATTGTTCAGACAATCTTGGTTTAATGCAAAATTCAGGAACATAGCAGAGGGTCTTTGCCAAAGATGTTTGATCTGTCAGCAAATGAATCCTGGTAAAAGAATTGTAGTTGGCCCTGGGAAAATTGGGACAGCAGAAGGCCCATTCGTAAGACTACAAATTGATTTTATCCAATTACCACCCTGCTGAGGAATGAAATATGTCCTTGTTATTGTCTGCCTATTTTCAAGATGGGTAGAAGCATACCCTACAAAACTAAATGATAAAATCACAGTAGCTAGACTCCTACCTAGAGAGTTGATGCCATGTTTCGGTTTTCCAGTAACGATTGAATCAGACCGAGGCTCTCATTTTAATAATGAAATAATTGGTCTAATCTATGAAGCATTCAAAATTGAGCAAAAGCTGCACTGTGCATACCGTCCAGAGGCTTCTGGAGTAGTTGAACAACTGAATGGCACAATCAAATCAAGATTGGGTAAGATATGGGGGGCGTGGCTTAGCCAGCGAGCATGGCGGTTGTGTAGAGCGCGAGCTACGACCAGCCGGGTATTATCCTGCCTACACATCCTGGCCCTGAGCACTCCTGAGGGCATCCAGTGTTGTGGCGCACTGCCCCGTTTCCGGGGCATCATCCGGTGGTGTTTGCGGTCCTGTGGTGGCCCCGTTGGGCGAGCGGCAGTCCGGTGAGGCGGAGGGGCCTGCCGGGTCCGGCTGGGCCTGAGGCCGGGGCCTCGATTTTGGCGCTCCCCGGGCTGGGCACGCTTTGTCTGAGGAGGCTGGGAGCTGGAGTAGCGGCAGTGACCAGGACGCGGCTCGCTCCGGGACCAGTGGAGCTTAGCACGCTCATGTCCTGGGGCCGGTGGGCCTGTGATCGCCCCCTGAGGAGCGGGGAACGGTGCTGAGGCGCCCGGTGGGGCAGCGGAGTGGCCGGCTCCAGAAGCGGTCGGCGGGAGCGGCTGCCATTTTGCGACATCCACGCTCCCCGGAGAAGATTGCTGCGGTGACAGATTGGGGGCCCTGCTGGATTGCCCTGTGGATGAGGAGGGTGTCGGGGGCCCCATTGCGTGCGGCCCGGCTGGGCGGGGGCTGTCTGGAGTGCCTGCCTGCGCCGTGTGCACTGCGGTGAGTGGGGCCTGCCTGGAGGAGGTTGCGGGCACTGTGTGCACTGTGGTGAGTGGAACCTGCTTGGAGGAGGTTGCAGGCACCTGGGAGTTAAGGCCCCGCTCATGCTTGGCAATGCTACTATCCTCATCTTCCAGGACTATACGAGGATGGTTCAGCAGTAGAGGCAATCGTTTCAAGCAGCCAAGGCTTGTCTTTGCGGCCTCAAACTTCAATATGCTTTGCTCTATCCTGCGAGGCAGCGTGTCATCTACAAGTCCCACAGGCTGTTTTTTGATTCCCCGTAGGAAGTGTTCCAATGGACAGACGAGACAGTCAAGATCAGGGTCAACGCGCCCTTGGGAGGCGACTCTGACTCCTCCTCGAGTGGAGTGATCCGTGAAGGATTGAGAAGTCAACGGAGGCGTCGTAGAAGATCCGAATGTGGCCATGTCTCTCGTGTGGGATCCGCGCCTCTGAAGTCTGGTCCGGAGCAGGGGCTGCAGAGTGGAGTGAAGTGAAGACTGCAACTTTCACATTGAACTCTATGGTTGCTATCGGAGTGCTCAGGTGCCCTGTATTGGGCTGGACATCTGCCCTGTAAGAGTGGGTGGATAGGGGTGGCGATTCCCTAGTTATGGGGTATGTTCAGGGGATCCATTGGAGGGGGTGGCTCTCGGTCCCCCGTTGGGGGCCAGGCCGCGATCCAACCGCGACAGGTGCTTCCGTGTTGGGAGGTGTGGGATGGGGGCGGCGGGGGGGGGTGTTGGGTGTTGTGTTGGGGCGGGGTTGCTTTGGTTGCGCTTATGTTGCTGCTGTCTTTACACTGGGATGTTTGCATGCTGGACCGTCGGGCCGCTGCTGCCCATACAATGCCCTTTTACAATGTCGATTGTTCAGGATGGGGGGGCGGGTAGTTCCAGGCACACTGCGCATTTTGAGTTGGAATGTGCAGGGGGTGTTAGATAAAGTCAAGCGGGGGCAGTCCTTCGCTATGCCAAGAGGGCCGGGGTAGATGCTCTGCTGCTTCAGGAGACCCATCTATTGGGTACAAAGGCGCTGTGGTTACAACGATTTGGGTACACACATGCTTACCACGCAGGTTTCACGAGGGGCTCCCAGGGGGTAGCGGTCCTTCTACATCGCAAAGTTTCCTTCATACATAAAGGGAGTTGGTCCGACCCCCAGGGCAGGTACATCTTTGTCCATGGAAGGGTTAGGGGTGACAGGGTGACACTTGGTAGCATTTATGCCCCGCCGCCGCTGCAGTGGTCCCCAGCCGAAAAGGTCATGTTCCTCTGGAATGTGATGCTGGACACCCTTGCTATAGTTGGGGGGATTGGAATGATGTGATGGACGTACACATGGATCGGGGGAGGAGGGGGGCGACTGACACTGATGTGGACGTGGAGGGACCCCCCACCAAGCTCCGTGCCCTTGCCACGGGCCTGGACTGGGAGAACGCCTGGAGGTATGGGCATGGCGCGCACAGAGAATATACCTATTTTTCCTCGATCCATGGCTCGTTCTCCAGGTTGGACTACTATTTGTTCCCAGAGGACTGGCCCAAAGAATCGTGTCCTTGGACGTCCTGCCGAGGGCCCTGTCCGATCACTCACCCGTGGCCCTTACTTTTCATGTAGGCACCCCTTCCGATGGCGCATGTCTGGATGGCACCTGCTACAGACTGAATATAGGGAACATATGACACGGGAAATAGACCATTACCTGACGACCTACCGTGACTCAGCTGACTCCCCGATGACCCTTTGGGAAGCCATGAAACCTACCCTACGTGGGGTGGACATCTCCTGGTGCGCGGCAGCCCAGGCGGAGAAGCGGCGGGATCTGGTGCAGCGGGAGGCGGAGTTGGTAGTCTTGGAAAGTAGGAGTAGGGAGGACAGTGGTAGATATATAGGACGGAAATTAGTCCTGGCTCAGCAGCAGTATGCACCGGTCCTACTTGATGAGGCACGACAGGCCTGGTTGGCTACCCGTAGTCGGGTGTATCAGTTGGGGGACAAATCCTGTAGGATGCTCCACCGCCTGTGTCAGGGTACTTTTCACGCCCAACTGCTGCCCCAATTATTGGACTCGGCGGGATCGCCGGTTTCTGAGCCGTCGGCTATCGCGGAGAGCTTTGCCACATATTACGAGGGGCTGTACACACCCTAGGAGTGCCTGTCGGCCGAGGTTGTTCGGCGGTTCATAGATGACCTACCCCCGCGGTCGGTCCCTGACGAGGCGCGGGACTTATTGGACAAGTCATTTACTGACGAGGAGTTGCGCACGGCCTTGGGTGAATTTAACCCCGGAAAGACGCCGGGCCCCAACGGGTTCCCTTGTGAATTTTCTAGGAGATTTCATGTGCAGCTGGGCCCCCAGCTGCGTCCGGTAATTGAGGAGGCGCGGGAGAGTAGAGAGCTCCTGCCGGACTGGAGGCATGCCAAAGTTGTGGTCTTTCTGAAGCCAGGCCGACTCCCGGAGAGCCACGCGTCCTACCGTCCCATATCGCTACTTAAAACGGAGGCCAAGGTCTTGGCCAAAGCCCTGGCTAACTGACTTTAGCCTTATATTGCAGACCTAGTACACCCGGACCAGGGGGCCTTTATGCCCCGGAGGGAGATTCGGCACAATATCAGGCGGGCCCAGGTGGCGATCTCTGCCTGGAGGTGTTTAGGTGAGCTGGCTGCATTATTTTTAGTGGACATGGATTGTGCCTTTGATTCCTTGAGCTGGACATACCTGTTTGTCCTGTTACGGCGCCTTAACTTGGGTCCTCGCTTTCTGGCCTACATACAGCTGTTATACACTGCGTCCGTGTGTGTTGGGGGGGCGGTTTCCTGGCCCTTTCCGGTTCAGAGGGGTACGCGACAGGGGTGTCCCCTCTCCCCGTATCTGTTTGCGCTGGCTATGGAGCCCTTAGCAGCGTGGGTGCGTATTGGCGCACAGATCAAAGGTTTTCGGTGGTCCCCCGGCCTTATTGACAAGATAGCGCTATACGCAGATGATGTGCTGTTCTTCCTCACGGACCTGGATCGGTCTGGGCCACGGCTGTTGCGCATCCTGCAGATTTTCGGGGAATCCTCTGTCCTGTATGTGAACCCGGGTAAGTCCTCCTTGTGGGTGCTGGGTGACGGACAGTGGACTTACAGTTGGCTGGTGGGGGGATGAAGTACCTGGGAGTCTATTTGTCCGAATGTGCGGGAGTCTCCCGCAACCTCACTCCGGTCTGGGATCGCACACGTACAGATCTGAAGGTGTGGTTTCGTATGCTATTGTCTATCTATGGGAAGTCGGCCATATTCAAAATGGTGGCACTCCCACGGCTGGTATACCAACTGCAGAACCATCCATATCCTATTCCAACCCGCTGGTTTCAGCAGGTCAACTCGGCGCTGGGTGGGTTCCTGTGGGAAGGGGGGACCGTAAGGGCGGCACTCCGAACATGCTTCCTGTCCACTTATGCAGGTGGCCTTGCCACATCCAATATCCTCTCATACTACCAGGCAGCGCATATCCTGGTCCTTAATGACTGGTGGTTACGTTGACAGGGGCAATCCAGCATATGAGGTGGAGTGTCACCTGATGGGATCGTCCTCTGTCCATACGCTACTGTACTCTGTGCCGCTCCGGCGGGGTCTTCCTTCCGCCATGCAAGTGGTCTTCTCGATCTGGTGGCAGGCGCTACGCAGGATGAAATGGTGAAATGTCCTCACTCGTGTGACCCCTCTTTGGAGCAACGGCCGCCTGCCCCACTTGGAGACCCTTAGGGGTTTTGGTGGGTGGGATGCCATAGGTATCTCCTCTCTGGGAGATGTCATGTCGGGTGCTACATTGAAGTCTTTCCTGGACCTGCAGACTGAATTCGGGATGCCCCGTTCTCAATTCTTTCGATTCCTCCAATTCCGACATGCTTTGACACTTTATCTGACAGGCAATGACACGCTCCCAAACTTTAGCCCGCTCGAGGCCCAACTGTTCAGGGGGAACTCCCAGACAAAAAACTGTACCGTATATACCAGTCCTTGGTGCGACATTGCTCCCCTGACCTACAGAAGCTGCGGGCGGCGTGGGTGGGGGATGTAGGAGAGTTGGAGGAGGAAGACTGGATGGAGGCCCTGGCGAGTACTAGGGGGGTGGCAATTTCCACACGCCTGAGACTCATACAATTCAAATACCTCCACCACACATACTTCACTAGGGAGCCCTATGGATGGCAGGTATGATAAGTTCTCCGGACTGCCTGCGCTGCGGGTCAGAGGTTGGCACACTTTTACACACCACATGGGGATGTTCGGGGCTGCATAGGTTCTGGACTGGGGTCTCTCAGAGGTATTGGCGTGGGAGCTGCCTAGGAATCCAAAAGTGGCACTACTGCATGTTATGGAGGAAGTTAGGGGGAATCGCTACAAACGTCACTTGCTGCTGCTTGGTCTCACCCTGGCTAAACGTGATATTGCTTGAGCCTGGAAGGCACCCTTGGCTCTGCCCCTGGCTGCTTGGAAGAATGGCATGGACTTTTGTATGGGGTTGGAACAGCCCATCTTCCTGTCCAGGGGGTGACCCCCGTAAGCACTTTCGAATTTGGAAAAGGTGGGCTGACTATAGGGGGCTGGACTTGGACCCTACTCCGGAGAGCGATCTCCCTCTGGCACTTTCATTGTAGGGGGTGGTTGGAGTACGTCAATAGCGCCCTGATGGAACTGGTGTGTATTCAATGTATATATTACTGCATATAAGTGGTCTAGAGTACGGCAGCAGTGCAACCTGGGGATAGGGTTGGGTTGGGGGGTGTTTTGTTTATTTTCTTAAAAATTGTCTGGCTATGCTATATTTGTTTTGTTGATGTGTGCATTAGTCTCCGGAGCTCGGGGCTTTGCATTTCTATGTGTGCAGACTAATAAAATCTTGTCATATGGATACTTCATTACATATATTGCGTTAAGTTAGCATGAGTGTATTACATGTTTAAACAGCCGCTTTGCCTTCGGCTTCAGTTTTGCACACGACACGTACTTGTTGTTGTAGCTTTCACCCTAGAAGCGGTGAGGTGTTTTATTTGAGAATAATATGTTATTCCTATGCTATCAGCTTTGCCTCGTACACTTGGTACAACTGTCTGCACACTGAGAGCTGCACACTCTAAGATTAACCTAACACAAGGTTGCTGGGAAGTCTGATCCTCGCACCACATTAGACATTAGACATAACACATATAATGTTGATGCCAACATTTTGGGCTCTACGCGGGTTTAAGATAGAGTTACACGGAATGAACGTAGACACTTGGTGCTGCGCATGGAGAGAGCTGGTAGCTGTTGATGTGAACTGCTCCTACTGACATTGAGAGGTATGGGGCCGCCCTGCTAAAACCCGAATGAGACCTTCTTAGATATAAAATAATATACTAGATAGGGTGCGCGAAATATAGGTGATATCGATTCTATAGGTTTTGCATTATAACATGCTAGCACCTTTTGCTTACTATGGATTAGTGACTATGCTGCTAACTCTGATTTTTATAATCTGCATTTTGGTATTATACAAGATACTGCGTTTGAGAACTTTGCATTGAATAATAAATATTTCAAACTTGCATTTGTGTTCTTTGACTCCCAGTTTTGGTTTGAAATGATTATATAACGAAAGAGTGTTCATGTGTTCCACGATTCCTGAGGTATTCTAAAGATCATGTTCTGGTTTGTCTAAGACATGGTTCATTCCATAATGATCCATGAGACACTGTAGCTAGCTAGGTAAGGAGATCTCTGACACTGAGATGAGTTTTGGATCATCCTAACTCACTGAGGTTCTAGATCTCTATGCACAGTTCTGTGGGAGAACGGAAACCCTGCTACATGGCGCCCAACGGATTGGTTGGCCGTATTTCATGACACTCGAGTAGTATATCATTCAAACCTTAACGCCTTCATTCCCGTTTCCGGTAAACGGTGGTGTCGGAAAAACCTACCTGTTTTTGAAATAGGTCTTTTCAAGCTTGAATTCTACTTTAAACGGTTTCTTTGAATTACTACCCAGTTGAGCTACAAAGTGTTCTTTGTCCTTTTTACACTTCCGGTGCTACCATGGCCGTGGAAATTGCGCAGCATAGCCGCGTCGCGGTTCGCGACCACTTGAGGGCATATAATGTCCCTGCGGAGGGTTTGGCTGTGGTTCTAGTGGTGAGTGCGGAACACGCGTACCCGTACGAATTGTTTTATTCCTGGGTGACGTTTCCGGAAGTAAACGCTAATTCGGGCGTCTACCACACGTACACTGCCTCGGCTGTTCCGGCGGCTTATGCTCCGTACAGAGCACTGGAAGTACCTATCGATGCTTGGCAGCACGGAGTTTGGTTTGGTGGCGTCCTACCCCACTCTTTATTGGCTCCGAGGTTGGGTCCGTTGTCCATACCGGGCACAGCCTGGCCCGCCTTGGGCGGATTTACTCCTCATCCTAATCGCGCCACTTGTAATGTGGTTGATCTGCGGCGTCTGCATGATGTCGCGGTTGACGTGATTAGAGCGCTTGTTCATTACATTGGTCGTAATATACATGGCGCAGCCCCCGCAGGTGCGCAGCTTCGAGCGGAACAGGCTGGTATGAAAATAAGTCCTGTCTTGGTGAATTCCGTAATGGGCAGAAAGCCAGAAAATAAGGATGATTTTCCTTACTGGCTTGCCGAGAAATTCGACCAGCTGGAGGCTGTGTTTCCTAATACGACTCCGGGTGAAAAACACCGGATTCTTACGCTTAGTTTACCGAAGGATTTAGCCCCTGAACTTGCTGACTGTGAAACATGGGGTAAGACTTTTGCAGCGGTTTACTCGAGGTGCTTTGGCACACCGACAGTGTCGAACCTGTCTGCGATCCTCAAACGTGTTCAAGATGATCACGGACCTGAGTCGGCGGTTGAGTTGGGTATGCGCCTGAACGGTTCATTTGAGACAGTTTGCGGTATTATCCTTGCCAATGTAAAAGGGGATGCTGTGAACTTTCAGGTGGCCAATGGTCTGGCGTTAATTCCCGATGCCGAGAAACCCCGTCAGCTGGCAAGAATTATTGTGGCGGCTTATAAAACGGTTGGCCGCAATTCTAAGGGTGCAAAGGTTTTTCTTGAAAAAGAAAAGAAGCAGCCCCAGGGACAGTCTTCGGAAACAGGTGGACAGCCCAAGTCCAAAAAGCAAAATTGGCCTAAAAAACAGAATCAGGGTAAGCAACAACAACAACAAACACAGGTTTCTAGTCCGGCGCCTTCACAACCTGCGCAGTCGGATCGAGTTTATGAATTGCGCGATCGCGCTACGATTAAATCGCCTGACAGATATCAGGCATCTGACCAACGCTCTCCTCGTTCCTTTCAGGACTCATCGGCTCCGTCAACCGGTGGTGGAGGGGGCGGCAGGGGCAGGGGTGGCCAGCAAGGACGTGGCCAGCCCCGCACACGAAGTGAAGGGGATCAGCGGGACGACTCTACGCCAAAGAGACCGCAGTTTGCCAAGAAGAAAGTCGCTGCCTTAACGGCGCATCGATATGCCCCAGATAGTGAGAACGCGGCTTCGGAATCTGACGTGGGCTCTGACCTTGCTGGACAGCGCGGCGGAGATTACCATAGTGAGAGAGGCCCTCCGTCCACTGTTGAAGGTGACAGCGACTGAGACTTTTATTGTGATTGAAACAGCTGATACACATGTTGCTCCCCCTGAAAGACTTTTTGAAATTGTCCTGTTAATTGAAGGTGACATGCAGCGAACTGTAAAAGGGGTATTTTGGGAAAATCTTTCGGATACGTATGACATTTTGCTTTCGGAGGCTGACTGGCCCCCACCTTTTGTTCTCGCAGCTCCGCGAGGGGAGGAGGTAATCCTCCCCAGTTTCGCGCACACTGTGCCAAGAGTGGAAGCGCTGCATTTTGCAGAAGAGTGGGCTCTGGCGCTTGCGCCGGCTGTGTACCGGAATCAGTGTGGCTGGGATAAATTGTCCCCGAGCCATGAGATTCCGTTACGGTCACAGCCGCAGCCACAACCCCAATATCCCATACGGCGTGAAGCTAAGGCTTCGGTCGCGGCTATCCTTGAACAATTGGAATATCAAGGTGTAATTGAAACGTGTGTGTCACCGATGAATAATCCCCTTTTTACTGTTAACAAGCCGGACGGCTCATATCGTCTGGTTTTGGATTACCGGCATTTGAACTCGCATTGCCGTAACTGTGCAGTACAGAATACTCACGGCTCTGCCCTAGTGAATAGTCTTGAGCGTAAACGGTTCAAAACCACGCTTGACATTTCCAATGGTTTTTATGCACATAGATTAGATGGTCTAAGTTCCCAATGGACCAGTTTTACATGCGGCGGCGTACAAAAAAAGTTTAATCGACTCCCAATGGGATATAAAAATAGTCCTGGAGTGTTTTCCGCCCGCATAGTCTCTCTTTTAGAGAGTTTCGATCCAGTTGCATGTTCATATGTGGATGATATTTATCTCACAGACGACGAGCTTTGGGTTCATCTGTGTCGAGTAAACAGCATAATTTGTAACTTTGCAGACATGGGTTACAAGTTTAACTTTGCAAAATCGCACATTGCGGAGTACACAGTGTTGTTTCTAGGTTATGAACTTAACCATGAAGGAAAGGGATTGGCTCCTCAGTTCCTGGAGAAGTGCGCGCAGTTGCGCTCTCCGACAACGCTGAAAAAATTACAGTCTTTGCTGGGTTTTTTAAATTTCGGGAGGACATACATTCCGGAATATGCCCAGCGTATCAAGCCTTTATATGCCTTGGTACAACCTTCTTTTTCCAAATCATGCTGGCTGCCTGAGCATTCAGCCATTCTGCAGTCCTTGCAGGCTGATATGCTGGCTTCTGACTACTTACAGACTCGTGATAACCACACCAACCTGGTGATAAGAATTATCCCTGGGACGGTGGGTTTCACGTACCTGACTTTTAATGAAGGGGATACTGTACCTATTGCTTACAAGTCACACTTGTACACTTCGGCTGAACTGCGTTTTTCCACTGTGGAGAAAGTTTTAACGGCTGTGCAGATGGCAATTCTTAAGGAACGTGCCCTGTCGCAGGGAAAGCGCATGTTGGTTGTCACCCCGTGTCCAGCCTTGGAGGCGGTCACAAAAGCCAGTGTACCGAATTCTAAAGCTTTGCACCCTCGGTGGATTCAGTGGGCTACATCCTTGACATCTCAGGATGTCACGTTTATTTTTGACGCCGCTTTACGGTCGCAGGAGTATTTACAGTATGAATTTGTTCATCCTGCTCCTTTAGCAATGCGGCCGTTGGAGGATTTCCACTGTATCATTTGCACGGATGGTTCGGCGCAGGTTGCGCATGGCTCTAAACACGCCTACGTTTCCGCTTGCGCCATTGTGGTCGGTGCCATGGTGAACGATGAGTTCAAATCCAGTGTTGTGCACACGCAAACGCTAGGAGACTGCACCGCACAATTAGCAGAGCTTCGTGCTCTTATGCTTGCATTGGAGTACGCTGATCCTTGTGTGACGACTTTAATCGTAAGTGATTCTTACTACTGTGTCCAGTCTTACAATGAGAACTTGTTCTTTTGGATTCAGAATGATTTTCGTGATTCCAAGGGTAGCACAATAAAACATAAAATGATCTGGGTCCGGGTGGCGGAACTTAAAGAGAAACTGCCGCTCGTGTTTGTGATTCATACTCTTGGCCACCAGCGCGTGGGGGTCCACGCTGTTGGCAACTCGCTTGCTGATGAAGCAGCGAAGGCAGCGGTATCAAAATACTTAGTTGCAGCGGTCACAAGGTCCAAAAGCAAAATAGATGATGACATCTTGGCGGCTGTTGCTGCCACGGCAAAGGGAGGTAAATATCCTGCGGGGTTCCCTTCGAAGTACACATACCACTTAAGTCCCGATAAGGTTCCTTATGTGAAAATTCCTGAAGTTGGAGAGCGTTTAGTTCCCAACTCGGATCGCAGAGCTTCTCTGATTACAGCGGCTCATGAAGGTGTGGCGTCTGCGCATGCGGGCGTCTCAGCCACTGTATCTCAGCTACAACAGATGTTCTGGTGGCGGGGACTGTACAAACAGACGCGCGATTATGTCCTTATGTGTGACATTTGTCAGCAGATTAAGCCTTCTACTGCTGCGCGTCCGCCTCAGACACAGTTGTACATCTCTAATAAACCACTTGGTTGTGTTTATTTGGATCACTGCGGTCCATTTTCTTCTGATACTGCGTATAAATACATCTTAGTAGCAGTTGACTCATGCACACGCTTTGTGTGGTTATGGCCTCATCGAAGCGCTGATTCGCGAACTGTCATTAAGGATTTGCGTGTCTTTGTGGGAATCTTTGCTTGTGGTACTTTCCATTCGGACCAGGGTCCGGCTTTCGCCTCTAAGGCGTATAAGGATGCTATGGTTTCGTTGGGAGTACAGGTGAAGTTTTCAAGCCCCTACAGGCCTGAGGGCAATTCTGTAGTAGAAAGAATGAACCGCGACTTAAAGCAATCTTTGACAGCCCGTGTTATAGGCACTGGTAGAAACTGGCTGACCCACCTCTATGGCGTGCAGCGTGCGCTTAATAATCTCCCTAGAAGGTCTCTGGGTGGGCGGACCCCATACGAAATGCTCTTTGGTATCAAGATGTACGTCCCTGACCTTGATGGTGCAGACTGCCAGGCCCAGGCCGCGGCCTTTGACGTAGATGAACATTGCAATGTTTTACAGGATCTACAAAAGACCAGAGACAGTCTTGCAAAGGAACACTTGCCCTCCACATCGGATGATGCGTTGCAGATCCCGGTAGTTGGCTGGCTACCCCAAGTTGGAGAACTGGTTCGAGAGAAGATCGATAACAAGAAAGAGTTTGGTCCCTCATATCGAGCACCAGTCCGAGTACTTGGAGTGAAGGGCACAAGAACAGTCATTTTACCACCACTTCCAGGTCGTAAAGAAAACAGATTTATTTCTATTGACAATGTCAAGACACACAGGGTGGCCGATTCTTCATAGCATGACACCGGCTGTATCCTGTCCTTCCATGGTGAGGCACTCTGTGCTGGCTATTACATCTGGTGCAGATCAGGAGGTGTCCCTCGAGATGCCTGCCATAACTAGTCCTTTATTAAATACTATTCCTGTTACTAACATTGATGAGGTGACCTATGCAGATCCTGCTGATTTATCTATGTCCGATTTACAAGCTCGTTTGGCTAACCAATCCAGATTCTCTTTTGACTCTGATTCGGAACTTTCAAAGAAACCATCGACTATTGCAAAATATGCCACGTTGTTTAAAAAACATTTTTTAATTCCACCTTGGACATACATTTGGCTGATACTATTTTTATTTCATCTTTTTATGTCGATTGGTTTTGTGTTTTATTTTTTCCGACTGATCGATGGCCATTATGTGAAAGAAAGAACAGGAATTCGGTACCTTAATGGAACATTGGCCCCTCTTTCCTCCTCACATTCAGTACACAGACTAAAGAGAGACTTACATTCAGTACAGATTACTGCTTGGCCAGTCCTTGATAGGATTGTGTGGGATGCGGTTAGGTTTCAGATACATGGCCCCACAGAAGTTATTAATGTTCCTAATGTGCTTAGAGTAAACATGGGAGATGTGATTAAGCAAAATGTTCGTTCTGATGATTGGGATCTTCAGGCCGTAGAAGCATTGTTCTCTGATTTGAAATATTATGCGGCCTTTGATGCTGAGGATTTGTACTTAGATTCTGAGAATTATGGTGATTTGTTTTGTTATCAACATTATGGGAATCATTTCTTACACAAGACAAGTACCAGGAGGGTTCCTGTGAATTACACTCAGTGGGAACATTGCCCTACTCCCTTACAGGGGAGCTCAAGTACATTTCTGGGAAAATACTCTTATTTTACAGATTTTAATCAATCGGATCCTGAGTCGTTTTATTTTAAAGTGAACCAGAAGTTCATGCCCAAAGTTAGACTGACTGACACAAAATTGCTGTATTCAAAGTCCTTTCTAGAAAGGTTATCCGTGGATGGCTATGAGTTATGGAAGGATACTATTGACCTTAAATCGGTTTGGGGTACCAAAGATTGGCAGGTACAAGGCACTGAGGCTTTGCATCGTGCATGTCTCATCCCGAATCACATGTTGTTTTTAAATTCTACTATTTCTCAAACAACATGTTTTGGATTGGCTACATCTAAAAAATTAAATACCCCTACTATCCCTGACTTGGAAGAGTATTCAGGTTGGAGTAATTTCACTACATTATCCATCAGTGGGATACAAGCGCTTTTGCAGAATTCCTCCTTTAATATTTCCCATTTTGATCCGGAGGGGTGGCTTTTGTGGCAAAAAAGCACTGATGCTTGCCAACGTAGGTTTTTGGGTTTATCTGAAGGTTTTACGCACATCAGGCCAGATCCCAGGTTCGAAACAGATCACACTGTTACCACTTATTCAGTAGGTAAATTGTGTCAGAACTGGTTACAACATTCCACTTTGGCTGCAGTTAAACTGCATCTGTCCCAGTTGAATGAGAATATAGAGCTAAATGATTTTATAAAAGGCCCGACTAGGGGTAGATCTAAACGCTTTATTTATGCAGTATACAATGAAATTTGGAAATTTTCACAAGTTGAGGCAGCTAAACGCCTGAGAGCTATTGATCAAGCAAATTTGGAAAAGGTGCTTGCAGTGGTCGATAACAGTATTAACATGCTTTCTTCCAGAATTTACACATTGGATAATATTGTTTCTTCTGTTGTTGATATTGTACATGATGAAGTGTCCACGTTATACCATGGTCAAAATCAATTACGTTCTGTAATGCAGTTTGCCTGGACTCTACAGACAATTAAGGCTGGTCGAGTTCCCTGGACCTCATTGAACGTTTCATCCCTTTTCGCCCCTTTTAATCTTACTGAAAAACAGCGCATGCTTTCAATGCGTGATGCATCATTTTCTATGTTACATATTGAGAAGCTAGAATCCTTGCCTTTTTCTGTTGCTGAAACCACTACTGCTACGTGGCTTATTCATGGTTTAATTACATTACCATTTCCTTTATATAAATTTACTAACTGTATGCGGTATATTGCTATAGGACGATATGAACCACTAGGTAATGCATTCCTACATGAGGCATGGTCATTACCATACACATACAGATGTCTGAAGGATGGGAAAGAAGTGAATCTTAATGGTGAGGAATGCACACAGTCACCTGACCATTCATTAATATGCAGACACATTCAGTTACACGGTTCTTGTAATCAGGACCGCCCAAATTTAGCATGTGTTTTAAAAGGCACGCCAGTTCCAGCAGTGGTTCCCACATTCACATTATTAGCTAATGGTAGTTATTTGCTTTTAAACAACGAAGTATGTTGTGGTTTATTAATTGGTGTGGCATATGTGGTAACTGTATCAGAGCGTGTAGTGTGCTGCAAGAATGTTCTATACCCACCCACGCATGGTTCTTCAGATGTCTCCATCTGGCCACGGATCCCAACCTTGGAAGCAAAATTCAATGGTTTAAGCAGAATAAGGGCCCTTTTGTCTCAGAAACAAGTGACCCTGAGTTCGGCCCGGGAAACTTATGTCCTTCACATAGCCAACACCCGCACAGAGGTGCAGGCGCTTTTAAATACTGATTTGCCGTTTCATTTCTGCGAGCTGGTACACCAGATATTTAATGCTTCTTCGACTACTGGGCTGGCACATTTTTTCAAGTTAGTCAGCAGTGGCCTTGTGACTACGTTTGAAAAGGTTTTTGGTATCATTCCTACGTTTTTCCACACTATTTTTTCGAGTCTGTTTGGTGGACTACCTGTGTTGCTGGCTTTAGCAGCAGGCATTCTGTTGGTGTTTTTCTTCATAAAACATGGATGCCCATCCTGCGCAAGACGCCGTTCAACGCCTCCTGACACTGTGCCGTAATCGGATGCTCAATTACTATGGAACATTGCCGCTTGCAGCATTAAGCACGGCCTATAGATTGTCATTTCGGTTCACCGACTTCACGTGTGTCCAACCTGTGTTTCACTGCCTGAATTGCGAGTTCGATTGGGCAATTGATTTGTGCCTATGCTTGAGGACTGCTCCTGACGTCGATTTTGATCAGCTAATGCGTCCCGTTGTGGCTCACGAGCTGATCTGTTCTGGCGAGAGAGTTATGGCCTTGGCAGCAATAAATGGAGTTCTGGGCCAATGGGAGATCTCTGCAGCGGCGAATGCCTTTCTGACACACAGCGAGCTGGTGAACCCACCGAGTTGTCCTCTGACGTTGCAGCAGGATCCGATGCTGGAGGAGCACGTATGTTCTTTCCCATTGCTAAATTGGATGGCTGAACTATTTTCGGATGATGGCAGTGATTTCATACTGGAGGCTGTTGCAACTTTCTTTGCATATACTTTCCAATCGTGAGATGCCTGGAGGGAATGCTTTGTGGTAATATATAACTTTCCCCTCGCTGAAGTGGAGGGATGGACTATGTTCAGCTGATGGAAAGTTCACTCACGTGATGTCGCTGGAGATAACGTCTAGGTGGCACATGACTTTGGATATCGGATAAGTGCCTTGGTTTTTTCTCTTACAAACATTTGAAAGGATGCGACCTGGTCATACATTTCATAATTTTTGGACCTGGCGGTAGACTTTTGGTTCAAGACTTTTGTTCTTTTTTAGATTTGAGGCCACTGTAGGCATTCATACATATTCATTCATACATATTCATTCATACATATTTTTAGCTTATTTTAGCTCAAAATTATTGAATTTTGCTTTCAATTTTTGTATCTGATTTAGTATTGCCTTTTCCCTTATGATTGGCGGTGCTCGGACCAATGGGGGGGTGTCATATGGATACTTCATTACATATATTGCGTTAAGTTAGCATGAGTGTATTACATGTTTAAACAGCCGCTTTGCCTTCGGCTTCAGTTTTGCACACGACACGTACTTGTTGTTGTAGCTTTCACCCTAGAAGCGGTGAGGTGTTTTATTTGAGAATAATATGTTATTCCTATGCTATCAGCTTTGCCTCGTACACTTGGTACAACTGTCTGCACACTGAGAGCTGCACACTCTAAGATTAACCTAACACAAGGTTGCTGGGAAGTCTGATCCTCGCACCACATTAGACATTAGACATAACACATATAATGTTGATGCCAACATTTTGGGCTCTACGCGGGTTTAAGATAGAGTTACACGGAATGAACGTAGACACTTGGTGCTGCGCATGGAGAGAGCTGGTAGCTGTTGATGTGAACTGCTCCTACTGACATTGAGAGGTATGGGGCCGCCCTGCTAAAACCCGAATGAGACCTTCTTAGATATAAAATAATATACTAGATAGGGTGCGCGAAATATAGGTGATATCGATTCTATAGGTTTTGCATTATAACATGCTAGCACCTTTTGCTTACTATGGATTAGTGACTATGCTGCTAACTCTGATTTTTATAATCTGCATTTTGGTATTATACAAGATACTGCGTTTGAGAACTTTGCATTGAATAATAAATATTTCAAACTTGCATTTGTGTTCTTTGACTCCCAGTTTTGGTTTGAAATGATTATATAACGAAAGAGTGTTCATGTGTTCCACGATTCCTGAGGTATTCTAAAGATCATGTTCTGGTTTGTCTAAGACATGGTTCATTCCATAATGATCCATGAGACACTGTAGCTAGCTAGGTAAGGAGATCTCTGACACTGAGATGAGTTTTGGATCATCCTAACTCACTGAGGTTCTAGATCTCTATGCACAGTTCTGTGGGAGAACGGAAACCCTGCTACAATCTGTTTTAAAAAAAAAGATTGGGAAAGATATATGCATCTACAAAATTAGAATGGCCTGATGCTTTACCTCTTGTTCTGATGGGACTCAGAAGTATTCCAGATAAGAAAACAGGCTTGAAGTCCTCATGAAATCCTTATGGGAAGAGCAATGAGGCAGGCATGGGTGCCAGGACACAAATTGATAAATATATCTGATGACTTAGTGCTAGAGAACTGGCTGACCAAGGGCGTTCTATCTCTCACCAGGTCGGAGAAGACGCACACCGCCAGACAATCAACTCCAGCACATGATCTGATTCTAGGTGACTGGGTAGTGATAAAAGAATATACTCGAGAATCTTGCCTAGCACCAAGGTAGGGAAGCCATGTCAAGTTATACTGGTCACCACCACAGCTGTAAAATGTGAAGGAATTCCGAATTGGATCCATGCCAGTCACACAAAAAGGGTGACTGAACCTGATGAAACTGAAGCCGAAGGTTGTACAGCTGAAGGGTATCAAGAAATCGATCCGGTAGTAGCTGTCGAATGACCGAGCACCAGTCAGGATGATTGGATTCCAGTAGTCGACATACCTGCAAAGATCATAAGAACCAGAAGTCAAACTTATATAGACAGAAGGAGTGATATTGAGGATGAGATAGGTCTAGAAGAATATTATCAGATTACAGAAATCCAAGCCAATGGTAAATTTGAGGAGGACTAGATAAGGAAAGATCAATATACTCAGACATTCCAGATACCTGTTACAGCTCCAGAGTCTGAGGAGGGACAGATAGGTACTAGGGCGGAGGCTCAGGGAGAAGAAGAACAAGAGATCGAGTTACCGGAGCAGGACCAGATAGGTGTAGAAAAACGTGTTCAGGAAGAAGAAGGAGAACAAAGTCAAAATCAAATTCAGCACACTCCTGAACAAGGTCAGATTAGCATCCAGGCAGAAGAAACAGAAACAAGTCCTGGACCAAGACAGATAGAGAGGAATACAGAGGACAACATTGAAATAGATGTGCCACGACTGAATGGAAATAAGAGAACACTCGAAGAAGGACAGAGCACAGTGCCAGCTAAAAGACTCAGAAAGGGAGATAAGTGGCCTAGTTTTGTCAAACTATTGCAATTTCGCCTTAAAACAATAAATGAAGGGGGGGAGGAGTCAAGATGGCGGCGAGAACGGACGTGTAGTCGCCCGGCTCCCCGATCCTTTGTTCCCTGCAGCGCCAGCCTGCTCCGGATCCTGATACAAAATGCACGCGGGCGGTAGCTGACGTCGTGCTGATACCGGAGGTGCTCCCCCGGTCTCTCTAGCTGTCCGCAATCCGGAGATGGGGCACGCTTCTCCGCGGACCGGGACTGAGCCCTGGACCTAGGACCCTGTGTCCCTGAGCAACGCCGGAGGGAGGCGCGACTCGAAGGGCTGATGAAGCGGTGGACTGTCGAATGATCCCAGGCGGCCTGTGGGCAGTGAGAGGGCTGGCCTCTGCCCTTGCTGGGGAGTGCGTGTCGCCTGCCGGTGGTTCTATTCTGCCTCTTAGCTCCCACGCGACACAGAGGTGAGACGCGCTGCTCCTTCTTGCCGTCCATGCAGCGGGCGGCCATGACTAGCCGCCTCACTCGCTCCTGCCAGTGAATACGTGAGGGGGTTTCTTCTTAACTTTTGCACAGGCGAAGACGGACCCGGCTGTCCGGTGCTACCGTCTAGTCTGCGCATTGCTTGCCTGCCTCCTCGATCGGAGGAACCCCTGGCACCACGATATGGCGAACTTTTCCTCTGTGTTCGTAATGGGCTCCACATCGGACTTGGCATCGGCTGTATTGTCGGCATGTTGGCAGAGTAGTGACCGTGGTGCTGCACCCTATGCTATGGACGCACGTGGCTCCCCGCCTGAATATCCTTATGCCTCTATTATGAGCGCTCTCACTGCCCTGAAGGTGGATATGTCTGAGTGTTCCCGAGTGCTGGGTCAGAAACTGGATGGAGTTGCACGCGTAATTCAGGGCATCAAGTCAGATTGTTTGCATCTTCCCTCCGGCCGACCCCTGCATGATGGTGTGCTGGCTACATTGTCTCAGAGCGCCTGTGATTCTGTGCACACCTCTCACTCTACTGGCTCGGAAATCTTGCTGCCTGCCGGTCCCGGAGTCGCTACAAAGTTACCTATCCTGCCTAAGACCTCCGTTTGGGCTACTGTATCACCATCCTTCCGTGTGTCCCGGCGGGCGCGGCTCTTATCTCCCTGTAACACCTGCACGCCTCACTACGCTACTTTAAACCCCAGCGCTCCAACGCTACAGATGGACATTGAACTGTTGCCTTCCTGGTCTGCTCAATCTAAGTCTGCTTGGACGTGGCCATTTTGTTTTCGGGGATCGTCTCTTCACCGAATGCGGCCATCTTATCTCTTTGTTCTACCTGAGGCGGGGCTTACATCGGAGCTCTGTTTGCGACAGCGTTTGCGAACTGGCCAGGGTTAGACATGCCCTTGTTGAACGGACTGTGCTTATGGATGGTTGAGACCCGGGCTGGAGTGCTTCTTCAGCACGAGGATGTGTTCTTTGACACTCTTCTACTTCCCATTGTTGTTTGGTTCTCCTTATTTGCTTAAGTTGATTGCGGGAACGTGAGGGTCGGGATTGGGGTTCTTAGGGTGACTTGGGAATTGCTCCTCCTCCTATATTTGCGTGGGAGGTCAAGGATAGATTCTGTTCTTACTCCCTATATCACTGGATTATGTTTCTTTCACCCTTTTCCTTTCCTTCCTCAGTTTCTCTTTTCTTTCTCTTTCTTTTCCTTTCTTACTTCTCTTTCTTTCTAAATTTCGGGTTTATTGGGGCGACAGACACTCTGCTAGGGGGGGGGGCAGGCCGTAGCCTCTGCATGTGTGTAGGGTGGGGGGTTATATTTAGTTTTAGTTAGTTTCTATGGTGCCTATGTATGATCTCCTCTTATGATTTTTCTTTTTTCTGTTTTGGGTCTGTGTTAAGGATTAGTGGGGGGTGGGTAGCAATGTGGGTGGTATATAAATGTGAACTGACTCTCCTGTTGCTCTACGCCGTGCCGCTGACTTGTATGGGACTCCTCGTTATTATTGCTGCTGCTTGATGCTGCCTGCCCATGTGCTGTAGTTAATATACGGACTCGAATCTCCTTGGTTTATTCTTCATTGTTTTCTCTTGGACTAAATTCTAGAAAATCTAAACCTTCATTGCTCCTCCTCCCTAGCGCCACTATTCCGTTCAGTGTAACTGCTGTGAATTATTGCTATATTGCCTGGTGTCGCTGGGAAACGTAATGCTTACTCATGTGCTAAATAGTATTGTGGCCGGCCCGAGGGTTGTAGGCCCGTATTTGTACTACTCTTCATGCACAATAAAGGTTGTCAAAAATTTAAAAAAAAAAAAAAAAAAACAATAAATGAAGAACCCGAACAAGTAAATGAAATATCAAGTCAAGCTGGGCCTTCCACAGAGCAACCAAGAAGGAGGAATCCAAGACTGGAAGGACTAAATAAAAAGTTCAGAGGCCCTGAATGGACTTACGTCATCCTTGAAGATTTTGAAAACTTAGAATTAAGTGATGAAAGTGATGAAGTATTGATTAATGATCTAACAGATCAAGAAGTGAGACCTACTTGAAAAATTCACAAGCTAAAATTCTGCGAAAAGTCTCAAAGAGGGGCTAAGTCTCCTTAGTCAGAAAATGGCTGATCATACTCTTAACGGTAAACCGAAAAGAAACTATTTAAAAACATGCTACAGAATATATATATATATATATATATATATATATATATAGCACATGTAGTAGAGTGATAGTACTCATAGTATGGTTAGGACTGACAGTAGCTATTAATTATATAATGAGTAGAGACGTAAAGAATAACATTAGTGTACCTGAAACAATAGATGCACCTAGAAAAATAGATACACAAGAGAAGGCACTTACCATTAAACAACAGAAGGTAGATTTAGAAGCATCAGATGAGGAAGAATTACATTATAAAAGAATTAAGAATAGAACTCATTTAAATGTGTTTGCTAACCCATTAGTACATTATGTAGAAGCTATGGAGATTAATGACTGTTATGTGTGTATGAAATTACCTACATCAGTAGCTGAAGGTGTCACTTACCACCATTTACCCCTGACTTATGGCATTTCATGTGGTATATTAGCTAGTTTATTTTATAAGAAAGGACCCTTACAATATTACTATTCTAACTCAGACGTTATATTTTCTGAACTTCCTACATGTAGTAACCTGAACCCTGTACATACTAAGAGTGGTGTAACACGTTATATGGGTGAATATTTTCTAACCATGGGTACAATAGATATAGATGAACCACACAAGAATAATCGAACATGCTTATTACGTGAAAAAGAGAAAATATTTTTAAATATGGTTGAGAAAAGGAGAGAGAATTTCCAAAGAAAGGCAAAAGACAAGAACCATAAAATCCCTAAATGGGCTGAAAATATAGGGTTCACACCAAATGGCAAGACTCACGCTGCTATGTTGCTGGATTTTGAAAAGAAAGGGAAACTCTGTCTCCATAGAGAAAGAACAAGTTATTATAACAATATATTCATTGGTTCCAGTGAGTGTGAACACAATTATAAGGTAATTGGGGGTTAGGGTTTCAAAGATGGAACTGAACCTGTATTTCCTGGAATTTATTTTATATGTGGAAACAGGGCCTATTACAAATTGGCCGACCATTGGTATGGGAGCTGTTATTTTGGAATAGTATTGCCAAAGATATATCATGTGAATAAAATCACTGGAAGCAATAAAGAAACAAATGGATTAATATGTAGTAAAAAAGCTAGTTTCGCAGAAATAGTAGGTGACATATTTAGTGCATTGATACCAACAGTGGGAGTGGTTCTGAATACGCAAAGAATTTGCAAACTGTAAACAGAACAGAAGTCAAACCGGCTTTACAAAAGCTCTGGTGGGCTGTGCTGAGTTGTACAGTGCACCCACTTCTGAAGAGGGCAAACATGAATCCGTTCCGAACAGCCGTGCTAACAGCAGCAATTAAAAGCAATATCTTGGTCTGATCCGTATTACAGATATGTTCTTAGCACAGTACGAACATGAGAAACCAGCCTTGTGTGCAAACAGCACTGCACTGCACAGCCGTGTTGACCGAGCCCCACAACACAAGTGATTGTCTGATGATTCCGGGCAAAACACTTGATCTCACCGTACCTACCAGATAATGAATGTGTCCTTGTGTAACGAAACTGGTGACCTTCGGGTCTGCTTTGCGCTATATAAAAGTACACAAAAAAAAGCGCCTGACCTCAAATACCTAGCTGGGAGGAGTGAAGAGAGGCCATCACACACTGTACTGTGTGATGGCCGACCAAAATGGTCTCTGAGTGAAATCACAGGAAAAAGAGCTACATACACAAAAGAGGGGCTTGTACAAAAAATGCACCAATAAGATGCCAGCATTTCTGAGTGCCACAGATAGTAACCAATGGCAATCGTGGCTTTGCAAAACCCCACAGAAGAGACACCACAGGTCGATCGAAGCTTGACCCTAAAAATGGCATATCTAATCAAGGACGCCTCACAAATACGGTATTACTAGGAAGGGGGTTCATCAGTATGATGGATATGCAGTTTGTTTTAATTTACAGACTTATTCATTTTAAGGAATCTCAGTTGTGTTAATGTATTTTTATAATTGGGTTGGTTTGTTCTGTTTCAGACCGGTTTTGAGGGGTAGCCTTACACATATACAAGCTAATATTCAAACACGGGGTTACATAATATTAGTTTTCTTTGAGGAGCCTAGATTGTATTATATATTATAACGAAGAAGACCGCTCGGTCGAAACGCGTCGCCAATAAATATTTCCAACACGGACCCTGGAGTGCGAGTCTTCTGTGTTCTCCCTAACCACTGAGGGGACCCTTTCAGATATATATATATATATATATATATATGATGGAGCAAAGAATCGCACGTAGAGCGACTTGCGTGTACTCAGCCCTCTTGAAATAACTATTAATGTAATAATAAACATATTTTGGGTACTAATAATTGCACCACACAACGTTATGGGAAGCTTGTCTATGTGCTTTTATTAACTGTAATGGCTGCTGCTACGCGGGATATTCTACTGCGCATGTGTCTGTCATACTCACGTGACACAACATATCTTGCTTGGAGGGAAACCTTTGCTTCTGTGCACTAGAACTAAGATGGCTGCTTTGTGTTACAGCATGCATGAAGCTTGCACCTCTGCTTTTGCTAAGCTGTTTGTCTTGCCTAAACACTAAAAGCAAAAGTTACATTAAATTGATGGGAATATAGTAGAGATAAGTGGTATACAGTGCATTCATTTATTCTGTGTTCTAAAACTGTTTCTTTTCTACTTTTCATGTATTGTAATTTTTGGGCCTGGGATGTACTGTGACTCCATTTTGAGAACCCACACTGTGCATGTCAAACTCCATGAAAGAACACAAGTCATTTGTCGTTGAATTGAAGCCAAGCTTTCATCACACTAGAAGATGCGCCTGGGAACCTGACTTGATGACCCCAAGGGGAAGACAAACTGTTAACATTGTATTTCTATAGGAACATTCATTGTTGGGTAGAATAAAAATGCATGGGAAAAATAAATTGAAGGGCGGGAACGCTAATTTTAATATTCAGAAGAAGTTTCATTTCGGTATGGTGTGATGAACTCTCCCCATCTTTTTGTCCATTCAAAATTGGGGACCTTACACTTGCAACATTAGGGGGGTGGTACACTGCCCTGGAAAATAGTATACCTAGAGTAGGCTTAGTTAGATAATTTGTCCGACTTGTCCGAATAGCTGACCTGTCACTGACCCAACGCACTCAATAGGTGATCGAGAGCAGAGGTGCTGGCGGAGCACTCTGTCAGAAGAATTGATAACCCAATCGCGGTTACTGGGAAGGGAATATTGAAGACCCAATCGGGGTTTGGCTGTTGGCTGCAGAAAAGGTGCAATGCAGGCGTAGCACGTTAGCTGTGGGTGCCGGTCTTAGCCTGAGGTGGTCCTGACCTGATCCAATTTGGTCCGTACAATTCTGGTCTGCATTTGTTCTTTCCTGTGGGCACCTGCACTTTGGGGTTCTGTCTTTTGTCCCAGCCCGAGGCCAGGGTTGGCCTTCACACCATTCTAGGTAAATATAATTGATGTGAGTTCGTCATTGTATTGTTTCCCTTTTCTACCCTTCCCATGTTTCAATGATTAATGAAAGTTTCTCATTTCATCTTATCTTAATCATATTCATGTTGATTGATCAAGTTTCAATTAATGTAGTATGGACATTGATTTTTAAGCGATTTACATAGATAAAGAGTTTAAACCTTTCCCGAGTATGTGGTTATTCAAAAAGTGTAAATTACATATTTTGTACCTATTATGCTAATACCTTGATCCTTTAGGATTTCAGGTACCGGTGATTAGGTTTGGTAAGCCAAATGGTATAGGTCCTGAATGGTTAATAAACAATTTGATATGAGTGTAGGTTTTACCTGTTAATTTTGCGTATATAAGTTTTATGGGCCCAGGTGAGTATGGTAAAATGGGTAGGTGAACCTGCGCTCGATCGAGCGAGAGAGAGAGAGAGAGAGAGAGAGAGAGAGAGAGAGAGAGAGAGAGAGAGAGAGAGAGAGAGAGAGAGAGAGATTGCAAGAGTGCTAACATTCATTCAGGAGTGGAGTTTTAAGTGTGATTGGTATTTCACAGCATAAAATATTTGTTTTATAAGATTGAAGATTTCTGAATGGTTAACAGATTTTTAGGATGGAGTTTAGATAGAATGGATTAGGATTGAGCCACATGGATGTTTTATAAGGAGGTCGTTTTCCACAGGTATGCTGGATGTCTTGTGGTGTTCTCCGTGCCCATGGGCTATAGGTCTTATGTACATTTGGGGGTCTCTTTTTCGTTCTTGATGCAACAGAGTTCTTGATGTGAAAGAGCCTGTTTGTTGCAACATATTTCTGGTCTTTTTAATTTATACTTCTGTTTCTGTTACCTGACTAGTGATCACAAGGCTACACTTAGTACACTTAGGTGATTTGGAACTTAATTACCATGAATTAACTGATAAATACTCCTAGAGATGGTCTTGTGGTAAGGTGTTACCGGTGACTGCTTTTGGTTATAGTTACCCTGCTATTATTTGGTAGATTTTGTTAGTAACTTTTGTACATGTTGCATGGTTTTCTAGCCCCAATGAAGAAAAGAAAAAAACACATGTAGGCGAGAGTGGAGGTGTAAATAAGTAGAATTTGAACATCAACAGTGACCGGAGTATTGTACATCAAACTAATGTAGACTTTGAGTGCTCGAATGATCACTGTGCTGAAAACCAAAGGTTAAAGTTGTGGATATATGATAATGTCAGTTATTTTCTTAAATTCCAAGAATTTTTTGAGATAAGTTACATTATAAGACCAAAAAGTGGCGACTTCAAGAAGCTGGAGTAGCCAGTTATATAGAAAATAAGTAAGTAAGCAACATACTTTGGAACCAGTAATGGTATAAGGGTTCTATAGGAGCATGGGATAAGCAAAAGCACGAGCTCAGTGTCATAACACAATTTAGGAAGGAGGGAAAAGAATGTAAATGAGATTTGTAAAGCGCAAACTCATGTCCAAAGGGCGTCTTGGTGGTATCAGAGGCGGGTCTTGCGAGAAAATCCATGTCTTTAAAGCTTTTCTGAAAGAGAGTAGGGAGGGAGCAGATTTTAGTGGCATTGGTAAGCTGGTTCCAGATCACTGCAGTGGTCCTGAAAAAGCTCTTGCCACCCTAGGTGGTCATCTTAAATGAGGGGACCGTCATATTCATGCCAGAGCCAGATCAAAGATTTCTTCCTGGAGTGTACCAACTCTACTTCTCCTTGAAGCATAGAGGTCCCTGGCCATGCAGTGCTTTATAGGCTAGGCATAAGGCTTTGAACCTGCAGCGTTGTCTGACGGGTAACCAGTGGAGTTTCCTGATGGCTCCTCTAGCAGATTAATATTTTGAAATTCTAAAGAGAAAGCGGGCGGCTGCATTTTGTAGATTTTTGATCTGCTTAAAAGGAATCCTCCGCAAACCGCTGCCATCTACAAAGCCATTACGGAAAAGATGGGGGATGATCTTATTAAGCATTTTGATAGATGGCAAACAGTGTTACAGGCTGGACAGGGGAAATGTGAGGATTCTCTGCTCCTCAGTTAAACATCTTGTATATCTGCAAATTTGCAAGTGCAGTGCTTCAAGGTCTGTGTAATCTGTTTGTCACTCCAGCTCGTATATACAGATGGGGGGTACTACTGGGATACACTACCCTCGCTGTGGGGTGGTGGCCGACGACAGCACACACATGTTCGCTACCTGTCCGGGACTCTCCCTAATACTACCTAAAATTGAACAAAGGCTCTGGGCTATGCTAGGTCACATACTGACACTTACCCCGCAGACAATAATGTTGGGAATTTCTAAGTCAAGTCAAGTCAATAAATTTATATAGCGCGCTACATACCCAGAGGGTCTCAAGGCGCTTGAGGAAGGGTGGGGAATTACTTGTCAAATATCCACGTTTTAAGTTGCTTTCTGAATGCTAGGTGGTTCTGAGTAAGGCGAAGGTGAGTGGGAAGTGAGTTCCAGGTTTTAGCTGCCAGGTAGGAGAAGGATCTACCTCCCATGGTGGTTTTGTTGATGCGAGGTACAGAGGCGAGGGCTTGGTTGGAGGATCGTAATTGGTGGGAGGGGGTGTAGAAGGACAGTCGTGTGTTGAGGCATTCGGGTCCGATATCGTAAAGTGCTTTGTGTGCGTGGGTTAGGAGCTGGAAAGTAATCCTCTTATTGACGGGGAGCCAGTGGAGGTTTTTCAGGAGACCAGAGATGTGTTCTTTACGCGGGATGTCTAATATGAGCCTGGCTGAAGCGTTCTGGATGCGTTGGAGTTTTTTCTGGAGTTTTGCGGTTGTACCGGCGTAGAGGGTGTTTCCGTAGTCCAGTCGGCTCGTGATCAGAGCGTGGGTGACTGTTTTTCTAGTTTCAGTTGGGATCCAGCGAAATGTTTTTTTGAGCATGCGCAGAATGTTGAAGCAAGATGAAGAAACAGCGTTGACTTGTCTGGTCATCGAGAGTGAGGAGTCCAGGATGACGCCCAGGTTACGTGCGTGGTCCGTCGGGATGGGTGCTTTTCCAAGGGCCTCTGGCCACCAAGAGTCATCCCAGGCGGAGGGGGAGGTTCCTAGGATGAGGATTTCTGTTTTGTCTGAGTTCAGTTTCAGACGGCTGTGCTTCATCCATTCGGCTACTTCTTTCATTCCTTCATGCAGGTTGGTTTTGGCAGTGTTAGGGTCTCTGGTGAGTGATAGGATCAGTTGAGTGTCGTCGGCGTAGGAGATGATGTTGAGGTTGTGTTGGCGTGCGATGGTCGCGAGGGGGCTCATGTATATGTTGAAGAGGGTGGGGCTGAGTGACGATCCTTGTGGTACGCCGCAGATGTCTTCAGTGGACTCTGACTTGAATGGTGGGAGGCGGACTCTCTGGGTTCTTCCGGCAAGGAATGAGGTGATCCAATCCAGTGCTTTTCCTTGGATTCCGACGTTTCTGAGGCGTTGTAAAAGGGTGCTATGACAGACCGTGTCGAAGGCTGCAGAGAGGTCAAGGAGGATGAGGGCGACTGTGTCTCCATTGTCCAGTAGAGTTCGAATGTCGTCTGTTGCTGCGATGAGGGCGGTTTCAGTGCTGTGCTTGGCTCGGAAGCCGGATTGTGAGGAGTCGAGGGATTTGTTGGTTTCGAGGAATGCGGCGAGCTGGTTGTTGACCGCTTTCTCGATGACTTTGGCCGGGAATGGAAGGAGTGAGATAGGGCGGTAGTTTTTGAGTTCGGTGGGGTCAGCAGTGGGTTTCTTCAGGAGGGCGCTGAGTTCGGCATGTTTCCAGCTTTCCGGGAAGGTTGCAGAGTTGAGGGAGCAGTTGATGACGTCTCGGAGGTACGGTGCTATAATGGAGTCTGCTTTGTTGAAGATGTGGTGAGGGCATGGGTCTGTGGGGGATCCTGAGTGGATGGAGTTCGTCAGGCGGATGGTGTCCTCAGTGGAGATTGGCTTCCAGTCATTGAGGATGTTCAAGGGGGGTGGGGGTCCTGCAGGGGGTTGGGTGGGTTGGTCTACGGGTCGGTTGTCGAAGCTGTTGTGGATGTCTGCAATTTTGTTGTGGAAGAATGAGGCTAGGGAGTCGCAGAGGGCTTGAGAGGGGGTGATGTCGTTGGAGTTGGCTGCGGGGTTGGTAAATTCTTTGACGATGTTGAATAGTTCCTTGCTGTTGTGGGCGTTGTTATCTAGTCGGTCCTTGAAAGTGGCTTTCTTGGCATTCCGGATCAGTTGGTGGTGAGTGCGGGTGGCGTTTTTGAAGGCGTCCTTGGTGCTGGTGGTTGGGTCTTTTTTCCAGGCCTTCTCAAGGGAGCGACAGAGTTTCTTGGATTTCTTAAGATCATCGTTGAACCAGGAGGCCTTCTTGCTGCCTAGTTTGATTTGTCATTTTTTCAGTGGTGCTGGGATGTCGGCGCTGTTGGATAACCATTGGGTGAGGTTGGTGGCTGCTTGGTCGGGGTTTGAGGAGTGGTCTGGGGGGATTTAAAGAAGCGATGAGGAGATCTGGTCGATGGTGATTTTGTTCCAGTTTCTTTGCAGACTGGGTTGGGGGTGGTTGTTGGATGTGGGCTTGTTGTAGGTAAAGTGAACGCAGCTGTGGTCAGTCCAAAGGAGAGCTGTGGTGTGGCTGAAGGAGACATGTTTACTGGAGGTGAAGATAGGGTCGAGTGTGTGACCTGCGATGTGGGTGGGGGTAGTGACAAGTTGTTTAAGTCCGAGGTTGGCGAGGTTGTCCAAAAGGGTGGTGGTGTTACGGTTGTTGTTCTTTTCAAGGTGAAAGTTGAGGTCTCCCAAAAGTATGTAATCCTCGGAGGGGAGCGAGCTCGTGTGGAGTGATGAAGTCCGTGATGTCTTCGCTAAATTGTGCGCGGGGTCCTGGTGGCCTGTAAAGGAGGGTGCCTCTGAGTGTGGTCTTGGGGTCGATGTGGATCTGGAAGTGAAGGTGTTCAGAGTTGGCGAGATTGAAGTCTGAGCTGGTTGAGATGCGGATGGATTTCTTATGGACGATAGCGATGCCTCCTCCTGTGTGGCCGGTGCGGTCCTTGCGAATGATCTTATAGCCTTCCGGGATGGCAATGGTGATGTCTGGGGCTGAGGAGGCGTTCATCCATGTTTCTGTTAGGAAGGCGACGTCCGGTGAGATGGTGTCTAGTAGATTCCATAGGTCGATGGCATGTCTGTGGACCGAGCGGGTGTTGAGCAGGATGCATTGTAGGTGGTTGGGGTCGGATATCTGTTGTGTGTTCGTAGATGAGGAGTTGTTCTTGGTGCCGTCGAACTTGCAGGAGTTGCAGGAGAAGGGTCCATGGGTGTGTCCAGGAGCGGCTTGGACGCAGTTGGGGGAACGGCCGGGGTTAAGGGCTAGGAGGGTGGTGGCATCGTAAGTAATACGGGAGGGGTGGGCATTACGAGGACCAGGGGGTATGGCACTGGGCGCGGTCCAGGCGCGGACGGGTGTAGACGGGCTTACCTTTGGCGCACCTTCGGCGCGGCCGTAGCGCGTGGAGGCATTGGCCATAAATGGATGGTGGAGGGGGCGGAGCGTGGGAGGGTCAGCTGGGAGGCGGGGTCTGGGAGGAGACACGGGTAGAAGTAAACACACTCTGAAATGGCCGCCTGGTAATAAACCGAAACTGGGGCACAGCCGGAGCTCAACTCGATACAATGTTGCCAAAGATATACAAAAATGCTTCTAAGTTAAATCTCTCAGCCGCTATGCAGTTCGTGGCTGTATGCAAATTGAATTAAATTAATGTGGGATTAGAACGATACCAGGCGCTGAGTGGTGCGCTGTAGCGGGGTGGCAGGCTGCAGGAATCAGGTCAGGCAAAGCAGGCAGCAAGGAGAGCCTTCCGTCGTGAGAGCAGGGAGCAGGGGGAGCGACCGTGATGGAAGGAATCCAGACGGTCACAGGATAGGAGAGGACGGGGCTGGTGTAGTCGACAGTGTGTGGGAGGGTCAGCTGGGAGGGGGGGTCTGGGAGGAGACACGGGTGGAAGTAAACACACTCTGAAATGGCCGCCCGGTAATAAACCGAAACTGGGGCACAGCCGGAGCTCAACTCGATACAATGTTGCCAAAGATATACAAAAATGCTTCTAAGTTAAATCTCTCAGCCTCTATGCAGTTCGTGGCTGTATGCAAATTGAATTAAATTAATGTGGGCTAAGAACGATACCAGGCGCTGAGTGGTGCGCTGTACCGGGGTGGCAGGCTGCAGGAATCAGGTCAGGCAAAGCAGGTAGCAAGGAGAGCCTTCCGTCGTGAGAGCAGGGAGCAGGGGGAGCGACCGTGATGGAAGGAATCCACGGTCTAACCAACCGATGGATGAAAATCATAGGAAATTGGTGTTTATCGCTATGGCTGTTTTTAGTTTATGCTTGGCTACAGCATGGCTTGATGCAGTTCCACCGACAGAACATGTTTCGTTTAATACATTTTTATCTTTATATAATTGGGAGTTTGCGGTGGTGGATTGCGGTGGTGAGGAGGAAGGGGAGACGGGCCAGAGAGAGAGGAGAGAAGCTCTGGCTGCCTCTGACCAATTGGCTCAATAGCTTGGTATGAAACATTTTGTTGTGTTTTTTAATTTCTTTCTCTCGTGTACTTGAGTTTTTTTTTTGGCTTTGCTTGAGGAAGGATCCACCTGGGGTAGCGTAGAGTGAGGTAAAGACTTATACAGTAGAGTCAAGTGTAGTGGCGTAACATAGTGTTGAATAAAGAGTGTATTGGTGTGTTGTAGAGCAGATTGCTGTGGAGTGGAATATCGTAGGTAGTAAACTGTTATACATTTTAGTGGGCCCTAGTAAAGTAGAGTGGAGTGCTGTGTCATGGAGTTTAGAAAAGGGTTGTATAGTGAAACAGAGTGTTGTACAATGGAGTATAAAGGCATAGACTGGAGTTGGACATGGGAGTGTATGGGGATAGCGTGGAGTAGAGTGTATTCTTTTTTTGTAGTGGAGCCATATAGAGTGGAGGAGTTTTGTGCAGTGGCGCAGCATAGAGTGGAGTGGTAAAGAGTGGATTACCGTACAGTGGAGTAGCATACACTGAAATTGCATACGGTAAAGTAGTATTCACTGACATAGCGTAGTGGTGTAGCCTAGAGAGGAGGAGCATACACTGGAGTGCTGTAGATTTGAGTGGCGTTAATTGGACTACCATAGAGTGGAGTAGCGTATAGTGGAGTGGCATAGAGACGATTAGCACAGAGTTCAGTGCTGTAGAGTGTAGTTGTGTACAGGGAAATAGCGTATAGTGGAATGGCGCAGAGTGGAATATGGTACAGTGGCATGGTGTACCATAGAGTAAATTACAGTGGGGTGCTGTAGAGTGGAATGGCATACAGTAGAATAGCGTACAGTAGAGTGGCGAGGAGTGGAGTGCCGTAGAGTGGAATAGCATACAGTGAAAGAGCGTAGGGTGCAGTGGTGTTGAGCGGAGCAGTGTACAGTGGAGTGAAGTACACCATAGCATCCTACAGTACAATAGTGTACATTGCCGTGGCGTAGATTATAGTGGCGTAAAGTGGAATAACAGAGTGAATTTTTGTACAGTGGAGTGGCGTAGAGTGCAGTAGCAAGGAGTAGGTACCGTGGAGTAACACTTTGGAATACCATACAGTGGAGTGTAGGAGGGTGGAGTGGCATGAGGACATGGCCCTCGTATTCTGGAAAGTAGCACTTCTTCGGTCTAGAGTGGGGTCCCATACCAGATTAAAATCCCCACCACCTGTAATTTCGAGGTTCTACCCCCTCTAATTGTTCCTGCAAGATACGTCTGATATAAACATCTTCTGAAGTGTTCCGAGCATAGGGGTTGAGTATCGTGAGTTTACGCTAACACCAAAAAAGTCCCTCTTTTTTTGGACCTCGCTAGTAACGGATGTGCAGAAACTCCCTTTGCAAAGGATACCCACCCCAAGCGTTTTGAGATTCGCCTATGACCAGTGATGCCAAGAGTATTTCGGATGTGCCATGCAGTGGCCACCAGCCCCTATCAGGTGGGTCTCCTGTAGCAGGATGGGTTGTATGATTAAACAACTACACCTGCAATCACGATTGCCTAAACCACGAAGGCTAAAGAACAATCAAATGCTAACCACCAAGTATTGAACCGCAACTTAACTGAAGCACAACAAAAATCTTTTGACATACAAACCGAATCTACCCATATTTTTAAACTGGTGTAAATGAAAATCTGCTATGTTTGAAGAATGCCCTTCTTCCAGTGTTTTTCTTGTTTAACAATACTAATTTTTAGACGTAGACGCTTACCTCTTTTTTAGTGACATTTTCTGCTTTGCTACTAACTGTTTATCTCCAGCCTAGAATTAAATAAAAATATTTCTGGTATTGACGTTTGATTAAGGAAAATTCTATTTTTGTTTTTTCGAACTGGCTCAAGCGGTTTTAGGAAGTTTTCATCAAACATGAAAATAGTTGTAGCGGAGCCATTCCTAGAGCTACACAAATAATTGCAGAAAACGGAGAAGAATGGAGGGAAAGAAATTAATTAAACCTCAAGAAAAGGGGATCATAGTGATGAAAAAAAAAACTGCTAGAATCGGATAAAGAAAGTGGAAGTGCAGTGTGGTCAGTTCTTCACATGCTTATATATATATATATATATATATATATATATATATATATATATATATATATATATCGCACCACTCCACTCACACGAGCAGTCGCCTGCGCTTTCACCTTGAAAAGATCGTGGAGCACAGATCCAAATAAGTGCTCAAAATCTTCTTTATTTAACTGTGCAGATGTCGGCCATTACGCGTTTTGGTACACAACGTACCTTGATCACATGACACACAATAACGTCACCTGACCCCTTAAATGCCAAATCAACCACTTTTTTACTCTTTTTCATTTTGCTTGTGATGCTGTGTTAAAGTGACAGCGCTCATTTGTGAATTTAAAAACAGTGCTACTTGGTAATTCCTTGAAAGTGACAGTATCGGTCTAGTGCCATACTAATTCATTTTTTAGTAGTTTTTTTGGGTCTTTTACAGTGAGTCTTCACAGATACTTTACATATTGATTGTACCCTTGACATAGACACATGTGCAAATAACGCTTGTGCAAATATCGCAATACAGTACATATTTTCATGTGCAAATCTCTGCATATAGCTGCCATTTACAAAGTGCAAATTGTGCCTCTCTTGTAAAACAGTTATATGTGCAAAATTACGCAAATGTGCAAATTTTAGCATTCTAATCACGGTATAAATACCTTGTGCCACATTTATGTTGTTCTGTGTCAATTCCTGTCAACTTTATCACGGTTTAAATACCATATGTACCAACAATCTTTTTATCTCTCCGATCTTCTATGACACTGTATTTCACGCACATTTCTTGTACATTAAAAATGTCATATAAATTAAAATACAAAACTTTATGTTTAAGATCATCAAAATGCATGATTTTCTTATATTGGTTTCGCAATGGTCTATTACTTTCTTTCACTGTCACTCTTATCTTAATACCTTTCTTATCATCTTCTTAGCTACCTGTTTTACCAACTAGAAGCCTCTGTTGGTAATGTATTGTGCCCCCTGAAATTTAAGTGAAAAAGAACTGATTATAAAAGTGAAGTTACGTTACAAACATTTATACATGGATCACTGGTGATAAGCTAGAAATAAACTTTCTTTTGTCTTTTATTTAAAAGACAATGTTAGAGAACGTTTTTTAATTCTTATTTATTCCTGCTTTTTCCAATACATGAGGTTTTTGTTTATGTCGACTCTGTTTCTTGGGTTTTGGATGTTTCCCCTCCATTTTCTAATTGACATTTCCTTGTCCCCACATCTTATCTAAATATTTATGCAGGTGGCGTTCAGACCATATGGATGTTTCGAATCTAGATCCAAGATATATTTGGTCTCTAGTCTTCGTAGTTTTTCATCTCTGTCTCCTCCTCTCTTACCAGGGGGTATTGTATCAAGTAAAAAATACTTAAGTAATTTTTCATCGCCTTGATGTTTTTCGTTAAAATGTCGAGCAACTGGGTACATAGGATCTTTATTCTTTATGGCTCGGATATGTTGTAATATTCTTTTATGCCCCTGCAGCTTTGTGCTTCCCACATATTTTAGCTTGCAGGGGCATTCTAGAACATAAATTACATATTCTGTTTTACATGTTAGCATATGTTTTATTTGGTAATCTCCTTTACCAAATGCCAGTTCTACACTCTTAGTATTTACACCATTTAGACAAGCCTTGCATATATATATGACAGTTTTTGCTTGATTCAGCAGGCCATCTCAACCAACTTTAGTTTTGATCACTGAGCAATAGAATCTGAATAAAAAAGTGTAAAATGACAGAGTTCACGCAGATTGACACTGTGAATCTGGGATTTCAAAGTGGTCACAACTAGAATGCTAACTTAATTTTTCGGCATATGAAACGTAACATTTAAACTAAATGCACTATTTAAAGTGATTTTTAAAAAACACCAGCATAAAAACATCTGACAACAATCCGCCAGTGCCATCTATTGGCTGCACAAGGTAAATTAAAACGTATTACATTTTTGCTTGTGTTTAAAAGTCGTTGTTAAGGCCACTCGTTGTTTATGTAGTACTTGTTGAGGTGGCCGTTGTTTAGTTTCAGGTTGTTGTTTATGAGTCGTTGTTCAGGTCAGTCGTTGTCAGGCTGTTTCCCAGCAGGATGACATCCGGGTTGTGTTGTAGTACATAAAGTCACGTTTACTTTTGTTTGGGGAGATCAGGCCCTGCACATTCAGAAATATCAACTTAAAGTCTCCCAGAATAGATATGGGGCCAGGGAGTGTGCGTAAAGTGTCCTATAGATGAGGAGGCAGAGTTACATGGGGGATCATAGTGCAAACTAGGGAGGTATTTATCTCCACTCAGACTCTCCCCCGACGAGGCGACAATAGGAACAAGCATTTGCAATGCAATAGGCCTCGCATTTATGAGAATTTGAGCTATTGGCAATGTAAATGAGAATGTCTTTTATTTATGTGTTGTTTTTAAAACAGATGAACATAAGGCATTGTCATTTACAAAGCCAATAGTTTAAACCCTCGCAAATGTGGTATCTATTGCATTGCAAATGCGCTCGGCGCATGTGCTACAATAATTGTTAAAAAAAGTGATAGGAGAGAGTGTGACCTGCCTGCAACAGCAGGCAGGACAAAGCTATTTGAGAAAATAGTGCTTGGAGGCTGTAATTAAAGTCTACCGAGTAACAACACACATAAAAGGGGGTGTTGCCATGGGAGGTTATAAAATAAGACAAGGCCATATAGGGAGGGACTACTATGCCTATTCACCAATGAACAGCCACAGTTTACAGTGGACAATGGCACAAGCCAATAAACAAATATGGGCGGAGATTCAAGTCCCTACCTGAATACAGCATGCCTTGCAGAGCAGTGCATGCGCTACCCCGGCTCGACCTGAAAAGCTTGGCACTATCTTCTATAGTTAATTGACCACCCTAAGATCAAACACTGATAGTTGGACAAGGACGTTTTATCAAGACAGTTTGTGCCCCCTGTGTAATGATGGGGTTCAGAACATAGAAGATGAACATTTTTATAAGGATATTAATTGATAAGAAACTGACAGTAGCAAAATAATCACTGAGTTTTGTCCAGGTAACACTGCTGTAGAGGTTTTTTAATCTTTTTTTGTTTTACAGCCTTTTTTTATTTTTAAATACATGTTAATCCATTAGTAAAATGTTTTATGGGTCTTTCCTAAAATAGATGGTAAATGAATGTGTATATAATGAGTTTATTTTATGGTTTTTACTTTCATTGAAGAACATTCCCAAAACTAATCAACATTGCACTATATTGTGTTAGTTGGGATTTCCTGAATCTACCACAACAATGGACAGTTACACCGGGTACAGCTAATTTGTGTTTATTTTAACACAATGTATACATATATTTTAATTTACAAATTAAGCACTGTGTGGTGGTAATATGGTACAAAAGAGTAAATTTACCAGTATGTCCAAGTGGGTGACCTTGAGGGTGCAGAGCAGGGTTTTGTTGAAGAATCGCTCTAGCGCCTCAATGGACTCGCCCCTCTCTCCCGCACAATTGCCCCCATGTCTTGTTGTGCACAGGTGAGCCCAGGATGGGTCCTATGACGAGCCCAGGATGGGTCTCGTTATGCAGGGTGTGCCGGGTGGTTCCAGAACGGACCTGGAGGTTCAGGAGCAGCCCGGCATGGCCGTGATTGGCTAAGTGGTTCCAATGCGGACCCAGTGGGGGCTCCAGCACGTGCCTCATGGATTGAGGATGAGATGAATGAATCCAGGATGAACAGTGCAGGCCCCGGGTCCTGGACGGAGCTGTAAGCTCCAGGAGTGCTCAGCAGATCGAGGTGGGAAAAGGCAGATCCCACACACCTCGGCTGGTTCCAGTTACGGCTTTGTGGATCTGGGATGAGCCTGAATGGGCATGGTGGTTCCCGAATGGATTGGTCTGGACGGTAGATGTGGCTCTGTCAAGTAGGGCAGCTGGCGCACAGACGCGCAGGCGAGGTGGGCAGAATTGCCAGGCAATGGCTGGCTTTGTGTTTGCGCTGTCCCGGTACCAAAACATAGCACTGAACTCTACCTGGTCGAAGGCACGAGAGGCAGGTAGAGACGGAATATGCACCAAAACAAACCCCTAGGGAAGAACCCCAGACTCCTGCGTGAGGAAGTCTACCTAGCGCACATGCTGCGAAATGAATCACCACCAGGCGCTTGGTCGAGTGTGTCTGTGTATCTGTGGGCACGCGTTTGCAATTCCCTTGACCTCACAATTCTGTGAACATACCTGCATGCAGTAATGTTTTTGTTCTGTACACAAACAAATGTGTTACCACGGGCCAACTTTTAGATATGGTGCCCTGCCTGTAGACATATTGGAATGAACGAGCACCCAAAATGAGGGCATTTTAACACAATTACATACACCTATTTGAGCAGAATAAACTGAGATCATCACGATCCTTGTGACAATCATTTACACTTAATAACAAACATTCTCAAAATAATTCAGTGAACATTATACTCAGAATCTCAGCAGAGTTAATCATGTAACAAACACATACATCAGCAGAGACTACTTACTTACTCATATCCTGACCTAGTACAGGAGTGCTTTAAATTCCATTACAGTCAATTATACATTTAAAGTTAAGCTCTCATAGCACTATATAATTATTATTCCCCAAAAGAACTCAAGGAATTCTCTTTTATAGCGCAATATTGTCCTACTCCGCAAACCAGTGGAGTGGTTCCATAGACTATCTTCTTACAGAGGCTTTTTAGGAAATGCCTTTGATACTATGAAATTCTGGAAATGATCTTTCCATAAACACTTCGACAAAAATCCAGCCCTTTGATAACCTTAGCTTTATAACTGCTCACACTTACATGGTACTTGTAGCTTTCTGAGAAACTCATTGTACTCGTCTCCTTCATTCCACATCCATCAGAGACACCATTGTTCTAGATGAGACACGATCTAACACCCAGTAAATAAAGTAGCAATAAATATGAACCTTACGCAAGAATTGGAAAACCCAGTAGGCCTCACCTGTACACGAGCTATTGGTTTAGCCAAAATGTTTCAGCAATGTTGTACACTAGAGTGGCTGCTTTTTAGCATGGCAAAAAGCCAGTAAGGTAAAGGAGAGTAGTGTGGAGTGTCAAAGTGGTGTAGTGGAGTGTAATGGAGCGGTGTGTAGTGGGGTACAGTAGAGTACCTCTGCTCTTTAATGTTTATGTTTCAGAGTTGTCCTCTTTGATCAGATCTTTTGGCTTTTCCCCTACTTCTTATGAAGACGACACCCAAATAGTGGTGTCGGCCGCTAACAACACTGAAGTAACCATCTCTAAATTTCACAACTGCATGAGAGCAATTAGTAGCTGGATGGGAAAGCATGGTCTCAAATTAAATGCATAAAAAACGGAGGTGATATTTTTTGGTAATAATCCTTTATTCTGGAGCCATACTGGCCAGCAGAGATGGAAACCCTCCCTATACCTGCTCAAAAAGTAAACAACTTAGGTATAATGATAGACGAAAAGCTGAGCTTTAATAAACACATTAGCTCAGTGGTCTCTGACAGTTTTAACACTGAGAATCATTATCCTAGCAAAACTGGATTACTGTATTGGCCTTTTCACCAAGCTTCAAAAACAACATATGAGGAAACTTGTGTACAGAATGCGGCAGCCAGGCTCGTCTTCGACCTGCATAAATTCTATTCAGTTTCATCCTCCATTAAGGAACTGCAATGGCTGACAGTAAATAACCGCAATACATTCAAGGCATTATGCCTTACCTAAAAAGCCTTGCATGATCTAGGTCTCAGCTATCTTGAAAAATTGCTAATAGTACGTACCAAATAGAGATCTTTGATCTAAAAACACCCGGACAGTGTCCTGTCCCAGGTTTAAGAGACTTAAATAGGGAGGCAGATGTTTTACCACTGCAGCCCTGGCCTTAATGAATAGTCTACCAATGGGCATTAAAGCAGCTCCCACACTGCTGAGTTTTAGGATGCTAACAAAAACCTGGCTTTTTAACCTCTAGATACCCAGTACCCTCACCTGACTGCCAATCATCCAGCGCCAAGACACCCAATGGTATTCAAGCCCATCATAATCTTTTTAGCATAACATAACCTAACATAGAGTCGAGTGGCATGGAGAGAATTGAAGAGGAGTGTCATGGAGTAGTGTCAGTATTGGGGGTGGAGTAGGGTGTCAGAATGGAACGGTGTAGAGTTTAGCGGCGTAGAGTGGAGCACAGTGTCAGAGTACAATAGAGTGGCGTAGAGAGGTATAGAGTATCGAGGAGTGGTGCAGAGTGGAGGGAGATAGATGGCATTGCGTCGAGTGGAGAAGAGTGTGGTAGAGTAGAGTCGTGTACAGCAGTGTTACAAATAACATAGTTGGCTCAAGGTCTCTTTTGAAGTACAAATGCCCAATTTGCAATTCGGTCATTCATTACCGAATAGCAAATTGGGTTTGCGAATCGGTATTAAAAAGCGGCGTGTTTAAGGCATCCCTGCTTAATAGCAAGTGGTATGTGTGAATGTTTGTGACCGAAATACGGTTGCAAAACACTTGCATTTTCCTGCAACTCCAGGATGGTGGTTACCTATTTACAAATCAAATTCAAAAGCTTTATTCGACAGCAAGTCATAAAAGCAAATTACATCCTACCTCTACACAATAAATACTTAACCTACAATTCATATAAATCATTATATTTAAAACAAAACACGTTGTGCTGTCAGTTCGAATACATAATATAAAATATTTCATCTAGAATTATTATAAGAACTAAACATATGTAAAAACCATGGTTACAATAATTCATTTGGCTACATCAAGTAATTGTAAGCTACGGGTGCGAATAGTCCAAGCCCATCCTAAGAATTTTGCAACAGCGATCGCAAAGTAAGGTGTACAATCTGTTTCCAATATTCTAAGCGCCTCTGTGTGTCTACGCGTCCCTAGGTTAAGACACACTGGTTTTATCCAATTGCGGCGTGGGCAGTCATAGAGAGGGCAAACAAACAATAAATGTGAAACATTCTCTGTTAGATCTTTGCAATAATGGCAGTTCTCATCCCGGTTTGCAGACCAGTTTTGCGTAAATGCGTTTAAGGGAAGAATTCCAATTCTAAATTGGAAGTACAGTTTTCTATCAAACGGCTTTTCAATGGTATCCCTGTAGGATTCACATGATGGTACTGTTTTGATGTCAAGAAAACGTCGGGTTAATTTGGAGTTGGATCCAATACAAGAAGCAGTTGATCGAACCATGTCCCAATACATTTTCTTCAAAATAAACTTTGATGGAAAACATGATGCATTGGTGTTAGCCCATAGATGGTCAAGATCCAGCTTGGATAATAGGCCCCGGATTTCTTTAAGCCACAAGATGGTATGAAAGCGGCCAGCGTTGATAATGTCCGCTAGCGCGGCAGCATAATGAGCTAGTTCCAGGGTAGTCATTATCCGTCTCCAATATAACAGAGGGCGTAGGCGAGCTAGGTCCTCTATACTTTTCCTGCCAAGATCGAACAGCAAGGTAACAGTAGGAGTAATTTGTGGTGCCCAAACTGGGCGCCGCAAGAACCTATTCTCTGCCAATGACAAGTCCTTCAAATTGGAGAATCCCCATAACTCCGATCCATACAGTGAGGCACTTATCACCTTCATATTGTAAATCCCTAAGGCAGGAGTGATTGGTTTAGTCAGTGAGGATCTATGTTTAAGCGCTACCACACCTGCTAGTTGGTGGAATTTTAAGATTGTCATATCAATGTGACTATTCCATTTCATATTACCCTGAAGGGATATTCCCAAATATGTAAAAGCCTCTACCTGCTCTAAAGGGGTACCATTAAAAGTAATTGTGCCTTTGAATGTCTTCCGTTGGTTCATATACATAAACTTGGTCTTAGAAGTATTCAACTCTAGACCGCGGATCTGACAAAACTCACCAAAAGCAATAACTGCCTTCTGAAGCCCACTTGGAGTTCCTGATACTATCAGCGTATCGTCCGCAAACATGAGGACTCGCACACGAGCCCCTGCTAGTACTGGTGCATCGGTGGGGAACCTTCTTAGGTGGTCAGGACACACCCCTGTCTGACCCCACGTTCTACAGGGAAAGGATCAGTCACTTCTCCCTGTGCCCCCCACCTAATTCTAGCGAAGTTGTTTTCATGTAAACGAACAAGCAGCGTTAGCAATTCTAGACTTATGCCAGCTTCTGCCAGTACACTCCATAATTTTGGCCGGGGGACTAAATCAAAAGCTGATTTTAAGTCAACAAATACAGCGTACAGCGGGCCATTAATCAAGGTCACATTCCTCCAATAGAGGGCTATAAAATAGAAAACCTGGTCGATTGAACTTGTCAGGGGACGGAAATCCGCTTGATATGGAGACAAGATATCTTTTTCAACTATCCAAGATGGAAGCTTGTTCTGCACTAATCGACCCATCAGTTTTTGTGCTGAATCTATAAGACTGATGGGTCTATAGTTACTGGGTAGCAGACCATCTCTTGACCTTAGCCAGTTCAAGCTGGGGAACTCCCCATTTGCTATCCTCATCTAGGGCCAGAAACTGGTCTTCTTGTCCTAGAGGTTCAAAAGTGGTATTTATATCACCACCTACTATAATAGCTGTGTTGGCAACATCTCAAGCTCCTGGTCAAGGACAGATATTACTTCAGATGTTCCCCCCCCCCTGGCATAGATGTTAAAAATAGCCATCCCTTGGCCATTGGCCCCTGTGATGTTCACTGGTAGTATATCATAGGAAGGAAGGGACCTTTGTTGAATTTTACAATGAAACGATTGGCGTACCCATATAGTCAAGCCTCCAGATGGACGCCCTTTGGGATTTTTTATAGCTGGAATATAAAAATTAAGAAACCCAACCCGATAAACTGGGTTCAATAACCATGTTTCCTGGAACAAAATAATATCATGTTGGTCAATAAAGTCGCACCATTCTGGGGAGATCAGCTTATTAGCTATCCCGGCGAGATTCCAAGAAAGGAAAGTCAGCCTTGACTTATCTGCAGTTAGACATACCTGCCCTGAAGGTTACAGTCTGTCTAGACTTGCAGATACCAAATCAGCTTCAGGATCTAGATTAGTAGAGGGATGGTCTAATATTTCAAGAGAAGAGGCTACAAGCCCAAGACCAGTATTTCTCTCCAAGTTGCTCACATTCAGCAGTACGGGGGCTTCCTTATTTGGTACTTTTTCCTTTATATTAGATAGTTCCCTCTTTCTTACTAGGGGCGCAATAACCACATTGCCCTTGTCAATAGTATTACAAAAGTCGTCAAGCATTGTTAAATCATAAAATTCAGTGCTTTCGCCACAACCAAGTCAATCGCATTCGTCAAGATTGGATAGTGCTGAGAACCTATTTTCAAGACTCAGACCCCAGTCACAAGTTTGGCCACCCCTAGCCCTTCCCTTTGACACCAAATTCCACTTAGTCCTCAGTATACTTGAATTCAGATTATTTCCCCTTCTAGGGTAAAAGAATTCAAGAGTTAGTGGAATTATATCTGCAGTTCTACGTTGAGGGGGAAATAAGTTTGGCAGGATGTTAGGGAGTACTTCAGGCCCTGAGAAATGCAGCACTACACAGTCACCCCCACATTTTTTGGGTCTGTTCCCTATCCAATCAACTCTTCTTGCCGTGACTATTTCCCCCGCCAGCTGCTGCTTACCCCATGGGGATATTACCATGTTATTGGATAGCCAATGTAATGCTTTGCTTAGTAAGGACGGTGTAGTTTCCATCTAACCAGGCTTCAGGGGTGGTACATTAGCCAAAACCAAAACAAGAGGGGAGGACTCTACAATGAGCTCTACTGGGCCTTTCTCTGGGCACGATGTAATTTGTCCCGCTAACCTTGCGGAGGAACCATCCTCAGATGGTACATGGTCCCCAACCTCTCGAAAATGACCAGGGGGAGGGTTAGGTACTGTTTTCTCACCACCCCCCACAACGGGCCCCACAGATGCTCTTTTTGCCTCAACTCTACATACCACTTGATTCGGAATGTCTCCCACCTCCTCTATAGTTTTCTTTAAAAGCCCCCCTAGTCCATGAACCTCTTCAGTAAGTTGATCAATTGTTGCTACGAATGGTTTAATAATGCCCTTCAACTTTAAGTCGAACATGCTTGCTAGTTTCTTGAGCTGGGCATCATCCAAGGATATACTCCCCCCGTTCTCCCCCTTCCTTCATCTGTGACACATTTTTTGGGCGGGGAGGCTGGTCTTTTTCTACTCGAACGTAGCCCACCTCGTTTAGGTTGGCCCTTATTACTCCCTCTGGTGATTCTAGGTGCGGGCACGGGCAATGGGGGCGGGGATTGTTCCACTACTAAATCTAGATTATCCTCAGCTATCATTTCAGTCACGGCAGTTGCCGAAATATTCTGTACTAAGATATCATTATTAGTCTGGTCAGCCACAGGAGTATCATTACTAATATCCAGCTCCAGTGAATCTCTTCTAGTAGGTTCAGACAAGGGGAAAATAGGGGACTGGCTCAGACCCAATGAAGATCTTCTTTCACTTTTGATTTTAGCGACAACCTGTACAAGGTAATTATCCATGGTATTATTAGGTGCAATAGTGTTCTTTTGTTTAGACATGACAGCTTATGCTAGTGTGTTAGTCCGCTAGGAAGTTAATAGTTTAATACCCAGGAAGATAACAAAGTTCCAAGCTAAACATATGCTCAATTAGTCCGCAATACTGCAACAACTTTCACAGTCTAATAGGATGAAGAATAAAGCGACTCACTCCAGGCACGATCTCCAGCAAAGGTAGCAAAGGCAGCAGACTTCAATCCTGAAAAAAACGACTGTGAGCGGCGCCCGCGGAGCGGGGGCCGCGAGTCGTGTTTTAAAGGCAGGCAGGACAGCAGCAGAGGGGAGGAGACACGGGAAGAGGCGGCAGGTGTGCGCAGTATGGATATCGCACCGCCTGCTGGGCATCGCAGTCCCGGTCCCAAGCTGTCACAATCTCCAGGCAAGATCTCCAGCAAAGGTAGCAAAGGCAGCAGACTTCAATCCTGAAAAAACAGACTGCGAGCGGCGCCCATATTTACATGATTGGAACGGGGGCCCAAAGGACCCTTGCCCCTTTGTGAATGTTGGGGAAAATATCTTTTAAGAACAGGCACTGGTCTGTGGGACTCATAAAAATGAAAAGAAAACTGTTCATTTTTTATTTTGAAGCATATCCCATTTTCCCTTAAGGAAAATGGGCTGCATTTAAAAAAAATACTTTATTTAAAAGCAATCACAGACATGGTGGTCTGTTGCAGACCACTCTTCCTGTGATTTTTGCCATTCACAATAGGTCGCAACCCGAAACTTACCTCAATAATATTATTGAGGTTCGTCTATTCGCGACCCACTGGGAATTGTTAAATGTGTTGAACTCACATTTGTACATCGCTGTCTGCAATTACCCAATAGTGAATTACTAGATTTCGCTATTAGGTAATTGCAAATCCTGGAATACAGACATATTGCGCTAGATGATTCAACTCCTGTGTCTCCTAGGATTGGATTGAATGATGTATCATTTCTTCCACATCGAGCTCCAGAGGTAAATGTCTTGCACGCACTGCAAGGATTCACGCAGAGTGCTATAGCCCACATTTTTCTACTTTCACTTCTCTAGCTTTTCTAAATGTACTTCTGGCTGCTATCACAGAATCATCAAGCTTGCATAAAATGACCAAACACCACAACCAGCTACGAGAGCTTGTTAAATCGGTTTGAATCTGTTGCTTTATCACTAATCCCACAAACTAGCTGAAAATTAACAATGCCGGTGTTAGTCCAAGCATTGTCAATAGTGTTGCTTTTCCAGGTAGCATGAGCGGGTGTCCTTGGATTTTCTTCATTAGAACTCGCTCACTGAATAAAAACCATTGTGCTAGTCTCCCACAAGTTTCCTGGTATTTCATATTTTTTCCTAGATATAGGGAATAGACACTTTTATAATTCCCTCCTATTAGTGCAGTCTTTTACCATCTGCTTTCTAACAGCTGGTATTTGAATGTACCACATAATTTCAATGTTATCATTCTTTATAATTCCTTCATCCAACAATAACTGTACTTTTATGCTTGGGTGTATGTCCAGATGGGTCAGTATTATTGTTGATGTACTTAACCTCTTACCAAATGTACTGCATGCCTAGGTTTATTTCTATGTGTGTTTAGTGATGGTGTTGGTTTGTTTAGGGTTAAAAATGGACAAAAGCTCTTCACACATTCACTGCAATGATATGGCTTTTCCCGTGTGTGTTCGTTGATGTCTTTGTAGGCTAATCGACTAAAGCTCTTCACACATTCACTGCAGTGATATGGGTTTTCCCCTGTATGTGTTTTTTTAGGGTCTTTTAGGTGTACCAATTGACTAAACCTCTTCACACATTCACTGCAATGATATGGCTCTTCCCCTGTGTGTGTTCGCTGATGTCTCTGTAGGTCTGATGATTGACTAAACCTCTTCACACATTAACCGAAATGATATGGTGCTTCCCCGGTGTGCGTTCTCTGATGGTGTTTTAGGCTTGATAAATGTATAAAGATCTTCTCACATTCACTGCACTTGAATGGTTTTCCACCTGTGAGTGTTCTTCTACTTAGTCTTCGGTCTGATAATCGAGTAAACCTCTTCACACATTCACTATAATTATATAGTTTTCCCCTGTGTGTTCGCTGATGTCTTTGTAGGTTTGAAAATGTACTAAATCTCTTCACATACTCACTGCAGTGCTATAGGTTTTCTCCTGTGTGTGTTTGCTGATGAGTTCGTAGGCTTGATAATTGATAATAGCTCTTCACACATTCACTGCAATGATATGGCTTTTCCCCTGTGTGTGTTCGTTGATGTCTTTGTAGGTCTGCTGATCGAGTAAAGCTTTTCACACATTCACAGCAGTGATATGGCTTTTCCCCTGTGTGTGTTCGCTGATGCATTTTTAGGCCGGATGATTGACTAAACCTCATCACACATTCACTGCAGTGATATGGCTTTTCCCCTGTGTGTGTTCGCTGATGCTGTTTTAGGTTGTACAATCGACGAAAGCTCTTCACACATTCACTACAGTGATATGGCTTTTCCCCTGTATGTGTACTTTGATGGTCTTTTAGGTGTGATAAATGACTAAACCTCTTCATACATTCACTGCAATGATATGGCCTATCCCCTGTGTTTGTTCGCTGATGTCTTTGTAGGTCTGATGATCGACTGAAACTATTCACACATTCACTATAATTATATAGCTTTACCCTGTGTGTTCGCTGATGTCTTTGTAGGTCTGAAAATTGACTGAAGCTCTTCACACATTCACTGCAGTGATATAGGTTTTTGTCTGTGTGAGTTTGCTGATGTGCTCGTAGGTTTGATAACTGACTAAAGCTCTCAACACATTCACTGCAGTGATATGGCTTTTCCCCTGTGTGTGTTCTCTCATGTCTTCGTAGATCTGATAATCGACTAAATCTCTTCACACATTCACTGCAGTGATGTGGCTTTTCCCCTGTGTGTGTTCGCTGATGGTCTTTTAGGTGTGATAAATAACTAAACCTCTTCACACATTCAGTGCAATGATATGGCCTTTCCCCTGTGTGTATCCGCTGATGTCTTTGTAAGTCTAATGATCGAGTAAAGCTCTTCATACATTCACTGCAATGATATAGGTCTTCCCCTGTGTGTGTTCGCTGGTGTAATAGAAGGTCTGATGATCGACTAAAGCTCTTCACACATTCACTACAATAAAATCGTTTTTCCTCAGTATGTGTTCTCTGATGGTGTTTTATGTCTGATAACGGACTAACGCTCTTCACAGCTTCACTGCATTTGAATGGCTTTTTCTCTGTGTGTTTTCGTTGATGCTCTTTAAGGAGTGCAGATTGACTAAAGCTCTTTTCACATTCAGTGCATTTGAACAGTTTTTCCCCTATGTGTATCTGCTGATGGCGTTTTAATATTGAAGACAAAATAAAGGTCTTGCTGCATGTTTCTGATACTTCTTTCTTGATTAGTGTCTCTGAGTCAGGTATGTATTTGTCTACATCCCATGACTGTGTTTCTTGATGAGCCAAAATCACTGATAAAGCACATGTATTATTCTCACATTCCATGTATGTGTGTGGCATTTTGGAGATTGATTTCCGACTTAACAATAAAGTGAAAAGGTAACTAAATACTTGCCACACTCATAATGTGTGTAAGACTTCTTTGTGGATGAATATGTCTTTAAAGTGGATAAAGATATGGCACACTTGCGGTTAAAGATCCATCCTCCTGGACGGTGCCAAGTGGGACAGTACTCTGAATTTTACATAGCAGAATGCCTCTTTCCTTTACCCTTCAGTTGTTTGGCTTCACTACATTGTGCTTTTCTCTGGTTGCTGTGGAATGGCCTGAAAGAGTTTACAATACACATCTAGCGCTGAATGGTGGTCTGATATCACTTTTGAAAGGAATACCAATCGCGTGATTAAATCTGGAATTGGACATGTTTACCAAGGAAGTAGATTATCAGTGTTGTTGTCATTTTTTAAGGGCAATTTCTTAGTTTTGTGGCGTGGAGGTGCAGAGCTTAGACTCGTAGAATCATTGATTTGCCCTTGAAGCTTTTTCCAGGATCTGTTAGTTTATGTTCTGGTTTGTCTGTCTCCGACTGCGCTTATGTTTTCCTGAATACTGGAGCTCAATATTCCACACTGCGTTTTTGCAGAATTACAGGATTATCTTCATTATTCTTAAACATTTTGTACATTCAAGAATTGTTTTCTGTCGGATATAAAGAGATTTAAAATTACTTACATGGAAACATTATGGAATGTGCATACAACATTTTTTTTTAAATTAAAAATAATTTTAATACACAGCAAAAGAAGAATAAAACTAAATAGACAGGAAATAAATGGGTGGAAAGGAACTAATAAAGTATAAGGATAATGGCTAATTCACAACATCATTTAATGTAAACATCACAGCTATCATTGACAATGTCAACATTATACACTTACATCTTACATGTTGATAATGTCATAGACTTAAATGCATAATGTATCACATTTAAGTGTTACAAATAACATTTAACAACAGAAATATCATGTCATTGATACACAACATCAGCCTACATCATTTGTCTAGATTGAGGGGTATAGATTGAAGTAGCAAATGAAAAGGTATAGAAATAGGGCCTTCAGTTTATGGGGGTTTGTTGGTGGTGAAGTAGTTAAAAAAGGATTCCCATATAGCTCTGTGTTGTGGTTTCCACGGGGAGTGTCGCAAAGCAATGCTATCAGCTACCAAGATATGTGATACCCAACTAAGCCAGGCTTGAAAGGAAGCCTTGTATGTAGTCTTCCAGTTAGAGGTGATCGTCTTAACTGCCGCCGAGGTCAGTAGAAGATCAAGTAGAAGGCGGTCGGCAGGGCATCTGATGTTCGGGTTGAGGAAGCCTTTAATGAGATATGAATTTTCTTTCTTAGGAGCTATATTAAATACGTTTGAGATAAAGGAGATAACCTAATCCCAAAGGGGGGCTACTGATTTGCAGCTGAAAATGAGGTGAGCAAGATCTCTCTTCTTTCATTGCAGTTCCAACAGACAGGGTTCTCAAAAGGTTTTGTGTGTGCCGGGGAGAAGGTGTCCCAAAAACTTTGGGAATTAGCCAGAATTTCGTTTGAGATAGTACTGATGAGATCCTATGTTAGATGACAGATTTCCATATGTTGACTAGTCGGTCTCAGATGAGGATGTAGAAAAATGAGTATCCCAGTATTCTGTTTTTCTCGTATTCATTCTCAACTCCTTGGGTTGCATTAAGTGATATAATTTGCACACCTGATGGCCTATTATGTTATTTATGAAGGAGTGTTGGCAGGTACGGTTCTCTATAATGATGTTTAGATTTGGTATAAGCCGTCTTTAGTTTCACAAAATTATAGAATTCTTGATCTATCTGATATTGGGTTTGTTAGTTCGAGAAGGTTAGAGAAGAGTTTCTGGATCCTAGTTGTTGAGGAATGAAGATTCCTCTGGTGATCCATGATTCCAAGTGTAAAGTCCAGACATCATATGTAATGTTCAGGTTGTGCCAGAGAGAGGCTAAAGAGGAGAATTTCCTAAGGGAAGGTAGTTTTTTTTTAATCAAAGGTTAATATAGCATTTCTAGTATTTTTTTAGAATGTATAAGTGGTGATATGCTTGCAATTGTTTGTAAGTAGAGTAACAGGGTCTAGTTTATGCAATAGGTTTCTTTCAACCTCTAGCCATATCGGGGTGTAGTTATCAGGTACTTCTTTCATTTTATTTAAATTCTTTATTTCGGCTAAAATGCCATAAAAGACAGTGCATACATTACATTGCATTTCATTAGTAAGTAAAAACATGTTACTACATAAAAACATATCAGGTACTTGGAAGCAGGAGGCACCTCGTTTAGCAGCTGTCTGGCAATCTCTAAAATTGGCTAAGTTGACACCACAAAAATTTTGGGCAGGCTTAGTTTTTTCAGGGATATTCTAGCTTTTTTACCTTGCCAAAAAAATTGTGTAATTAATTTATCTTATTTATGATGGAAATCATCTGAGAGTAGTAAAGCAAGCATGTTGATTAAATAATTAATTATTTGCGTGATCATCATTTTTATTGATTTTATTGGGCCGTACCCAGTGATGAATTTAGGTGACCAACTATCAAGTAAGTCTTTTGGTTTTTTTCTGCAGAGTGAGTTTTTCATTATGTTTTATAGTGTTTCACAACTTTTCTGTGGAATTTGATTCATGTTATATTCAGGTTGCCTTGTACGTTAAAAAGGAGAAGTTCAAGTGCCAACAGGAATAAAGAAGGTAAAAATAGACTGCCTTGTCTGGTACCTTTTTCTAATTTAAGTGGGCTATATAAAGCCATAATCATTGCTATAAATCCCTCTCCTAAGTTGAAGGCTTAAAGGGATTTCCTCGGGAAAGTTTCAGGATACTCTATCAAACGATTTTTCAGCGCCAACTGCAATGTCCACAGAGGGCGATGTGGATGATTTTGCCATGTCTAGAACATAGCATAGGAGGGTGGTATTATCGTTGGACATTTACAATTTTTTTTTATTTCAACTTTGCTATTACTTATTAACTGTAGTAGATAAAGGTTTAGGCGTCTGGCTACTATTTTTGCTTATATTTTGCAATCTGGGTTTATCAGGAAAATGGGTCTGCAATTTTCGGGAAGTGTAAGGGCCTTAACTTCTTTGGGTATCATTATTATGTTGGCTCCCCCCGTAGTACCCGACACAGTTCCAGAGTTTGCAAAGTGGTTAAATAGATGTAACATAGTTGTTTGAAGTGACTGGGTGAATGTTTCGTAAAACGTGGCTGTAAAGTCTTCCAGGCCAGGAGCCTTGTTTTCTTTGAGTACACCAATTACTTCAGCGATTTCAGTCAGAGAGATTGGTTTTGATAGTGTCATTTTATTCAGATAAAAGAGGTATATGTCGCTTGTTTAGGAATTTTCTACATTACTCCTGTGTTGTTACTTGTTCTTTAGAATATAACTTCTCATTAAGTTTTCTAAAAGGTGTCTAGGATTTTCTTCAGATCTCACTTTTGCTATCTTTGATACCATTGTCTTTCTATGGTTCTGTTTGTGTTTAATGTATGAGGCCAACATTTTGCCTGCTTTATTGGCTTCACAAATTTTGAGGCCTTTACATTTATTAATCCACAGCAAGAGCTTTGTTATAATCGTATTTTTCCTGTGTGAGTAGGGAGAGAGTAGTTTTATTTAGATTTTCAAAGTTAGTTAATTCAAGCTGCTTGAATTTTTTGAGCAGTGTTCTTTGTTTTGTTGATTTTTGCTCTCCTATCGATCGATGAGGCAGGTTCTTAGTGTAGCTTTGAGCGCATGCAATAAAGTTTTTATGTTTATATACGTTGAGGTGTTATTAACAATGAAATTTGATACAGTTGCTTCAAATTTCTTAATGCTGTCTAGATTTGCTATATTATCGTTATTGAAATGCCATATCCTACTTGGGGTTTTAGGGTTCATTCCGGCTAAAAGTGTATTAATGCAAGAATGGTTAGAGATTAGTCTTGATAATATATTTGTTTGGTTTACTAGATGGCTGTGCGACCCGGAAATGCGAATGTATTTAATTCTAGTTTAAGACTTGTGCAGGGCAGAAAAGAAAGTGTAATATCTGGAGTCAGAATGTTATAACCGCCAGGTATCTTTCAAGATCATATTTAGAGCACATTTCTTTTAGGATTTTATGGGATTTAGGTGGATGGTAATTACAGGTGGATTGGCGATCAAGAGTCGTGTCTAGTGGGAGACTGAAGTCACCACCCACAATTTCATTGGAGGGTACATGACTAATCTTGTTATAACATGTTTATTGGTTTTCAAGTTAACAGTTCCTATATCAGCATCGTACATCCATTTGATATACAGGTCAGGTTCATTGCAATAAGCCATACATTACTCGTTTTTTCTGTCAAATTACATCGCTGGTACATCATTATAGGGATAGCTGCACACATATCGAGGTACCTGGACATCCCGCCACTGCATCTATTTAATATTTTCTCTTAGTATTTCTCATACAACAATATATATATATGACTTTTTATTTACCTATTTATCTGAAGCAGTTGACATTTTTCATCACATTTTTCATTAATATACATTCTTATTAACACAGTCTTCCTCCCTCATCACACTCTATTTCTAGGAGCACAATCCCATCTCACTCCTCACCACAATTCTCTTCATCCAATTAGTACTCGCCTCTCGGATGAGCAATCAAGTAGCACTTCAATGGTGCCCATACATCCCTGTGCCTGGAGACTATGGGTAGTAATTCTGCATAGGTTGTGAGTCGCTCCTGGCACATTAAAAGGTCAGCAATCCATTCATTGAACTTGGGTGCCAGCCCCCTACCCCATAGGTAGGCCACCCGCCTTTCTGCCATTAGGAGCACCAGTGCAGTAAATTTACAGTGTTCTGCTCGTAGGGGCTTGACATATCCCAATAATGCCATCAATGGCGTAGCTTCTACAGGTGTATCTATCATTTCCCACAATGCATGAAACACTTGATCCCAGTATTCTTTTACCTCAGGGCATCCCCATGCTAGGTGTAGAAAATCCGCCCCCGCTGTGCAACATTATCACACCTATCATCATCTCTCAATTTGAATCTGTACATCTTGGCCGGTGTATAATACATCCTGTGTAGGAATTTATAATGAATTGTCCGAAATCTGCTGCTGGCCGAGACTTGCTCGGTCTGCAGACAGCACCCCTCCCATTGCTCGTCTGTCATGGCTTGTCCTAGTTCCTCATCCCATTTCCTTCGAGACACTGTGGGCGATGATGCCTTTTGTGTGTGTACCATTTTATATAGTAGTGAAACCCGCCTTTTAGCCGTATCCTTCTCTAACAAGAGTTGTAATGGGGCTAGCGCTTGTGATTCCGCTGGGTACTCGGGGGTAAGTGATCTTATCCCATGTCACAGCCTAATATACATAAAGATATCTAATGGCGTCTTCTGAGTAGTTTGGAACATATGGTCAATATCGCAGATTTGGCCTTCGTGATATAGGTCTCCCCAAGTGCGGACGAGGGTCCGCTATTGAAAAGACCCCCTTTTGTAGCAACGGCATAGCAAGATGGAACGCAAGAGGCATCAAGGGCACATATAACATGGAAACATCCAGCATATGACAGGCGCTGCCATGCTGCTATCGTACACGTGAGGGCATTGGGTGTTCTGTCCCCGTTTGTTACAGATACATATAGAGCTCCTTCTTTTGGCGTGGGATGCGACAGCCAATGTTCCGCTGCAATTATACCTCGGCTGCTTCACCCAGAACCAGACGTAGTGAGCTTGCACATATGTAAAAAGGAGCTCAAAGTTCGGTATACCAAAACCTCCCTGCGAGTAGGACCTTGTCATCACCTCCCACTGCAATCTGGGTTGCTTACCTCCCCAGACAAGTCGTATCAGCTCTGACTTAAGCAATTTAAAAAAAAGTGCTCTCCCGGATAAAACGGGATGTTTAAGAAAAGATATAACAATTGGGGGAGTACCACCATTTTAATCAAGGATGCTCGACCCGCCATGGAGAGGGGTAGTGCCACCCAACGCGTGACACAGTCTACTATTTGAGTTATGGCCGTTCCATAATTCATTCTCATAAGTTCTTCCTTATCTCTGGTGACTCTTATCCCCAAATACTTCAGTTCCTCCTCACACCACTCCAGTGGATAATCCAGCGAGAAGCATGTCGTGGCTGCTGTCAACGGAAAGATATTTGACTTTCCCCAGTTGATCTGGATTCCCAAAAACTATGAATTCCCTAAGTATCGGATTTAGGTTTTGCTGCGGGTCGCGAACGTAAAGGGCGATGTCGTCTGCATAGAACAACACAAGTATTTGGCATAGGTTACAGCGGAGTGCCTTATTGTGGCGTTGGCGTAGTATCGCCGCAAGCGACTATCGCTATTGCAAAAAGCAATGGGGAGAGGGGGACACCCCTGCCGGGTCCGCCTTGTAATGCTAATTGACTGTGATATATGTCCATTTACAAGGACCGTGGCTACTGGTAAGCAGTATAACAGCTTAATCCATGATAAGAACAGCGGGGGGAAGCCCATGCGTACCATTACCCCAAAGATATAGTCCCATTCTATGGAGTCGAACGCTTTGGTAGCATCTAAAAAAATACCCACCATCGGGAGATCAGGGGAGACGTTATTGAGGACAGCAAACAAAATCCTCCAATTATGGGAGGTAGCCCTGCCGGGCACACAGCCCGATTGGTCGGGCAGAATCAAGTTTTCCATTAGCAAGCTCAGGCGCGTCGCTATTATTTTGGCCAGAATTTTGACATCACATTTCAGGAGCGATAGTGGTCTATATGAGTTGCATTGCTCCGGCGCCTTCAACAGCAACAATATAAGCGCTTCCTGCATAGAGGCCGGCAGACAGCCCACCTCCAGCGCATCCTCATACACTTCTCTAAGTATAGGGGCCATCAGATCCACATATGTTTTGCAGAATTCTGCTGGGAAGCCATCTTTCCCAGTGGCTTTCCCAGACTGCAGGCCCATTATGGTTTCCCGCACTTGGTCCAGTTCAAATGACGCACATAAAAAGGTCCTCTGTACGTCACTGAGCCAGCCCTGCGACATCTCCCAGAAAGCCATCTAGATCGAGGTTACTCGGTCTAGTAGTTGAACAGAGTTTTTTGTAATGACTCAAGAAAGCGTTAAGTATGTTAGTTGTATCACAACATGCCCCCCTTCCAGATTTACCACTTCCATCACATAGTTGTTGCAGCGAGGCTGCTTCACTTTTTGCACCAAAGCCTTCCCAGTCCTATCTCCTTCTCCATATTGCCGACTATCCAATATTTACCCCAAAATTTCGCCTCTCTGCGTGCTTCCTTCATGTAATCTGTGAGCTTATCTCTAAATGTTACTTGTGGGGATCACTTCGGGTCTCTCGCAAGTTCCGCTTCCAGTGCTTTAAGATTTGTTTCTAACGACCGCAGGGTTTTTTGTATATCCCTAAGAACACCGGACCCTTATTGTCACTTTAAATGCCTCCCAAATAATCTCAACACTATTTACAGAGTCTTTATTTCGCTTAAAGAAGTCACTTATCTCCTCCCGTAACTTTTCCTGAAATACTATGTCAAGTATGATAGGGGCATGGAGTCGCCGGTGCTGCGCTGTGTATCGAAGTGTGCAGACGAGAGCACCAATACCACTGGTGCGTGGTCCGAGTAGGTTGTAGCTAAATGCTTCACTGCCGCTATCGTGGGCATCATCCCTGTAGATATTAAGTAGTAGTCTAGTCGAGCCCATGTCTTCGCCTGCGCCGTAAAGTGTGTGCCCTCCTGTACATTCTTAATTGTATGTCGCCAGGCATCAGTCAACTGGTAGGCAGAGATGATGTCCCTCCGCACCGCTTGCGCTCTAGTGTTGTGGTGTGGTGCGGGGTGCAATCTGTCCAAACTGGGACAATAAGTAAGGTTAAAGTCACCCCCCTAAAAACATGGGTAGAGTCCACCTCAAAGAACTTAGCCCACGGCCTATCAAAAACCCTGGTTCATCTGTGTTCGGCCCATAACAGCATACCAGTGTGACAGATTTAGTACCCATGCGAGACAGTACCTGCCCAGCGAGTTCCACGAGGTTCCCTCCAGCCGGAAGGGCACCGGTTTCTTTATCAGTATCGCTGTGCCCTGTGAATATGTACAATAAGAGGAAAAGATTCTGTGCTCTGCCCATCTAGTGGCGAAGGTGTGCAGCTTACGACTAGCAAAATGAGTCTCCTGCAGCATAGCGATATGCACGTTATGTATAACATAAGAAACACAGGGGGTCTATTAGCTAACTATTAAAGCTACACTATCAATACTGAGTTGACTAGACCTGAACGTGTGTAAATCACGAAGATAGTGAAAGAATGAAAAAGTGAATAAAAAGGAATGGACTCAAACTGCAAAGAAGATTGATACATTATAGAGTATTTATAAGGGGCTGACCAGTCCAAAATCGGTGATATAGGGTTTCCATCAAAAGAGACTTAATGATCAGTCATATCATCTGGCCAAACCCTGGTGTGTGGAATGCTAGTCCCCTGATTATAGGGACTGAACCGCACAGCGTTGATATCTTAGGATTTGGTCCACCAACATTAATGAAACATCTGTAATGACTGATCTTTGATGGTTTAAAAAAGGTGCAACAAAACAGAAAATGTGACTTAAAATAGGATGGAATGCCCTCCTATGTACAACTTTATTCTATGGACGTGACATGCCTCCTAATTAAAAACAGAACAGTGCAGAAAGACAGTAACAAATATCTGCCAGTAAATGGGCCAACATGTTTCTGCCTAATGGGTATCTAATCCCTCGGCATTCATCAGGGCCTCTGTTCTTATACTAGTTGCACTCTTACTAGTGAAAAAAGGTTCACCACCTTCACCATAAAACCAAAAAATGTTGATAAACTTAAATGAAATGGTTCAATACGGTACAACCTGTAATAACCATGTATTGTCACCCCCGACTCACTTGCACTATAGTGAATCCTGCGAAGGAAAACACTACAAAATTAGCAATATATTTAATTTTATCAATTCTCAATACAATGTGTCCACCCAAATCCACCAACAATGTGTGTAAGAGAAATGTATTCAATACTCACCCTGACTGATGGGTGAAACTGCCTCACCTCACCTGGACTCAGCTCAGCACATATAAATCCCTTTGTGCAATAAAACATTTTTCTGCAGCCCAAAGCAAATTTATGACAAACTTCCAGTCTACGAGGCATGACCTTTAGTCTAGTCTAGCATACGTGCCGCAGTTACAGGAAGGGCTACATTTGAATGTATGGATGGGAAAAGTACGGACCAGGCCGTAAGTGACGTAGGTTAGATAACTGGCATGGGTTGGCGTGAGATGACGTTACCACAGACTTCTCACCGCCTTAAAGCATATAAAAAGGAGGTTCACAGAGACATCTATGAATTACTCCTCGTAAGTGAGTCTTTCCCAAGGGTTACTTGAGAGCCCTTGCTAGATGTACTTTAAATGTGCTGCTCTATTTTATATTCTGCCATATGAAATATTGCATTTGCCATGTTCTCTTTTAACCCTTCTTTTTCCCTTTATTACATCTAAAAGTGTTCAAATTGTAATTACAGGATTTCTCACTTACAGGCAGATGTGAGTATTCCCAGATAAAATGCGCTTTGCTTTTTGAATACATTTTGCCTCAAATTATAAATGTGTCTTTAAGGTTTAGACTCGCTCTAACTGTTTAAAACTGTCATGCAGTAATGAAATCTGATCCAAGTGGCTATCTGAGAATGCGGAGCACTGGATCCAGAACTAATGTGATTTTTATGCCTTTATATTGAAGTTTCTTGAAGTTGCATCTTCTTTTTCCCTTTATTACATCTAAAAGTGTTCAAATTGTAATTACAGGATTTCTCACTTACAGGCAGATGTGAGTATTCCCAGATAAAATGCGCTTTGCTTTTTGAATACATTTTGCCTCAAATTATAAATGTGTCTTTAAGGTTTAGACTCGCTCTAACTGTTTAAAACTGTCATGCAGTAATGAAATCTGATCCAAGTGGCTATCTGAGAATGCGGAGCACTGGATCCAGAACTAATGTGATTTTTATGCCTTTATATTGAAGTTTCTTGAAGTTGCATCTTCTTAATAAAACTGTTAACTTTCGGCCTCTGTTTCCACGGCTCACATATCTGTTTTTTCTATTTTTAGAGCAAGCGTTCCAGGACACCCCAGTACAAATTAAGGTGCCCCTTTTGTCCCTAGCTCACTCTCACGATCTTCCCAGCGCAGGCTTTCTGAGCCATGGGCCCAGCCCCTAGCCCTTATGCCCTGTAATAAATCTCCCTCTAACATTTGGTGCCGAGGATTCAGGTGGCAGCACCAACAGGCAGGAAACATCTGGACCGGGAGGAAATGCAGGCTGCTAAACTATTGTTCCCCCCTTTCTGACTGAGCCATAAGAGGAACACAATGCACAGGTAATCTTATAACTGGACTGCCTGGTGCAATTGTCTTCTCTTGGTTACGGTGGAGAGGTGTGTATGTTTGTGACGCAGCTATATCCCTGCCAGGTTATCAGGTTGTTACTATCTGTTGGTCTCGCTATACATTTTTTCAAACTAAGGGAAAGTTGTGTGCGAAGTGGAATTCTGAGCCTGAGAATGAAGTTAAGACATTAATGTGATTTACGTGTTTATCTTTCTAGGAATAGACATGTTATTACTGTGCCTCTTGTAGATACAGGAAGGGAAGGATGCGTCTGGCATCTTTCAGCGCTCATTTTTTCCTTTTTTTTTTTTAAAGGGATCCTGTGGAGAAGTGTGGCTCACTGGTTAGAGCAATAATCACGCCTCGGTTAAACCTCCTTGGCTACGATACTGCCACTGCTCAAAGCTAAACAATTTAGTGTGAATCACTGGTTAGAGCAGGCAGACCCTGAAGCAGAGGTCAGACCCGGGACCAGGGTTCAATTCCCGACGCGGCAGGGTCTTGAGCTCAAATGTCCATGGACTCGATAATTTTCGCTTCGGTGCCTGACCTAATCATGGGTTCACACTCTGAAACTCTGGGCATTAAGCTTGCTTAATCTCCACAACGGCCCCCCGCGGCGGGATGCCTGGCTTTCACCTTGGGGATGCCCTGTAGGAGCTATCTCACAGGGAAAAGCCAGGACAGGTTCCCAAGGCAAGCGCGGAGATACCCCTTCGGGGGTCGATTCTGGCGCTATATAAGAAATATAATAATAATAATAATAATAATAATAATAATAATATAGATATAGAGAGACAGGGAAGGAAAAGGGTGCGCCTGGCCTCTTTTCAATATTTATCAAAAAGGGATCCCCTGTTCAGAATAGAGTGACAGGGAAGGTAACCCTCTATTTCAATAGTCAATAGAGAAGAGGCAAAATCTGAGATCCGAGCAGCTAACGGTATTTTGGATGGCGCCTATGTAGACAATTTGAGTGGTTCCCAGGGTTTATTTTTTTTATTTTTTTGAGTAAATATTGTATTTTCGGCAGTTAAAAGTACCTTCTCCAGTTTCAATTCTTTTTGTGTGCACCGTTTGGATTGCTTTCTTTTTTGAAACACATGTACAAAATGCTTGCTAATTATTAGGTACTTTTAGGACTGTATGTTATTGCTTAGTGTCGAGTGGTAAATATAGAGGTTTTTATTAGGTTCAAAGCGTAACTTTTTTGTGATTATTGTTTTTCATGATCATTGTATTGGAAGTCACTGGCTGCTACAGAGGCTGATTTTAGTGAGACCATAAGGTACACATTGTTTGTATTTTGATGATTCTTTGTTTGATTGTACGCACATGTATATTGATTGTAGAAGAATATTTTTGTGACTGGCCCAATACCAATACTATCATTTAAGGGTAAAGGCCCGCTTGAAGGATGCTGCTGAAAAATATTTTGTGAACATTATTGAAGGGCACTGCCAAATGTAGAAGACTGGTTTGTTAGTGAGATTCAATAACTAGTGAGATTGTAAATGCATTTATGTATCCCCATGTGTGTTGATCTGCCACTGATTAACTGAAGAGATTCTGTAAGCCAAAGCATCTTGAGCGCCACAATTGTCACAGATATACTATTTTAATGCTGCTACTTTCCTGTGTGCATAATTGTCATTCATGATTGCCCCTCATAAGCACAACAGACTTTGCTAGGAAAAAGCTAGAGAAATTCACTGTTCCTTTTAAAATAACTGGGTGTCACCTAAGTCTGCAGAAAATGTTTTTCTTTTAAACTAAATTTTCACACCAATGAATAGGATACATAGTTACAGAACATACAAGACTGCACACACAATACACACGCATGTTTCTATGATAATACCAGGATTAGAGATATCCACTGTAGTGATCACCTCGTGGCCCGCAACCCCTTGCTTGGGTGAACACCCTAGTGCCCTACAATTCCCTGACCTCTCTCCAGAAGGTGTTTATAACGGCCCAGATAAAGAAGAGATTAAAGAGGCATTTTATTTAGTCATTAAAGAGGCATTAGGGGACAAACTTGTACTAGCCTACCTTACAGTCTTAACAACTGACACATAAGGACAGCAATAGTATATATATATATATATATATATATATATATATATATATATATATATATACACACACACTGAAAAAAACATAGGTTTCAGGCCTTATATAGTTAGAAATTAACATATAAAAAAACATTGAAATTCCTCCTATATAGTTAGTTGGACTAACTATATTTGGCGCACCCGCAATCCACTGCTGATGATGTCACATATTACATCATTCATGACATGGTCAGTGACATCACTGATGACATCTCAAATGACATCACTGATGACATCATCCAGTGACTGTTTTTCTGTAAAGTTTAAATATGTTTTACATATTGAAGTGGATGTATAAGTGTCTGGATGAAGGATTTAGTAGGTGCGTGACTGACTGTATGAGTGAGTGATTAAATGTGTCTTACTGAATGCATAGGTTAGTGACTAAACTGTGTGAATGTGTGCATCAGTATGTCTATTGTTGTGTAAGCTGCTGCATGCGTTGATCAGTAGCTATATGAGTGGCTATATGGGTTATTGATTGGTTGCCCAAGTATTCGTATGGGAGACTGAGTGTGTGTGGCTGGCTGGGAGGTGTGTGACTGTGCAGATCAATTTGTACTTGTATCAGTTATAGTATAAGAGAGTAAGTATGTGTTAGTATATGTTTGAATAAGTAAGGTGTTGTGTGTATAACTGTATAGATGAGGAAATGTAAGTGTGATTGATTCTTTCATGACTGACTAGGTGTGTGAGTAACTCCATGGATGAGTGGCAGTGTGCAAGTGTCTGCATAGGTGTAAGAGTGGCAGCTTCCCAAAGAATTTCTCTTCCGCCCTAAATCACAGAATATCCCAGTACCTGACAAAAATATGATCCTGGGAATACACCGTCTTGAAATAACACCCACATATGGAGCCTTTTTAGCCATAGATGGCTTTGCCCACACATGGACCTGCGTCTTTTTCATTGAACCTGGACATCTGGTAAGGAACATTTCAGATCATGAACTATTCAGTGATCCGGAGGAACATTTGAAAGCAGAAATTCTGTATCAAAATCCAGTCCCCCTGTCGGTGACAGTTGAAATTAGATCACCAACTCCACCCACAGTAATTGATACTGTACGTGACACAGACTTAGCTCAGGTACCCAGCATCCTTTGGACCACAGGTCCTAATGATGTGGGGCTCATTCAATCAGCTACGCCATTCTAAGTGACACTAAAACAAGGCGCCATTCTCCCCAGAGTGCGCCAGTACCCGTTGTCTAAAGAAGGAGTAGAAGGGATTGCCCCTACCATTCAAGCATTACTAGATCATGGTGTGATATACCCCTGTATCTCACCTTGTAAAACGTATTTTTCCTGTACGTAAGCAAAAAAAAAAACAATGGAGGCTAGTTCATGATCTTCGCTCGATTAACAGTATAGTGGTCCCAGAATTTCCCATTGTCCCGGACCCTTCAGTGATCCTTACTAACATCCGCCCAATACCAATTACTTCTTCGTCATTGACCGGAAAAATGCCCTCTTCAGTGTCCCATTGCATGCTGACATTCAGTTTTTATTTGCATTCAGAAATAGGCAGTTCACATATCAAAGGTTACATCAAGACTCAGGGCTCGACAAATCATATAAAATGCTCTAGACCTGCAGGTCTAGTAAACTACAAAATCTCCTCGACCTAACTTAAATGAACTTGACCTCAAACTCTGAAAACTGAGCAAATGTGACAAGTTAGCAAGATTTAAAAGCATTTTTATTGCTCATTTACTTCGTGAGCAATAAAGATGCCTTTAAATCTTGCTTTCTTGTCACATTTCCTCTGCTTTCAGAGGCAGAGGTCAAGTGTCAAGTTTGTATTCCTACTCGCCAGAAAGGGCGAGTAGGACCTAAAAATAGCTCGTCCTTAATCAATCTCACTCGCAAATGCGAGCGGTCGAGTGAATTTCTCGAGCCCTGAGACTACTGTGAGGCACAGTGTGTTCAACAGAGTTGCCAAAAATGAGTTGTCAAACTTCCAATGTGAGAGCACTCTGCTACAATATGTCGAGGACATACTTCTCTGTAGCACCACAGAGCAAGAGTGCCGACAGGATACAATTGCTCTGCTTACAACACTAGCACAGAGAGGATACAAAGTAGACAAACAAAAACTGCAATACTGTCAGGAAGAAGTGCAGTATCTGGGTCAGATGATCTCAGCATCAGGAAGTAGAGTTACGCCAGGAAGAGTAGAAGTAATAAGGAACACTCCAGAACCTCAGACAGTCAAAGACATGTAGAAGTTCAGAAGTTCCCAGGACAAGGGAACTACGTCAGACAGTGGGTCTTTGACTATTCTACTGTCACTGCACCACTCCTGAAAGCTGTAAAAATGGCTAAAGATAGGCATAACAAGGTTGACTGGACACCTGAAATGAAATCAGGTCATGACAGCAGTCCTCACCCAAAAGTACCCCATGGGCCACAAACCAATTCCATACTTCAGTGGCATGCTAGACTCAGTAATGAGGGGCCATTATCCCTATGCACAGGCTTTATCAACCGCAGCATTTGCTGTTGAAAAAAAGCACCCCCATAGTTATGGGCTCCCCTCTGACACTATACACTGAGCATGCTGTCTTTGCAATAATACAAAAAGCTAAAACGACCCTTACCACACAAAGAGTGTCAGGATACGAAGTCATACTGTCATTGCCATCCTTGAAGGTTGTTAAATGTCACACTGAATGCAGCCACGTTCTTTGCCCATCCCGTTGCCACCACTGATGATGACACTCATGATTGTGCCAAATACTGTTCAAATGAGCCAGGAACAGCAAAAGAGGACCCATTACCAGACAGTACAGTCTACTTTGTTGATGGTTCTTCTACCATTGATCAAGAGACAGGGATAAGATATACAGGAGCTGCAGTAGTCCGAGCACAACAGAATAACTCCTCAGACTTTCTAGACATTGTACAGCAGATAGCATTACCATCACATTACTCAGCACAACCAGCAGAATAAGTGGCACTGATTGCAGCCCTCAAACATGGAGCTGATGAAAGAATTACTGTATACTCTGATTCTGCATATGTCACCTCAACAACTAATTTCAGCATTTTGAGATAGAAAAGGCGTGGATTTCTCAAAACAGATGGCACGCCTGTGATGCACAGTCATTCGAAGAACTAACAGATTAATTGACACTGCCAACACAAGTGAGTCACAACTCTCTGATACCCTTGACCCAACTCTTCCATACACCATCGATGATACACAGCAGTATGATCTCATTGCACATCTGCACCTCCGAGAGATACAGGAAAGTGTCCCACCTGAAGAAAAAGAGTTGTGGAAGAAGAGGGGAGTACAACAGGATGTGTCAGATTTTATTTACAGACAGGCAATGACAGGAAAGCCTGTCATGCCACAGGCTCTTTTTCAAATAGCACTCACTCAGTTGCATCTTCCTACACATGTCCCTCGTGATATCATGTCCACAACTTTGCCAGGCAGAGTGGTTCATCCCCAATGCATATGAGCATATACAACTCTTTGTTCATCAATGCCTCATTTGTCAACAGTATTCTCCAAATCCAGCTATGAAAACAGTTGCCTCAACAATACCAAGGCCCAAGGCTCCTTTTAGAGAGCTCCACATTGACTATGTAGATGGGATTGACAGGTGCCAAAACTACCAATACCTCATTGTAGTAGTGTGCCCCTTCTCACAGTGGATTGAAGTTGGATCATGTGTCCACTGTGACGCAAAGGCTGCAGCTACCTTCCTGCTTCGTGAGGTCATATGTCGCTGGGGATTACTGGATGCCAGTCGCAGAGACTCACAGTTACAGTGGCAGCCATTTTTCAAATGCCATTCTTGACATCATTGCCACAATGTTAGGAGTAAAACATAAGTTGACTTCAGCCTATCACCCCCAAAGAAATGGTATTTGTGTGCGCCTCAACGGCCTGCTCAAAGCCAAGATCAGTAAGATAAGTGCCCAATTGGAAAGAAATTGCTATATTACCTTCCCATTGCTCTGTTTACAATTAGAAACACTCCCAGTTCTGATCACCTCACACCTCACCAGCTTGTCACTGACAGATCAATGAATGTGGTTGTTCTCTCCACCAGACCTAAACAAGACGCTGAACTTTCTTCTGAGGTTGTAAAAGCTGAATTGTTTGTTCATTTATGTGCCCTAATGCGTGCTTCAAAGTTCCTTTCCATTCAGATATCAAAGACAAAGAACAAGGGTCCTACTTCTGATGAACTTCCGCCTATCTGCTTTGGGGCGCACATCTTTGTAAAGGAAGCAGTCCAGAAGTGGAGAGACCTCAAATTCAACGGACACTTGCAAATGGACTCTTCACCCACAGCTGTCTGAATAGCCTAAAAGAAATGGATTCATCGAAGCCATGTGAGGATCCACCCGGCACCACCCGAAATATGAACATTGACCGAGAGGAGGGCATCGTGTTTCCACTCACTATCCAAGAACAAGAGTATGGAGATCGTATGGTGGTCTATGGACTCAGACGCAGCAACAGACCCACCCCCATGTCAAGTTTTCACTGAAAAAGATATGTACAGTCGCCATTATTTTCTTTGTTATGTTTGTTGCTTTAATAGCTGTATTCCACTGGTTTACAGTGCGTTCAGAGAGAGGTGCTACTAGCAATATTAGACCTATTGGCACCACCACAGGACACCCCATGTCCAAGACACTTCCTGGTAACAAGCAAACTGGGATAAGCGCCAGCAGTAGCTATGACACCCCTGTGCCCACCTTGATACCTTCTACACTCCCTGTAGACTACACAGAATGGGACTTGGTACTTGATATCACCTTGAATCCCCTTGTGCTAGGTACCTCTAAACGTTCCCGCCAAAATAAATGCTCAGGTATAAAATGGGTCGCAAGAAAGTGCCAGTCAGATATACTTCGCGTACCCAACGTAAGGAAGAACAGGCTATGCAAGTTTCAGACTGGGTCAGTAATCTCCAAAACACAGTTGTTTACACCTTCGACCAGCACTCTATGCCGGATTTCCACTCCCAGCGCCCTAGTAAGCCAGCAGAGGATAATGGGATTCACAATGCACTCCTAGACAACATGTGGTAGAGAGACATGAGGGAGGTTGGAAGAAAGGTCACAAATGAGTCCTGCTTTGAGTGTTCACACATTCCTCACGCTGTAGGCGCAGACAATTTGCTCTTTCCCAAATAAGTCTCAACGCCCACCGCCAAATGTCTCCTACACCTGTTTCTTTTCCGCATACATGGTTAGATACAACTCCAGTCAGCCAAAATAGATGATGCATTTGTAAACTCTATAGAGTGGGACGACCAGTATGTTACATTTACAGTTGTCATTAGCCCATTGGAGTTTGAGAGGAGAATGGAGGTTTACCGTAATATGAAAGTGCCCGCCAACATAATGCAGGTTTGGGAATATCACTTTAAGGTACTAGGATACTTCACCTTCCCAAAGCCACAATCAAAATGCCACTCACCCAAACATCAACAAGCCAACCATACGAGTGACACATGCCCTTGTCAGTGGAGACCAACTCTACGCCTGAAGGCCAATATTTATTTCAACAGCAAGTGGAATGGCCCACATGACTTGATATGTAAGGCAGACTCCTTAGGTAGCCCAATTGTAGGACAAGAGCACAAACACTATATCAATCAGGATATTGGGACGGAGTGTGCTGAGATATGGGCACAGGAGATACACATTCAATGAGGGTACAACTTACAAACAAAAAAAGAGCATACAAGCTAAAGTCTCCTCTCCTTTGCTTCCTAGGTAACGGAACAGTTCCTGTGGGTCGAAATACTAATTGCAGCAACACACATTTTAATTTGGACCTTCAGTACGGCACCTCCAGCCTCATGGACATCTATTGGGCCTGCGGAGAGCACATCTACCTGCAGCTGCCTTCCTACTGGCAAGGACTATGTTCTATCGTCACGAGTCATTAACTGCATCTGGTTGTTCCAGCAGCGAATATTTCCCACATTCATACCCACCCGATGACAGGTGATGTCACCTGCTCCACCATCGAAAAAGCCTGCGCTGGGAAGATCGTGAGAGTGAGCTAGGGACAAAAGGGGCACCTTAATTTGTACCGGGGTGTCCTGGAACGCTTGCTCTAAATGACTAGCAAAATGAGTCTCCTGCAGCATAGCGATATGCATGTTATGCCTATCTAGGTATGACAGTATATGCCTCCTCTTCCTGGGATCTCCTAGTCCACTTACGTTCCATGTGATAATGTTTAGTGTACCCCCGGTTGCCTCAGCCATGGTTTTTCAATCACCATTTGCAGCTTGAGTGTTGTCCCAGCAACACTACCCCAGTCTAGTACCTGCCCACATTCACGTAATGTATCACTCTTCTGATGCTGTTCCACACCCTCACCCTCACCCTCTGACGATCCGCCCCCTACAGGGGAAAACTTGTGTACAACCGGTCTTCCATAACAAACATCCCAACTCTTCCACCCCCGCCCACTGAAGCAACCCAACTTTGCCAGAATCCGTACCCCACCCCCCCACCTCCCAACTGAATCAAACACTTGTCCATACCCCCTGCACATAGTGTGCCATGTTCATCCATAGGGGAATGCCCAGTGTGGGACATGTCTAGACGGTAACGCAAATACTCCGCTCCCCTCGAGCCCTCCTTTGTTGGTATGCCTGAGCTCTGCGAGGAAGGGGGGGTGGAGCCTGGAACGCAGTATTACTAGTTCACATGAGTCGACTGGCAAGGTCTTACCTCTGTTCAGCTATAATGTTCGCTATCACGCTTCAGTCCAATTACCATCACCATACAGTGTAGAATAACGCCTTTAGGAAAGGTTCATTGCGAGTCATCATCATCTCCAGCAAAGTTGGATTGTTGTGAGGAGCCCTGGCTTCCTCCGCTCCGATGCGCCTACTTCACCGACCAAAAAAAGTCCTCTGCTTTTTGCGGGTTAGTAAAGAAACGTTGTTTCCCCTGATGCGTAACCCTGAGTCTCGCAGGGTACAATAGAGCATAATCTATTTGTGCCGCTCGCAGTTTCTTCTTGACGTCTATAAACTTTTGCCTCTCCTCCTGTACTATAGGTGTAAAGTCTGGGTATATCGAGAAAGTGTTGCCATCATATGTCAGCGTCGGCTTATTTCGTGCAGCATGAAGAGCCACATCCCGATCTCTATAATTCAGCAGTCTCGCGATGATGGGCTTTGGGGGGTTCCCAGGCGTCTGTCTCGGTTCAAGGGTTCTGTGAGCTCGCTCGACTATGAACTGCTCAGAGAATACCTCCATACCCATTGCTGCCAGCAGCATTTTTTCAATATATTCTTCCATCCTGCCAGTGTTGTACAATTCTCGAATCACTATCATGCGGATGTTGTTGGCCTACTGTGGGCTTCCAGGTCTTCATTCTTGGCTGCGATTATCTTTAAGAGTTTATCCATTCTTGTGATTTGTGTTGTGTGGATGGCAGTGGTGTCGTGGTTATCGGATATGTGCCGCTCCATCTCTTTGATGCGGTCTTCGTGGCCGCCTGGCCCTTCGGCTAGCAGCCTCCAAACTCTCTGCGCTTGTCACAGAGTGGAAAGACCAGTTAATTCTCAGTTATGGCCGAGTTACAACAGTTTTGCATTTCATTTAAACAGGATAATTGGAGGATTTTGGTTCCAGGCAGCAGGATCCTCACATCGGTGTGGCCATTCTGCTTGCGCACCCTCTAGCGCCCCCCTTCATGACTAACCTTGCCTGTTATTTTATTCCTGTAGGAGGTATCCTAGTTGTGGGGGATATATGTATGTATGTGTATATATATCCAAAGCACAGTAGCCTGCAATGGAGGACCCACAAGCAAGGTAAGTTTTGGCTTCAAATCTTTATTGGGAGCAGCAGCGAAATGGATGCAAATACAGCAACAGCATGTTCAGTCCAGCCTTACGCGTTTCGTACATACCACTTCCTCAGAGGCACGGACTTCAAATAAAGGCACAGCAGTTTGTTGGCTTTTACATAGCAATTAAATGCCTCGCCTCAGTGGTGTGGCCACCCCCGGTGGCCTGATGGTATCTGTAGTGCCATCGCTTCCTTTAGTGAGTTGCGTGCCTTTAAGAGTCTTGGTCAATAATAAAACTACAGAGGGGTTTGCTGTAAAACACCTCACTACGTAGCTGTCATTACCTTCCAACAAAGCCCCTTTCTGCTAATGTTGTGGCGTTGTAAAGCGTCTCCGTTGGTGGGCTGACACAGCCCCAGGGCTGACTCCGCGGCTCAGGCAGGCCGCAAACAATCCAAAGCACAGTTGTCTGCAATGGAGAACCCACGAGCAAGGTAAGTTTTGGCTTCAAATCTTTATTGGGAGCAGCAGCGAAATGGATGCAAACACAACAGCATGTTCAGTCCAGCCTTACGCGTTTCGTGCATACCACTTCCTCAGAGGCACGGACTTCAAATAAAGGCACAGCAGTTTGTTGGCTTTTACATAGCAAAACATCTCTTTGATGCGGTCTTCGTGGCCGCCTGGCGCTTCGGCTAGCAGCCTCCAAACTCTCCGCGCTTGTTACTGAGTGGAAACGCCAGTTAATTCTCAGTTATGGCCGAGTTACAACAGTTTTGCATTTAATTGAAACAGGATAATTGGAGGATTTTGATTCCAGGCAGCAGGATCCTCACATCGGTGTGGCCATTCTGCTTGCGCGCCCTCCATACATGACTAATCTTGTCTGTTATTTTATTCCTGTAGGAGGTATCATATTTGTGCGGGATATATATATATATATATATATATATATATATATTTATATTTATTTCACTTATAAAGCGCACTATCACCTCGAGGGGCATCCTGGCGCTAGCAGACTCGAAGAAGAAAGGAGACGGCTATTAACAGACTGAGGATTAGGGAGGGAAGGGAAAAAGCCAGGTTTTTAATTGCCTTCTAAAAGCAAGAAGGCTGTTGACCTGCCTAAGTTCAATGGGCAAAGAGTTCCAGAGCTTGGCCGCAGCCACACTGAACGATCTTCCTCCTGCTCTGGATCTCCTGAACCTCGGTACGGTCACCATCCTCGCCGAGGAGGAGCGTAGGTTACGGGCTGGCACATGCCAAGAGAACTTCCTTTGTAGACATGCCAGGCCGAAACCGTGAAGACCTTTAAAGGTCAGACATAAAGACTTAAAAATCACCCTCTGCCTCACTGGGAGCCAGTGCAGCTGAGCCAAAGCCCCTGAGGAGGAGGATCTCGTAGACCACCCCAAGGCTAGTTTAGCAGCTGCAGACTAGAGTCTCTGGAGCCTATTCATAAGGTAACTTGGGGACTCTAGCAGCAAGGCGTTACAGTAGTCTAACCTACTAAGCACGGTGCAGCGCACCACCTCTATCCGAGCAGTGGGCGGTAACAGCGGCAAGCTTTTTCTCAGGAGGCGGATGATAGTCATACAGCTAGTTGCCATCTTTGAGACGTGCGCCTCCAGGGAGAGATCGCTGCTGAACATCACACCCAGGCTCCGGACTACCTTCACAGGCTGGACCAGTGTAGAAAAGTCCCTTGGCCAGAAGTTACTAGGTAAAGAAGATTGTATCCTCGGCCGAGGGCAGTATAACACCTCGGTCTTCCCTGTGTTAAATTGCAGCGAATTGGCTTTAAGCCATTCCGCAGTGGCTCGCATGCAGTTGTGGAATTCCTCCAGGGAGGTAGAATCATTTCCCTTCAAGGACAGAATCAGCTGCGTGTCATCAGCGTAGTTGACAAGTTCGATCTTAAAATGTTTGATGACCGCTATTAAGGGCTTCAAATAGATGTTAAAAAGTATTGGGCTAACTGCCGAGCCTTGAGGGACGCCATGCGAAATGGTAGAAAACGCAGATTGGAAGGGAGGAAGGGACACAGCTTGTTCCCTACCCTGGAGGAACGACTCAAACCATCCAAGGGCACTCCCTACAACTCCTACCTCTCTCAGCCTGTCCAGCAGAATGTCATGGTTCACCGTATCGAAGGCGGCAGACAGGTCAAGGAGGATCAGAACCCCTGCCTGCCCCCCATGTGCCCGCCAACGGAGTTCATCCAATACGGTCAAAAGGGCCGTCTCGGTGCCATGAGCTGGACGGAAGCCGAATTGAACGTCTTCCAGGAGCTTGTGCTGTTCAAGATGTTTGGAGAGAGTGCCTGCCACCACCCTCTCTACAATTTTTGCTGGAGAGGGTAGGAGCGAGATAGGCATAAAGTTCTTGAGGCAATCCGGGTCAAGGGAGGGCTTTTTCAGTAATGGGGTCACCACCGCTTGTTTCCACTGAGGTGGAACCGTTCCCGTACCAAGTGACTGGTTACACAACAGCCGAAGCGTAGGGAAGAGCTCACACTCGTACTCCTGCCAGATTTTTAATGGGAGCGGATCAAGCGGAGACCCAGATGTTATACCAAAGGCCACTTCCTTAAAATCCTCTGCAGACAGCTGTTCAAAATCTGCAAGTGGCTCAACTCCTCCCAATTCATAAAGAGCGCCGGGAGTCGGCAAGCTACCGCAGTCAGCTTTTACCAAAGATTGTTGCGGCTTCACCCCCAAGTCATCAATGATCAATTTGATTTTATCCTGAAAGAACCTAGCTAGGTTCTCGCAGAGTTCCTGAGAGGGGGGTGGGGGGGAGGGGGGAATTCATTCTTGGCACACTCTGGACTCGTAAGAATATTCAGGATATTGAAAATGCTGCGAGAGCTATTCGGGGCGTCGAGAATCACCTTCTAGAAATATTCTACCTTGGCTCTGTGAATCTCCTTCTTATAATCGCCCCGCTTAGCTTTCCAAGCCAGCCTGTCACTATCCAGGTACGCATTCCTCCACCTTCTCTCTGCTTATTTACATTCCAGTCTCAATTTTTTGAGTCTGTCTGTAAACCATGGTGCAGAGGGTCTGCCCCTGCTCGTATGATGTTTGAAAGGAGCAGAAGTGTCAAACACCGAGATAATCTTCGAGAAGAGGGCAGCGTAATTCACCTCAGCCTTTAGGGCGCGGGCAAAGCACTCCTCAACCACGAACGTGGGTGACTCGTCTTTTTTCCGAGCAAGGGACTTCCAGTCCCTGCTGACATACTCCTTTGCTTGGCCAGATGTTCCTGCCATAGGTGTGCCTGTCTTTACAAAAAACTTAATCAAAAAGTGGTCCATCCAGGCATTAGGTAGCAGGTCCCCAACAGTGAGGAGGTTGATCTCAGCGAAGATCAAATCCAACCGGTGGCCTCCTATATGGGTAGCTTGTAAAATTCGCTGGGAGAGACCAAGGGCCTCACACGAGTGAATCATATTAAGGAAGCCTGTATACACACACACATGGGAATATATATACATGGGAATCATTAATATGTGTATATATAGATATATCTATATATGTACTATATATATATATGTACTATACACACACACACACACACACACACACACACATATTAATGATTCCCATCTTCGTAAGGCTGCTATGATTCATGTACCTTCTTCATCTATAGAGCATGATTCAACTGGAGAGTTGGAGTGTTTAGAGATTAAAATAATTACTCTTTTGTACTGCGAGGGAGCAATAGAATTCAGAAATACAATTATATTCTTTGTCAGTGATTTTCGTCTACGGAGGGAGAATAATATCTCCTTTGGTTTTATACAGATAGTTTATTAGTTTACATCTTTTAAGCGGATGGTTTGCCCCCTAGTCGTATTAAGAAGTCGTAATATGAAATGAGAAGAGTAATTCCTAAACATTGCTGTTGAAACAGTCGTCTGTGGAAATCCTGGAAGAGCTAGTGTTGATACGACTAGTGTCTGTGATGTAAAATAGCTAAGGGTAGGAGACAAGCGAAAGGGCTATGGTCCTCCCATGTGAGTGCGTAGGAATAAATGGAGTTATTTACTAATGTTGTGTATGTGACGTATGTTGTGTAAATCAGGTGTTGTAGTAATAAAAATACAGTGAAATTAAAAAGAATAATGTGTGGATGAAAGTAATCTGAAGAAAATAAAACATCAAAGCCCCCACCCCAAGCACTTGTTCCTTCCTCACAACACTCAAGAGTGCAGGGGCTCGAGTGGGTCTCACTTCATGATTGAGCCGCGAGGTTATGAATTGACACAGGAACAAATGAACATACTAAGTAAAGTTCAGAATTTTTGCCCCACATCTCATATCAATTTTGAAGGAGTACATGTTTATCTGTATACATTTGTGAGATGTTTGAAATTAAAGAAGCATTTTGAAGAGCAGTTAAACTAGTAATCATTGGAGGAACATAGTCTATTGGAACGTAACATGACTATTAGGGACATTCAAGATGTCCATCCGATCATCTCACTGGATGACACTGATCATAGGCCTATCACAAAGTTGGATATTCTGTCTGATCTGGAGATATCCTCTAATCTCAATGTGGATAGTGGGCTCAAACCAAAATCGACCCTTCTATCAACACGATCTCCAGAAAATCGCATAGATACATTTCATAAGGCAGTTATCCATGACTTGCATAAATTAGAGGACAGGATACACACTAATTTCAGACCGGTTAAGGGAATCTGGACAGACGAGAACGTCGCGCACTTAACAGGGTCAAGAACACATCCACAATTGTGGTAAGGGAGGCGGACAAAGGGGACAATGTGGTAGTTATGAATAACATCGATTACTGAGCAAAAATAGACAGGTAGCTCGCTGACACCACGACCTACATAAAATTGACTAGTAATCCAAGAAAGGACACCATGGGAAAGATTAAGGCTAAAACTGAACTATTGGCGGGACCGGTGTCTAATCGACGATCTTGAGTATAAATACATGCACAATTTACAACCATGTGCGCCTTGTTGTATTTATACTTTACCCAAAATCCACAAAGATGATAAAGAACCCCCCAGGTAGGCCTATAATTTCTGGGATTGGCTCACAGGTGATTTACTGAACCAATTGGAGGTTATCGAATGGTAAGAAACCTTTCATTTTGCAACGCATGATGTAAACTCTTTATATACTAGCATCCCACTGGATAAAGGTTTATTGACGGACACTCTCAACAAGAGACACTACACTCTTTGAACATACCATGGTGATCCTGGACCTGACTAGTCTGATTATGGAAAAGAAAAATCCCACATGGTAAAAACTGGTACAAACAAGCACAAGAAGTCTAAAGGGATCTAAATGTTCACCTTCATATGCGTATCTGCACATGGTACACTTCGAAATGGAACATCTGTGGTCCCAGGGACTCCTCCCTCCCACCTCCCCTTCATATGGCGGCCACGTGCAGCGGGCGCGCCGAAGGCGTGCCTAAGGCAAGCCTGTCTGCACCGGTCCGCACCTGGACCACGCGCAGCACGAGAAACCCTGGCCCCCGCGAATGCCACAACGACCGTCTTGACTACGAGGCCAACGACTCCACGCACTTAACACCGGATGATCGCACACCTGCTTTCGGGCCGCCCGAAGGGAACCCAAGGACCCTTCACTTGCTGGTACTGCAGCTTCATCAGCATCCAGCCCACAAACCGACCCACTGTGAAAGAACTCAACCCGCTCCGCCAGCAAACAAGCCGTAGAACTCTGGGACCTACTCGACACAACCTCCCCAGATGTCGCTTTCCCGATGGAGACCTGGCTGAACCCCACCTTAGTACCCGACATTGCCATAGCCATCCCGGACGGCTACAAAATCACCCGCATGGACTACACAAACGGAGTAGGAATCGCCATCGTCCACAGGAACACTCTCAAAGTCTCCACCAACACAGACGACACCCTCAGCACCGCCGAACATCTGCACTTCCACATCAACACCGATCTCAAAACCACCCTCAGAGGAACCCTTGTCTACAGACCCCCCGGATCCATCGCCGACTTAGTCAGCACACATGCCCTCGCCTCCACAGACTACATCCTACTCAGGAACCTGAACTTCTACCTTGAGAACAATGACACCACCAACTCCACCACTCTGATCGCCAACCACAGACTCAGCCAACTCGTCACAACACCCATCCACTTCGCCGGCCAAACGCTTGACCATATCTTCTCCGCAAGCTCCCACGTCTCCTTCACCCACACCACCGAGCTCCACTGGACCGACCATCGCTGCATCCACTTCACCTTCAGGAAACCCACCATGCACCATCGCACCCAACAGATCCCCCGCTGGTGCTGGAGCAAAGTCATCGTAGACCAGCTAACTACTACCCTCACCCAGAGCCCACCTATCGACCAACCGAACCCAACACTGCAACCTCAGAAAGCGAAGGAATTTGTGTCCTGACTGAACGCCTGTTGAGGCTGCAGAACCGGACTTCTCTCCGCTTGAGCTGGCAGGATGGTGCTGAAACAGTCGGTGAGGTGTTCCTAAGCCAAACCTTTTCTTATTTCTTTCTATTCTTGCCAATATTTTCTTATTCCTTTTCCATTCATTGCTACATGTATTTATATTGCATCCTGTTTTTGATAGTTTATTCCAATTATCCATTTGTTACTTGGGAGTCTGCCATGACTAATGCATTCGGCCTGCCATTGTTGAAGTAGTGTATTAATAAACGTATATGTGTTATATTCCATACGTTTGGATTGGTATTATTACCTCGCTTTGGGGAAGTGCTGCGTTTTGCCTTGGTCCAGAGGAGGGTTGTGGTTAGGATCTGTCCTTTTAGTGAAATGCAGATTCACAACACACCGTGAGCAAGAGACCCATGTCTGGGCATACCCATCCCACTTAGGGCAAAAAGTGTTACAGCAAACAAATGATGGACAGAATGCTGACAATGCAAACATTCTCCCCCAGTCAAAAGATCTGGGTTAAATCCATCGTTCGTTTGCTTACTACGCCACCCCAGTTTGGACCTAGCCATATGCAAATCAGTCTTGAACCTGTGCCCGATGGGAACAGTCCAGACCGAAACTGCCAGGCCAGGTCCTCCCTGGACCGGAAACAAGTATCCTGGGACCCGTTTCAGGGTATGTCACCCTTCTTCAGCTAGGCTCGCTTGAATCCAGTGGCACAGTGAGCAAGGGACCCATGACTGGGCATACCCATCCCACTTAGGGAGAAAAGTGTTAAAGCAAACAAATGATGGACAGAATGCTGACAATGCAAACATTCTCCCCAGTCAACAGATCTGGGTTAAATCCATCGTTATTGAGAGCCATGATATTTTGCATGATACTCAGTCTGGTTTTCGGACGGGTTTCAGTACAGAGACTGCATTGCTGGAGGTCGTAGAGTCGACTAGAATGGCTGTAGACATTGGTTCTTCAGCTTTGCTGGTGCTCCTGGACCTATCCGCAGCGTTCGACACAGTGGACCATCACATTTTGGTTCACCAACTCCAAGCAACTGGTATTGGGAGAGAGGTACTCACCTGGCTGAAGTCTTTTCTTAAAAATCTTATGCAGAAGTTGGCTCTGCAACCCAACCAGTCGGAACCCAAAGATTTATGGTGTGGGGCACCTCTGAGCCTGCTTCTTTTTAATATATATATCTGGCCCATCTGTTCTTACTCATAGCTAATTGGGAAGTGAAGGCAATATCATACGCCGACGACACCCAGCTGGTGTTTTCCTTTATAGACTAGTCGGTGGACTCCTTTAAGAGATTTAAGGAATGCCTGAGAGACATCGCCCAGTGGATGAACAACAAAAAACTGAAACTTAATGCAGAGAAAACTGAAGTGTTGTTCTTCAGCAAGGCTCTGTCACCTGCAGCGGGTATTTGGTGGCTGGCGAAATGGGCCTGTCACCTACTCCAGCAACTACGGCAAAAAACATGGGAGTGAAAGGGGATGTAGATCTCTCTTTCACAGCCCCAATTCGGCAGGTGACTGCCTCATGCTTCAATAAATTAAGAAACCTTCGTTAATGTTTACATCTACTGCCGGAGGACTGTCTCAGAGTCATTGTCCATGCCACAGTGACATCGAGGCTGGACTATGCCAATTGCCTCTACCTGGGTCTGCGCGCATACCTAATCAGAACACTGCAGATGGTTCAGAATGCGGCTGCTAGATTGATTAGAAGTGTTCCGTTTCGTCATCATATCTCTCCGCATATCAAACAGTTCCACTGCCTGCCGGTAGCAAGAAGGATTGAGTTTAAGACTTTCACTCTGGCATTTCGGACAATACATGGTAAATGCCCCAGCTACCTTAAACACCGGTTGTGTCCCTAAGAATGGGATAAAGGAGGCAGCCAGTGTCTGGCAGTGGATTAAAGAGGCATGAGGTAGAAGCAAGACTACACACACAGCATTTGTTTTCGGCACCCTGGCCTTCCAGAACGTGAAAACTGGCTTCTCAACAGTACCTGAAGCCACAGGCCTTTTTTTCATTTATTTTTTATTTTAATAAATTAAACACTGCCCCAGTCTCTACATCATAACTTGAGTGACAACGACCTGTTTCAGCCAGATCGCCAGCCAGAGAGACGGACACACAGTTTACATAATGATCAGGGAGGTTTGTGTCCCATGACCTCACTCTAATGCTCCGCAAGTTTATGAGCTGCCTCCCCTGCAGTAACACAGAACAATGACACTGGAAATAAGCTACGAGGGACGGTACTTTTCAGGGGACATTGCTGTTTTCATCCCTCACGTGCTCAGCACGTCATCGTGATGAAAACAAAAGTGATAGCATTCGCGATGAGGTGCTAAGCACGCGAGGGATGCGCGTACAGCAATAATTGGAGAGGTGGCGCAAGTGTTTGTGCACGTAACCGCAAGCTGGTGGCCGGCGGGTAGCACTTTGAAAAGCCCCTTACTAAAGTCGAGCAAGCAGCGCATGCGCTGCTCAACCTAAAAACGGAATTAATCACTTATCTGATAATATCATGAATTGTTCTCTGATAAGTTGACATATATACATTGCAGCCCTGAAAAAGTCATCTTTGTGCCGAAACATGTATCCGCTGTTGCTTGTATCATCTGAAAAAATATATAAATATCATCTGATCAACATTGGAGTCTGCATTGTGGAACATTTCTTTGGTTCATAACGACTACATAAAAAAAAATGTGTATCTTACTGTTCATAGACTATTTGCAGGAGTGCGTTGGTCTCTAGTGTTTAGATATGTAGTTAGATGGGTTGTATTATAATAGTATTCATATATACAAAGACATTATTAAATGCCACCCTCTAGCCAAATTCAATGGGATGTAAGTTTGAGCGTGGATAACTGTGTTTCCCAGTACGCTAGAAGATACTTGTGTAGGAGAGTAGGATCTGCTTACTATGGTTACCCCCAATTTATGCTGGTGTTTCACTGCTTTCCGACTTTAGCCTGGCTGGGGCCCTGCTAACCAGGACCCCAGCCTAGCTGCTGCCTCCCTAAATTGATTGCATGTACATTAGGTACACTCCAGATTGGTTACTGGGTTACCCTTGAGAGTCTCTAGTATATGGTACCTTTGGTACTAAGGGCATTTGTACCCCAGAGGCCTACCAGGGGTTGCCGCATGTATTATGGCACCCCTGGGAAGCCTTGCAAAATGGGTAAGGTGGTGCATGCACCCCTTACTAAGGTATAGGTTACCTATATCTACCTTTAATCACTGACACATTTAAACCTATAAGTCATTCCTATGGCAGGCCTTATCAATCCTGAAGGCAGAGTGCTTGCTGCAGCTTTCGGAATCTATTCTCTGTAGCTGTTCTGTGATGCAGCCAGACCATATACTCTTAAATCCATTATAACCGCGCAGTTAATGCTAACTTTGGAATGGCTAAATGGAAACATGTTGTGTTTGGTGTCAAACACTTTGGAATCCTACCCCCCAGCCAGTACTGACAGCGGGGGTAAAATGTCACCCTTCTAGAGGGAGAGACATATACACACTGACCTAACCGGTAATAGTTTATAAGAGCCCCAGCATCACAAAATGGATTCTGCAGCCACAGACAGGAGTCTGACCTCCTGCTGCAAGACTAAACTCTGGCAGGGAAGGCCTGGACAATAGGTTTCCTGTCACAGGGAGGTGTAACCACCTCCCAGACAGGCTTTAGTGTATTGGGGCTGGGTGAGTACATTCAGAGAATGCTTTTCAGACAGTGCTGGGGTCACGCTTGGTGTCACTGTGCATATCCAGGTTCAAACCGGTTGCAGGGGCACTCAGTCTCTGCTTTGGCGTGAAACTGGACAAAGGGAAAGGGGTGTAGCCACCCCCTTCCATAGGTGGGTCCCCAGAGTATGTCCAACCCCATATCTTAGTAGAAGTATAGGAACCCAATCCTTAGGATTTCAGATTACACCTGGACTAAACTCTGCAACATATATCCTGGCACTTCCACATTCTACATCAACTAGAAGACGGAGGAATCTCCCTTGGAGTCAAGGAGTGACTCCCTTGTTCAAACAGGCACCAAAGAAGCATCTTGCCGGATCCCGACGGATTTGCAAATCAGGACACAGACTTCCAGACTTCTCAGAGGCCAACACGAGATCCCAGCAAAGCTGAGACCCGTTGCCCACACGAGTGACGTGGTACCGGAACTCCTGGACACTGTTCACATTTGCAAGTACATCAAGCTTTCCCGAAGTTGTGCATTGGGCTACTTGTAGTCCAAGCCCCGAGCGCCATTTGCACCGAAGTTTGTGGGCCTACACTCCACGAGTGTTCCGTGGGCCCGCTTTTAGCATTTCTGCTCGAGGCCCCTTCCTGATCCCTGGTCCGTCGACTGGTGGGTCCCCACAAAGGTAACTCTTCTGGTTCTTGGGCTTTCCTGGTTGCTCCAGAAGTGCCCTGACTCCCTTCCAAAGGGTGAGTCCCTCAGACCTTGCTGGTCTGCACCAAAGCCAATCTTTGCTTTCTGTGTGGGTTGCTGTTGCCAAGGCGTGTTGGGTCCAATCCAGAAACCAACACCGCAGCACTCGACATCCTTCGTGAGACAGCTCGAATCAAGCTCCTGGTCATCCTCGGCGCCTCGTGGCTGAAGAGTCAAGCTTCACCTAAAATCACCAGACATCGGTTCACATCTTCTCCTCGCCTTCCTGGTCACTAGCTAGTGACCCAGGCTCTGTCCCCTCTGCTTTCAGGTTCTTCAGATCTCCAATCCACCCGGACACTTTCCACTTGGTTGCCTGCAACACTTTTCAGCAGCTCTCCACTGAAATAGATGACGAAACACGATACGAAAAGACACCTATGCACCCGGCTTCCCTGAGTGAGGTAACTAGAGTACTCCGGTGTTCCCTAAAAACCTCCTAGTTCTAAAGGGGTTAGCTCCAAGTCCTCTTCTAAGTGTTCTTAATCTGTAATTTTCCAACCGCGACTTTCCCCATAGAAGTTAATGGTGATTCGCGGCTGTGTTTAGACACTGCACGCGTCCCCCGTGGGACCCTGTGTCACTACCTTGGGTGGTTCCTGGTGGCACCAGTGGTTCTAAAGGCTCTAGACCTTGTATCTATGTCAGTCGCGGTTCTTATACCACTTTCTTAGTATATGGTTTGGTACGCCCCTAGGGCGCAACATATATTGTGCTAATTTACTGTGTGCTAAATAAGTGTACTTTTGCCTCTAGCCTCATAAAGAGACTAGAGGGATTTGTTTAGAATAAATACATATATTTTATACATATACCTGGTGTGGTTCTCCTTTCATTTGGTCATTCATGATATTATAGACTGGTAAAACAAGCTGCTTTACATTGCTTCAAGACTGAAGTATGCTCTCCACAGCTACCACTAGGATAGCTTTCTATATAAGTTGTCGGGACAGCCTATGCCAGGCCAACTTCTCACAACTTGTTTTACTGACTAAGGGGCATATATACAAGAACTTAACGCCGCTGTAGCATCAATTTTTTGACATTACAGCAGGTTTTTTTCGTTTTTTAATCGCCATATTTACAAGTTGTGCTCAACTGCAGCTAGTGGCACTTTTACAGCGTAAACGTTAATTTTCAAGAACGCCACTTCTGTTAGTGAGACTTAACGAAAATGAGATGCATGTTGGAGTTTCTATGCCAAAACGGCTGCTAACCCCACTTCGTGATATTTACAATGAAATTTGTGTACTGTGTTAACCCCCAAAACTACTGCTGAGCACACTTAGAGACAGTTTTAAGACCAGAAAATAGCTGGTCTTAAAATTGGGGCAAACAGTTGTGTCCACATATATGATGTTTAGATACCGGACAGAGCTGTAAGGAACATTGCTGCACCGCCCTGAGCCAAAACAAAAAGTCAGGAATGCACCCTATCAATAACAACCGCGTTGTAATATTATTGCGATGTAATGACAGCGTTGTAAAAGCTGTTTCCCGTGGCTGCAGTTGAATGTTTCTGCGGGCGGAGAAGACGGGGAGGAGTGTGTGTCTGGCTATGTGGGTTGGTGCAGTGACAAGCTGCTTGAGACAATGTTGGTGAGTTTCTCCAGGAGGGTGGGCGTGTTCTGATCACTGGGGTTGTCCAGGTGGAAGTTGAGGTCTCCAAGTGGGATTTACTCGGTGTATGGGGAGAGCCTGGAGTGCGATGAAGTGTACCATGGCATCGGTCAATGGGGGGTCATGGCCCGGGGGCCTGTAGACAGAGCCTGTCGAGGGTGGTGTTGGGCTTGGTCCGAATCTTGAGGTGGAGGTGTTCTATGGTCTACATTGGGTCATTAGTCTGTGTGTGGTCAGTCGGAGTGTGCTTTTGTAGACAAAGGTAATGCCACCTCCAGGGTGGTCGGGGTGGTCCTTGCGGGTGATGTTGTACCCGTCGGAAATGGTGATGGCGATGTCCGGAGCAAAGGTCGGTCAAGGTTTAAGTGAAGGAGGCGATGTCTGAAGAGTTGGAACCGAGGAGGACCCAGATTTCTGTGGGGTGTTTGTGAAGGGACCACACATTGAGGACGATGCAGTTGAGACGGTCAGGTGCACTGTTGGTCGGCTGGACGGTGAGAGGCGTTGGTTTGTTGATGTGCAGAAGGTGCGCGTTTACAGTTTCAGCAGGCGAAGGATGCAAGGGTATTCTTCAGTGATGCTAGATGGCAGGCGGAGTGGCGTTCAGAGTTGTGGGCGAAGAAGGTGCTGGCGTCATAGCAGTGTTCGGGAAGCAGGGTCCCTTGCACTGGAAACGGTCTATGCGGGGACAGCGGAGACAGGCTTGCCTTTGGCGCACCAGTGGCACAACCGCTGTGCAGGACTGCACTGCAACTGCCATTAAGTAGTGCTATGGGGGTTGGACACCTGAGAAGCGGGAAACGAGGGAAAGGCCACTGGAGGGGGCAGGGCTGCCGTGGATCGTAGAGCCAATGAGGTAATGGACCAGGAAAAAGGAACCGTACAGAAGCACAAGAAAAAAAATCCAAGCAAAGAAAAAAAAATACAGAGCCACTGGTAGAAAGCAACGGAGAAGAGCAGAACGAGAGACAGGAGCAGCAGTTAAGAGGAACAGAAGGGCAGTCAAGCAGCAGAGCAGTGATACTCAACCACTGAACCAATAACGATGAGGCACAGGTCAAAGCCTGCGGGGGAGGAGGGCCTCGAACACATGCCCTTCGGGTCAGAGGAATCAGTAGCAGCAGATATGGACAGCAGCAGCAGCTATCGTCCCACAAAGCAGCGCCATCTGAGCAAGTCCATTAAGGGATAGTCCCCTGTACACCCAAGAGCTCACTACCAGGGGGAGAGGAAAGGCAGCACCACCCATTTGCCTATTCCGAATAGTGGCTACCAGATTCCGTGTTCCCCAGTTCCCTTGCGAGTAACAGTAGATCAAGCTGCATATCCAAGGGCCTGGGCCCAAACTGGTCCCCGGGCACACGCTGCCACTAATGCCGAGCTCAGTGACTTGAGCCAGTTAGTTGTGTCCCCCACCAGTCTTGTTCTGTGTTCTTCGCAGCGTTGGGATTGCTCAGGGCACAGTGTGCGCCACCCACCTGTGCTAGGCCTGGGCCAGACACGACCCCCAAGCCTCCTACGCTTCCCGTCACAACTTCTCCTCACCTGGACACCGACACCAGTGCTCAATCTGATGCGCTCTCTCCATATCTGTGACTCCATCAGCAGGAGTCTCAGCCAGGTGGAATTTCACAAGCCTGGGTACAGCAGTTTCTACCAAGTCTGCTGGGGAACCTCCCAATGCAGGTAATGCAACACGGCCCCCTTAGGCGTGAGGTTGCAGTGCTCCCGCCACACAAGTTTGGCGCAGCTCAGGGGCCTCGAACTCCAAAGCTTCCGGGCAGCACCACATCCTCTGGTCTGTGGTGCAGAGACGCGCACCCCAGCATTGGCAATCTCCTCTGTGCACCCCGGTGTAGTGGTGGCACATGTTCTGCGATGCAGACCTCCCTACGTTGGTGCGCAGGAGGGCCTTTACCGATTACAGCTCCAAGGGGCACTACAAGGTCTTCTCACACAGGTCTGCAACGTGTCTCCATGCGACCTGCCGGACTTCACCATTAGTATGGGGCAATCGCTGATGCCTCAAGGTCTACCGCCACAACCCTAAGGCTTTGTCCTGACATGGCCCGCCTCCATCTTCAGGTCGCAGCAACTCCACAGCACCTCCGCCTCCCACTCAGGGTCTCAGACGCAGGCCCAGTGAGGCCCCCAGGCCCCGGTTACTGTCCACGCTTCTAGCCTTCGGCAGCCTTGGTGTCGCAAGAGATGGAGCATGATTATTCAGAAACAAATCTGCTTGATCAATTCAGCTCATCTAGTGTGAACTAATACATGTTTAACAAGCAATACTAACAGTGTGATCTTGTGGTACATATGAGACTACATAACACGAAACATGAAAGATGTTAAAGCTGCATTGTAAAAGCATGTAGGAGTGACACAACGTGAAATAAAAAGATATACTTTTGGAGAGAAAGATACTTATTGATGTACTAAGAAACATTGGTGAAAAGTAGTAAATTGCAAATCATAACCTAGATGATGAATGGCCTAGAGGAGCTAAGCAATTGAAATATACCTTGAATAAAAAGGTTCCAGCGACTGTGAATGAAGTCTCTAGTCAATCTGAGCAAAGCGACCTAGATGAAGAAGAAAACACAGTAAACAGAACAAAAAGAGCATGAATACCAAATAGAAAATACAAATTACCTGACGGACGTACATGGCTGCTACAAACATTTGGGAAAAATAATTCATTGTGTTCTGTTCCAAAGAAATCTTCTATATATGAGCAATCCTAAATAAACTGTGCATGAGACGAAGGGATGAGGGAAAAGAGAGGAGAATTGAAAAGTAAGGCTGTGATGCAGTGATCTAAAGTTCCGTCATCTGAAGCTTGCAAAGTGTGGGATACACAAACCTTGCTAATCTAAGAGAATAGAATAGATTTTTTTCCCTTTAAAATGGATGAAACTGAGACTGGTAATTAAAGTCGAAGCCCATAAAGGCGGAAATGTTTAAACGCTTGCTTTGCATGTATTATTAGAATATTGTTTGTTTGGTTGGTGTGAATACTAATTGTGCTTTATTTTATGTTTCCTATCAGTCCTACTAATGATTATGTGAAAACACTATCAGAATCATCAAGAGTCCTTAAATAGGATGCGGAATGACTGCCACCAAGATAAATCTATTATTGACTTTTTCGTTAAATGTTTTCACTAAATTTCTTCAGGAAAATGTTGATACTGTGTGTGCAAGAGAATATGTGTGCATGCTATTACCCTTGTATGTGTCAGAAGGGGTGACTAATCACCAGATTCCTTTAACATATGGAATTACATGTATGTAATGTACTAACAAGCAGGGAGCAGTTTCAAGATATTTACTCCAATTAGGATTTAGTCTTTTCAGAAGTTCCTATTAAGAAAAATATGAAAAGAGTGAGCAGTACAATGAATGTAGAGTATATGGGAGATTTCTTTGAGACCAAGTCTATGGATACTGTACATGCACATAGAAATAACCTAACCTGTTGTCTACATATTGTAGAAATAGAGTTTACAAATATTGTAGAAGAGAGAAGACAATAATTTAAGAGAAAGACACTAGAGCAGAAAATGAATATACCTACATGGGCTCATCGGGGGGGGGGTAACTATAAGAAAGATGAGACATATGCTACAATGACTCTGGGTTGGCCTCACAAAGGGAAGCTTTGCTTATAAAACTAAAGACTGATGATAATAATTAGTTCATTGGTTCCAGTGAATGGGAACCCACCTTCCTTATTATGGGGGGGTTGGGAATTAAGAGGTGGCACTGATCCAATTTATACTAGAGTATATTATGTGTAAAAATGCGGATTATAAATTGCCTCAACATTGGTATGGTTGTTGTTATGTGGATATTGTCTTTCCAAAAATATACGTGAATGAAAAACAAGGAACATGATTATGAACGTGATTAAAGTAAAAGGATTTTTGCTTGTAGTATATGCAATAAGAAAAGTTAACTGAAAAATTTATTTCATATCTATACTACTATATTAAAGGAAGAACTTTCAGCATTTGAGGCGGGTATACTTGGGAACCACAGCGCCAATCCACACACCCGATACACCGTTGGAATCGTCAGGGTGTGTAGATGGTTATAAGCTATATAAATTTTTAAAAAAAACGTTATTTAAAAAATTTACAGTAAAAAAAAAAAGTTGTCCCTCTGAAGTAGCGCCGGCCGCGACGTGCATGCTCACGTCAGGAGCGCGGGGAGGAGCGGCGACCAGGAGCGCGACGAGGAGCGGCGGACATGGCGTGGGGGAGGAGCGGTGACGTGAGGAGCAGCGGACAGGCCAGCGGTGGTTCGAGCAGCGGACAAGCTGGAGGAGCGGCGGCTGAGGCGCGGGGGAGGAGTGGTGCCGTGAGGAGCAGCGGACAGGCCAGCGGTGGTGCGAGCAGCGGACAGGCGGGAGGAGCAGCGGCTGAGGTAAGGGGACCCATGTCCGGGCAGGCGGGGGTCGGGGCAGGCGGGGGTCGGGGCAGGTGTGCGTCGGGTCAGGCGGGGGACGGGCCAGGCGGGGGCCCGGGCTGCTGGACAATGTCGGGGCGGGCAGGGGTCAGGGAAGCCTGTTGCTCCCGGACAAGGTCGGGACGGGCTGCTAGTATTTTATGAAAACATATCCACACTAGGCTTATGAAACCAATGAAAATAATGTTCTCTTTATACAGTTTCTTATGTACTTTCTATTTTCAAAATTAAATTAATAATTCTGAGTTTATTCTTTAGAAGAAATTACAATATGGTTTCTTCATGTTGGCCTAAAACCGGTTAGTGAATTTTCCTATTATAGGCCTAAAAGAATGTATTTTGTCCATCATTATTTCCGAAATGCTGATCTATTTGCTTTAGGTTATCACTAGAAATTCCCCTTCTACGCCTAACGTGTTTCTTTCAATTAAAGTTTGTACTGACTTTGTTGCAAACTAACTTGAAAGTGAGTGCTTGGATGTATAAAGAAACAGAAAGATTTCCTATTTCCGAGGCAAATGAGATAATGTATTAATCGAAAGAATTTTAGACTGAGAACAAAAGTTTTCCGGACAGTTTTTGGACTGGAGAATGATCATACAAAAATCACTCCATGGACTCTAACCAACAAAAGTGTTCACATTTTGAAGAAATTACTTTTGGGGGTTGCCGTAATGTACATTTTGAGATATAACTACCCCGTGGGAAAATGACAGAGCGCACGCTGATGTGGTTCTGTACGAGTTTGTGTGTGTGCATGCAGAAAAGCAGGCGACTGGCTATTTCCTTTGGGCGTGCATGCTGTCAGTCCAAAATTATGACTTTCCACGAAACAACTTTCCTGATTTACCTTGGGGGGGGTGGGTCAGCTAATCACCTGACTACTGCACGCTGCGCTTTAGTTCATTGAAATCTAGGTTTGTATTAAAATTTGATACGTCAATGTGTATCTCTCACTTTCCCCTCACACCAGTTATTGATTAAGATGCATTACTGCCTTGATTTGTGTCTTGCATTGTGATTTACCTGTACTAGAAGAAACAAGTTTGAAAGTTCTAATGTATTTTATTTTTGTGCATTGATCATTCATATGAAGTTTAGATAAAAGTGCCCATATAAATATACTGAGTTTGTTTTTCTTTATATGAAGGAATTATTGACATGACATTTGTTTGACATGTTTTGTTGGACAGACATTACTTTCACTATAGGTCCTCCTGGGGGAAATGTTTTCCATCCCTATTAGCTCAACATAAAGCTCTATCGGAGGACCTCATGGAAATATGAGAGGTTAGAGAGTTTAATATGGGCCCAAACTCTTGGTTTTGGTAAATGATTTCTTATGTGTTATATTGATAACCACATTTTTGCACCCTTCTGCTGGATCACAAGAGAAGCACTATGAAAAGTGATGCATCACTTGTTTTCCCCAGCGGTGCGCCTCTTTACATATATAGAGCCCTGATTCTGCATTTCGTCTTCCCCTCGGACACTGGTTGGTCATTCTGGCTGTTGGGGGTTTGTTTACGTGTACCGAATTTGCCCTGGCTGCTCCATATGCATTCCATGTCTTATATTCTTTTTATCATTGGTGGTTGAATTATAGGCTATTTTTGCCTCTAGAGGCAAAAAAGTGAAATTGGGCTGACTAATGTGAGTTTTTTTCTTCTAAATTGGCCTTTCATCACTTTTCTCTCATTAGTGGCAACATTTTTATCGCGTTGACGCTAGTGTTAGCGTCACTTTTCACCGTCACGAGCAAATCTTATTGTCATGTGGCGACGTACTGTAAATACATCGGAACCACGGTGACACGCGTCAGCAAGAAAATTGCAGCTAACTAACGCTAACGCTAGTAAGCAGCAATTCTTGTAAATATACCCCTAAGTGTCTTAGAGGATCGAATGACTGCCTGAATGAGGTGCTTCATTTAAGTGTGTCTTTTCGGGTAGTACAAAGAGGGTTATATTGCAGGGTGTGCCAATTGAAGTCAGTTCCTAAAGGTAAAAGTTCTCCAATTTTGAATCAATGTAGTAAAAGAAAGTAAGTCTATGTGTCTCAATGAGACTGTTATGTTGATAATAGAGCAGTGAGTACAGTGGCAGTAAAGTAATGAGTAAACCACGTACATGGACATTGGTATCAACCTTAAGGGGGTGTTGGTAACCACCTTGAACGGAATAGCTGCTATGAATGGTGGATTTCAATCAGGATATAAAAAACGATTGTAAGGTATACTTATCTATATTGTATGCGGAGTAGAGACTACAAGCAACAAGGTTGGTTGTACAGCATAGAGATTATGAGGTTTATAATGTTTTTCTCTTGCTAGAGGTGGGTCTGGAGAAATACATTTCTTGTTCCTAGATCCATACACATATATTTAAATACCAGTTCTGTTGAACACGTCATATCTTATTTATTTCAGCAAAGGTGGTAATTTACTAGTGTTCATACAGGAACTTGGTAAAAAAAGGCGCTCTTATACTAGTTACAGCTTTAGGTAGAAGCATATGGTCAAGAGTTTGACAAAACAACAATTAGTCTTGGAGAAAAGAGATGAATCTGGAGGACTTAAGACAGCAGGGTGCACATTAGAATGTTGTGCCATACATTAAATATTATTGTTCACCGAGATGCCTGGCTTCATGGACTACTCCCACAATATTCTGCAGAGCAGAAGTTTATGGATTATACCATCTTTGTCGTTTTTACTTTTCTCAAATATGTTTTAGCTAATTTTAGTTTGCCAGTATGATACACCGGGATGAAAGCTTCCCGGCTGGACCAAGAGTCTGAGTTGGGTTACAAACTGTTTAGATCCCACTTCTAGCTTTAGTGCTTGTTGAGATAGCACACTAGCCTTGTGGCCTAATAGTTGAAAGCTGTGGTGCATCTGATTAGCGAGTGCACCAAAGGTGTACCAAAGCCAAGCCTGTAGCACTCTTTCACGCCTGAACCATGCTCAGAACCTGAAACCCTCTCTTAAAAACATCTCTTAAGTCAAATGGCTCTGTCCATATTTCCTACACCTTTACTGCTCTCCAAGCTTTCAACCATCAAGGTAGGACCGGTTCTTATATTACTTCACCTGCACCTCACTTGCAATGTCCTGCAGTCAACGTCCTTTTTCCAAGCCAAGCCTGTGAACAAGATTTCCCAAACACGTAATTCCCATGACTTTCATAGGACTCTCCTTCTCACGCTTTGCAATATCACCTGTCCAAACCAATGTGGCCACATTTAAGGGAAACATACAGAGGTGTGCTCATTCTTTCCACAAGATGGAAAATGCACCAGAACAGTGAACCCTGCACATACCACAAAGATAAAGTGCTTTCTGCGACTCTCACACGTTAGGCAAGGACACAGTCCCTACACAGCTTTTGAATAAACAAATGCACACATGCTTAGCACTGCTTATATAATACACAAAAAAAATCCATAGGCACACCTCAACAATGTCAAATACGATTAATTCACAGTGTGAAAAGCACCGGAAAATGATCCAAAGCTTGCTGCAGGCCACCAAGTTTCTCTATCTCTATCTCTACTGCTTCATACAGCAACACTGTTTGCTGCCACTAAAGTGTTCTTCTTTTAAAAAGGTGCTATGCATGTGGTATTTGAACAGCACAAACCTAGCCAGAAGAACAGCGCTGCTCCCTATCAGGTCAAAGGAAGGCACAGTGTCAACGAGAGATAGGGGAGGCAGCAGGATAAAGGTTTGTTACTGCATTGTGACTGAAGAGCCTGTAACTAACACTATGTGTGTTAATTTCTGAGCAGCTTCTCTTCTATGACCAGGCACAGCTGGTGCAAGCCAAGATCACGCAGGAATAATACATTTACAGCCCAGCAGTGTTGTGAGGTACAGAACTGGGTAATATGAAGCAGACTTACAATAACACGCACTGAACACCCCATTTCAGCCAATCTTTACTGTTTGTCTGAAGAATAGTGGAACAGGATAGAGTGTTAAATGCCAACCATAAAACGCCTTAACCGCTGCGGTTTTTCCGCCGTGGTGCAGGCGTTCTAAAGGGTAGGAGGGGCCGCGTCGGCCGTTGGTCGTGCGCAGCACTGTGGAGGGAGTGCTCGCGACGGCCAACGGCAGCAGGGAAGGGGGTAACATTTTGCCTGCTGCAATTAAATATTAATAAAGATGCAAATATACCTCTATCCAGCACATGACTGTTTGAAAGAGATCAATGGAAAATGAGACAGATGAGCAAAACATTGAAACGTTACCTAAAAGAGCAAATACAAAAAGAGGGTTAGGAGAAGATAAATGGATATTAAAAATGGCAATAGGCTGAAACAAGGACAAAAACTCAACATTTTTTGGATAAACACAAGCCTCATGAATTTTTACAGAGAAAGAACAAGGCAAAAATGTTTTAACATTTTGTAAAACACAAAGAAAAAAAAAACACAATTTTGAAAGCATAGAAACTGAATATCGAAAAGTTTATGTATTTTATTTTCAACTAGCAGCCCGTCCCGACGTTGTCCGGGTATGAATTGCTGCCAGCCAGTAGTATATTGTTTCGTAGGATTTCATTTTGATAGCATTTCTTATCTGTGACAGGCCTGTGAAACGCTCCGATTCACAGTGCACTGCTGATGCACTTAAGAGTGCGCGTTCAGTAGTGTGTGAACTCGAGTTTCCCGACTTTATTTTCCTTGCAATATTATATAGCGCGAACTCGACAACATGGCATGAGCACAATTTACATTACTGAAGAACACATTCATTTGTGGTAGGCACGGGGAGAACAAGCGATTTGCCTGGAATCACAGGATGTTGAGCTGATGCCGAGATTCGAACGTAGCTCCCCATCTCTAAAGATCGCAATTCTAGAACTTGTGGTGGGAGGTGTGTCTAAAAGTGTATGTCAGTGCTGGGCATCAATGAGAGAGACATGTGCATTTTTTTCAATCGGTGCTGAAAAAATATGAGTATGTTGCTGGAGATGTGGGCCGCCGTGCCACCAATGTATTTGCGGGGAGGGTAAACACCCATTATTCCTCAACTCTCTTTCCGCATACCATCACTCCGCATACTTTCATTACGAAAGTACCATGACTCCGCAATGCCATTATAACGCATTGCATTATATTTTATATGCTTTTACCATGCACACATTTAAAACGAAATTCGTTGTAAATGCATGAATGGTAAAAGCATGTTTTTTTTTTAATTTTTGGATAAGGCAAGTATGGGTATAGGGTATATGTTTTGGGGTACTGATGTATATGTTTTGGGGTGTTTGGGTATTTTAATGGTTCAGATATAGTTTTGGGTTATGGGGTACATGGGTATTTTTAGGGTTCAGGGTTAGGTTTGGTTTGGGTTTTGGGGTACAGGGGTATTTTAAGGGTTATGGGCTAGGTTTGGGTTTTGGGGTACAAGGGTATTTTTAGGGTTCAGGGGTGGGTTTAAGTTTTGAGGTACAGGGGTATTTATAGGATTCAGGGCTAGGTTTTGGTTTTGGGGTACAGGGGTATTTTTAGGGTTTAGGGATAGGTTTGGGTTTTGGGGTACAGGGTATATTTATAGGGTTAAGATGGGTTAGTGTTTAAAGGTGTTGGGGTATTTTACAGAGTAAGGGTGGGTTATGATTATGGGGTGCAGGGGTATTTAAAGTAGGGGTGGGCGGAATTGGGGTGAACTTAGTACAATAAATCCGCAATATTTCGTTCCGTCAGATTTCCAATTATTAAAACAGAAACCTCATATATTCAAGGTAAAATAACAAGTATTTCTACATGCTAAAATGCATATAGTCATTTCACAAAAGTGAAATTAGCTTCCAGCAAGCAGTGAGAGACGTGATGATTTTGAGATCAAGCCTCTGCAAAGCATTATCGGACAAGATTAGCAGTGGGAAGTGAATATCATAGTATCCAAATAATTCTACAAAGAGCTGCAGTTCACCTCATCGTCCACAGTTGTCCCCGATGAGAAAATTCAATAGCATTTAAAATATTATACATCAAACTGCAGTTCACCTCGTGGTCCCTAGATGTCCCTGATGATGCAAATGCAAAAGCATTTAAAATATTACACATCAACCTGCAGTTCACCTCGTCGTCCCTAGATGTCCCTGATGAGGCAAATGCAATAGCATTTAAAATATTATATATCAAGCTGCAGTTCACCTCGCTGTCCCTAGATGTCCCTGATGAGGCAAATGCAATAGCATTTAAAATATTATACATCAAGCTGCAGTTCACCTCGTCGTCCCAAGATGTCCCTGATGAGTAAAATTCAAAAACATTGAAACACTTTCATGAATGCTAAAAATGATGCTAATCTTATCCCATAATGCTTTGCAGGGCCTTTTAGTTGTATTTTTGCCCATAACTGTGCTTGGGGTGGTTCTAAGAGAATGGGACCTCCACTGAATTACTATTCAAAGGGAGCAGGAATGTATAGAACCTGGGAAGAAAAAACAACACTTGTGACGGAATGCCCCATGCGATTGTCACACCCCCCCAGCACATACCCACAGCACAATGCAGACACGCCCACAAGGGACTACTTTGCTGACACGGTTATTTTACATTTTAAATGTATATGGTGGGCGTCTGCATAGCCTATGTCCTTCTGCTGCAACTGCCCTTTCCAACGCTGTATTGGGTGTTGTGATTGGTGCTGTGGTTCCTGAGATTACCCGCCTCAAATGTTTGGGCTCTCTCTTTATTATATTAGTACTAGCAGCCCGTCCCGACCTTGTCCGGGAGCAACAGGCTTCCCCGCCCGCCCCGACATTGTCCAGCAGCCCGGTCCCCCGCCCGGCTCGTCCCCCGCCTGCCCCGACCCCCGCCTGCCACGACATGGGTCCCCTTACCTCAGCCGCCGCTCCTCCCTCCTGTCCGGTGCTGATATACTGCTTTAAATATGTCTGTTCTTCTTTGCAGAGGTGTACAGCTGACCAATCCGTTCTACAGAGTGTACATTGGCTGGGAAAGCTTACATCATAGCTAATCTTTTTGGCCTAGAGGTTTGTTAATGATTGCCGTTTCACCATAAAAACACAGGATCATTCTCTTTTCTCCCGCCGCCCGGGCCCCCGCCCAGCCCGTCCCCTGCCTGCCCCAACATGGGTCCCCTTACCTCAGCCGCCGCTCCTCCCGCCTTTCCGCTGCTCGCACCGCCGCTGGCCTGTCCGCTGCTCCTCATGTCACGCTCCTCCCCCGCGCCATGTCCGCCGCTCCCTTACCTCAGCCGCCGCTCCTCCAGCCTGTCCGAGGCTCGCACCGCCACTGGCCTGTCCGCTGCTTCTCACGTCACCGCTCCCCCCCGCGCCATGTCCGCCGCTCCTCGTCGCGCTCCTGGGCGCCGCTCCTCCCCGCGCTCCTGACGTGAGCACGCACGTCGCGGCCGGCGCTTCTTCGGAGGGACTACTTTTTTTTTTACAATAAATATTTTTAAATAACGTTTTTTTTTTATTTATATAGCCTATAACCATCTACACACCCTGACGATTCCAACGGTGTATCGGGTGTGTGGATTGGCACTGTGGTTCCCGAGTTTACCCGCCTCAAAGGCTGAAAGTTCTTCCTTTATTATAGTAGTATAGATAGATGGGCATTATTTGAGAAGAGGACTGGCTGCATGCATGGGAGGATTAACCACTTCGATGCTAGGCCTTTTCCTCCCCTCTGCCAAGCCTTTTTTGGGCTATTTAGTGTAGTTAGCACTTGCTATTTGGCGTACTTAGCGCTTAGGCCCCCATACCTTTTTGTCAGGGGTGGGGGAATCCTATCGCCCGACGCCCGAACCATGTGGTTTTTATTGACGGGCAAGAAGATTTAATGTCTATTTTGTCCTACGGACAAGTAGACATTAAATCACGTCAAGAAAATAGGCTGTGGGCTTGCAGAGAGCCTTTGGAGCCCTCTGATTGGCTAGCAGCTCATGACTTCACTGGGCTCTAACCAGTGATTGGCTGGGGAGTGAAACGTCACTACTCTCAGCAAGCAGTTGAACTTCGGGACCTCCGCGAGCGAGGAAATTCCTTTTGAGGTAAAATTAAAGCACTGCCAAGGCGCCCGCCATAGCACTGCTAGTGTTATTTTTCCCTGCATGGATACAGATTCCACTGAAATATTGGACTAGAACTTTAATGTCTGCCTGCTGACGGCCCGTCGCTAATGCAGCATCATTGTGGCTGCAGAAAGCGCGGGCTGACTCCTCACTTCTCTTGCCGACTGCACACGTTTCTTTTGGTATGCAGAGTGGATTAGAAGTCCATTTCATACCAGAGGTCTGACACTGATTGGGCAATTCCTCTCACAAATGAGCGATATCTTTCCCATTTGTGAGAGAAAATGCTCAATTTGCCAGTGCCTATTTTTCTGGATTAATTTAGCCCGTTGTGCACATTTTTTTTTGAACTGCAAATGCCTCAGCATCGTCGCTGCAGTGTATCTTTAGTAATTGTAAAAGGAGACTTAACTGTTCCTTTGAAAGCTAGTTAATTGCGTGCAGCATGAGCACTGCACACATCGACACATCAGTGCCAGGACTTCATGCGGGGGTTAAAAATACATCGATTTTAGAAAACGAAAGTAGCCGCCTCACTGTTCTAATGCTGACGGTGTAAAAGCTCTTTGTGACCGGGATTAGTATTTCCACTGAAGAACGCTCCCTCCATCGCAAAAGGTCATGAAAGGCTCTCCAATTCCACCACCAAGGAGGCATGTAGGCGCTTGTGTTTTGGCTGGGCAATTAATCAGCTTAATGTTCCGGCGTGACAAAGTGAGACAGCGCTTCACTGGGTGGGGGGTAAGAAGGAGGATCGAATACAGTAGCAGATTAAAAACCTCAGAAGGAGAAAGTAAGTGAAGGTGGAGACAAAAGGAGAGCATGCAGTGATATCAGGCGTGATCTACAGTGGAATAAAGTTATCTGCAGGCGTGTGCTTATGTGGTCGGAAGGGAGCTGCCTAACTGAGTATAAGGGGAGTAACTGTCACAGTGAGCCACACATTGTTTTACTTAATTTTGCAACTTCAGCTGCACCGTGCGCCAAGTGTAGCAGAGAATGCCTAAGGCGGATCACAGGGAGGCACCTGATGTACCTCTAGCAGCCACTTTGTTTTTCTCTGTGAAGACTATAATGATCGCCTTAATATTGTATTGGCGTCTGCCAGAATAATGTCCCCTCTGCATAAGTTCACATATCATTTGATATTTCTCGTGCAGCTGCCAACAGTGATACACTCAGAAATAAATAAGTGTCCTTGTAGTAATGTAACTGGCGCTCATCTAAGCGCTCCAATATGTTTAGGTAGAGTTTGCGCTATTAAACTGCAAAAAAAGTCATTCTTTTATTAGAAATGCTCTTTCAGTGAGTCATATGCAAGTGTAGTCATGTCTTAAAATAACTCGGGCTAGAATATTAGAAACAAGTGAAATTGGGAAATGGTGAGGAAGATATGAAGGGTACTAGCATTAAAGAAGAAGAGAAAATGCTGATTTCACTTAGCAGGAGTTCAATTCTGGTGGTGTGTTCATTTGATATGTGCTACTTTATACAAATAGATATGCAGAGCTCTGCCAATGAACACAACTAGATCAGTCTGACTGTGTGTGTGTCCTTGTGTGAAACAGGGGGGCTGGGCCTCTATTAACAGCTCTGCAATGCACTTCAGTTCTGCCTCAAATAGCTCTGCAAATGCACGTTCACGTTATATTATTTAATCATAGTCCAGGATTCTTTTGGTGATTGTATCCCTGCAGTCTTACTTGAATCATATGTTTGTGATGACTGTCCGTTATTTGTGATATGTCTGCATGCTCTGGGATAGTTCAGTATTCTGGATAGCTGTGGCTTGTTGGCGAAAGATGTTCATTATTAGTGATCATGTTTTTTTTTTAAAGCAGTGAGTTAAGTAAGTACTGGTTGCAATTAGTTGTGACATTATGCAACATCCTGCTTGAGTGCAGAGTTTATTTACAGTAGTTATCTGCTATTTGTGATGTGGCAGAATTCTTGACAGTCCGGAACTATTTAGATACTCTTTGTGAAAGAGAACCTGTTCTGGCTTGATAAATAAAAAAAAAAATAGCTTCCATGCTTAAATTGTGTGATCTTAGGCAAATATTTTTTTTCAACCAAACTAACTTTTTCTTTTTGAATAAGACTCCCTGCTTTCCATTTTTACTGATTTTTACAGATAAATACAGACAGAAAACCATTTATTTTCTTATCTGTTTTTATTTTTAAATATTGATAAAAACTGAAATTGGCTGCTTTTTGAGTGATTCTAAATACCCTTTTTAATGATTGCCAGGCCAATAACTGTGTGAATTGATAGGTCAGGGGTTTAAAAAAAGGAACTTTAGTAAAGAGGCTTACACAGCAGTAGATATGCACAAAGCTGATACTGAAATGTGCATATTTTCACATAAGTGCTTGATTTATCTTCTGCATGTGGCAGGCATTCAAGCATGACTGCATTTTTATTGGTTTTATTGGTTAAATGCGGAAATATACCAGTTTCAGCTTTTTTTCTTCATAAAACTCATAATAAATATGGATAAATACAGATAAAGTTGTCAAAAATAAATATGGATAATATACAGACAGAAATGTCAAAAAAATAAATACCACATAAAACCGGGAGCCCTATTCATAAGTATGGAAGCACTAATGTTTCTCTGTCAGCTGGAGCCCTTATGTTTGATGTGGGACGGGAGTAGGTGGGACAAGTGAATTTTACAGGACATGTAGATCTCGGTGGATTTTTGTCCCTTGGACAAGTAGATTATTTGGAAAATTCCACACCCCTGTTTTTGTCCACATAAAGCATCCATGCCAAATTTGTGTCCTTTTTTTCCAACAGCCTGGACATTGTAATGGTCACCGGAGTTTGTGGATTCCCCAGGAGGGGACTGAGAAATTAGCCAAAACACAGCTACATTTTGTTTTTTGGGGAAAAAAGTGCAGCAGAAGAAAGCATCTGTTTTTTCCCTGTAAATGATATCAATGAAGTGCTAAAATCACCATCTTTCAGGAACAGGCAGACCTTTGTCATAAAACCAACATTTGCTACACTGTTTTGGCATTTTAGTGGGACATTGCCTATTTTTCCTTTTTTATGTGCTTTCAACCTCCTTCCAGTTAGAGGCAGACATGGTTATGAAACCAATAATGGATCCCAGAAAGCTAAACATGTCTGAAAAGTAGACAAAATTAATTCAACTGAACTGAATTTAGCAAGAGGTCATTTGTTTAGATCCTTAAAGGTTTTCCTATAGCAATTAACAGTTGAAATGAACTATTATTGAAATTGAGAAAAACTGCAAATTGTGCATACATTTTCACCTGTAACTTCTTCTAAGTATGGAAGAGTTTTAAAGCAATATACCATTACATACACTGTATCCTTTTGGTTGTGGGAATATATACGACTTGTAGGTTCACCAAGAACCCGAGTTACTCAGAGCCAATAACTGAGCTGCACCATTTTTTTTTTTTGTAAACATAGTTTTATTGAGTTTTCTCACATTGAACAATCGGTCATCTTTACAAATATCAATCGTCCCCCCCCTTCCACTCAATGGTCCTCAAATTCCAATAATCAGTTACATTTCACGGAGTCACATTCTTCTCTATTTCCACAGTATATGACAGTGGTATGCTATTGTCCGTTCTGGATCTTCTGTCATGACAGTTAACATCAACATTACATAGCATTTTTCTGAACCAATCAACCAACCCCTTCCCTCTCCCCCACCCTTCCACCGGTGTGTTCTGTGATCATTCCTTTCTGGTGAATAAAGCGCATGTGTATATCCAACTAGATTGTTCATACTTGGTGGTGACAGTACATCCTATGCACCTTTATTCCGTATCCTCTATGTTCGCCTGGTTGATCAGCTTCTGTACCAACTCCTCTCACTCTCTCGCTGCCTCCAGCGCTTTTTTAGGTCTCGACTATAACGCGCTTGAAAAGCGCGTTCTCGCCAGATAACTATAGTCGGCGTCTCAGCAGTCTGAGAACGCCGAAGGGAGACAAGACCTGGCCGCGCGCGGCGTTTTTCCATAGGATAACGTTGTGCGCGCGGCCAGGTCTTGTCTCCACGGCATGCATGGCAGGCCGGATCTCATCGCGCGCCTCTGTAGAATGCAGGGGGAGTCTGCATACCAGTGTGCGGCGCTGATAAACAGGCAGGTTTTTTTTTTTTTGTCGTCTGTCTGCATGTTAGTAATGTCGGCACTAGAGACACGTGAATTGTGCAACCCATAGACGCACACTATACTTGTCTGAAGTAACAACTTGATGGAAAGAGCAGTACTTTTAATCATCTGAAAACTGACAGAGAACAGCAGCTTCTTGTGAACCACAGAAGGGCACGAGGCACGTACAGTACACCACATTGTTCACAGAGCTGCAGCCCTCTGTCTACAGCGCGCTGCCTTTCAGCACACCACAAAGTTAAATATACTTAAAGCACAGACCCCGTGGAATCCCACCGGGGCCCCCTGTGCTGGCAGGATATGCCATTACTAATCACAGGGCTCGGAAACCGTCGGATTTAGCAGTGGCACAATAACAAACAGCTGCGCAACGAAGACACGATGGTCAAACCAAGGTGCACGACCCTAGCGCAAAAAAACACGTCCCGCGATCCTATAGAGTCTCGGTGTGGGATGCTACTGACAGATCTCTTCATGTACCGTGCTCGCCACAGACCGCAGGGGCTGCTTAATTTACAAGTCTTCATTCGTGATGGCCATCTGACAGGCAGTTTTGGGGCTGCTGTGAATAACATGCGCCTGTTTCGCAGACAGAGGCACAGCCTGCAGCCATGTGTCCGGCATGTGTTATGGTGATTAGATATTTAGAAGGCGGGTCCGAAACGAGGTTTTTAGGAATCTCTCTGGGAATTTTACATAAATATTGACAGCAGACCAGGACACGCTGGTCCTTTAGCGTTGCTGTTACTTTTTATTGTTTTATATTGTATTTATTGAGTTTTGAAAAAAAAAACAGCAAAGCGTCTACAGTTGTTACAGACACATATATGCATTTTCTGGAATTCTTTACAAGTCGGGCAAAGGAATCCTGTAAAATGTAGTTTAACCAGCACTTTTAGTACCGGACTTTTTTTAACTGAAGGCAACAGCAAAACAATTTGGAAGAATTGAAAAGCCACACTGACCCTGCCAGGAATCCAGTTTGTCACTTTCAGCTCGCGCAGATGTGATCTGACACGTTTAACTCGCGGAGCGCACATATATAAACTTATATATATATATATATATATATATATATATATATATATATATATATATATATATATATATATACGCCTGCACCCTCTTCTTGGCACTAGATCGCTGCTGCCCATATAGCATGGTTTGTGTACTGCCTCCTTCCAGTTAGCGGCTAGAGGCTGCAGGTTGACGATGGCTGAGTAACATCGCCGAACTCAAGGGACAAGGTATTCGATTAAAAAAACCTCCGTTCGGAAAAGTGCACCTTGAAGTCCATTTCGACACCACTACTCCCATGCACACACAGACACCACCACTCCCATGCACACACAGACACCACCACTCCCATGCACACACGGACACCACCACTCCCATGCACACACGGACACCACCACTCCCATGCACACACGGACACCACCACTCCCATGCACACACGGACACCACCACTCCCATGCACACACGGACACCACCACTCCCATGCACACACGGACACCACCACTCCCATGCACACACTGACACCACCACTCCCGTGCACACACTGACACCACCACTCCCGTGCACACACGGACACCACCACTCCCATGCACACACGGACACCACCACTGCCGTACACACACGGACACAACCACTGCCGTGCACACACGGACACCACCACTGCCGTGCACACACGGACACCACCCGTGCTTAATTTGTAAAACAAAAAAGTGGCAGGGCTTTCATTTGTAAAAAATTAAGTGAAAGTGCACTCCTCAGGAGGCTACTGTAGTTTGCCATACACATTACGCGACTTTGAGCTATTGGCATTGTAAATGACAATGACTTTTATTTATGTTTTGGTTTTTAAAACATAAATAAAAGACCTTGTCATTTACAATGTGAAGACCTTAAAGTCGCGTTCATTTACAATGCTAATAGCTCTAACTTTTGCAATGCCGAGACCGTTGCATTGTAAATGCTTGTCATTATTCTGCCTTCGCGCCCGCCGCAGTCGCACTGCCGCCTCACTGCCGCCTCACTGCTAGCCCACTTAAGTAATTCGGTCTTCCACCTCTTAACACTAGGACCTTCTTTTGCCTTCCAGAGCATTGTAATTCCCCTTTTTGATAACACTAAGCCCATATCTATGAACTTACTAGTTATCTTTGTCTTGGAGGTGTGAGGAAACCAGTGAAGCACGCATACAGCCATGTCGAAGTCCAAGTGGCGCTCTGTAATTAAATTCAGTAGGCCTCCCACTTCCATCCAATAGGTCCCCATACTCGAACATCCCCACAACATATGCTCCAAGTCAGCTCCCAAGGCCGCACATCTAGGACACATCGCATTGCTAGTGCTATAAAATTCTATGATCTTACTAGGGGTCAAGTATGCTCTATGCAAAATAAAGAAGTGCACCAGTTGGAATTGCGCATTTCTAGTTCCCTTCCAGGCCCTGCGTAGGATATGCCCCCATGCGGGTTCCGGTATGGTCTTCCCTATACTTCCCTCCCACTTCAAGGGCAGTGCGTCTAGTGGAGTTAACACTTCATTCAACATTCTGGAATATATACATGTAACTGCCTTAAAACTTATCACTTGCCATCACCACATACCGACATGCCATCGTTGTTTTAGGGTCTGTCAATCCTTCCTTCCAATGCTTTATGATCGCTTGCACTAGGGCCGCATGTACCAGAAAGCCTCCTCTAGGGAGATCGAACCTTTCCTGTAACACTTGGTACGTCAATAGCACTCCATCTTCATACAAGTCCCTCAAAACTTGGATCTCTGCTTGCTCCCATTCCCATAACCATGTCCAGTCTCCTCCATGAGGTAACGCAGTGAGCATCCCCAACGGTATTTCCGGCGCATAAGGGTGCTGCACTCCTGCTCTCCTCTGGCTCCTGTTCCACACTGCCACAGTCTTCTCTTCCAAGGTGGGATCACCAAGATCCACGTGCTGCTGCATTACTATGAAGGACAGAACAGATCTCGGGATTTCACTACCTCGTGCCGACTCAGGCCCCCTAAACTCCACAGCCACCGCTTGTGTAGGAACTTGTAGTTGCGCCGCTATGTAATACAATTCCAAGTCCAGAGTTGCTAACCCTCCTTCCGCTCTGGGTCTCATCAGTGTTTTGGAGGGTCACCCTGCGTCTTCCTGATCCCCAAATAAACCCCACTATCATGGATTTCAAGTTCGCAAACACTGAGCAAGGCACCCATATAGGCTGTGTTCTGAAATAGTATAGTAGCCGAGGTAATGCCACCATCTTCAGTAAGGCGACTCTCCCCATCACCAACAGCGGAAGGGTGCTCCAGAAAGTCATGCTCCCCTTCAAGGCTTGTATGCACCTCCCTATATTTCCTTCTAGAAAGTCAATGTTTCCATGATATATATATATGGACTCCGAGGTATGCTAGGCAAGACGGCTCCCACCTCACCGTCCGAGGCAACTCCGGTGCCATCCTCCCTGGGATTACAGGGAATAAATATATTTTAGATCAATTAACTCGCAATCCTGATACCCTCCCGAAGTCCAATTGCATCGCAAGTCGTCCGCATACAACAATATATATTGCTTCCTCCCCCTGAAGGCTAGTCCTTCATACCACTGCACCAATCGAGCCTGCACTGCCAGCGGCTCTATTGCCAAAGCGAACAACAGTGGGGAGAGTGGGCAACCCTGTCGCGTCCCTCTGGCTACCTCATATTGGGGGGAAATCCGTTGCCCGACCCTCACTCTAGCCTTCGCTGAGGTATACAGCACTGTCGTCCATCTCACAAACCCCTCACCCAACCCAAAGCCTCCCATGACATTATACAAATATTTCCATTCTAGGCTATCAAAGGCCTTTTTAAGGTCTACTGACAACACTGCCGCCATGGGCGAGCTAATAGGTCTTCTCCCAGGACCCTCAGTAGTCTCCTGATATTGGTGGCAGTGTTCCTGGTAGAGATAAATCCTACCTGATCCCCGTGCACCAGGCTTGTCATATGCTGCATCATGCGCGATGCCAGAATCCGGCTAGGATTATTATAATCTGAGTCAGCATAGACAATGGGCGATACGCCGCCATGTCCATGGTATCACGTCCCGGGGAGTATGAGGGCCTCGCGCATCGTTCCCGGCAACTGACCCAATTCCCTTGCCTCATCATAGACCTCCAGTAATCTTGGTGCCAGTATGTCTATATACTGAGAGTAGAATTCAACCGGCAATCCATCTACCCCCGGAGTCTTATTCCGTGCCATCTGTTTAATGGCACTTCTAATCTCCAGCGTAATGCTCCAGCCCAGATGTTGCGCTTGTTCTTCATCTAGTTGCGGAAGCACCAAATCTTCCAGATAAGAGTCTACATCAGTCTCATCTGCGGTCAGTGTGCTCTTATAAAGCCTCTCATAGTAGTCCCGGAACTCATTCAGGATTCCCCTCTGGGTATAGACCATGTTACCCCCAATTGCTGCTAGGGCCAGTATCGGGGAGCCCGCGGCGTAGGATTCGCTAAAAGTGTTCCCGACTTATTGCCCTCCTCGCGAGCCTTCTGAACATACTTCCTATAGTCGAAACAACGTAATTGCTCTACTTCAGTAACCAATCCCTCCTTGGCTTCCAGTACTACTTCTGCAGCTCCGGAAGTTCCGGTCTTTGCTTTTCCGCTACCCTCAACTGTCCTTCGGCTTTCTCAACATCTTGCAACAACGTTTTACGTACTCCTGCATATTTGCTTATACAGAGCCCCCGTACTACCACTATAAAGGCGTCCCATTCCATCGCCCTTGTAGTAGCAGTACCCGCATTCTCATAGAAGTAATGAGTTATCCCCTCCTCCACCTCTCTTCGGAACACAGGGTCCTCTAACGTCTCAGGGCGTAATCGCCACGTCGGAATGTCAGCCTTTTCCTTCGTCCAGTGGAAGGTGAGCAGCAGTGGGTTGTAATTGCACATGGTTCTAGTAAGATACTCCGAATTAACTACAGAAGCTGCAACCCGCGAGGAGCACAGTATAGTATCCAGCCGAACATGAAGCTCATGTAGAGCCGAAAAATAGGAATAATCCCGGTCTTGCGGATGATGTGATCTCCATACATCCACCAGTTGCCATCTATCTTGCCATGCAAGCCTATGCTTGGACAACCTATGCACTGGTGACTCTCGCAAGTGGGGGGGGGGGGGGGGGGGGGGGGGGGGTGAGATATGTCCAAGGTCGCATCCGCTATCGAGTTAAAATCTCCTCCCACCATTATTGGGCCCGCCAGGAACTGCGCCAGCGCCCCTGACATTCTATCTAGAAAGCGTGATTGCTCCACATTGGGCGCACAATTACTACATAGGGTTAGTTCCCTGCCATACAGACGTCCTTCAACTGCCACAAATCTGCCCTCTCTGTCAAAGGTTTGTTTAAGCATCTGAAAAGGGATCCCTGCCCTGATCCACACCAATGCACCCCTCGCAAATGTTGAATAAGCTGTGCTAAAAACCTGTCCCCTCCATCGGCGCTGCAGTGCTATTCCCTATGACTTAGTAAGGTGCGTCTCTTGGAGCGATGCTATGTGCAACCCCCTCCTGATTAAGTATGCATGGACCTTGTGAAGCATCACAGAGGGCAATCTACTGGGGCTGAGGGCTGACAAGGATCCCCCCCCCCCTTCCTCCCCATAGGGAACTCCGACAGACAGACTCTTGGAAGGGCGGCTGGAGTGCCCAGTGGAAAATCGGTGAGGGCCGGAGTGCCTGGCGTGTGTGGAGGCTGAAGGAACGGCGACGGCACGGGCATAACCCACCCCCCCTCCCACCCTGCATATAGGTGGGTGGCAAAGTATTGTAGAAGGACACCTGACCGCCTGCACTTGACGGGGGCGGGGGCGAACCACAACGACCCCCGACCTGGAGTCTGAGACCTGGGGGGCGTGCAGGTGAGGTGCGCTGCGGTCCCGCTTGCGGGGTGTGAGCAGACGTGAGACTCGGACGGAGCCTGGTGACGAGGCGGGAGGTGACTGACGGCGAGGGTACTGAGAGCTCTGCGCAATGCCGGCCCAGAATACAGAAAGTCCAGTGGGAAAATAACAGCAACGCAGCCCAAAATGGGCAGGAGAACTCTGGACCCCATGCCCCCCCCAAACAGGGCACACTGGACAGGTATACTGGCCCCGTCTCCGGCGGCGGAGTCGGAGCCGACTGGGACAACATCGGACATGGCCCTCTTAATGAATGCCATACAAGCGTTCCGGGAGGCCCTTGAAAACAAAATCGGGGAAGTGGGGACGGAGGTGACGCTCCTCCGACAAGACCTCCTAAATTTGGCTGAAAGTCATGATCACAGAGACCAGGATAGGGGAGGCGGAAGACACCGTGCAGGACTAGAAGAAAGACCTTGTGGAGCTCAAAGCCTCTCATAAGCAACTCCTCTGGAAGGTGGACGATGCCGAAAATAGAGCAAGACGTAACAACCTCCGCTTTGTAGGCTTTAGGGAAGGACTTGAGGGATCAAATATGGCGGAGTTTCTTCACTCATGGTTATTGCACACCTTCCCGAAAGATGCATTTTCCACTTGCTTCGTAATTGAGAGGGCACATAGAGCACTGATGGAGAGACCTCCGGTTGGGGCGTGACCGCGACCAGTCATTGCTCGATTTTTGAACTTTCTGGATCGGGACATGATCCTACGAGAGGCACGGAAACTTGGGGTAATCAGACATGAGAATGCGCACATTATGATTTTCCCGGACTACAGCCAGGAGTTACAAAAGCAGGAACGTTCCTTTGATTCAGTTAAGGCAAAGCTGAGAACACTTCCCAGCAATAAATGCTGTTATTCCCGGCAAAACTGAAGGTGCCCTACAAGGAAAAGGCCTATTTCTTTCAATCCCCAGAGGAGCTCTGGCAGTGGCCTGAGGAACGCCCACCTGTGGGACGGCGGCCAACGGGAGCCCCGGGGCCGCCGGAAAGGGAATGCCCGTGGGGTGTCTCTCGAGGATCACCGAAGCTGCAGCGAATGAGACAGCGGTGGGTCGGCTGGACTTGGTGGCGGCCCCGTATGGGGCCTCTGCAACTCTGAGAAGGAGACGGAACAGTACGGCCTCCCTTGGCCCGGTCCGGCTGACGGGATCACGCTTTCGCTGCCTGGCAGAGAAGACACTTTCAGAGGGGGAAGACGAACCTGGTGATACCGCCTCGGACGGGGAGGACCCGGAAGGGCGAAACGATGCATCCCCTGGTGGCCGCCATAAAAGACATGGAGCAGGGACAAACGCAAGACACAGAGACCTTGCGGAGGGAACCGCAGGACTAACTCGTGATGAAGGGACATGAGGGGTCAGCCAGCCGCAGACACTGTAGCTGAGAGCACGCAAGTTGTTGACCCCCCTTTTTTTTCTGTTCTTCTTTTTCTCACTGTTTATTTTAACAGTGTTTGGGTTGATTCATATTGTTCTACTGTTTTCTTTTCTTTGAGGTTTATCCTTGGGTATAACATTCCTGCAGAGGGGTGAAGCGGGAAAGTTTGTTGCAAGTTTACTGGAGGGTGGACGACAGACCCCTTTCACCTGAACAGCTGTATCTGTCGTTAGGATGGCGATGGGTCTGGATGGGAGAGGGGGGTAGGGTGGGGGTTATTATTGGGCTGCATCGGTTGGGGATTTGGGGAAGGGCGGGAGAGCTCAGAGGGGGGCAGGTGGGAGGTTTTGAGGTTCTGGTTTTTGAGTTCAAGCAGGTCGCAGATGGGAAGGTTCACCACAACTATAGGCCCTACACAGGGGACCCGCAGGGACATGTCCTGACCCAGTTTGATGTCTTCTGAAAAGGGGGGTGACCCTGGGACAGGGGAACGAGATGATAGATCGATCAAAATCCTCACCTGGAATGTAAATGGATTGGGTACAAAGATAAAGAGGGGACTGGTCATGGCCTTAGTTAAAAAGAGGGCCCCTGATATAGTACTATTGCAGGAAACACATCTACAGGGGACACGGTGCGGATTCCTGGTCAGAGGGGCGTACAAGGTACTAGCTCATGCAGGATACACGACGGGTTCCAGAGGGGTGGTCATTCTTGAGAGGAAATCCCCCCCTTTCATAGTTACAAACACCTGGTCGGACCCACAAGGTACATATGTAGGAGTGACGGGGACATGGAGACGCCAGAAAATTACGGTGGTGTCAGTGTATGCGCCCCCTAGGTTACAAGCTAGAACCCTTGCACGGGTGACTGATATCATTCTGAGTACGCCGGACTCGCAGCACGTGGTGGGTGGAGATTTTAACAACGTGATGAACGCCTCGCTGGACAGGTCTGGGGAACGAATGGCCCCCTTGGTGCACTCACCCTTGGCACGATTTGCCGACGTGGCGGGGCTGATCGACGCCTGGAGATGGCTCCATCCAGAGACTAGGATGTACTCTTATTTTTCAGGAGCGCACCAGGTGTACTCCAGATTAGATTACGTCTTCCTACCCCGCCGAGTGTTGGATGTGATGAGCCGAGCAGAATTCCTAGCACGTGGCATCTCAGACCACTCGCCGATGCTGGTGACGTTGGGACTGAGATTAGGGGCAAAGGCCGGGAGGTGGAGATTGGCGGCATGGGATCTGCAGAACAAGGACATCTTACGGGGATTCAGGGCGGACGTGAAGGTCTATCGGCAGACAACTTGGGCTCCGTGGAATCGAGGGCGACGATCTGGGAGGCTATTAAGACGGTCCTCCGTGATAGAATACAAAACAGGATAGCTGAGGACAGGAGGAGACGGCAGGGGGACATTAGAAACCTTGAAACACGTATTCTGGAACTGGAGCGGAAACATGTCATGGGTGGGGGAGTACCCGCGCTCCGACAAGTGCTAGACGCCCAACAACAGTACAAAGCCCTGACGAGCAACGAGGCTAAGACGCAGGCATAGGCGACCCTGCACAGACTATACGATGTAGGGGATAAATCGGGGAAACTGTTGGCCTGGCTGAGTCGTAGGGAGCAAGAGGCGAGATCGGTAGACCAGGTGATGGGTGCAGATGGCCGGCCTAGTAGAACGGACGCTCAGATAGCGCAGACATTTGCAGAGTACTATGAAGAATTGTATGGGGCCAGAGACCTCGGCACGGCGGCCGAGATTAGTCAGTACCTAGAGGAGGTGGAGACCCCCTGTCTCGACATGGAGGGGCGGGAGAGCCTGGAAGAGGAGATTACCGTGGCAGAGGTGCGGCAAGCGTTGGCTAAGCTACGCCCGGGGAAGTCTCCCGGCCCCAACGGGTTACCTGTGGAATTCTTTAAAAGAACGGCGGACCTTCTCACCACGAATATGCTGGCGCTATTTAACGGGGCGTTGAAGGAAGGGATGCTCCCGCCAGATCTCCCCATGGCCACGATAGTACCTATCTATAAGCAGGGCAAACCGCCGGAGGAGTGCTCATAGTATCGACCTATTTTGTTATTGAATGTAGAGGTGATACTCCTAGCGACGATCCTGGCTCTCCGGCTCCGAAAGGTGATTACAGGCCTGATTCAGCGAGACAAAACGGGTTCATTGCCCAACAGGGCGACAAGGCACAACCTGCGGAGGGCACACAACTGGTTAATGGAGGTGTGTGTACGTGAGGAGCCCCATGTGTTTCTCTCCCTAGATGCTGAAAAAGCGGTTGACAGTGCATTGGCCCTTCTTGGACAGAGTGCTGATAAAATTTGGTTTTGGCCCGAAGTTCCGGAAGTGGATTACGCTTCTGTATGCGGACCTGCGAGCGAGGGTTAAAGTTAATGGTATCCTCTCGAAGGATTTCCCCATACGAAGAGGGACCCGTCAGGGATGACCCTGTCACCGCTACCATTTACCCTCACCATAGAGGTGGTGGCATGTGAAATACAGCAGGATATATAATCAAATGATGTACAAAGTTCCCCAAGAAGTAATGTTCGTATGGCAGCAGTGATCTCTCTCTCTCTCTTATCCTGCGTGGAAATCAAACCTAAAAGGAAAATAACCAAGTCAATATTCTCCACAGACACATACATGTTTTTCTATGCAGGTCAACGTTGTATATAACGACCTGAAGCCCGAGCGTGGAATATCGCTTCAGTGGGGTCGTGTGATAAAACTAAGAGAGAGAGAACCACACACAATTTGCCAAACATTTATTCATGCGTATATAGCAACCAATTGTGTCTATATTATATGATCAACCAATGTTCTGCTACAAATTCGAGAGTCAGGTTTAGTTGGCTGTGCAACAATTGAGGTGTCAATAGTGCCCAAAAGAACAGGAAATAAGGAAAGCGGGTATTTAAGAGAAAAGTTAGGGTCTTACCCTCAGTCCCTAATGGTAGTCTCCACAGACTGTTCTTTGTGGGACCTTTGCTTCAGGAGAAATGCCTGTAAATGGAGGGAAAGGAATAGTGGGCAAGGTGGCGAACCGGGGCGGGAAGGTCTCACCCCACCACCCGACGGCGCCCGTAAGACATACCACTCGAGTCAGGCAGCGGCGCAAGCGGAGGCGCCGCGGGTGCCTATCGGGCCCCAACCCAGTCACAGTGTACCCCCTGGAATGTAACTCAATACATCCCCCTGGTGGTGGTACCTCCATTGTCGTCGGCAGGGTTGCAGGTCGGATCAGGATGATCCCCACGAGGCCCTGTTGTAGCTAGGGACCCGAAGGCCCCACGTGGGTCCCAACCGCCCCACTCGCCCGGTTCAGGGCAGTCTCCAGGCACTCCTGCGTGGCGGGACAGAAACCCCAGACGGCCTCGCTGGAGGGTCCGAGGGTGGGTGCATATCGTGATGGTTTGTCCCACAACACAGTACAACACCTTACCTGGTCAGCGCTTGGTCGTGGCTTCTAAACACCTACCCCCACAATACGACGTGACTCTGCACGTTGAACAGCTGGCAAAGTGCAATGCTTCCCGCCACTGTTAAATACTGTCCCGCGAAGCCGTTGTTTGTGGGCGTGTCTAAAGCTTCGTTGCTAAGCGACGCGGCCAAACCCGGCTCGGTGAAGCGTGTGGGAGGGAGCAATTTCATCACGTCGCACCGTCATGGCGCGCCATGTTTAAAGGGGTAAAACATTGAGGAGATCGATTGTGTACGGAGTTTGTAAGGAGTCAGTGCCGTCTGATTGGATCGTGGGACTATTGTGCTGTGATTAAATAGTCGATCCATTCTAATCTCCATTAAACCGGCAGTCGTGGGTGAAACTGTCCACATCGACATTTATGTTAATGATCAGGGCTAGATAGTCAAGGGAATGTGTTGGGGTCAAGTGTGCCCGTGGTCATGATGCCGGATGAACAAAACCAATCAATTACCCAAGGTATAAAGACCGGCGACGCACCGAGAGTGACTATACAAAAGGCATGTCCCATAAAGGCGCCATCTTGGAACGGGGTAATGTTATCGAGGACTGCCACCTCAGGATGACCTAGTGATAAAGGTCGGGTTCAAATGGAAGTACTGTGGTCTTCGTTGAACACAGAGAAAGGCCACAGACGGATGAACTATCTGGCCAGCATATTCCAGGGGACAGAGTCATTAAGTCCCTGGGTGTCTAATTGTAGGCGGTGTACCCATCTTTGTTCGATTCTGTATAACGCCTGTTGACTGTTGGAAGGGTGACATTCCAAGACAACCCATTGTATGCTTTCAGCAGTGTGGCCTTGTTGTTTGCAATGTTCATACAAGCGTGTATGTGTCTTGGTGCAGCGAATGTTGCTATTGTATTCCATAATGCGTACTTTGACAGTACGCATCGTCATCCCAATGTACTTTAACCCGCACGGGCAGATAAGCATGTAAATAAATTTGCTGCTGTTACAATTCGTGTGTTTGTTAAGATGCCATGTGAAGGTATCAGTTAGTATGACAGATTTTTCTTGTTTGGACTGGGGACAGACGACACAGTTGCCACACCGGAAATGTCCCAGAACTGGGGGTAGTTCCCACAGGGTGTTCAGGTGACGGGTACTTGTTTTCTTGGGGCGGGTGTGGATCAAGGTGTCCTTCAGATTTGTTGTCCTTTTGAAGGCGAATCGAGGCCGGGGGATGTCCAAACCCGCTGAGTTCAGGATCCCCCAATGAGTGTTCACCGTCTTTTTAATGAACGTAGAGTTCTTTGTGTAAGAAGTTACACATGTAATGATATCCTCTGTCTCCTTTGTATGTGTCTCCAGGAGAGATTCTCTATTATTATTATTGAGTGCTCTCTTCACCGATTGTTTCAGTAATCTGGTGGGGTACCCCCTATCCAGGAGCTTATGTTGTAGGGTGTTCGCCTCCCGTTTGTAGTCTGTTACTGGGGTACAATTCCTGCAGGATCCTCAGAAATTGACCAAACGGCAAATTGTCCCTCAAAGCCCTAGTGTGGTGGCTGTTGTAGAGAAGGAGGCTGTTTCTGTCGGTCTCTTTTTTGTAGAGGGTTGTTGTAATTTCTGTGGGTCCTAACAGGATTGTCAAGTCCAGGAAGGGTAATGAGTGGTCTGACATGGTCCCTGTGAATTTTAAGAATGGATCTTGGAGGTTAATCCATGTACAAAAGGCATCACAACTCGCCCGGTCACCTTTCCAGAAGATCAGGATATCATCGATATAACGACGCCATAAGGTCAGATTTTCGAGGAATGGGTTATGATCAGGAGAATAGATGAAGTATTTCTCAAAAGTGGCCATGTATATGCATGCCAGGCTCGGTGCAAAAGTCGATCCCATTGATGTTCCACGGATCTGGTGGTATAGCTGTGACTCGTACTTGAAGAAGTTCTCCGTTAGGGCTATGTTGGCCAATGCCATGATGAAAGAGATCGGGGTAGGAGATGACCATTCTTCAGACCTCAAAGTTGACTCAACTGCCTCTAAGGTGGCCTGTTGGGGGGATGTTCGTATACAAGGCTCCCACGTCTAATGTTAGTAGGATGTCGACATCCTCTCTGCCATCCACATCGTTGATCAAGCGGAGGACATCCCTAGTGTCCTGGAGGTAGGATGGAATTTTCTTCATCACTGGTTGTAAAAAGACGTCACAAAATTGGGACAGTGGTTCCAGTAGAGATCCTATTGCGGAGATAATAGGTCTTCCCGGAACAGGGGTGACACCCTTGTGGATTTTAGGAAGTGTGTAAAAATAGGGTGTGACGGGTTCCGTTGTAATGAGGAAGTCCGCTTCCTTCTTGGTTATCCATTCATTCGTTTCGCCCTCAATCACCAGACTCATGATGGTAGTAGTCAGACGTTTTGTTGGGTCCACGGTGAGGGGTCTATAGTGGGTGTTGTTGGATAACTGCCGTCTGCATTCTAGGTCATAGTCGTCATAATCTTGAATGACCGTGGCTCCCCCCTTATCTGCTTGTTTGATGACAATGGTTTCGTCATTGCCGAAGGTGATGGAGGCTTGTCTCTCAGCATTCGATAGATTGTGGAACTGGTTGACACGGGGTTTGTCCTTAAGGCTGGCAAGGACTGCTCGCTCGAGTGTAAGGACCTCTGGAGGGACCATCCCATCTGTTGGAGTGAAAGTGGAAGGTTTCCTTAATCCAGTGTCTTGACTCCTTGGTTCAGGTTTGTCGTCAAAGAAAGCACGTAAACGTATCTTTCTAAAAAGTTGTCTGATTTCAATCATTTCTTGAAAGCTGTCTGGGGTAGGTGTAGGAACAAACCCCAGTCCTTTTTCTAAGACGTTCTTTTCCGTTGGGGACAGGACTTTTGTTGAAAGGTTGACAATTCGACTCTTCTCCCCCTGGTGGTGGTGCTCCTGGTTTCCATCATGGTGTGCGGTGTAGGCTGGTCTTGCCACTGCACCCCTTTCTGTCCGCCTCGCTTTCACCCTCATCCTCTGCCCCAACCTCTGCTTTGAAAAGGTGGCGGGTTCAAAGGGTAAAATTGCGGTGGACCCTGTGGGAAGAAGGGATACGGCCATGGTGGGGGTCATCTGTGGAGGGCCATGGAGTATTGGTCCTTGTTGGTAGCCTTGTTGCCAATTGGGGCGTTGTGGGAACCGGTTATTTTTAGGGGTATAGCTACCACTGGAGTCGCTACTCGTAGAGCTCGTCTATTGTTGGCGTCCGTGCTGTCATCTGAGGAGTAATTCGTCCTTTTACTTTTGTAACCGTCCTTCAGATAAGGATATACCTTCTCTTTCTCAAACTTCGAAATATCTTTTTGAAGTTTTGCAGTTTTTTGTTTCAGAAGGTATTCATGGTGGTCTGCCATTTCCTGGTTAATATCGGCTAGTTTGGTGGTGAAGGCGGCTTTGTTGTTTTTGTTGACAGCACTCTTCATCGTGGCTTCTATAGCTGTATTTTTTTCTAATAAGGCATCAGATAGTCGTTTTGCTGTTTGTGTTATAAGGAAAAGTAAATCTTTGGTACATTTCCATGACACCTGGCACCAGTCAACCTTGAATTGTTTGTCTTCTAAGAAGAGTCTTGGAATGATGTTCACGACCAGTCCCTGTGGTGCTATGTTACTTCTAAGGTATTCTGTCATCATTATACCATGTATGGTGATCCTGATCAGTTCTTTCTTCATCTCAGTCAGAATCACCCAATCATCATTGGAAGTGCCTGAAGCAGAAGTTGTCGGGATATTAAGTAGTGGTGGTGCTGTTCTTAGGGCTTCGGCGATGGCATCCTCATCGAAGCTAAGCGCCGGTACATCTTCCATGTTTGGTGGAGGGTGGCCGGGCTTGGGGATATATGCTAACCAAAAGAGTTCAAGCCGTAGCTGTGGCCTTCTCAATTATAGCGGTTAGGTGGTGGGCCAAGACAGTGAATTAGTGTCACTGTTGGTAACCTCAGAGTCCCATGGGGGGAACCCACGTTAAACAAGTATACAACAGAGGGGGACCTAAAAAGGACAATATTTATGGGGGTCCAGTGTACGTGTCCTGAAAACCTATCATCAAATGATGTACAAAGTTCCCCAAGGAGTAATGTTCGTATGGCAGCAGTGATCTCTCTCTCTCTAAGTGAATGTATGGAGGGTTGTAAGGGAAAAGATAATCCTTTATCGGAACTAAGGATGCCTCACACAACTAATTAGCTTGACGACAGCTGTCATCTTGCCGGATGGTTGTCTCGTGTCATCATCGGCTTCCTGCTTCAACGTCAAGCCGGCGCTGCAATGCCTGACGGGTAGCACAAAGTGCTACACTTTTGTGGAGTTCTTTTGTTCCTGGCCGTTAATTGAGTGCGTGTGAGGGGCCTAAGTAGTGAGGTAGTGAGCGTGAAAAGGTGTTACTTAAAAAAGGTAAGTATAGTCTACTAAGACAAATTTATTCGTGTAGCTAACTGCCTTATTAAAAAATGGGTGAAGGGAGGGGTACCGGGGCTCAAAAACAATGTAGATTGGCCTCATTCAACCCTCACCTATAATCTGGTCAACATCTTTCATGCCCTATAGGCAATTCTTCAGGACCTAATAGTGCTCATAAACTCACGGGATGCCCGATGCGGGCTGAGAATTGTACAATATACAACCTGAGGGGTCAGTCACCATGGCAGGAAGGGATCCTGCGTGAAAATCAAACCTAAAAGGAAAATAACCAAGTCCATATTCTCCACAGACACATACATGTTTTTCTATGCAGGTCAACGTTGTATATAACGACCTGAAGCCCGAGCGTGGAATATCGCTTCAGTGGGGTCGTGTGATAAAACTAAGAGAGAGAGAACCACACACAATTTGCCAAACATTTATTCATGCGTATATAGCAACCAATTGTGTCTATATTATATGCTCAACCAATGTTCTGTTACAAATTCGAGAGTTAGGTTTAGTTGGCTGTGCAACAATTGAGGTGTCAATGGTGCCCAAAAGAACAGGAAATAAGGAAAGAGGGTATTTAAGAGAAAAGTTAGGGTCTTACCCTCAGTCCCTAATGGTAGTCTCCACAGACTGTTCTTTGTGGGACCTTTGCTTCAGGAGAAATGCCTGTAAATGGAGGGAAAGGAATAGTGGGCAAGGTGGCGAACCGGGGCGGGAAGGAACAGACCTGCTGCCCGTCTGTGGTCTCACCCCACCACCCATCGGCGCCCGTAAGACATACCACTCGAGTCAGGCAGCGGCGCAAGCGTAGGCGCCGCGGGTGCCTATCGGGCCCCAACCCAGTCACAGTGTACCCCCTGGAATGTATCACAATACATCCCCCTGGTGGTGGTACCTCCATTGTCGTCGGCAGGGTTGCAGGTCGGATCAGGATGATCCCCACGAGGCCCGTGGTGTCTAGGGACCCGAAGGCCCCACGTGGGTCCCAACCGACCCATTCGCCCGGTTGAAGGCAGTCTCCAGGCACCCCTGCGTGGCGGGACAGAAACCCCAGACGGCCTCTCTGGAGGGTCCGAGGGTGGGTGCATATCGTGATGGTTTGTCCCACAACACAGTACAACACCTTACCTGGTCAGCGCTTGGTCGTGGCTTCTAAACACCTACCCCCACAATACGACGTGACTCGGCACGTAGAACAGCTGGCAAAGTGCAATGCTTCCCGCCACTGTTAAATACTGTCCCGCAAGCCGTTGTTTGTGGGCGTGACTAAAGCTTCGTTGCTAAGCGACGCGGCCAAACCCGGCTCGGTGAAGCGTGTGGGAGGGAGCAACTTCATCACGTCGCACCGTCATGGCGCGCCATGTTTAAAGGGGTAAAACATTGAGGAGATCGATTGTGTACGCAGTTTGTAAGGAGTCAGTGCCGTCTGATTGGATCGTGGGACTATTGTGCTGTGATTAAATAGTCGATCCATTCTAATCTCCATTAAACCGGCAGTCGTGGGTAAAACTGTTCACATCGACATTTATGTTAATGATCAGGGCTAGATAGCCAAGGGAATGTGTTGGGGTCAAGTGTGCCCGTGGTCAAATACAGCAGGATAGTCAGATAACTGGTTTTAAAACCCACCAAGGAGAGGGGTATGAGGAGAAGATCTCGCTGTACGAGGATGACATCCTGCTGTATGTTACATCTCCGGAGGTCTCGATACCGCACCTATTTTCTTTGCTGGACCACTATGGGTCGCGCTCAGGCTATACTATTAATTGGCACAAATCGGCAATGTACAACCCTGGAGAGCGAGACCTGGGGCCGGCTATACCCAAGGCATTATGGGTGACGACTGAGGGGTTTGAGTATCTAGGAATTTACATAACGAACAGTAGCTCTATAAACATCCAACGGGTTCTACTGAACTTTAAAGAGGATGCGTGCAGATGGAAGACTCTTCCCACTGACAATGCTAGGACGGCGGCGATGTATAAAATGATCACTCTGCCGCGGTTCCTCTATGCACTACAAAACGAGTACTTCCCCCTCCAGGTTTTTACAGAAATTAATGAGGGCCTTAGAGAGCTGCTCTGGTTGGGGAAACAGCCTAAGATAGCGCTGGAGACCCTACAGAGGAACCAGTACAATGGAGGGATTTCGCTCCCCAACGTAGAGGCATACTACTGGGCGGAACATCTTGCACCAATCAATGATTGGTTACATGCCCTGGCGGATCACCCCACATATAGACTGGAAAGGGAGAAACTGGACCGTCGTACATGCCTGCACTATATATACACGGGGGAAGGGGATAGCAGCACTATTATCAGCAACAAGGGTGACTGTTGAGCTCTGGGACAGGGCGACAAGACGAATCGGCTGGCGGCACAAACCGTCGAGACAAACCCCAATTTGGAAATGCGCGTGGTTACGGGAATTACATAAGTTGAAAGGCTTCCGGAGTTGGGACGATATTGGCATTTCAGTGTTGGGTGACCTCCAGCGCCGGGGAGCCCTGAAGTCCTTCCAGGACTTAAAGGATGAGTACGGCTTGCATCTCTCTCAATTCCTTAAGTATGCGCAAATACGCCACACCTGGCAGGCAGCAGAGGGGCTCTTGGACCCCTGGCCGGAGTACGCTCCGCTAGAGGGCCGCTTATTACAGGACCAGGTCCAGACTAAGGTTGTTTCCCTGACTTATAAAACCCTAAGTAACAATATGCCGGACGGACTTGTGAAACTGAGGAGTGTGTGGGAATCGAATGTAGGGGAGATGGACACGCTGGATTGGGAAACTGCCCTGATGCACCCTAGGGAGGTGGCAATAAAATCTAGACTCAGACTCATTAAGTTTAAGGTCCTACACAGAGTCCACTACGATCGATTCCGCCTACACCGGATGGACCGGGCTACCGACCCTAGTTGTTTGCGGTGTGGACATGTTGAGGGCAACTTTTACCACACCATCTGGGCATGTGGGGTCCTCCAAAGTTACTGGGCCAGGATACTGAGAGAACTCGTGGAAATACTTGAAGTGCCCCTACCCTAGAGCCCAAATTAGTCTTACTGGGGATAACGAACGATATAGATCTGACTCGACCCAATCTCCTCCTCCTGATGTTAGCATTAGTGGTGGCCAAGAGAGATGTGGCACAGGAATGGGGAGCCCCGCACCCCCCGAAGCTAGAGGAGTGGAAGAGAGGGGTGGACATATATATATGGCCGCTGAAAGAGTTACTTACAAGGCGAGAGGCTGCCCAAAGAAGTTCTCTCGAGTGTGGGGGAAATGGCGACGTTACCATGGCCTGGATGGGGGCTATGAGGGGGTGAAGAAGGTGACTGGCAGCCCTACTGTACATGGGATGGACTTGGATATAGCTGCTTTTCAACATGGATGGTGGGCTCCTCTATATCAAAGCGATGATATGTTTTGTCCTATGCCGAGGGAGGTGGGTGGCAGGTGGAGGTAGGGTAGAAGGAGGTGGACAATTCAATGCGACATGCCTATTATGTTCGGTGTTGGAAATGCAAATAAAAATATATTTTTTTTTTAAACGGACTTTGAAGAGGCTTTGTTTAGATACCCTCCCTCGCTAGACCAAGACAACAACAAGGCTGCTGATAATTTCTACTGCTGGTTCAGGTCGGCAATCAATCTCTTGGCCCCAGAGAAATCGATTAAACACCACAGGAACCAACCTTCAGTCCCTTGGTACATGGCATAAATTAAAAGTATAAAATCCAAGTGCAGACGTATAAGACGTACCTGAAGGCTAGATTATAGTGGGCAGGGCAAATTAAACTACAGACTAGCCCTAGTAGAATATAAAGAAGCAATCTAAACAGCCAAAATTAATTACTTTTCTTCAAAAATAGAGGCAGCATAAAATTTGACTAAAAACGTTTTCGAAACTTTCATTTCTCGGTCTAAACTTCAGGGGTAGAATCAATTCTCTCATGATCAAATTTTTTGCAATACACTGGCGAACTTTTTTCAGACCGAAGTGCAAAGAGTCTACAAGGAGCTCGAAGGGCAGTCTGCAGGCACAGTCAATTAAATGCTAATAGAGGACAAGGCCTCTGGAATTACAACTACCTGTCAACTGCAAAACTTCTCCTCTCTAACCCAGAAGATAGTAAGTGATTTACTGTTATCCATTAAGTCTGGATCCCCATCGGATCCCTTTCCTCCCTCGACATTTCACATGGTTTGGGATGGGTTGGTACACGTTTGGCCCCACTCCTGAACAACATTCTTGTGTCAGGAATTTTCTCTGTCTCTTGGAAGAAAGCTTGCATATAGACTATTCTAAAAAAGAAAAACCCTCACTAGATCCCTCCGAAGTGAAAAATTACCGCCCATATCATGCCTTACCCATTCCCCCTTTCACCCACCCGGGCAGAAATTTTGGAAAAATTCATTAATCAAGAGCTGGTGGGTTACTTAGAATCTAACAATCTCCTTGATACCACCCAACATGGCTTCAGACCAACCCACTCAACAGAATCAGATTTAGTCATGGCCACTGAGGACATACGGAAACTTCTACGTCACCCCTCTGGCTAAGCCGATTCAAGTACATGGGTTTTCGTTGGTTTCGTACGCTGACGACACAGATAATTATATCCCTATCCTATGGTGCAGATAAAGTGGCTGGGAGGTTCCACAACTGTCTGAAGCACATTATTGGGTGGATTCATCCGAATTATCTTAAACTAAATACAGATAAAACTGAGGTGATCAAGTTTGAAAAGGGAACGTCACTCTGGAATCCTCTGTGGTGGCTAGCAGAGGCTGGAAGTTGTCCTGATCCCATTGATGAAGTCAGAAATGTAGGAGTATTACTTGACGACCAGCTTAATTTCTCAGACTAGATCAATTTTCTAACCTCCTGATGTGTCTTCCTTCTAAAAATCCCTGTGTAAGATTCTCCCTTTCATTCCACAAGAACTGGACCAAATCGTAATAGTTGCCCTAATTATTTCTAGAATGGACTATTGCAATGCTGTTTTCCTTGGCATTGATTAACGCCTACTATCAAAACTTCAGTTTGTGCAGAATGTCGCAGCGCGGGTGCTGCTGGACATCGCTAAATTGCATCCCATCTCCAACAGCATTAGGGACCTCCACTGGCGACCGGTCCAGCAAATAATTGAATTTAAGGCTCTTTGTCTGGTACAACTACACAGGGAGGGCCTCGGGACCTACAGAAACATTTTTCCTTGCATGTCCTGCGACGAGACTTAAGATCAGCCAGCCAACCCAACTGTGTTGGGTAGTATTGGAAGGGCAAGATGGGGCAGAAGAAGTCTCTCCCATAGGGCAGCTTACCTTTGGAATACGCTCCTGGTTCTAACTAGATTACAATCAAACAGACTCCTGTTCAGGAAGATGATTGAGATCTGGTTATTCCCGTCCAAGTAAGCAGCAACTAAACTCTGGGCTTCTCTCAGGTAAAGTACATGCTACTTTAAGTGACAAGACGCTTCGGCATTTGTTGCGCTTTACAAAAGATTACTTACTTTACTTGATTTTTTCCTGTACATCCAACTCACACATATCTCCATTAACTGGTAACCGAGGCAGAAAGTTTGTTTTAATGTTCTTTCCTTCCGCAATGTGAATCATTCTAAAATTACACTTCAATACTTTGATAGATAATCTGGCCGTTTTTAATTTTTGTTTCTAGAAAAAATACCAACAAGTGGTCTGTGATCTGTCTTTAACCCCTTCGGTGCTCATGACGAGCTCAGCTCGTCATGAGGCATGGTGCTAGTGTGCTCATGACGAGCTGAGCTAGTCATGACCACACCCATTTTCATTATGGCCCAGCACAGCAGAGGAATATCCTGCGCAGCCAAGGTGTTAAACAAGATATTCTTCCCCAGAGATATGGCTTACACTTGTCAACATCCAAAACAAACACCAACATTTCTTTTTCCATTACAGAATATCTAGTTTCTAATTCGTGCATCCTTCTGCAGGAAGACCCTACAGTGATTTCCTTGCCATCCTTCACTTGTGGCAAAACAGCCGCAATGCCGTACGCAATAGTATCTACATTCTCCAAACGTTTGCGTCTTGCCATATAGGACTGTAGTGCGGAAGTAGAGAAAATACTTTGATGCAATCAAAACTTTGTTGACATATTGCAGACCATTCAAATTCTATATATTTTATAAACTATTGCCTAAATCATTCAGTCAGGTCTGTACATTATTTATAATGATGCATAGAATTCACAAAGACCTACAAAAACAAGCATTTGCAATGCAATAGGTCTCGCATTAGGAAAGTTTGAGCTATTGGTATTATAAATAACAATTTTTTTATTTATGTGTTGGTTTTGAAAATAGCGAAATTAATAGCTTTGTCATTTACAATGCCAATAGTTATAACTTTCGCAAAGGTGAAACCTATAGCATTTGTAAAGCAATATGTGTTGTATTTACGTGACTTAGATGTATTGATATTACAAATAACAATGGCTTTTAATTTTTAAAATAATTAATACTTAAATAAAAGTTATTGTAATTTATAATGGCAATAGCTTAAACTTTTGTAAATAACTTTTGTGAAGATTATGTTCAGTGTACTTTATTGTGACGAAAATCCAAGAACAGAAGTGAAATATTAACAGCTTTTTGTGACATTTGTAATAAAGCTTGAAACATTGATAGAACATATTTGAACCAGTTGTTGTTGAATGGTTGCACAGATTGATGCTGTGGTGGCGCTGAGTGATGTTGTGGTGGCGACATGTGATGCTGTGGCGTTCAGTGATGCTGTGGTTGCGCATAGTGATGTTCTGGTGCCCCTGAGTGATGCTGTAGTGGTGCTGAGTGATGCTGTGGTGATGCGATAGATAGAGTGAGTTCGATATATAGATAGACAGACAGACAGACAGATTATGTGGCGTGTAATTATGTGGCACTGAGTGGTATTTGGAGTGTATGTTGCATTGAGTGCAGTGTAATTATGTGGCATGTAATTATGTGCCACTGAGTGGTATTTGGAGTGTATGTTGCGTTGAGCGCAGTGTAAATATGTAGCATATAATTATGTGGTACTGAGTGGTATTTGGAGTGTATGTTGCATTGAATGCAGTGTAATTATGTGGCATGTAATTATGTGGCACTGAGTGGTATTTGGAGTGTATGTTGCGTTGAGCACAGTGTAATTATGTAGCATATAATTATGTGGCACTGAGTGGCATTTAGAGTGTATGTTGCATTGAGTGCAGTGTAATTATGTTGTGTGTAACTATGTGGCACTGAGTGGTATTGTTTGGAGTGTGTGTTGCATTCAGTAGAGTGTAATTATGTGGCGAGAAAGATCCGCTTGCAATGCATGAGTGAGATGCTGTTGAATTACACGGGAAATCCCTTGTACCAGACAGCTGGAAAGTTAATCAGGCATTTCACTGAAGAGATGACCCGATGTTGCCTTGGCCAGAGACATCCTCTTGAAATGCGCAATTGAGATGTTTTTTGAAAACGCGGAAGACATAGATGGAGATATAGTTGAACATTTCACTGAAGACATGCTGTGGTGTTGCACGTGAAGATGCTTTGACAAAGTAGCAGCGACATGCTCTTCTGTTTATTGCCCTGGAGACATGTATTGTACCCGAGATATGTTCTGTCATTGTGCTGGAGAGGTGCTGTGCTACTAGGCTGTAATACTCCGACATAGACAGCTGCTGTTTGCACTGTATCAGATAAATGGCCTGAAGGAAACAGATTCAGTCTGCATTTGAAACATGGATACCTCAGGTTCTAATGCCCTCCTCAGAACTTGACCAAAGTTTGTGTGTTTCCAGCAAGTTGCTTCATCTCCCTGTGCCAACAACTTGAAATGTGTGTGCAATGTTAGTGTTGAACTATACAGTGTACAGCCTTTTAACGTCCCAGATACAAGTCCCCACCATCTTGTCTCAGCAAATCTTGGGGTTTGAGATATTTTTGCTGTAGTAGGCATCCCTCTGTTCCTCAGATCTAGTTCCATGCCATATTCCCAAAACCAAAAATCCGCCCTTGCACAGGAAAGATGTGTTACACTGCACCAGGAGATGTTTTAAATGTGCACCAGCGAGCTGTCCTGTTGATGCAGTGGTGAAATGCTCTTGCATTACTCTAGGATTGTCTGGGGAGATACCATACAGTTACACTGAAGAAGCATTATGGCATTGCGCTGGAGAGTGACGTAGCCATGAAATAAAGTGAATGTTGTATCCAAGATGTTTGGGATGCTTAGTTTTATTCACACCCTTCCATGTAAAAGGACATTATCCCTTTTATTTTTCATGCATTTTCAGTTTACAGGACATGGGGACAAAGTATCAGAAACGAAAGAATAAAACGTGAGAAGGCAGAAGCTCTGCCGATTTTTCTGATATTCTAGTGCTCCTAACCACAGCATGTTTTTCCCAACAAAAGAAAAGAGACATCTTTTAGCCAGAATCTAGTTCTGCATGGTTAACTGCATGTGCCATGAGTGCGAAAGTAATATGCACGAGTATTGCCATCAGATGAGAGTACTGGGCATCAATATTGCCATCTCGATGAAAGTAATGTGCAGGGACTAATTACTATGATGACGAGAGTACTGTGCATTGACATAGCTATTATGAAAGTAATGTGCAAGGACGTTACCATGGTGATTAGAGTACTGTGCATTGACAATGCCATCATTATGAAACTAATGTGCGTGGACATTGCCATAAGGATGGGAGTACTGTGCATGGACAAAACAATCAGCATGAAAATATTTTCGAGTTGCATTGCTATTGCGGTGGAGGAAATGTGTGTGGATACTACAGTCGATATGAATGAAATGTATGGGGACATTGTAATTGTAAGCATACTTATTGAGCGCAGCTGTGCTGTCACCCAAAGGGTATCCTGGCGCTTCGACCATAAACATTACCTACAGATGGTAACACTATGCTGCTCTCTGGAAGAGGTAGCTTTTGAGATCCTTTTTAAAAGACAAGAGATCCTGCTTGCTCCTTAGAGACATTGGTAAGGAATTCCATAGTTTGCGGCCGTAAAGCTGAAAGAGCGGCCGCCCATCCTCACCCTTTTGATCCTGGGGACTGTGACCAGGAATGCCGAAGAGGATCTCAAAGGTCTGGCGACAGAGTACCAGGAGAATAGATCTTGCAACATCACTGGACCCAGCCCGTGCAGAGCTCTGAAAACCCGACAGGAGGATTTGAAGCAGATCCGTTTGTGAACAGGAAGCCAATGAAGATCCGAAAGCGCAAGAGAGGACGAGGCAGACCGTGGTCGTGAAAGAGCCAGTTTAGCTGCCATATTCTGCACCCGCTGCAGCTTCGCGACCAAGTTGTTGGGGGCCCCCAGAAGCAGTGCGTTGCAGTAGTCTAATCTACTGAGGATAATACTACGCACTGCTTCCGTCCTTGCCGAGGGGGGAGAGGGGGGGGGGAGGAGAGTAGCGGAAGAATTTTCCGTAACATGCAAGTCGCAGTGGTTTTATTAACCAAGGCATCCAGCTGGAGCCTAGGCCCGAACAGGACGCCTAGGTTGCGGGCGGATTCTGCCGCCGCTACGGTGCCTAGAGTAGAGAAAGGCCAGAACCCCTCGGGTAAAGGACGGGGCATTCGGTCCAGTGAACAATGGAGAACTTCGGTCTTTGCTCCATTGAACTGGAGCGAGTGCTGACGCAACCAGTCCGCCGTTACAGTCATGCAGCGGTGAAAGGATTCCATAGAAACCGCTTCCCTGCCCTCAAAGGAAAAAATAAGTTGAGTGTCATCGGCATAGTTGATGACAGAAATTCCAAATGACTTAATCAAACTTATTAGAGGGCGAAGATATAAGTTAAAAAGAATCGGGCTGATTGCAGAGCCCTGCGGCACATCTTTTACGACTGATCGGAAAGGCGGCAAGGCCACAGATTGCTGCCTATTACAGAGGTATAAGGCCAGCCAGTCCAGGGCCAGGCCGGTCACCCCGGACTCCCGGAGCCTGCCAAGTAACACTGCATGGTCAACCGTATCGAACGCGGCCGACATGTCGAGTAGCACCAGAAACGCCGCTCCTCCCATGTCGACGCGCGAACGCAGGTTGTCCAAAACGGCCACCAAAGCAGACTCCTTGCTGTGGGCCGGCCTGAATCCAAATTGGGCCACGTCCAAAAGGTCGTTGGTTTCAAGGAAGCTGGACAGGACCCTAGTGACCAATTTCTCTAAGATTTTTACCAAGAAAGGCAAGAGCGAAATGGTCCTTTAATTGGCCGGGCACAACGGGTCCAAGGTGGCCTTCTTTAGCAGAGGAGTAACCACTGCCAGTTTCCAGCTATCAGGGACCGTGGCCGTGACAAGGGACTGGCAGCAGATGGAATGGAGCGGCGGAAAGCGCTCCCCCTGAAACAGCTTCCAGAACTTATGTGGCAATGGGTCTAAAGGGGAGCCAGATGAAACGCCATTGGCCAGTAAGCAGAAATCCTCCAAAGAAGGAGTGGGAAAGCAGGTCAGCCGAGGCTGTACGGCCTCCTCCTCAAGGGCCTCCCAAGTCGCTATGCTGACCGGTTCCAAAGAACGAGAGACGAGGGGGTTGGTCGAATTGGAGGCCGAAAGTCCATTCAGGATGTTCTTTATTTTATCCTCAAACGCCAATGCTAGGGAGTCACATAGCTCCTGAGAAGCCGGAATGGCGGATGTAGCGCAGGCTGGATTGGAGAGGTTCTTAAATAATTTGAATAAGGTTTGGGGCTTGTTACCTGCTTTAGCCAAGGTATCCTCTAGGAACTTGGCTTTAGCCACCCTAATCTGTACTTTATAGTCCTGGAGGGATTTTTTATAGAGCAGCTTATCTGCTTCCAAATAGTGCCTTCTCCAGACCCGCTCCGACTGTTTACAGCGAAGTCTCTGCTGGAGAAGATCACTAGAGAACCTGGGAGTGGCTTTTGACGGCTTATCTTTCACCCTGCGCAGTGGAATCACCTTGTTGAGCGACTCAAGGATCTGCTGGCAGAGAGTGGAATAGCTCTCCTCCACATTCTGACCCAAGGGAAAGACCCCAGGCAGTAACGTGGGTAGGTTAGAGCCCTTCAATAGCCAAGACCATTGCCTACTAAGTTTAGGCCTGCCCGGGACGCTATTACTCAGCAAACCAGCTTGTAAAAGGATGGATAAATGGATCAGTGCATGATCTGTCCAGCATTGAGCCGCTACCTCCTTGACCGAGACTAGCGATTCATCTGCAAAGATCATATCCAAAGTATGACCTTTTGCATGAGTTGGGGCGGACACAAGCTGCGTGAAGTGAAGATTATTGCATGCTTGACAGAATTCTCGATATGCAAGATCATAAGGACCACTGGGCCATAGATTAAAGTCTCCCAAGATTAAAAACCTGGCGTGAGAATTACATAGATCGTAGATCAGATCTATCAGATCTTGAAGAGATGATATAACACTGGCAGGAGGACGATGACAAAGTAGCCCCGCAACCAGTGTTCCACTCTGATCTTTCAGAGAGAAGCCCATGAGCTCAAAGCCCATAGCCGGTTTAACTTCAAGATGTGAGAGCGTTAGTGAGTCCTTAAAAATGAAGCCCACTCCACCGCCCCTCCCAGTGGCTCGCGGGATGTGCCTGATTTAATAACCCGAAGGGCAAGCCCAGCCGAGCTCCACACTACTCTCCGCTCTAGTCCAAGTTTCAGACATTGCTATCGATATGAAATAAATGTGCATGGACATTGCTGTCAGCCCAAAAGAAATGTGCACAGACTTTGCTATTATGAGTAAATTGTGCTTGAAACCAGATGTCGGTTTGGAAGAAATGCATAGGCATTTTCATGGACATTCAATGTGATATGTACATATTTTGCTATCTGTGTGAAAGATGTGCATAGACATTGCTGTAAGTTAAGCATGCTATCCTTGTGAATGAAGTATGAATGTACTCTGTTAAACATATGAAGGCAAAGTGTATGGGTATTGTAATTGGTTTGAATTAACTGTACAAGAACATTGCGGTTGTTCTGAAAAGCATGTAAGGATGCTGCCATTAGTATGAATAAGTACAGGTGGCAGAGAGCATCTAAATACCGCGCACAGGGTCATTATAAAATGTATTGTGTGCCATCCAGAGTATGCATTTGCAGCAGGCACTATAACCTACTGAGCTATATGCATATTTAACTGACACAAAAGAGCAGTGCAGGTCAGGTAGCACAGCCTTCCAAGCCCCGGGAACACAGTCATGTTGGAGGATGCGCTTGTTAATTGCTAGCAGTGTGAAAGCAATTAACTTATTAATTGGGGAAAGCGTTTTTATGTGGTCATATAGGCACCGGTAGTCAGAGACTCTACAAAGTTTGCGGGGTGGCCTATGTAGCTATAAAAGTAGCTATAAAGAGTGCTGGGGTACTTTATGCTCTTTTGGCAGTGTGGCCCCTGTTCCTCCAGGAAGTGGAGGGCTGCTTTATAAAGAATAATAATAAAAAAAAAACTGATGTGTGTCCCGTTTGTACAGAGGACACATGGGTTAGTTACACAGAAAATCACATACACACGCATTTGCAGCAGGCACTAAAACAATGAAAGCAATTAACTTATTAATTTCCATACGATTGAACGATATATTGGGCAGCGTGTGAAACTGGGGTTGAAAGTGTGAAAGAAAGGTTAGTTGGTAGAAACATCTGAAAGGAAACAAGCTCTTGGGATTGCTGTGGGGAGGGGAGAAGGGGGGAGAATGCCGTGAAAAGTGAGAAGCAGGGGGCGGGGGACTGGATGCCTTTGAAGTGAAGCTCTTGGAGGCAGGCGGCTCTGGGGCAAATGGTAAAAAGCGCGTGCATGAGCACATGCACTCCACGTAATCCGCCTGGTGGTTTCAGAGCCTATTTTGCCCTCAATACTCTCGTCTGATTATCGCTTGCGCGATTAATAGGACAAGACCTAAAAAGACCAGAGATGCCCTTATCCATTGGATGTGGTGCATTTACAATACCATCAATAACACTTGGTTTTGGGTCGGAAATTCGAGGAAGCAAGGAGGTGGCAATTGTATAATCATGAATTTCAACGACCATTTGATCGTTGAGAAATTATTTTGCGAATATTATACAAGAAAGTTCAACACTAGAACCGAGATACAGATGCTCCCTTTGTTTTTTTTTTACCAACCTATTCCCTCGATTAACTCCAGCTCTGGTCCACAAGCTCCTAGGAGTATGCAGGGTTTTATACCCAACCAAGGATCAAAACAATTTTTTTTCAATCGCCCTTTCCACATGACACCGGATAATATCCGGGATGCTTACCACCGTCCACCACTCTTGCCATTGACCAATAGATTTTCAGCCCTGTCCTAATTAGAAGACTGCGATTGACTAAAGCCAATCACAGACCCCAATGATTTGCTATCACCTATTGAAAAGACCCCTATGGGGGCAGGACTGACAGATCAGATCATAGTCAGAGGTAAAACGATCATTTGTAACAAGAGACCAGTAGATAACTGCCTTGTGGCTAATGCCAGCCCAACGACCCATAACATAATATCATGGAATATAGCTGGGTTGGCAGGGAAGGTTGAAGACCCAAAATGGCTAGAGTTTATCAGAACCTTTCCGGTGATTTGTCTCCAAGAGACCTGGATGGTGGAAAATGATTAATTCCTGGAAGGCTATAAAGCTTTTTGTACTGGCACAACGTTTTAGTAGTGGCAGAGCAAAAGGGGGTATGGTGAAATATATTGATATGGCCCCGAATTGTGCTGTCAAACTAATCATTTCAGATAACTCTAACATCTAAGCAGTCACCATAAAAAAAGGTAATATAAAAAGGTGCTCCTATTCAACTTCTGTAACGCTGTAAGCCCAAGAGACAACTGCAGGATTAATGAACTGAGTAATTTCATCAGACTAAATTGCGCTGGGGATTCCCACCGACTTTTGATAATGGGGGATTTTAATGTGCACCCATGTTGGAATTCAATGCTTGCACAGCAATGGGAGCTCTGGGTTGTCATAGGATGGAGGGACTCCACTTCGAGCACTCATGCAGGGGTGACATGCTGAACCATCTACTTAATGATTTTGACCTGGTCTCTGCTTTATCAGTGGTGGACCCACGCAGTACTCAGCATGCCCCAACTTTTAAAGGGCGCTTCGGGGGGGGGGGTCCTTTATTGACCATATTCTGTTCTCCAATGGTTTTCAGTCTATTAGATCGGGTTTTAAAATTGAAGACAGCCCCTACAGCGATCACAACCCAGTCTGTATCCTTTTTGAAGGCACTCTTTTAAATTTACGGGAAAAGTTGGTAACCGGGGGAGCACTGAAAAGCATAGATGGCAGACGACGACTTAAATGGTCGAACGTTAACTCTGTTCATTTATATGATGGGATACACAGAATCTGTGACTCCGAGTTGACAATGTGTGTGTCTCCGTTATCCCGGCAATCTGAAATTCTGCTAGCCTTTGAGGGGGATTACCACTAAAGTAGGCCTTATGCCAACTACCCCGGTGTCGGGGAATTTGCCTAGCGAGCCCAAATGGTTTGACCAGACCTGCTCAAAAGCTGCCCAAGCTGTAAAGGCGGCCTTGAAGACTCGCCCTAGGGATCCGCAACTGATCCGAACATTACGCCATAGCTATAAAAATGTTCTGGCGAAGCGAAAAATAGATCTAAAGAATAAAGTCTGGCAAGAACTGCTTGATCCAAATGTATTGGGCAATAGTGAGCGCTTCTGGGGAATCATTAATAGACCATTCTTTGTTAGAGAAGGGGAGCTGGCAGTAGATACTAACATTACCGAAGATGACTGGGTGTCCCATTTTACCTCTATTTTTAGCAGTAACACCCCACAGCCAGAATATCATAGTGATGGCCAGGTCCAAGCCCCTCTCCATTTCTCCCCAAATGAGATAGAGAAAGGTATCATAGGGCTAACAAGTAACAAAGCACCCAGACCCAATGGTATGCCCCAGGATCTCTTTAAATCTAAAGTCTCAATATGGACGCCGGTTCTGACCGTAGTGCTAAACGCTGCTGCCGAATATGGCTGTCCAAAGTCCTGGGGCACAATATTCAAGTAAGGAGATCGTAATAGTACAATCTGTTACAGGCCGATATCCCTTATCGACTCCACTGTCAAGGTGGTGGGTGGAGTAATCTTGAACAGACCAACATCATGGGCTGAATCAAACAGGGTCATCTCTAGTATACAGTATGGGTTTCGGTCAGGGCACTCTACTTTAGCTCAATGCATCAATTTGTACACAGTCCTGGGGAAGTACACCATAGCCAGGCAGGGCACTGTATACATGGCGTTCATGGATCTCTCGTCTGCTTTTGACTGCGTAAATCAGGCAAAGCTGTGGGAGTCAAGGGTGTCGAACCGGCACTGGTTAACTTCCTGAGAGACCTACATTGGGACACAAGGGCCAATGTAAGATACTCAAAAGATCTTAAAGTATCCAGGGACTTTGGTGTTTATAGAGGTGTAAGACAGAGGTGCATCTTGGCCCCCTTTCTTTTCAATCTATACATCAACAACCTAGAAGAATGCCTGATCAGCACTGGAATGGATTACCCTTATGTCGGCAAAAGGGGCCTTCCAGTTCTGCTATACGCGGACGATGCTGTCCTCCTGGCAAGAACTGCTAGACGTCTACAGTCCCTATTAACCACTTTTCATAGCTTCATGGCCGCCCGTGACCTTTCTATTAACAACAATAAATCCAATATTATGCAGGTGGGGAAGCACACCACGAAACAATATCAATTCATGGTCAACACAGAGAAGGTTCCTAGGACCAAGACATTTTCGTACCTGGGAGTCCTATTCGATGACCTGTTAAACTGGTGACCACTGTTAAAGAGGAAAAGGGGAGAAATCACAAGGGCAAATGCTGCTATCTTCAACTTTGCTAAGAAAATGGGCAAGCGCCCGGTTGAGGCCCATTTAAAACTCTACAATGCAAAAAGTGTTGCAATAGGCAGTCATGGAAGCGAACTGTGGGGGTACGTGGTGGCTGATGGTATAGGTGTTGTGGAGATAACTTTCTAAAACAGCTTCTGTGTGTACCAACAGGAACCCCTAACCAAATAGTCAATGAGGAAACTGGTACCCTGTACATTAATGACACCATTGCGCTTCGGCCATTAGTCTTCTGGCTTAAGTGCTGGCTCAACAAAGATCTGGCCCTAATTCACTTGCTTTTAAAAGATTTTTTGACCATGGACCATATGCTCAAAATCCCACGGCTAAAATATCTATAAGACTGCTTTTTTGCACTGGGGCGCCCAGACATTTTTATGAATCCAGACTCGATTGCATATACTGATGTGGACTTTGTGAAGAAAACCTTTATCTCCCTAAAGCAATCGAACTGTGATGAGGTTGAATGGATTAAACCTAGCATACACAAATATATCATGTTGAAAACCACTCCCTGTTTGGAGCCCTATCTTACATGGTCAATATCGGGCTATGAGCGATTTCTGTTAACTAGGTTTCGGCTAGACTTACCATTTTCTTCTAGCTGTTCCGACTGGATGTCACAAGGGCCAGGTGTTACCATCCTGCGGCTGCGAGAAATGCGTCTCCGCAGGACTTGATACACTTTTTATTTGTATGCCCCTTTTATGAGATACCAAGGAGGTCTTTTTTAAAACCCCTTTTTAAAGTACTGAATTTTACTCAAGTCCGTCCAGCCCTTTGTTACTTACAAATGTTGAAGCCTGAAAGCACTTTATTCTCAATTGTTTTTTTTAAATTAGCTTTAACACAGGGCTCGACAAATCATATAAAATGCTCTAGACCTGCAGGTCTAGTAAACTACAAAATCTCCTCGACCTAACTTAAATGAACTTGACCTCAAACTCTGAAAACTGAGCAAATGTGACAAGTTAGCAAGATTTAAAAGCATTTTTATTGCTCATTTACTTCGTGAGCAATAAAGATGCCTTTAAATCTTGCTTTCTTGTCACATTTCCTCTGCTTTCAGAGGCAGAGGTCAAGTGTCAAGTTTGTATTCCTACTCGCCAGAAAGGTCGAGTAGGACCTAAAAATAGCTCGTCCTTAATCAATCTCACTCGCAAATGCGAGCGGTCGAGGGAATTTCTAGAGCCCTGTAACATTTAGAAATAGACGAATGATTTAACTATACGTCAACTTGCTGCTATTTTTTTTTATCTGTTTTTTATTGGCTGTCTTTTTAAACATCTCTCTCTATATGTAAATGTTTTCTCCTACTTAAAGCTCCTCCCCCAGCGCAGCGGGATCGCGCAGCGGGGTCGCGTTTCGCTTAGCCTGAGTCGTGCCAGAGTCCTGCCCGTCTGCGCCCGTCCGCGCTAAGGCTGTGCGTGGCGCTGCGGGTAGGAGGACCGTGTCAGGCAAGGCATTTCTACGCGAGTCGCGATGCTCACTTATTCCAGAGAGAGTCTATGGTCTATTGGTCAGGCCATTCATCGATGTGTGTTACCACCTGTCTATCCTCTCTGTGGTCCTTATCATTGCCCCTGCAATAGGTGGATGCTTGACCCCCCGGTGTCCATCCACCAGAAGGGCACTCCATCAGCCCCCCCGGGCTAATGGCTCTGTGCCCACTCTGCGGGTGCTGAGTCTGAAGGCCAGATCGGTGGCAAAACATCAGCAAGCCATCTATGACCTAATTGAGGATGAGTCCCCTGACGTCTTCGCTATTACAGAAACCTGGCTTCAGGACGCGGACGCGGCCATCATCAACTTAGCCTGTCCCCCTGAGTACTCTATGTACACTTTGAATCGATCTACGAGAGGTGGTGGCATAGCCCTTATAGTCAGGTCCTGTTTTACCTGTAAGTGGAGCGGCCTTAACATCGCTGGCTGTGAAAGCGCCTCTTTCAAGATCTTAGTCAGCCCCCAGTTTACGCTCTCTGGGATGGTTGTCTACCGTCCTCCTGGTAGCGATGTAGTGTTCAGAAACACATTTCCTGATGCTGTTAGTACACTAGCCATGGGATGTGCTAACTTTTCCATCTTGGGCGATCTGAACCTGCATTTTGATATTCAGACCAGCCCGACGGTGAGCAGTATTCTTACTGACTTAGAGGCTCTTCAGCTCTCCCAACAGGTATCTCAGCCCACCCATGTAGGGGGGACACATTTTGGACCCCTTCTTCACCAACTTGGACGAGGCTAGGGTTATGTCCATCTCCACTCTAGGGTGGACAGATCATTTTCTGGTGACCATTCGATACCCTCTGCCTGAGACCCCTCCCACTCCATCGGTCAGAAGGGTCTCCAGGCGACACTGGAATAAACTTAGGCTGGACGATCTGCACCGTCTCCTAGCGGAAGAGCCGCTAGGCCCACTGAATAATGTGGAAACGGGCTATGACCAGTTTTGCACTTGGATCTCCAAGGCTTTGGACTCTCTGATTCCCATTGTCTCAAGTAAAGTAAGCGCTAGAGAGTCGAGTCCCTGGTTTGATAGTGCACTACGTGCCTTGAAGGGTATTTGCAGACGGGCGGAAAGAGCGTGGCGGAAGTCTTATGGGGCTGATTTGAAAGCCGCATATGTTGCTTCCATCAAGACTTACCATCGTGCTATTTGTAGAGCTCGTGTGGCATTCTATGCCGCGGAATTCCGCAACAGCTCGAACCCGTCCAAGACCATATTCAAGGCCGTTAAAGATCTCTTGGCGAATAGGACTTCCTCTGTGGCTGTGGGGTCCACCTCCCACTGTGAGTCCTTGGCTTCCTTCTTCTTGGAGAAGGTCCAGGCTATCTACCGGGCCTTCCCCAGTACGGGGACTGTCTTGGGAGTCCTAGATGGGGTTCAAGGCCACTCTACCCTGCACTCTTTTCCCCCACTACTCTTGGAGGGGTTTAATAAATTTGCTTCGCAGATTAAATCTGGCTCTCCGTCGGATCCAGTAAGACCCGCTCTTTTTAGAGAACAGTCCTTTTTGGGGCGCACGGCAGTATGCTCCCTAGTTAATCTCTCACTGGACTCAGGTGTGGTTCCAACTAAATGGAAGCAGGCGGTGGTTTCTCCAATCATTAAGAAGCCTTCGTTGGACCCCTCGAAACCCGAAAGCTATCGCCCCATTTCATTGCTACCCTGGCCGGCGAAGATTGCGGAGGCTCATGTCAACCTGGCCTTGTCAGAACATCTTGCCCGGACCAATGCCTTAGACCCTACGCAGAATGGCTTTCGTGCTGGGCACAGCACGGAAACGGCCCTTCTTGCCATGGTAGAGCACCTACGAGCGGTGCTAGATGCTGGTCAGATGGCGGCGCTGGTATTATTAGACCTCAGCGTCGCCTTTGACACTGTTTCCCACAGCATTCTGTTGCACCGGCTAGAGGAGATGGCGTTGGGGGGACAGGCTTTGCAGTGGTTCCACTCCTTCCTCGACAATCGTTCCTTCTGTGTGGCTATCCCTCCCTTCAAGTCCAAATTCCAGCCGCTGGCCATGGGGGTTCCGCAGGGATCCTCGCTGAGCCCCACGTTATTCAATCTGTACGCGAGACCGCTGGCTGAGGTCGCTAGGCAGTGGGGCCTGACTTTGGTCTCATATGCCGATGACACTCAGCTGGCGGTTACTCTCAGCGGGGATGCGGAACAAGACGCCCCCAGGTTATAGAATTACCTGAAGGCGGTGGCCAGCTGGTTGACGGCGAACTGTCTCCAGCTTAATGCCACCAAGACAGAGATTATGATTGTCGGTAAGAGAGTGGAGCTCTGGGGTGACAGATGGTGGCCTTCAGAACTGGGACCGACTCTGACTCCGGTTTCGGAACTAAAAAACCTGGGAGTCTGGCTGGATGCTGGTCTCACCTTCGTCGGCCATACCAAGAAAACAGCAGCCTGCTGTTTTGGCCTTCTTCGGGGTTTAAGACCCGTTCTTAAATTTTTCGATGCCCCAACTAGGCAGCTGGTGATTCAGGCTACAGTTATTTCTCGCCTGGATTACGCCAGCTCCCTCCTGGTGGGGGCCAATCAGGCAGAAATTACCCGCCTACAACGGGTACAAAATGCCGCAGCCAGAGCGATAGTCGGCCTGCCCGGATTCTGTCCTGTTTCCAATGTCCTTCGCTACCAGTGAGGAAGAGAATCCATTTTAAGGTCCTTTGTTTGACTTTAAAATTTTGAAGGGCATAGGTCCTCAGATTTTGTCTAACTTTTTGTCCTTTTATGTTCCAACACGCGCTCTGCGTTCCTTGGGCCAGGCTCTCGCCGTGGTCCCTAGATTCAGGCTTTGTCGTGCCGGTGGACGCTCTTTCTGTGTCAAAGCTGCAACCATCTGGAACTCCCTCCCGGTGGAAATTCGCCTGCTGGAGGATCTTATGCTATTTCGGAAAGCCATTAAAACATTTTTGTTTTAGTCACTCTTTTTAGCTGCCCTATTCTGTTTTGGCCTCAGTTATGCTATGTTCTACCTTGTTAGGGCGCCAGGACGCTCCTTTGCTGGAGCAGCTGTGCGCACAATAAATACCTATAACATAACATAACATTTTGCGCATGTATGACCGTTGGGATTTGGATCTCTGTTTTAATTATGTACTGTATTGATTGTGGTAACATCAATTTTATGGTTTTATATACTAAAAACCGAATAAAGTTTCTAAATGAAATAAAATATTTCACTGCGCCACTTCTACGACCGTTGTTTGTGGGGAAACGCCCACCCTGCATACATTATACCTGATGCAGGTATAATGTAGCGCGGGGTTTACAATGCGACACATCTGCTTAGTTGCGTCTATTTGTAAATATGCCGTGATGTGGCGCATATTTTACGCTGCCAGTGCATCCCAAAAAGTGACGTATCAGCGGAGCAAAGGGCTCATAAATAAGTCCCTATGTACATATAGAGCGATTGCAAGAGTGCTTACAATCATTCAGGAGTGGAGTTTTAACTGTGATTGTGTATTTCATGGTATAAAATATTTGTTTAATAAGTTTGAAAATGTATGAATGGTATACAGATTTGTAGGTTAGATTTTTAATAGAATTGATTAGGATTGAGCCACATTAATGTTTTGTAGGTGGGTAGTTTTCCACACGTATGCTGGATATCTTGTGGTGTTCTTCATGCCCACGGGCTCTAGGTGTTATACACTTTTTGGGGAGTCTTTTTTGTTCTTGATACAACAGACTTCTTGACGAGAAAAACTATTTGCTGTGATATATTTCAGGTCTTTTTTGTTTTCTAATTATGTTTCTGTTACCTGACCAGTGAATACATAGGTACATCTAGTAGATGCTTTTGAATTTAATAACTAAATACACCTTGGGGTGATCTTTTGGCATGGATGTTCTGGTGACTGTTTTTGATTACGATTACTCTATTATTTTTTGGCAGATTTTAATGGTAACTTTTGTACATGTAGCATGCTTTTTTAGCCTGAATGAAGTCGTATAAAAATAACGTGTCGGCTAGACTGGCAGTGTAATAAAGAAGAAGATTTTGAACATCAACAGTGACCGGAGTATTGTACATCGAACTCCTGTAAACTTGGAGTGCTCAAATGATCACTGTGCAAAAACCAAAGGTTTCAGTTATGTGTGGATGATAATGTCAGTTATAATGTTACATTTTAAACGTAAAAAACACTGAAATTCACCAGGTATAGTTTGCTGATCTAACTATAACCTGCAACCCGCCAATCACAGGGTAAGACCTCACACATTACACCACCCATGACATGTTAAAATGACATCATTAATGACATCTCAAATGATGGCCCAATTTTTTCTCATTGGCGGCTGGCGGCGTGTGGGGGATTAGGGTATCACTACACTGCCTCTTTATGTACTATTGTTTGTGAAATGCAGGATAGTGGGACTAAGTATCCATGTCCTGTAAGGGCAGCCACAATATGTTTCTTGAGGTTGCAGCCACCCAGTCACATCGATTGCTGCCGCTGGACTAGTCTTAAATTGAATAATAATGTTTTTTGTTTTTATTTCCCTGTTCTTCCACCAGATCAACCGTCCACATAGAACTACCTTTTACATTTTAAATTTCTCAAAAACTACTTAACAAATTTACATCAATTCAAAACAATCTTTGGCAAAGTCAATAGGTCACACTTGCATTTTATGTCCTGGCTAACACATTAAAGTAAAGTCTGCTGGTGGAAAAACCCCAAAAAAAAGAATGATTGCTTTTTGTACAGAATGCATCTACGAGATTAAAAAAATAACGTGATGTAGGTAGATAGCGGAATAAGATGAAGGTGGGGTAATTGTTTCCTGATATCCTTGATTGCATTATCTCCTTGCTTGGACACTCAGCTGAATGTTGCGATTGTATCAAAATGTCTGGTGGTGTAGTCCTGATTGTGGGCTGCCACTCTATTTCACATGCTCATCTTTATCAATAAACTTGTTGTGAAAAAAAAAAAAATAATAAATAACGTGATGATTCAGTATACTTTTCAGATGTGAAATAGACTGTTATGCATTTGAAAGCAAATATTCCATAGGAGGAAGAATAGCAACACCAAAGAGTCAATAGCATTAGGGGATAGGGTAATTCTCCTCTGAGTGGAGTCAAAGCTCAATCTATGCACAACTGGATAATAATAGGTGAACAAACAGCAGCACCATCACGCTAGACCTAAAAAGCATGAGCCACCATGGTTAATTGTTCCGGGGATTTATGACAGGGAAAAATGAACCCTAACTGCAGAACGTTATATATAAACAACATTTATAACAATATATTAAAAAATTATTATTATTTTTTTTTTTAAATAAAAGCTTGACAGCACAATCACGGAGCCATTTTTTTAAAAAATACATTCTCCAAAAGGGTGCTTCGATCTACTACCGTGCACAGTACTATTTCCCAATGCAATGCAACAGTGAAAATTCAACCGTTAATGACCGTCCCATGTATTTGGAGACTCTGGGCCTCATTCCTCCCATCAAACCGTTTCTATTTACACTGAACGAGATCTTGCCTGAGATCTTCGGGCACCCCCTACTTTGGAACACCACTTTTTCTGCTGCAAAACACCAATCTAGATCCTCCCTCCATTCTGTAACACTGGGAGGTTGGTGGGCCCCCAAGCCTTTGCTACATTTCCTTTCCCCACTATATCTGCTATTATGAACCAAAATTGTGGAATACCTGGTCCATCTGACCTCTCCCGTCACACACAGCATGTACCATCTAGCCTCCAGTGTGGCCTCCTGATCCACTACATCGGACATTATCTGTGTAACCTCCCGCCAATACTGCTGAATTCGAGGGCATGTCAATATTGTGTGGAAAAAGGTTCCAACCTCCCCACAACCCAGTGTGCAAAGTTCAGTATCACTGCGGCCAATGCGGTATAGCAGTGTCCTTGAGGTGTATGATCTGAGTAAGATAAGTAGTTTTATAGGGCAGAACCGTGACCAGACCGCTACCTCCCTAGGGCTCTGTTTCACCTCTGCCCAATTGTCGTCCTCTAGTATAACCAGCTCGGATTCCCAAGAAGGGGTCTCAGGCATGTTGTTCAGAATTTTCTTGTATACCAGGGAGTTGGCCTTATCAATCATAGGATCTAGTAGAATCCTGTCTTTTTCATTCTACCAATTGTTCACCTTTCGGAATGTGGCACCCAAGTGCATGTTTCAGTTGAATGTATCTAAACTCTTTGGAGTCAGTCATCTGGTTCTCTTTCTTTAAGTCCTTAAAGTCGATCTGCTTGTGCCCACTCCATACGTCTCCTAAGTAATCAATCCCCAACACTCCTCACTTGCAGAAACCCTTTAGTCCACCTACTTCTTGTAGTAGGTCACTATCACACAGAGAAGTCCTTTTCGTCAATTTCCCATTCCTGCCCAGGAATGTTGTTGTCTCCCTCCATCTACGTATTGGTGTTTGTGTGAGTGTTGGCAGTTGGTTTGCAACTCGCCTTCGATAGAATGCCACTAGGTATCACCACCCTTCCCACAGACTAGTGATCAACCCTGTAAGCTGGCTCCTCCCGCCCCATAAACACCCACACGTTAATTCTGACCTGCTGTGCCGGCCAGTAGTATTTCCTGATGTCAGGGACTGTCAGTCCGCGGTCATACACCCCACCTCCAGTTTATGCAGGGCTATTCTAGAACTACCTCTGTCCCACAAAAGCAGTCGTATTTCATTGTTGACCTTGCACAAAAAGGCAGACAGTATTTTACCGGGCACGTTCTGTAGGACGTATAGTAGTCTTGGCGGCTCCTTCATTTTAAACAAAGCAGCCCACCCCATCAAGGACACTGGCAACTGTCTCCAGTGTAGCATATCCCTGCGCAGTCTATCCAACTGAGGAAATAAGTTATCCTCTAGGAACTTGCTGCTCTTCTGCAAAATTATTATGCCCAGATATATGAATTACCAAGGTGTGTATGCTGGACATTGTCTGACCTAGGGTGGTGTGGAATGCAAAAAAACTATGGATTTAGGGCCAGATCTTTGTACTGGGGTGAATGTAAGACATTGTTCTGCGTTCTGTCCATCAACTGTGTTTTTTGCAATTTTCACCCCGAGTGGGCTGGGTATGCTCAGACCTGAGTCCCAGGCTCTCCAGATCACTGGAGTCAAGCTATCCAGGCTGAAGAAGGCTGATAGCCAGAAACCGGTCTATGGATGCTTGATTCCGGTCTAGGAAATACATGGCTTGGTAGTTCGGGCTGGACTGTTCCCATGAGGCACAGGGCCAAGACTGATTTGCATATAGCCATTGTCTGACCTAGGGTGGTGTGGAGTGCAAAAAAAACGATGGATTTAGGCCCAGATCTTTGTACTGGGGTGAATGTAAGACATAGTTCTGCATTCTGTCCTTCAACTGTGTTTTTTGCAAGGACGGCAGAGACGGCACACCTCCAGCCAGCACATAAAGGAGAGATTTGTCCCAATTTATCTTGTAGCCAGAGTATCCACCGAACAGTTGAAATATATGTAGTACCCGAGCTATCTAAGACCACAGATTTGTGCTCATCGGCACACAGCGATATTTTCTCATCTTATCCATTGCTTCCAGCTATGCCCCGTATTATTGGGTCACTTCTGACCCACGCTGCTAATCGCTCCAGTGCCAAAGCAAATAAGATAAGGGAGAGTGGGTATCCCTGCAGCGCACCTATATGTAGCATCACAGGCATCGACACTGCCACAATCACTCTTACTCTAGCTAGCTGGTTCGTATACAGGAGTTGTACCTAGGCGCAAAGCTTGGGGCCAAAACCAAACCTCACGAGCACCGTGAGAAAATATGGCCATTCAATATTATCAAACGCTATACAGGTATCGAGAGATAATAGCACGGCATCTTCTTCCGGCCTTATCTTTGTGATATGCATCATTCCATATAGGTGCCTTAAGCCAGGTGCTCCTGTGAGACATGAAGCCCGACTGGTCGGGGTGTACGATGGACGTTATGACACCACTGAGTTTGGTCGCCAGCACATTTGCCTCTATGTTTAACAGTAAAACCCACAGTCATCAGGGGACTTACCCTGTTTTGGAATAGGCACTATAGTGGCCAACCATTGGTCTTCCGGGAGGCTATCCTGTTCCAATGCCTCCTGAAACATATTAAGCATATGAGGGGCCAACGCCAATGCACTCCCTTGTATAGCTCAGCCGGTAAGCTGCTGGGTCTAGCCGCCTTGCCTGACTGTAGTTACCTAATAGCCTTCCCTATATCCTCGAGAATGTATGACGTTACAACGCATACATTCACAACGCATACCATCATAACACAACTTTTACAATGCAAGATCCATCACAACACATGCCATTACAACGCATGCCATTACAACATAAGTATAGGTAAGTATATAATGTTATTAATTTAATTACAATGTTTTAAATAATTTATTTAAAATAATTTTCATTATTATTTAATAAAATTTAATTTACAATTCTAAATCCAGGGGGGTGTAATAGTAGGGTAAGTGCTGGATAGTGTAGGGGTTAAAATTACTATTCTAACTCCAGGGGGGTGTAATAGTAGGGTAAGTGCTGGATAGTGTAGGGGTTAAAATTACTATTCTAACTCCAGGGGGTTTAATTAAAATAAATTTAAACTAAATTAAAATATTAAAATGCATTATAATAAAATAAATTATAATTATTTTAAGAAACTTAATTTAAAAATAAATTCATATTATTTTAATTAAATACTTACCCATACTTATGTTGTAATGGCATGCGTTGTAATGGCATGTGTTGTAATGGATCTTGCATTGTAAAAGTTGCGTTGTGATGGTAGTGCGTTGTAAAAGTTGCATTGTGATGGTGGTTTCCCATCCCCGACAGTGAAATCCAACTACTCTCTCTCTCCTCCTGGGATAACATAGTGAGGTGGGCATCTCTAAGAAGCTCAGCACAGTCTGACCCTGTTCTTCTTGAGGTGGACGTGTACAGTTTTTTATAGTCTTCCTGCTAATCTCCCCTTGCAAAGTCCGGACCTCTAGCACCCAATTTCTCTCTGTATCTATCCAACCATGCCACAAGTTTATTGGCCTTGCCCCTTCCATCATAAAGTCTCCTATGATTTGCCCTGGTGGGTCAGGCGTCTCCTTCTCTATATCTCTCATTTCCTGCTGTTTAACCTGTATGTGCTTTTGAGCAAGGGCATCCTGATCTCCAGTCTCCACATCCTACATCTCGAGCCTCTTGATTTCTTTCTCTAGGGTGTCACATCGGAGTCGCTGTTCCTTCCTCTTCCCCCCAGCTATGCCTGGAAATACCCTTGCATGACTGTCTTGTATGCTTCCCACAATATGCAGGCCGATTCCACAGTGCCGATATTATCCTGGTAATGCTGTTTCGTCCATTCACTCAGTTTGTCTCTGACCTATCTGTCTCTAAAATGCAATTGGTTCAGTCGGGCGGTAGTGTATTGTCTCTGGGAGGCCACAGCAGGTGTACTTCCACAGGCGATTGGTCTGATATCCCTCTCGCTTTATGGATCTCTCCCCTAAACCTATGAGGATCAGTATAGTGCGTCATCCGGTAGTCTAAACGGGAGCAACCCCCATGTGGTGCTGAATAGAATGTATACTGCCTGGCCCTGGTGTGTGTTCTCTCCATAGATCCGCCAGTCCCAAGAGTCTACGTGAAGGCTTGCAGAGGCTCCACACCAGGTCCTTTATCCGAGTTCGACATCCGATCCCTTTCACGGTCCATTGTAGTGTTTATGTCCCCCCCCCTCCATAATCAATGTACCCGTCGGGAGGTCAAGTAACAGAACACTTAGCAGAGGCAGAATGACTTCCTGTAGCCTAGATGGCATATACACAGAGCATATGTTTTGGACCCTATCCTCCCATCTACCCATTAACCCCTTCGATGCTTGTGACGGAACCATTCCGTCATCAGTCACGGTTGGGCTGTGCTGATGACGGAATGGTTCCGTCACGACCACACCCATTTCAATAAGGGGCAGCACAGGAGGGGAATTCCATTAGCAGCGAAGGTGTTAGGGCCACATATTTGCACATTCGGTCATGCCAAACCTGCCTAGGCACAAAGGGGAGTGCAGTCCGGACTAACATACCTACTCCTCTGGACCCTGACATGAACCCTGCATGTGCAAGGAGTTTAGATCCATATCTATCTAGTGCTTTGCGGGTGTTGCCCTTGGAGTGTATCTCCTGTAGTAGAGCTATGTCTGCGGCATGCCTGCCTAGATATTGAAAGGAGAAGCCACAGGAGTATAACCCATAAACCTAGTTGAGATCTGGGCAGTTATAGCAAAAATACACAACAATATCTCAAACGAATTCAATAGAAATAAATATACTTGTATGTACAGGACATTACAGGAAGAGAACAAAAGGAAAGAGACTACGAATTATTCATTGAATGTGCTCAAGGTATCACATATTTAGAAGACTGGGTTATACACAACAGTTGTAACAGCACTGTTAAGCATCAATGCTGAGGCAACCTTAGAGGACTGAGTGCACAATGTGCTTGTGACAGGACGTGACGGCGCAAGCGACAAAGTGAAAAAACACAGTGATAGGCGCAAAGTGATATACAATATATACAGAATGGTTGGTTCGACACTATGATTTCTTTGGAAGGATTAGCTATAATTCAATAGCGATTTAATGACACAAAGAAGGATGTGCGCCACAAATTGCACTGGTGGGTCAAACAACGCTTGGATCCTTTCAGATTAGGATTATCATCAGGACCGGGTGGCCAAGTTGGTAGGTGCTGTGAGGATAAAGGGTAGGCATCAGAGCGGTGGAGGCGGGTGGCAAAGGTGGATGAGGAGTAGGAGTTGCCTACCTGTAGCAAGAAATGGTGCAGGCCCAGGGGCAGAAGGGTTGAACCTGGGATGCGGTGGCAGCGTCAGGGGACGTCTGCAGATGATGGCGGACCTTGGGAAATTAATCAGGGGGAGAGAGGCAGGGGGAGTGTGAGAAACACCGCAAGCAAGTGTGAGCGCAGCGGGAATGAGAACAGCGGAGATGGGGGAAACTCACCGTCCGGTGAAAGGTCGGGGCCCCGATCCACTGCAAGGGAGACCGGTAGATTCCAGGTAGAAAGGGGAATAATGAGGTGTTAAGGGTCTGTGCGTGCGCAGGTGCTGGAGCACAGGAATCGGTATTGCCAAGCAGCCATGGCTTACCTTACTTATGCTGGCGCGGCAGGAAACAGATCCTCGATGGGCTGGGAGGTAACGTCGGTGTATCGTAGTTACAATCTTCCCATCGGAATGATCTTCCCCCTGCAATCTGCGCATGCGTAATTCACCGCGCACGCGCAGATGCTACAATACGCCTTTCCCATGTCTGGATGATCTCCCCAGCACAGCCGCAAATTACCGTCATTGGTTGCATGCGTCCATGACGTCAAGCGGTACACGCTTACTGGTCGCGGACCGATAAATTCTCCTTGACTGCTACCTCTACCAATAACAATTATTTAAATCTATTTCTAGTCCTCCGCGCTGCCCTCCCACCCCTATCGGAACTTTTACACGTAGCAGTCCACCCTCGCGGACGGACATTTATTCTTCCATTGCAAGGTAAGTAATTTTTGTTTTTTTTGTTTTCATTTTTCAGAAATGGTGCCTTTATGTTCCCTGAATACATAGATTAATAGCTGCAAAGGACGAGTGATACTTTATAATACATTCTTAAATCTATTTCTCGTCCTCCCACCCACTTCTCTCGAAACTTTTACACGCAGCAATCACACCCTTCGCTGAAATGTCACTTATTAATCTTTTATTTGGTTTTTATTCCTGTAATGTATCCTTTATGTTGCCTGAATTCATAGATTCATAGCTTTGAAGGACGGCACACAATTTCATAAACAAGAAACTTGAAACTGTTTTTCTTTCGTGTTTCCCTTAACAAGTCTCACATTGCTTGGGAAATTATGATTGCTGCTTTGGACTGCCACTGTAGCTGCGCTGTTTGTGGAGTCTCACATACTGGGTGGTGATAGCTACTCAAACAGTGTCACTGTTATGTGGAGACACGAGTCAGTTGCCACTTTGGAGATTGCACATTTGCACGGTAACAGAGATGATGTTACTCTCTGCATATTATACAGTATGGTACTGTGTTTCATCTTCTGTATATTGCATTCATTCCAAGGTACCGCACCCTCACTTGGGACCCATGTATACTGTATAAGCCACTCAGCGCCTCCTCTCACCATCACTGGTAGGAGTCACCTCACCTACATACACACAACGTTGGAGCACGTGTCTAGAATGTTAGGAACAAATGTCTTGTCCTTTTATTACTTATTATTGGTGGTTAGCATCTACAATTCCTTTTGCCGAAAGCTTATTGCAGGCAGCAGACACTAATATTTTAAGTGCAGTGCCTCTTTGCGCTTTGGGCAGCACCTGTATTGTAATCTTAATTATAAATCCATATCCATATATCCATACTAATATAATAAAGAGAGAGCCCAAACCTTTGAGGCGGGTAATCTCAGGAACCACAGCACCAATCACAACACCCAATACAGCGTTGGAAAGGGCAGATGCAGCAGAAGGACATAGGCTATGCAGACGCTCACCATATACATTTAAAAGGTAAAAGAACCGTGCCAGCAAAGTAGTCCCTAGTGGGCGTGTCTGCGTTGTGCTGCTGGCTTGTGCTGGGGGTGTCACAAACGCTTGGTGCATGTGGTACGTTCTGCCCTTTATGCCATGTCTCATATCATGTGCTGTAGGCGTGTGCTGGGGGTGTGGCGTGTGCAGGGTGCTGGATTACGGGAAAAAATAACTAGCGTTGTGCCCAATATATCATTGTTTTTTCTTCGCAGGTTCTGTACATTCCAGCTCTGTTTGTCCACCCTGCGCCCTTTAAATATCCCTGCACCCCATAATCATAACCCACTGTTACACCTTAAGATACCCCAACACCCTTAAACACTAACCCATCTTAAACCTATGAATATACCCTCTACCCCAAAATCTAAACCTACCCCTAAACCCTAAAAATACCCCCGTACCCCAAAACCATCCCTGAACCCTATAAATACCACTGTACCTCAAAACCCAAACCTACCCCTGAACCTTAAAAATACCCCTCTTTCCCAAAACCCAAACCTCCCCCGAACCCTAAAATACCCCAGTATCCCAAAACCTAATCCTAGCCCTGAACCCTAAAAATACCCCTGTACCCCAAAACCCAAACCTAGGCCAGAACCCTTAAAATACCCCTGTACCCCAAAACCCAAAGATCCCTAAAAATACCCCTGTACCCCAAAACCCAAAAGTATATCTGAACCCTTAAAATACCCAAACATCCCAAAATATATAACTCAGTACCTCAAAACATATACCCCTATACCCATACTTACCATATCCAAACATTAAAAAAACATGCTTTTACCATTCATGCATTTACAACGAATTTCGTTGTAAATCTATGCTAAGTAAAAGTATATAAAATGTAATGCCATGCGTTATAATGGCATTGTGTAGTCATGGTACTTTCGTAATGAAAGTATGTGTAGTCATGGTATGCGGAAAGAAAGTTGCGTAATAATGGGTGTTTACCCTCCTCTGCTAAGTACATTGGTGGCACGGTGGTCCACATCTCCAGCAACATACTCCTATTTTTTCACCACCGATTTGAAAAATGCACAGGCCGCTCTCATTGATGGCCAGCACCGACACACACTTTTAGACACACCTCCCCCCACAAGTTCTTGAATAGTGATCTTTAGAGCTCGGGAGCTACGTTCTAATCTCTGCATCAGCTCACCATCCTGTGATACCAGGCAAATTGCTTTGTCTCACCGTGCCTACCACAAATGAATGTGTTCTTCTGTAATGCAAATTCTGCTGTTGCCATGTTGTGGAGTTCGCGCTATATACTATTACAAGGAAAAATAAAGTAGGGAAACTCGAGTTCACACACTACTTAACGCGCACACTTAAGTGCATTAGCAGTGCACTGTGAATCAAAGCGTTTCACAGACCTGTCACAGATAAGAAATGCTATCAAAACGAAATCCTACTATACAATATACTACTGGCCGCCAGCAATTCATACCCGGACAACGTCGGGACGGGCTGCAAGTGGTATTTTTAAAGAGCCTTATCACCACTAGTTTTTAAGCACTGTAAATGAGAGCCTACCCCGGCACCTGGCACCTAGTTTTATATCATTTAGTGACCCAGGCTTTCCAGAAAAGGACTGTTTTAAAGTTTTTCCTGAATGGAAGAAGAAGGAATGGAAGAAGGGCATCTTACCTTACATAACTTTTCTGGCTGATTATTCCATATTTTGGTGATACAGGTTAAAAAAGCTCTCCCACCTTTGTATCACAAACTGAAGCGGGTGCAGGCTAGTAGTCTTGCATCTGAAGAGCGTAACACCCTGCTAGGAGTGTAGTTGACTGATTGATCTTTGATATATCTTGTGCCCTGCCCATAAATGGCTTTTTGTGTAATATTCAGGCCCTTGAACTTTCTTCTTTGCCTATTTGGGAGCTAGTGTATTTCTTGTTGGAGTGTGTTTGCATGGGCTCGTCTATGTTCTCTAAAGATTAGTCTTGCAGTGTCATTTTTAATGACCTGCAATCTGACCAGTGATTTTGCCCTGAGGGTTATATATATAGAGTTTCCATAATCCCTCCTTGACAATATCAAACCATATGCCTCTAGTCTTTGAGTGTTTTAGGAAAGGAGGGGTGGAAAGTTGTCGCACCTGTCTCAGTATTCCCACACATGTTCCCACTACTGCCAACACCTGGTGGACCATGGATAGACTGGCATCTATTTTAATGGACATGCTTTTTACGTCCAAGGCCTGTTCCGGGTAGGTGCCCAGCTCGTGATGCCAAAAGCGATCGCTCCACCTGTTGGAGTCTGTTGTGACGGCCAAGACCTCCGTCTTGTTAGGATTACTTCTGAGGTAGTTGGCCGTCATCCAATTTACGTTGATTTTTAAGATGTTTTGTATTCTTGTGTGGGTGTATTGTGATTTATCTATCTGGATGATTATTAGAGTATCATCGGCATACTTATAAATCCGGCTCTCCATGTTGTTCAGTCCGGTTATCAGTCCCTTAAGTTATGTGTTAAAAAAGATATTTAACAGCCCTGAGCCCTGTGCTACCCCGCATGCAACTGTGCCCAGATTGGACATATGGTCAGACAGCTGTACTCTCTTAGAGTCACCCCTGAGAAAAGATATTTCCCACGCAAGGTCCGTGCCCTTGATGCCAATTACCGTAACCCGCGACAAGAGTTGGTCTTGATTGTCCACTTGAAATGCTACTGATAGTTCTAACAGCATCAGGGCACATGGCTTCTTCTTGTCGGCCCTCACTTTTAGTCGTCCAGCACAGACTGCATGTCCAACTCTCTGCTATAGTGTGCCTTAAACCCTGTCATATTAAATTGTATGAGGATGTTGTACTATAGATGTTGTGACAGAGAGCTTAATACGTGCTGTTCCACCACCTTTGCCTGGAATGGGATCTGGTAAATTTGCCTGAAGTTTTTCAGAATTTTCGTGTCTTCCCTGCGTTTCTTCAGGAGTGGGATGACACAGTTCTCCTTGAAATTAGTGGTGACGTTCCCTACTTCCATTTAATGATTGTGAAGCGAGAGAACTCCGCTTTTTATCCCAGTTAGTCTAATTTCAAAGATCCTTGTTGGACAGGCATCAGACGGTGACACTGACTTTACCCACCCTATTAAATGAGACAGAGAATCATGGTTTAGTCTTGTGAAGGCAGTTACTTTTTTTCAAAAATAGACAGTAAGGTTTAATGGGAATTTTGTCATGCAATACATTTCCAGCAGTGTATCCTTCACTTTTGTTGTGAAGAAGGATTTCAACTTATTACAGTCCTCCTCACAAAAGGAATACTTTAAATTTTTCTCTCGTTTAAGCTTTTCCAGGATTCAAAAGGTCTCTTTTTGTGTGTTTTCAGCAGCCACAATTTTTGCTTGATAAAAATATGCTTGTTTTGTCCTTATTGTTTTTTAAAGCCTGTGAATATTTGACATTCAATCCCCCCTTGCCTTTCGTTAGTACGCGTTCCGGCCGGCTTTCCCGCACTGGCGAAGGGTTTCAATTATGTTTCTTAAAATGTTCCTGACCCAGGTCGCCCCTCTCCCTTTGTTTCTTATTTTTTCCCTCCGTATGGGTGGCACCATATTAATGGCGTTCGTTAATGTAGATAACAGTGAAAGTCTTTCAACATCGAGATCACACTGTGTAGATGTGGCAGAGCTATCTAGGGGGTTACCAAGTCGTTCTCTCTGATTTTATTACAGCTCTCCACCGTTTTTCACTTGCAAGCTAGACCGACTGTTTATTTAGCCAGAGGCAAACAATAATTACATAGTGGTCAGACCGAGATCAAGGAATGTTGAATATAGGGCTGGTAATTGGAATAGATGTCCACTCTAGATCGAGTGTATTGCCTTTTCAATGAGTGCGAACATTTACTAGCTGTGTAAGTTATAGAGCTATCAGAGCTTACTCCAACTGTGTGGCTTGACAGTCTTTGGGTATGTGATCCTAGTTGAAAGTAATATTCCACCATCACCAAAATGCATTGGTACCGTGGGTGGATGTTAGATAGTAGTTCTGTAAATAGCTCAATGAACCTGTTCGACATTCGTGTGGGTGCGGTACACTATCAGCAAGAATTGGCATATGGTCTTTGACTAAAGTTTCCATTTCCTAATTAAGAAAAGCCCCATTCCTTCATATTGTTGAGACGGTTTAAAATGTATATGTCGTTTTAAGTGACATCATTGTACAATTTTTTAAATAATATTTTGTCCTTCCTCCATTACGGATTAATTTTTAACATCATTTTACATCCGATCTGCTAAGGGTCAAGGCGATCAGTTATTAAAATAGTTCTGAAACGATTTTTTAAATATGCAGGCAAGACCATTTTTATCTTTTTACTTTGCATCATATATGGTTAGTTTGGTACTATTGTAGTGCCAACCAACGCTACTGCATTTACATCGATTGGATTGTTCATACTTACAACCTGTTATCATTTGCATAGATTTTGTTTTCACACGGTCCTCCCTTAAAAGGCTATTATGAGTAGTTTACAAAGGCACTACTTTGGCACAAATAAAACAAGATATAGGCTGCGACGTAACTTCACCATGTTCTGCATTTTATTTCTTTGATGGTAGTAGGTTTGCAGTTTCCCACTCTGCCTGTTCCCTAAAGAAGATGTGCTAAATAGGGGGACTGGTAAGCCAACATTACCTTACTATATGTGACATTTTTCTTTGAGGCTGCACCACAATGATAACTTCATCATTTGGTACACATGAAAAAAGCATTACCGTGTTGTATTATCACTTCCTCAATATACTTGAAATGACCTGATGCACCAACTCTCACTGTTCACGGACACATTTTGGTTACACCTGTACTTACATTGCACAATCAACACTTTTATATTATGGTTTTTGTAATGCCAATGCTATGTTGACTGCAACGCCACATCCAATCCCGTAGTTGTAAACAACTGCTTAATGGCCTATACCTTTTTTTAGAATAATCTATGTGGATGACAAAAAAATGGAACATTCGCTTCTTCCCCAAATGTGGCAACAGATTACCACCATATTACAATTTTATAGTAGTAACATAGGTGTCCATGGATGGCGTTCCCATGGGGATGCCTTATTGAAAGTTGGCTCCACCCTTAAAATAGTCATTGTAATCGAACTACACTATAATTTTGATTGACTTCCTTAACTCAAAAGTACATTTCGTACATGAACCTATGTCCCAGAACACAGGTTGTCACATGTTATGACCCCCTACTTGCATGCACATGTATTAAATCCATAGTGGCGCTCTGCACAGCTACAATGATTTACTTTCTACATTGCTTTTCTTGGTCCTGCAGCTGCTTTGTAAACCATGAATGCTAGAAACTTTATAATTTGCTTGGAGGGACCATTACAGTTTACAGAAGCCATATTGTCGACTCTGCTTGCTGCTCCTACGCCATGATGATACCTGGCACATCTTCTCGTAGTGTTACTTCACTGCCCAAGTTGTAAATAAGCTGTCGCACTACCTATGCTGTTCTGGATAAATCTGCCACATGTACAACCTCACAATGTTGCCACTCATTACAAACACCCGACTTGTAACAGTACTTTTGTGTTTTCCCCCACAGTTTGAACAAAGCACAACATATTTCTTATGTACTTTTCATTAACTACAATTTTAATTTAACTCTTTCTTATTCAGTTTGTCTTATTAATTGATTCTCTTTTACTACAGTCTACATTCGTGCATTTTACAGACGTTAGAACAGATTGGTAAGTCCAAGCATTTATTATCCTGAAACAGCATTATCACTGTGAGTTTTATTTTTGTTTACATATATCTCTAAAGCATGTTTCCTTTCAATTTGTTAATACTGTGCAAGACTTATCTATAGCCACCATAACCAGGCATTTAACATTGAGTCTCTTTAAAGATTAGTATTTTGTCAGTTATGTGACCTATTTATAGTTTGTCCAAACTTTTTATTTCAGATTTCGCAGACAGTAAAAAATATTGTCACATGCATTTAGACTACTCTACTTGTTTAACATTGCCAATCTTACTTCCTTAAAATTGCTTATTATTTTCTCATGATTAATATCATCACTTATGTTGTACAAATAGCCTTCAAAGTTAGGCTGTTTATTGGACATAATTGATTTTTCTTTTTACAATCGTATTTATTATTGGTGAACATAAACTTTCTTCTCGAGTTTATACTTTCAGCAATTTTTTAAATAGCAACATTGTACTGCATTTAGGTGTGTTTTGTTTTTTGAGTAAGTACATTTTTTTTATCTTCACAATAATTATAACCACAATTTTGTACTTCTATTAAAAAATCCATATGCTTTTTTCAGACTCTTAATCTTTAGTTACCTAGGTACATTGTTCCTATTAACTACAGGTTGTAAATATTTATTTTAGAACTTTTTAACCTTTTTTCTGATTTAGCAGGACCACCAGCAGCAGCAGATTCCAAAGCTACGCGAAAGGGGCAAACACCATTGATCACTCAAAAACCTTATATTACCATCGTCCCCTTCAACCAATGGAAGAAATCTTACTTTAAAAACCATGACCCTTAACGAGCCTGTGTGGCGGGAGCCTGATACTTTTCTACCTCTTTGCAAACTTTTAACATTTTTACCAGTTTGTTTTTTCAACGGATTTAAAAAGAACCACAATATTTTCCATTTCTTATGGCTTAACCTTTTCCACTACATCTTACCAAAATTTTTTACTTTGATGGAACATTTAGAAATACTTCAAAAGGAGGTGGTATATCCTCTGCGAGAACTACCATTTTCATTAATGATGCAACCGGAACTAAGTCTTGTATGCCTCTCCTTTGGACACATTAATGATGATAGCTTTAGTCTATCATGGAACACATTATTTGTCAAAAAAATTTACAGTGATCAGACCCGGATTTTTACCTTGGTTCACTCTATTTTTCTTCCATTTTTTTTCCTTGCATCAGACTCAGCTGACTTTACGAAAATGTTGACCAATCTTTCAAACTTCTTGACTTGTTCAATTTTTTATAAGGTCATTATTTTTTTTAACTCAAATTGCAATAATGAATGATTCTTTTACAGTCATTGGATTGTTTGCGTCCGGTATGAATGTTCTGCAAATCAAATGATAGTTCTTCCCTTTATGTGTTCAAAACATGATTCACTTTATGTATGTGCAGTTTTACTTCGTCAGTTCTAAATGACAAAAGAACCCATCAATTTTTAAACAAAGCAAACTACAAACTGTTTCTCTGCATCAACCTGCAGAGAATTTAGACGTTGTTAAAAGCATGGCCATGACTTTTACGGTTACATTTTTTTAAATTTAACTTCAGGGTTTAGGTTTTGACTATTACAAAAGCTCACTATTAGAAATAAATCTTTGTGTGCAATGAGACATTATTTAGCTATCGTATATTTACATTAAATTTCTACTAACGATGTGGACTTTACGGATTTACTTTGCTTTCTCAACTTTAGTCATTGAATCATCTACCATTAGTTTATGCCATTTCTGTAAACACAATTGCAGTGAGGAGTGTGTGCTGTATCTGAATATATCTGTATGATTCCCTCTCTCCCAGATCGTATAGTTCATTCAATCTGGCAAATGGGACCACCTCCCCCTTTCCCATAGGTCACCTACCGTTGATATCCCTATAGTGTCCCAGTGTGAAAACCCTCTACTGTTTCTCAGGTTTCCCAGGGCCCGAGAGTCCCACAGTGGTGTGAGCTTGGTCACTCTTTTTTCCCTCCTAAGGCCGCTGTCGCCGTATGCCACAGCGTTGCAGTAAGTCTGGTGGGTCCCTCCAATCTACGCACCCTCCTCTGATCGTACGGCGGGGCTAGCAGGCTATTGACGCCTATTTGTGCCCTATCAGCCTGAAATGCCGGATCATTTTAGGGAGCATGGATCCATTGATTAATGGGTTTCAGCTGCGCCGCCCAATAATATAGTTTCAAATTAGGCAACGCAATACCGCCATCAAACCAGCCCCTGTGTAGTTTGGCCTGTGCAATGCGTGCCGGGAGGTTCCCCCACAAAAGATTCTACACCAATGCCGCCACTTTCCTAAAGTAGCTCGGTCCCACCGGATACGGCGTGTTTTCCAGTATATATAAGAAGCCGGCAAGGACATCATTTTATAAAGTGCAGCCTTCCCCAATAGCGTCAGAGGCAGCCCCGCCCAGAACTTAACGTCTTGTTTAAGTCGTTCCATGGGAGGCACCACATTTTTACATACGAAGTCTGCTGGGTCCCTTGTAACATGGATGCCCAAGTATTTAAAAGAGGAGCCAGCTGCCTTTAGAGGGCATTCTGCACTCAGTATTGGGGCGGGACCCTTCAGAACATACATCTCCGATTTGTTCCAGTTTAGCGTGTATCACGATATTTTACCATGGCTATCACAGAGAGTCAGGAGCCCCGGTACCCCGTGTTCTGGGTCTGTTAGGTACACCAGCATGTCGTCTGCATATAGGGAGAGCCGGTCCTCCCAGCCCTCCGCTCAGCGTATCCCCTTTAGCAGCGGCGTTGCTCTTATCAAGGTGGCCAGTGGCTCCAATGCGATTGCAAAAAGCAATGGTGAGAGGGGACAACCCTGACGGGTGCCCCTCCCCAGAGGAAACGTTCGCGAGTTGTGGCCATTCGCCACCACCTGCACCACCGGATGAGCATACAATAGTCTTACCCATGCTATAAACTTCAAGTCAAGCCCGTCTGCGCCCGTCCGCGGCCGACCAGGCCCAGGGCCTTGTCGTAATGCCCATTCTTATTCTTACTCCTCCTCCGACCTCCTGAGACTTAAATCCTCAGGGCCTATCCCCGCCTGCACTGTTAGGGCGGCTCAGGATTGTGGCATTCTTGTTCCATCTGATTTCTCTGCACTTGAATCCCTTCATGACCCCCCCCCACGCCCCCTCCCCTACAATGCCACCGACTTCCGCCTCTTTACTCATCTACTATCTTAATACCCGTTCCCTCATTCGCCACCAGCTTGAGATATTTCAACTGTTGCATCAGAGCACTATTGATATCCTTCTCCTAGCCGAAACCTGGATCACCGAGGACTCAGCCCCTGACATCCTCGCAGCAATCCCTACGGGATATTACATTATGCAAGCCAACCGGCCCGCTGGGAAGACGGGCGGTGGGGTGGCGGCTATCATCCGCTCTGAACATAAATTCTCTGAGGTCACCGTGACACCTATTCCCAAAACTGAATGCTTAGCTCTTAAATATTCTTCTGCTAAGTCGTCCTTTATCTGTGTTATCGTCTACAGGCCCCCTGATTATATGCCTCTCTTTCCCCAACTCTTCAGCGATTCTATCGCTCAACTTGCGATCAATCACGCCAATATCTTGGTTATCGGCGACTTCAATTATTGGCCGTCTGCTGCCCATGAAAGCCAATCCTCCTTGGAATTCACCGACCTCTTAACTAGCATGAACTTTTCCCAGCACGTCCACACCCTTACCCACCACAAAGGCCATATCCTTGACCAAGTCTGGACGTCCAATCTCGACATCCCCCCTCCCGCTGTCCTCCCCTGCTCCTGGTCCGATCACAGCCTCATCTCATTTCAACTGCATCTTCATACTTTGTGGCCCCCCCCCCTTGCTAAGAATCTCTTGGCTCGTAACTGGAAAAGGGCAAATCTGCCCGAATTTCATGCCTTACTGGCCTCCACTGCACCCACGTCATCGAACTCGCTAGGGGATCAGGCTGATCATCTTGATGAATGGCTACGTCTTGCAAGCAACAAAGTTGCCCCTTTTAAAAAGATCAAAGCTAAGCGCCCTCACGACGCACAACGGTGGTTCACGGACCAACCCAAAGCGGATAAATTTGCCCTGCGGCAAGCTGAACGCTGTTGGCGCTGCAACTACGACCCGCAACTCAAACTCGTCTATACTGACTCTCTAAAGTCTTATAAAAAATCGATTCTGACAGCTAAAACGGCCTACTTTTCTCAAAAAATAATGGACTCTAACAACAAAATCAAGGAGATCTTCTCAATTGTCAACAAGCTTTCCCTGCTTGATAGGGTCACCCTCCAACCCCAGCCAACCCAAACCCTGTGCGACTCTTTAAACTCTTACTTCATCGATAAAATCATAACCATAAAAAACAATATCCCGACCCCTGCGTCCCCTCTTCCTCCTCCCCTTCCCCCTAGGAACACTAGCATCCTGACGGAGTTTCCTCCAATCTCCCTACAAGAATTCTCCTCTCTTCTTCTCAAAGTTAGCTCAGGGTCTCCTAATGACTGCTGCCCCCCTCAGATCCTGAGAGAAGCTTTCCTTGCTTGTCCGGACCCCCCACTCGCATTGCTTAATGACTCTCTTGCTACTGGGGAGGTCCCTCGCTCTTTCAAACAAGCAGGCGTTCTACCCATCTTAAAAAAATCCAACGCGGACCCCACAGTCCTAAGTAATTACCGACCCATCTCCCTCCTCCCTTACGTAGGAAAGATTTTGGAGACTTATGTCACCCGCTGCCTGAGTTCCTTTATAGAGAAATCCTTCTTCCTGGACCCCCAACAAGCTGGATTCAGACCCCTCCATTCCACTGAGGCAGTCATAGTAGCAGTCATGGACGCCCTCAGGAAAGGTGCAGACAAAAACATCTCTCAGGCCCTTGTCCTTTTAGACCTCTCGGCGGCATTCGACACGGTCGATCATGCCATCCTGATCGACCGTGTCCACAATGCCGGTATCCAGGGGGTGGCCCTCGACTGGCTCAGATCATTCCTCGACCAGCGATCACAATCTGTCCACCTGTCCACCTTTTCTGCACCTTACACATCCCTCACCTGTGGTGTCCCACAGGGCTCTGCACTATCCCCCCTTCTATTTAATTTGTATCTGCAACCCCTCTTAGCTTCCCTCCGCAATTCCCCGGTCACAATCTTCAACTACGCGGATGATCTTCAGTTAATTTTCCCCATTGATTCCCTCCCTTCCTCCCGTCTCAATTTTCAGTCCATCATGCTGACCATCGCAGAGTGGATGTATCACAGCCAACTAAAATTGAACCCCACAAAGACTGAGCTCGTACTTGTGGGGGGCCCCACTCATCCGTGGAATTCCACCTTCTGGCCAACATCCCTGGGGACAGCACCCACTCCAGTGAGCACAGTGAAGAGTCTGGGGGTGATTATTTCTGAAGACCTCTCGATGAGACCACAAATCAACTCTGTCACCTCATCCTGTTTTTTCCATCTTAGGCGGATTCGCAAAATCAGCAGGTTTCTCACTAGGGAGGCCCTGATCCTAGTCATCATCGCTCTCATCACCTCCAGGCTCGACTACGCCAACATGCTGTATGTGGAGATTCCTGCATGCCACCTCCACCGACTGCAGCTGGTGCAGAATCAGGCTGCTCGCCTGATTTTCCGCCAGCCTAAACATCAGCATGTCACTCCCCTTCTCCGTAGTCTTCATTGGCTCCCTGTCTCCAAGCGCTGCACCTTCAAGCTGGCATGCTCAGCTTTCAAGGCCCTCTCTGATGCAGCCCCTGCCTTCATCTCATCTGTCTTGGCACGCCACATCCCCCTTAGAGCTCTTCGCTCAGCATCTCTCAACCTCCTCGTGGTCCCCAAATTCAAACGCAAAAAGCACGGTGGTTTGAGTTTTTCTGTTCTGGCCCCCTCCACTTGGAACTCCCTGCTACCCACACTTTGTTTATGCCCCAGTTACGACTGCTTTCGCAGACTACTAAAAACCCTGCTATTCCAGTCTGCCTACGAATAACCCCCTCACCCTTGATCACTGTACTTGTCAAAGAGCGCCATGAAACCGTTGGTGAAAGTGCGCGGTATAAATAATTTTAACGTAACGTAACGTTGGGGCCAAAGCCCAGACAGGCCAGGACCTCAAACAAATAGTTCCATTCTACCAGATCAAAGGCCATCTTTCCATCCAGAGCAAGTATTACCGCTGGCGCAGTAATCAATTCCGCCTTCGCCAGTACCCCGTGCACTCGGCGCAGATTTAGTGCCGTATTTCTGTGAGGCATAAATCCGGATTGGTCCGGGTGTATGAGATCGGGCAAATGCGGCACAAGTCGGGCCGCCAGGAGTTTGGCGAGGATTTTAACTTCCGCATTAAGTAATGAAACAGGGCGGTACGAGGAACAGTCTTCTGGCAGTTTCCCCGGCTTGGGGATTGCTACTATGGTGGCCAGTCTCTGATCTGGTGGAAGCACGCCTTTCCCCAGACATTCCTTATACATTGCTAGTAGATGTTTACTTAGCCTCTCTGGCGCTGTCTGATACCATTCAATATGAATGCCATTAGGTCCGAGCGCCTTGCCGGGTTTCAATGCACGTATAGCTAAGTGTATCTCCTCTGTAGTTATGTCGGCGTCTAGTTCATCGGCAGTCTCTGGTTGTAGTGTCCGGACCTCGATCTGCTCTAGTGCCGCCCTAGCCATTTCTGCCATGACTTCCCACTCCGGGGTGTAAACATCTTCGAAGTGTGACGCGAGCGTCTCAACTATTTGTTCCGGGCTCGTGTGCACCTCCCCTAGTTTGTCCCTCACCTGTTGTATACCTCTGGAACTTCCTCCCCTCTTGTCCAACCACGCCAACATCTTACCCGCTTTGTCCCCCACCTCGTAAATCCTGTTCTGCGTATCAGTGATATGTCCCTTAACCTGATTCCGGACATGATCCGTGTACATTTGTTGTTGTAGGTGCAGTGCATGGGACGTGTCCGGAGTGGGATGTGCTTCATGTGCTGCCGCCGTACCCCGCAGTGTTAACTCCAGTCTATTTAGCTTGTCCGCTTTCTCCCTTTTTTAGCCTGTGATGGAGTTTATGGCTTGACCCTCGAATACCGCCTTGCACGCTTCCCATATAACCTCCGAGGAGCGCACTGAGGCAATATTTTCCGTGAAGTACTGCGTCGTCGCCCTTATGAGGGTCTTCCGAACCTGGTGGACCTTAAAATATGCGGCCTGTATGGGGTATACTCGTTTGCGAGATTTCTCCTGAGTGGAAACTGTCAGGGTAATTGGTGAGTGGTCTGATATTCCCCTCGGATGAATTTCCATGGTGTCTACGTATTGGATACCATTGCCCAATGCTAGGAAATGGTCGATTCTCGACATGCTGCCATGGACGGTAGAGTGGAAAGTGTATTATCTTGCCTGAGGGTGGGCATGTCTCCATTTGTCGATCAGACCCATAGCTGTCAGAAAACGTTGGAAGCGGGAAGGTCCTCCAGTGGGTGCAATCGTTGGGAACCTATCCAACTGCGTGTCCACGGTGGCATTAAAATCCCCCCCAAGAATAACATCCCCACCGGGAAGAGTTAGTAGAAAGTCTGCTAGTGCCGGGAGTGTCACTGAATGGAGCGCCGGGGGAATGTATATCGAGACCAGGTTCAAGAGTCTACCCTCCCACTGCCCCTGCAAGGCTGCGAAACACCCTTGTCCGTCAGTCTTAGTGCTCAGTGTTATGAAGTGTGAGGATTTCTGGATTAAAATGCCCGTCCCCCGTGACCCTGACGTAAACTCCGAATGGGCTATCATCTTGTACCCTCTCCTATCCATGGCTTTGGTTGCCCCCCCGTTAGGTGCGTCTCCTGCAGGAGTGCTATGGCAGGTTTTTGCCTTTTCAGTGTGGTCAGCACCAGTCCACGTTTCACCTTATCTCCCAACCCTCTCACATTCCACGTCAAGATATGCAGGGGGGAGCCTCGCGACTGTGATTCAACCCCCTCCGTTCTGTGTGTCGTGTCTACCGCCATGCGCAGTTATGTAGTTATGTGTGTGTCTATCGCGATTTGTTACCCAATAACCGTGTATCTTCCTATCAGCTAAGTGGTACGATTGTAGAACATAGTAGTCCGATCCTACTTGTTAATATGAGAGTTGGGACCCCCTCTATAGCTATTTGATTGACCAGGGAAAAGAGGGGTTTAGAAACAAAGACATATCAAAATTCCCCCATGGTCTATCCTTACTTTCTTATGTGGCTCAGCTCACAGAGACTAGACAATTAGCCTTCAAATCAGTGCAAGGACAACAAAATATTTTCTTTCATTAAATATTTTTTATTATTTAGTTTTTTTCATTCATTTATCAAAATTATTTAAAACTGTTTTTTTCTTCTTTTTTTGATCTTTTCTTGAATGTGTACATCAATTCATCATTATATTTTTTACAAAAATAAAGAAACCACTAGTACCCTATCTGGCACACACTATCTCACATACACACCACTCATTCATACACATCTACAAACTCCAAAACAATTTCTAGGGTTGAGGTAACACAGTATGTAGTTATGTTATTTCCACGCCAGGTCTACGCGCGTTTCGGTGGGTTCGTACCACCTTCCTCAGGACCAACTCAGAAATGGTTTCATTCTTGCATCATCTTGTGTGTGCAGGGTACCTTGAACTAAATAAACACTGGTCGTTATGTGATCTATTTAGAGGTAAGGGTTGTTCTTTCCTTTTTTTCCTTTTTCCCCTTTCTCCTTTAGAGATATTACACCGGTATCACAGAGCTTTTACGCATGCATCCATATGAGACTGCTTGTTGTTTCCGTTTTTCATATGTAGTTTTCACCTTTGTTTAGTTGGATTTCTTGAGGTGAACGTTCTTGAGTTCATGGAAATATAGATGCCACTTAAAAGCCAATACTTTTGTCTCTATGAGAGGGGCGCAGGGGCGAGTTAATTCTTACTGTTCTTTTTATGCTTGTTCTTAATTGAACTTATACGAGGTCACAAACATGGTGTTCCTCCATTTCATGTAAGTTCCAGCCTGTCCATCTGTTCAGTCTTTCAGTCTTAAAGTTGTCACTGTTCGTGCCTGTGTTCGCCTCGACAAGCAGCCTCCTGTCCGATCTCCCGCTCCAGACCCGATGGGCATCCGTCTGCCTCAGTAAGTTCTTACGTCGGGGATCTGCCCACTCCTCCTCTGCCCGATGTCTGCGACCCGGTACGGCTGTCGTCTCGGTGTCCGTTGTTCACCCTATGAGTCCTGCGTGGAGGTCCTGCGGTGCGCCATCCCTCAAGCCAGTCCCTGGCCGCATCGGGGGGTGTCGAAGAACCAGACCTTTTTATCCCCTACCACCCGAAGTAGGGCTGGAAAGAGCATCGAGTAGGGCAGTTCTTTGTCTCGTAACGTTGTTTTTACCTCTAGGAAATTCCTCCGTCTCCGCGATACTTCCGCCGTGTAGTCTGGGAAGAAGGACACCTTGGAGTTCTGAATTTGTATGGCCGGCGTCACTCTAGCCACCTGCAAAATGGCGTCACGGTCCCGAAAGTTGAAGAGTCTCGCTAATATCGGCCGCGGCAGACCTCCCGTTTTCGGCTTCCCTCCTGGCACTCTATGGGCCCTTTCCACAGAGAAGAAATACGAGAGGCCTTTGTGTTGGAGCTGGTTTTTGATCAAGTCTTCCACGTAGAGGTCCTTAGCACCTGAGGGTTCGGACTCTGGCACTCCTAAAATCCAGACGTTGTTCCTCCGTGAGCGCCCTTCCTGATCGTCCAGCTTATCTCTAAGTATTTTATTGTCCGCCTGCAATTTGCCCATTTCTATTTGGAGCTCCGACACATCCTCGACTAAGGCTTTGGTCACAACTTCAACTTGTTTCACCCTTTCGTTCATCTTCTGGAGGTCTGCTTGTATTAAGGTTACTTCGGTCGCGTCGCCCCCACCGTCTCTTGCACCTGAGCCAACGCTGCCAGGACATCTTCCAGCGTGGCTTTCTTTGCCCCTTCGGATTCCGCCATTTTCCCTGTGGACTTGCTTTGCTCCAGGGGAGGAGGTTGCCTGTCATAGGCAAATTTATCAAGTTTGGCCTGCGTGGAGCTGTGTTTGGGGCCTCTGCCCGCCATATTTAATGATTTGCGATGGCGCTTGTCCCCAAAAAGTGTACCGTTCATCAGGGGATGGGGCACCACCCTCCTCCTCAGGGTATCTCCCGCTCTGGTCTGCCGTCCTTGCGTGCCCACCCCTAGATAGTGGGCAAAATGAGCCTCCTCTCGTGTGTGTCTCCTTTAACGATTAACTCGCCGTGGTCAACAGCAGTTTGGACAGTGCCCCTCACGTGGTGCCTGCCACCGGGGTGTCCTTTCCTCTCCCCTCTGCGTCTCTGGGGCGATGCCCCTTGTCCGCTGTTCCTCCATGTGGTTCTGGGGCCGCAGGTTTATCTGACAGAGGAGGAGAATGGGAGACGGCCTGACATCCACCCGACCATCCTATGTTCCCTGCAGGCAGAGATACGTGCTGGTGTGCTTACCGCACTGCGGGTCGTTTTGCCGTATGACCAGGTTACACTGCCCCGTATCCCTTCAGCCACTCTCATGCGGTCGGGTGTCACCGTCTTGCTACCAGCTGGGGAGGGGACGCCTATGTGCAGCCGTCTCAAGGCTCATCTCGCCCAAGTCTGGAAACATCCAATGGTGTGTCCCGGTGACAGTAGGGGGCTCAGATCGCAGTTTTCGTCGCCCGGTGATGTCTCCCAACTCTGTCCCCCCAGGCCGCAGACGTAGGGGTCCAGTGCTTGCCTGAATTAGTTGCTCGTATTCCCTTGTCATTGCGGCCTCACAAGATGGCGGTTCCGCTCCTGAGTTTCGGCGTCTGCCGAGTAGTCCCTTCGCTGTCCCCCTTGGCGGCACTGGGCAGGTCAACTACCCGCGGGCCACTCCAATGGTTCTAGAGGTCGTCCGGGCTGCCCAGAGGTGTCTTCCGACGAACCCTGACTTCCGGCAGTCGGCGTCCGCCGAAGCCTCACTTCCGCCCGGGCTCCGTCTCCAGTTTATGCCGCTGCGCTGAGGAGGATAGTAGGCCCCTCCCCTCGCATCGCTGTCCCGCCGATTGCCGGGCCGCCGCTGTCTCAAACTTGCTGCTCCGGGTTTCGCTCGGTCACCGGACCCAGTGCTCCCCGTCTGGGCGATATATTTGTCGGATTTAAGGCACGGATTGATGCGGGATGCCGCCTACATCGTGAGCCTCTCTAGGTTGCTGCTGCCATCGTTGGCCGCTAGCCACGCCCCCAATATCTATATATTTTTGAACAGACAGTAGTCACATAGATCTTGCATCAGATATGATAGTGTTTTGCATCATGTCCTGCCTAGATGTTGTATTTATGGTTTTGCTGTCACTTATTTTGAGAAAGACACAGCATTGTGCCTTGTCCCTGGTCAACAAAATTAACAATTTACAATCCTGCCATTAATTCTAGATTTTTCTTTGTGAAAACACTTCTTTTGAAGAATATTTTTGGCTGGATAATTATAGCTCTGCACCGACCATTCGAGCCTGAAACTCTTGCCTCTGATTTTGACACTAGGTCGTGTTGCCATTTCAAAACGGCCCAACAAATCCACGCCTACATGTGAGACAATCAACATTTCAGCTTTGTCCCGGATTCTTACTAAAGGGGAATTACATTTTAATATTTTTGATCTATATGTATGTGTGGACATTTACGGTGGTCAAGAACCATGAACTGTAGGGCTGCTTAAATACATCCGGTTTTTATGACGTTAGGAGTTCCACCTTTCTGGACAGATGGCCACGAGATATTCATGTGTTGTGCTACTGTATGTCTCAGTTTTTTGTCTACTATTTCTCCATTTTAGATACAGACTTAATTAACCAAGAATTGCCTCTTCTTAGAGGTGCTGACATGTTACTTGTATTAGTACACCCCACTGATGATGGAATGTAGCAGGTTTATTGTTTGTTGCATTTTAGCATCAACGCATTGATGACATTGGTTCATTAAGAGTATATTGTCCAGAGGCACGAACATGATCAACTACTCCAATTTCAGCCTCTCCATCAACGGCTTCATCTCCTTGTTGATCTGACACAGAACTTATGCAAGTCATAAAGTATGCAAGGCAAACACGAGGTATACAACTGTTACAACAAAGTTTTTACCACGCACTACCATTACAACGCAGGCATTACCACGCATACCATTACAACGCATTGCGCTGGGGGCGCTCTAGGATAGGGAATAAGTATAATTTTATATCCAACACCTTCCCTAGAGTCCACGGGGACTGGAGTTGGAATATAAAATTATACTTACCACTATCCAGCACCTCTAAGCGCTATGCGTTGTAACGGTATGTGTTGTAAATACCGCGTTGTAATGGTATGCGTGGTAAAAGTATGCGTTGTAACGTCATACATTCAAACACGACTATTAGTGTGTTCCATCGTAAAAGTCAAACATATCTTTTAGTGTTTGGAAAAGCAGGATTGTAAGGTATGCATCCTTGAGGCCCAGTCAGACCATCCAGTATTGACCTTGTTTACGTTTAATTAACACATGTATACCTTTAAATTTAAAATGGTGGTAAATGAACCAGTCGTTCGTCAAAGCGCAAGAGACCATATCCAGCTTCACCACCAGGTAGATGTTGCTGATGAATTCCCCCTGGTGTAGTGTTGTGTGAAACATTGCCCTTTTTTGCAACAGATCAGTAATCCCATTTCCATTCATGTAATCTATTCTATCAGGAACGTAAATCTTCTTAGACTTGCAACATGAGTATGGTACGTGAAAAACTTTACCATGCAACATTCATGTAATAATTATGCAACCTAGTGTAAAAGAAGCAACATTGTCTATATAATCTTGTATTCTGGAACAAAAGTTATATTTTTCACTCTCTCAAATCAAACCTTTTCAATGTGTTCTTAGGAATCATTTTCACGTTGTCCACCTCCGCAGCATGGTAGGTACAAACTGGTAGGTTTACGATCGGGTACGGTATAATTTTCAAAAACTTGTTGGGCTCCCGTCAGTGTCTTCGGGATGTTCCTGCAGACTTGTAGGAGGATTGATATTTTGAAGGTCCCTGCCATGAGCCACTGTGCCAAAAACACAGTTTGAGTAGAAGCGTTTTATAGACATTTGTGCCTTTTTGGAGCTATTTGAACTTGTTCAGTAATATGCATAATTCAATACCTACAGTATTGGTAATGTAAAATGGCTGTCACCAACACAGGACAGCCTTCTGCATATGCCATCTCCCATAACACAGTGCACAATTTCTTCACCTACGTTCAACAACGTTTTGTATACACTGCCGCATTAAAATGAACTCTAAAAACGACTGCTAAGCTCGTCAACCGGGATAGGGTCTATGTTTAATTTTTTCTCAATGTGTGCTTGACTTCATTCCCCATCTCAAGTATTTTTGCATGTTGACCTGCCGTGTCAATATAGTCTATCTTGTCACGCCCTCCTTGAACTGTGTATGCCCTTTTTAGTATCAACGATAACTTTTGCTTTCAACGAGTCCACTTAGGTGGGGAGTTACACTTTCTAATCTTTGACCGTTCTCGTGCTTTCTGTTCATTGTCAGCGTGTAACCACCAATTCGAGATGTTTTGAAATTCTCATAGCCATAAATGATTTATACCTTATGGTCTGTAGTCTATAACAAATACATTTTGATTGAGATTTCATCAGGGTTTTAACACATCTTCTACGGATCTGCAGAATGATCAATCCTCTCCTTGGAGCCATCCCCTGCCTCACTCACCAGTTAGGTCGGAGTTCGTGGGCACGCGTCCATATACCCTGTAGTTAGAGTTTTGGTATATTCACATGTTACTGACAGATCATCAATTTTGGATGATGTGGTTCAGGCATACTGGACATCCTTAACATCTTTCTTTCAATTCTGCAAATCATTGTTATCTACACCTTACTCTTCAATGTCCTTCCTTTTCGCGTCAAAGTGATTGTTTGAGGGCAGAACTGAAGGTTGGTGGTTCAAACCACTAAAAATGTATGCACATGTATCCTGCTATTTTTGGGACTGGTACAGAAGCAGTTTTTTTTTCTCGCAACGGGTGTTAACATTTGTGACACTGCCTTGATGTTGGAGGTGTCCAAAATTTGGCCGAAGAAGTAATCATGATCCTACCCAGTAATACTCATTAAAGTCATCCCTAAATCTTGGTTAAAAATGAAGGTCTCAAGGCAGAAAGTTGTTAATGTAGGGGTCTATGCTATATGTTATATCAGATACCCTTAGTTTACTATGCATCTTTTATCCCTATCATTATGTTCAAATATTATTAATTATGGTGTTCTCCATGCTGGGCTTGTTTATTTAGTTTAGAAAATCAATAGTATTACCTGTCTCACACTTGTCAACTTCAATGTAGGGCCTCTTTAGCTTGTCAACTAGAGTTTAGAGCACTAATGTAAAGAAAAAACTAAAACCTGCGTGTTTTTAAAAAATTAAAGTTAGGGATTGCATTTAAAAATGCATGATGTCCACTTGAAGTCTCGTTGAGTTGCATTTAAAGGCTGACTTTGCATACATTTATACTGGCACTTTGCTGTATTGACATGCCGTGCTAAAATCAATGAAATGTCTATTACGATGAGAGTTAGGCTGCGGTGCAGGTTAACGTTTTTTTTTACAATTGTTTGTCATCTACGGGTGTGCTTGCCAATCTAAAAATGAGGAACCATTTAAAAAAAAAAAATTCGATACCGTTTGTTTTGAAACAAAGTCCACAAAGGTATGTGTAGTAGATACCAATGTGATCAGTGAAAAATTGTTTACTGCTATCTATGATGTTATTCTAACTTTGACTTTTTAAAATTTTTTTAGGTAGTAATGGATGTCAAAAGATACAAGAGCTTCTCGATTATCTGCGCAGTAATGTTTATCCAGAAGGTTTCACGAAAATCCAGAAGGAGGGCTTACGTAAACCTTCCAAAAAATACTCCATACAAGGTAATTTTTTTTCACAACAGGCTTTATTGATTGATTAGGCAAGGGATAATTACAGTTTTCCACAATCAGGAAGGCACTGTCAAGTAGCAAAGCACATTTCAATATTCATACAACCCAATCAATTGAAGGCAAAAAAAGAAAAAGAAAAGGGAAAAAGCTCACGTGACTCTAAGGCCTCCCTCCAATCGTCCTCATCTAGGGGGCCAACATCTTTTTCCCAGGAGTCCTTGAGCGGGAGCAAAGAAGCGGAGCAATGAGTGACTAGAGTTTGATAAATTCGGGACACCTTCTTGTCTCCCAAGTCTCCCATAAAGATTTTGGCTTCCATTGGACTGAATTCCGGCAGTTGCTCCTGGCCGACCAAGCTTGGAGCAAGCCCGTGGCGGAATTGTAAGTATTTAAAGAATTGGGATTTGGGCATATGAAATTCCGAGCTAAGGTCCTGGATAAATTTAAGTGTAGTCCCAGTCAGAACATGTCCAAGGGAAGAGATTCCAATGGAATCCCAGCCCCCAAATCCTGGTAACGAGGACAAAGCGGGAAGTAGTCCGTTCTTCCACAATGGGGTCTCCGCTGTCAATTTACCCCACCATCTCATGCGGCGCAGCGCCTGGCGCCAGATCATGAAGACCACCTGTGTGGCCCGAGGCAATTCTTTCCGCAGCCTGGCCAAATACAGTAGTGTGTGGAGCGTGGTGTCGCCCATCAACGAGCGCTCGAGGGCATATGCAGGGTCTCCTCTAGATCCGTACCACCATTCGATAAGAACTAATAGGTGGGAGGCCTGATAGTAGGATAAGAGATCCAATGTGGCCAGCCCTGCACAGTAAGTGGACAGGAAGCATGCCCGCAGTGCCACTCTGGCGGCGCCCCCTGCCCATAGAAAGCGGCCCAGCACTGAGTTGACCCGACGAAACCACTGTGGGTCTATCTTATGTGGGTGGTTCTGTAATTGGTACAACATGCGCGGGAGTGCGACCATTTTGAAAATCGCAGACCTTCCAAAGATTGTAAGAGGCATCCGGGACCACGTCTTCATGTCTGCTTGAACCTTCTCCCATACCGGCAACACGTTGCGTTCCCACGCTATGTCAGCGGACTCAGACAGGAAGACTCCCAGATATTTCAGTCCCCCAGCTGCCACCTGTAATGCCGATGCCCAGGGGTAGACACCGGAACCCCGCCCAGTACCCAAAGGGTGAACTTACGTGGATTGAGGAAGAGCCCCGACACCTCGCCGAATATGCGCATAATCTCCAAGATACGGGGGCCGGACCGGTTGAGGTCTGTAAGAAAGAAGAGGACATCATCCGCATAGAGTGCAATTCTATTGGAGAGTCCCCCACTCCACACAAAGCCGCGAAGCTGTGCATCAATACGCACCCAAGAAGCCAGGGGCTCCATGGTCAACGCAAAGAGGTAACGGGACAACGGGCACCCTTGCCGGGTCCCCCGGCCAACCGAGAATCTCTCCGAGATCGCCCCGGACACCCGCACGAAAGCAGTTTAATCAGTGTACAGTAGTTTGACATAGGAAATAAACACCGGGCCTAGGTTAAGGCGTGGTAGGAGGGCAAATAGGTAGGTCCAGCTGACCGAGTCGAATGCCCTATCTATGTCCGCTAGCAATAAGGCCGCCCGCTCCCCAGAAACCCTTATGGCGTCGATGGCCGTCTGCGCTCGCCTGATTTTGTGCCGTGTCGCCATAAGCGGCATGAAGCCCGCTTGATCCGGATGTACCAGGTCAGCCACGTATGGGAGGAGGCGATTAGCCAGTGCTTTTGCCAGTAATTTGGCCTCAAAGTCAAGTAGGGATATGGTGCGATACGATTCGTGACGGTCCGTGGGCCTACCGTGCTTCTGAAAGACCACAACTTCGGCGCGGCGCCAGTCTGCTGGCATGCAACCCCGTTCCCTCGCCAACTTCAGCGCTTCCCTATAATGGGACCCCAGTTGAAGATGAAACTTTTTATAAAATTCACAGGGAAAGCCACTTGGTCCGGGCACCTTCCCCGTGTTGAGTTGCCCCAAAGCCTCACCCAGCTCCTCTGCTGTGAGGGGAAGGTCCAGGGATTTCCTTGTGTCATCGGAAACAGCCCGGGGGGGCAGATCCGCAATAAATTTGTCAATCGCATCAGCCGGGAGGCAGTCCCGTTGAGCATATTGGTCTGCGTAATAGTGGGCAAAACTTGCCGCCAGAGCAGCTGGGTCCGTAATAGAAACTCCCTCCCCGTCCGTGAGACCCGGCAATGTAACTGGTTGCATGACGTGTTGACATAACCTATGGAGCCTAGTACAGGACTTTTCTCCCCACTGATACACCCTGCTCCGCGTGGCCAGCCATGCCTGCAGAGCCTCGTCCATCAAAATAGATGCGTAGGACTGTTGTGCCTGCAGGAGCAACCGAACTGCCACCCCGTCCCCCTCTCTCTGACACCGCTGTTCTAGGCGTTCAACCTGCACCGCCGCCGCGACAATAGCCTACCGACGATGACGACGGGCGGCCGCGCACCACGCTATGTCTACGCCTCTCAGTGTAGGCTTCATAGCCTCCCAGACGCTGTGTCGACGTCCCCGACCAGATTCTCCTGCCAGTAACGGGCAATCGCGCCGCGCATGTGTTGAACATAGTCTGCCTGTTGAAGATGTTACGAGGACATCCTCCATCGGAACGGCTGACGCTTCCTATGTAACTCTCTCTGTACTGCGACAGGAGAATGGTCGGACAGTCCCCTAGGCAAAATTTTGGCTTCTCTTACTCTGTCAAGCAATGCTCCCGGCATGAAAATATAATCTAGTCGAGAAAAGGAGCCATGCACAGCAGATACATACGTATATTCTCTCTCCAGACATCCACCCAGCCCAGTCCTTCAACCGCCGCACTCAGTCTGGTAGGGACAGCCGCCACCACTGTGCCTTGCAGCCTCTTACGGTCCATGCAGACATCCATGACATCGTTCCAGTCACCGCCCAGCACAGCCAGGGATTCCGGGACGTCCGCCCACACTTCAAACAGCCGCACAGCCAGGGACCACTGCAGCGGGGAGGAACATATACACTCCCAAACACCACTGGTTCAGCACCAATCATACCCTTAATAAAAACGTAGCAGCCCTGCGGGTCCAGCCATTGTCGCTCATGAATGTAGGCCAGTCTGCGGTGAACCAGAATAGCAACCCCTGGAGAACCCGGCATGAAATACCTGTTGGTAACCAAATCTCTGCAGGCTTACCGCCTTTGTCCCCATCATGTGCGTCTCTTGCAACAGCAAAACATCTGCAGCCTCCCGCTTACCCCCATCGCAAGACCGCTCCCCTCTTAATTTTGTCCAGCATCCCCCTGACATTCCAGCTTAATATTCTCATAGACTCCCTAGGGGTCCCGAAGGCGGTAAATCAACCAAAGTCAAGTTGGAAATGACCCCGAGGACCCCAGCACCCAGTCCAGACACTCCACTCAAGTAATGGTACGGCATTAGGAATCACATGCAAACCCTCCTGACCACCCCAGACCCCCCCTACCCTCCCCCAACACCCCCTCCCCAAGATACCAACCCCTGGAGCCCACCCCCCCCACCCCTACGCTCCACGGAACTCTGAAGCATCTGTCGTGGCATGGGGAACCTCAGGCCCAAAACAGAGCGCCCAAGGCCAACCATACCAATGGATCCCAACTATTCCCTGAAACGATGAACCTTCCCCTCAGGGCCACCCCCCACCCGTGGGGGATTAGGCAGCCCCATAAGCCCAGCACCCCCAACCCACACCACCACCCCCTTCAGCATTAGCCTATGACATCACGGCAATTTGGCGGCAATGTCACAAGCTAGGGTAGGCCCCGGCCATTATCCATGGCGTGCCGCGGCACTATGCGCCCAATGAACAGATGACCAGGTAGTCACAACCTATCCTCGAGCCAAGAGTTCAATTTTCTTTTCCAGACTGGTCAGTGTCAAGTTGTGTCTCATCAGGCTGGCCATTGCGAGAGAAGGACCGCTTCCGTGACCTGGACTTCCTGTGTCGCTTACTCCTGGTAGCAGGGTCGCCCCTCTCCTGTGAGGATCCGCGCGACGGGCCAGAGCCCAAGCCCGGCTGGGCGTGCGGCCGGACCCTGACTGTCTCATCAGTCCACCTAGAACCTCCTCCGGGGAATCAAAGAAGTGAGTTTTCGACTGGAAGATGACCCGGAGACGGGCCGGATAGTGCAAGGAGTACTGCATCTTCAAGCCACGCAGCTTAGCTTTCGCTGCCATGAAAGAGTGGCGTTGCTGCTGTACGAGTTTAGTATAGTCAGGGAAGATCATAATTTTATGACTTTCAAACATAAGTGTCTCCTTGGCTCTTGCTTCCCGTAAAATGACGTCCCTGTCGTGTAAGTTCAGCAGTCGGGCTATGACCGGACGAGGTCGTTCTCTGGCTTTTGGTTTTTGCGTCAGGGCTCTGTGGGCGCGTTCAAACAAGAAGCATCGCGACAGGGCGTCCGGGGGGAGCCAGCTCTCCAGCCATTGTGTCAAGAAGCTATCCATGTGTCTCCTCTCGCAATCCTCCGGAAAGCCCACAAAGCGCAGGTTGTTTCTGCGCGCCCGCCCTTCCGCGTCCTCCACACGGAGCGCCAAGCCCTTTTGGATTCTTTCCATGGCCGCCACCTTCTGTTTCAGTGTGCCCACATCGCCCTCCACTCCAGTAATCCTAGTTTCTGCCTCCGTAATGCGGGCTACGGCATTGCGAAGATCCTGTCGCAACAGAGTGACATCAGCCCCCACCGCTCCTATTTTGGCGTCCAGCATGTCCTGAGATTTGGTAATCGCCGTCATCAACGCCGCATTGTCGGGCCCCGCACCCTGGCCACTCCCGGGGGCACCAGGCCCTCCACTAGGCCCGTTAAATTTATCGATGGGTCCCTGCTTGGCGGACCCGCTCCCTCCACCGCCCCTGGTCATGGCTGTGTTACTCAGGGAGAGCAGTCCGACTTCAGCAGCCAGCAAAGCTCCTCTCGGTCAGCAGCAGAGCAGGTCGGATGATGTCTTAGCCCCAGAGTAAGGTAATCCACAGGGGGGTTCCTCCACCAATAACCGGTTCGCACCGGACCCCAGTTCAGTCCCAAAGGCGCATCCAGGGGGCAGCAGCAGTCTCACCTGGTGCCACTATGCAGCTGACATCGTTTTGGTGCCAAACAGGTCCCTCCCAAGTGTCCACTCCGGGTGCCAGGGGTCCACCACCTTACCAGTCAGTGCCCCAGAACGTTCAGGTCAGCCCAGGCCTTGACACACACTGTTAGAAGGCAATGCAAATCGTGAACCAGGCACCAGGCTCCTTCGGCTCCGGGGCAAGTCCCGACCGGAGGCGGCCAACCGCGTCCGGGGCTCCTCAGCAGGGGAGGGGGAGGGGGGTCTCAGCGCGCCACAGTTCCTGCCCCACTCCGTCTACCGGGTTTAGCATCCACCCCCACTGGGGTCGTATGTACTCACTGCTCGCTCCACGACGCAGCGGTCGCCGTCCCACAGCTCCTCTAGGGGTCCAAATGGCACTCCGGCAGGGCCCACAGTCGGCTACTGGGCAGGAAGCACAACCAGGGTGTCAGCGTCGCCTCGAGATGGCAAGTGGGGCCGCCCAGGTCGCTGTTCAGACTGGCTCCGGGTCCCACCATTCGCTGTCGGGGAGCTCGAAAATCCAGGCCCCGGTCTCAAGGCCTACGCTCAGGCCCCTGCCGTCTCCCCGTGCCCCCACTTCGCATTAGGCCACTTAGGAGGCGGGAGGGATGCAATAGGGTCTCCGACCCCCACTCCGACGCCAAGTCAGCCGAGCCAGGTGGCACCGGAGATCGCCGCCAGAGGTCTGTTCCAGGGACGCCCCTCCCGATCACCGCCAAAATCGAGGCCCCGGCTGCGCACGCCGGGGCTAGGCCTCAAAGAGCTGCAGCTGTGTGTTCAGCTTCAGGCGGCGCAGGAGCTTAGTTCGGCACACCGATGGGTTCTCCACACCTTCCGCCACCAGTCTAGGTCGGTGTATCGCCTCGCGGGTCCGGGAGCCAGGATAAATGCTTCGGATTATTGTCGGGCCGGCGGGAGCTCTAACAAGCTACGTCCACCATCTTCGCCCGCTAGGCCACGCCCCCATACAAGGTAATTTTAAATTTATTTTTTTGGTAAGTCTTTTTATTGTTATTAAAAACGAAAAACAATAAGAGCGTATCAAGTGCAATGCAGTCCAACACAGACAAGTAATCAAACAATTGAAAGGACGCAATATCGTTAGTCATTGAATCAGGACACTGAGACTCTAACACACATTTCACTAATCAGGATTATAAAACTAGCGGAGTTCTCCAATATGAATGCATGATGCCCACAGGCCCCTCCACCCACAAAATCAGGATATCAAAGATCATTGCGCCCCTCGATATTAAGACCGTCAACAGGATAAAGTACGGACACTTGTATGCAAAAATGGCTAAATCAAAATAATAGAGCTCGCATTGGCACCTTAATACTGAAGACAGAGTCATGATATCCAGTAAATAAATAAAGAAAACAAAATAAAAAACGCAACACCCCACCCACCCACCCTGCACCCCTGCATGTAGCTAACGCCAGTCCCCAACTAGCAGTGTGCCTGTCGCCCCATCTAATCTACCAATGCTAAAATAAGTAAATGGAGGAGGGCCTTCGTACAGGCTCCCGGCCTCTCCCCCCCGCTAGTTCTAAGCCTTCCACTATTACGGATATGTTATTATTTCACTAGCAAGCGAAAGTCGGGGATACATTACTTCGCCTACACCGCCTCCCGGTACCAACATTATAAAGTGAATCCCGCACTGCCACCATTTGAATAAAAGTCTTGAAACGATAGGCCGTTCTCAGCCTTGACCCGTTCGATCAGGTACACGAATGTTCTTCAACCGGAAATCCGCCATCTTGAAAAATTCGAAAGAACAGTAGCGAGCAGGAAATAGCTGGGCTTTCTCAGTCTCGTTGTCACTGAGTCTAATCTGTGTCGATAAGAGCCACTGATGTTGTTCAAAGTCCAGGTGCACTGAGTTTAGAAAGGTAGAAAGGGCCACCCTTGTCGAGCCACTCCTGAGTTGTCACATGAGTCATCAGATACATTGCCTGTTGCGATTTACCCTCAGTCGATAACAATATTGTGAGAATTGACATGACCGGGACCTCCAATACACGGGCATTAGCTAATTTGCCATCTCTTGCATCACTCGTTTTATGGGGTTGTTGGCATCCATTAGTCCGGGCGGTGTGGATGTTGTTACTTCCGCAGTGTAATTGCATCGAACAAAAGCTATCTCACTATTCCCCAGTCCAAAAGCCAAGGCGTCCAATTTGTGCTCCAAGGCTTGGGCTTTCCAATTCAGTGAGAGATGAAGACCCTCGATCGCCGCCATTATAGCCCCAAGTGTAGGTTCAACCCTGGTCACCACTAGTTGGTCCCCCTCGATAGGGAAATTCTGTTCTGGTCTCGGAGATCCCTTAGATAGAATATGTTGTGCCAGGTCATCCGTTCAAATTTTCCCAGACCTCTCGTAGGATCGGGTCCGATTCACACGCATGCCGATATTGAGCGCATTTTGCTCGTTTCGTTCACAGACTATCCCTGGGCCCTTCGGGATAGACCCAGTAGAATCTGAAGCGAGTACACATGTTCCAACCCCTCTGCATGCAAGGATATTGCGGAGCTGTCTTCAGGATATGCCCAAAACCATCGGGTCGCAGTTTAGACGGTATCAAGCTGTTTATATTCCAGGCACCGACAACCAATTATTCAGCTCGCATCCGTAGTGTCATTGAGGTGCCCCGCTTCAGGCGCTAATCCATACGGATATTTGATGTTAAGATCGGACAAAATTTACTTCCATTTTGGCGGACCGTCTCCTCTCGAACTCTTATGGCCGATGTTGTTCAACTAGAGGCCGGCTGCACTCTGACTCGAGGCCCCGGCTTAAATGCTGATGTAGGCCGCAAACTTCAAGGCAACGTTTCTCCGTTCTCGAAGCAGGTGGAACTTTCGGGGTCACTCAGTGTAGCGTTATGTTGTTTCATCTACCCGGGAGAGTTGCATAGGAACAGGATAACTGGCAGGATCTTGTAGCAGGATGAGGAGGTTTGCGAATGGACAATGTTTCGGCGGTTCGGTATGTGAACCATTTGGGGGGCCCGCGATCGCGGGCGCTAGCGGAACTGGTGAAAGACTTTTGGGACTATTGTCTCGCCCATCAGGTCTCGGTAACGGCAGAATACCTTCCGGGACGGGCCAACCAAGTGGCGGATTGGCACTCGCGATACCTGCGAGACTCCAGCCTGTGGAAGCTTGATGTTCAAGTGTTCCACTGGCTGGCGACATGCTGGGGTCGCATCCCGTCTGGACTTCCAGCTGCCGAGGTTTTTCAGCTGGAGACCGGACCCTTTGGCGGAGGCGACGGATGCGTTCCTCCAGGACTGGAGTCAGGAACGACCGTATGCCTTCCCGCCTTTCTCCATGATAGTGTGGGCCCCGGCCCAGCTTCGCCGTCAGATGGCGGACGTAGTGATGGTGACGCCCGTGTGGAGGTCGCAAGTGTGGTTTCCAGTTCTTCTGGAACTTTCCTGGGATTCTCCAATCCTACTCCCCCGGCTCCCTCATCTTCTCTTCAATCCAGACGGGGTCCCTCACCATCTCCTCCAGGGTTCTCTCCGCCTCATGGCATGGAGGCTTTCAGGAGACGCTGGTCGCTCCCTGGCCTTTCGAACTCGGCTCAGCACCTTTTGTCCAAAGCCTGGGCAGGCAGCACTGCGAAAAGGTATAGATCGGCTTGGACCAGGTGGGTTCGTTGGTGTCTTCGACGGAACTTGGATCCCATGGTCGCAGGTCTCGTTCCCATCCTGAATTTCCTGGCGGAACTATCTACTGCCAGCTTAGCATACCGGACTATTAACACAATACGGTCTGCCATATCAGCAGCTCATGAGAAGTTGGATTGAGTGGCGGTCGGGGAACATCCCCTTGTCTGCCGTCTCCTCAGAGGAGTGCGTCTTGCTTTACCACCAGAGCCACGATATTCTATCCTGTGGGATGTTAACGTGGTGTTGAACCTTTTTCTTTCTTGGCAGCCTAACAAGTATCTCTCCTTAAAGGAACTGTCAGCTAAACTGGCGATGCTCCTCTGTTTGGGGTCATGTCGCAGGGTGTCCGACGTGCGTGCCTTAGATGTCACGGCGAGAGCGTTTTCCCCGGATGGGGTTACCTTTACCGTGGGCCGCCGCACAAAATCTGCTACGAGGTCTATTTCTTACCCGGCTTTTGCGGATGTCCCTAAGTTGTGTGTGGTGCAAAGTTTGAAAACATATGAGGATGTCACGACAGAACTACGCCCTCCGGGCGAGCGGCAATTACTCATTGCGTTGCGCAAACTTCACAAGGCTGTCTCTTCCCCCACTATAGCCCGTTGGGTGCGTTGGGTATTACAGGAAGCTGGTATTGATACAAAGCAGTTCGGAGCTCACTCCGCAAGAGGGGCCATTGCCTCCAAAGCATTTGCCCTTGGGGCACGTTTAGAAGACCTCATGCGCGCTGCGGATTGGTCTTCGGATTCCACCTTCAAACGGTTTTATTTCAAGCCGGTGGTGGATATTGCTAGTTTGGTGGTGAACAAGCTTTGAACAAGCATAATCCGTAGCCTCCGGTCCTGACATAGAATCGAAATTTGCCTAGCTTAGTAACGGTAAGTTTCAATTCTATTAAGGACACGGAGGCGAGGATTATCCCACCCATACCTCCTGCGGAGATCCCGCCCGTACTGGAGTAAGTCATCTTTTTCCGGATTTGCAATATGCGTTTACTGTTCTCTTTGGTTGCATGTCATTGACTTGTTGCAATGCCTTTGTTGTCTTGCTTTCAAGCTTGGCGGGTATGGCATGGCTCACGTTGTTCTTTTTTCCGCCAGGTAATGATGGTGCGAAACAAGATCGTTGAGACTTTGGCCTGACTCGCGACGAAGAAAGAGGAGGAGTTCACAAGATGGACGCCTTATATTTGGATTTATGGACACTAAGAAAGGACTGCCTAATGTTGGTCTGATGGGACTTGTAGTTATAAAAAATGTTATTATGTTGTTTTTTCTGATGATTCCTGTGTTTGGAATACAAAATTTTCAAGTTTTGATGCTTTTCTGGCTGCTGTGTGGTGTTATGTGAATAAACAGTGAAGAGAGAAAAGCATAATCCTCGCCTCCGTGTCCTTAATAGAATTGAAACTTACCGTTACTAAGCTAGGCAAATTTCGATTCACTAATATATAGATTCCCGGCGATGCCCCAAGTGTGGGGCACTTCACGTATTCAGAGATTTTTAACCGCAATGGGACTCGTAGATATATGGCGCTATACCCACCCCGCAGCACGACAGTACACTTACCACTCTACAGTCCATAACAGTTTGTCGCGTATCGATTACTTTTTGGCATTGGGTGATGGTATACAACATGTCGACACTGTAGAGATACATCCGAGGGGCATATCAGATCACTCCCCGGTCGCACTTACATTATCCACACAAGAGAAGTCGCGTAGGAGGATCTACCCAATACACGCCTCATATCTCCAAATCCCCAAAGTGCGTAAGGCACTCAAAACAACAACATCACACTACTACATGGAAAACACCGCGTCAGTACGGTCACCCGCTACACTGTGGGAGGCATACAAGACGGTACTAAGGGGGCAAGCTATAGCATCTATAGCAGGTCATTAGAGAGAGCGACAGCAGGAACTGTCTGAGTTGGAGATAGCACTGCACGCTGCAACCACAGCGCACGAGGCAGACCCCACGACAGACACATCTCATGCACTACTCATTAATAAACAGCAGTTTAGGGAACATGTGAAGCAACAGACAGTGTCCCAAATCACAGAGACAACAAACAGGATTTATGAAATAGGGGACAAGGCAGGTAAAATGCTGGCGTGGCTTGACAAGAAGGGAGACAGTAACAGAGGTATACAGCACATTAGAGATAAACACGACAAGATACACACGAGTCCCGAAGAAATTGTAGGGGCATTAGCGGAATACTTTGAGGAAGTATAAACGCCGGAAATTGAAGTATCAGCAGACAGGGCACGCATAATGTTAGAAAACACCCCCCATAAGACACTGGTGCAGGAAGCGGTGACAGAACTGGAGGCAGACATCACAGAGGAAGAGATTCAGAGAGCAATACATGCTATAAACCCAGGAAAGGCGCCAGGTCCCAACGGTATCCCGATAGAATGGTACCAGGCAGCATCTGAAAGGCTCAGTGGGCATTTGTTGAATATGTACACTGATAGTTTGGAAAGGACCGAACTTCCAAGCGACCAACGGACGGCGACAATAGTTGCGATCCCCAAACCTGGAAGGGACCCGGAATTGTGCACATCGTATCGCCCAATTTCCCTACTCAATCCCGAAGTAAAAATCCTGGCAAAAATCCTAGCCACCAGACTGATGACCCATCTTCCGCAAATCATACACCCAGATCAGTCCGGCTTTATGCCGCATAGGAACACAGCCCTCAATTTGCGTAGGGTGCATAGTGTGCTTGCCAGAGCGGATACTCTATCGGGCAAGGCGGTCATACTGGCACTCGACACAAAGATGGCGTTCGATATGGTGGAGTGGCACTATCTATTTGAAGTCCTGGTACATATGGGGATTGGCCCCAAATTCGTGGCCTGGGTGCGACTACTGTACGCTAAACTAGTGGCGCAAGAAGTGGCAAATGGTCATATTTCGCAACCATTCCAGTTGGGAAGGGGTACCCGTCAGGGGTGTCCCCTAACGCCCTTGCTGTTTGCGTTTGCTCTAGAGCCCCTAGCAAACCGAATACGTTCCACTCCACTGCTAAAGGGGATCGCTTGGGCGGAAGGTTGGGAAGATCGCTTTAAGCGGATGATAGGCTGGTGTACCTGACGGATCCGGAACAAAGTATACCGGCATTGCTGACACTGTGCGACGAGTGGGGAGAAATATCTGGATACACCCTGAATTGGAATAAGCCGGAAATGTATGTACTGCATGGACCGACCCCCATTCTGTGCGCAACTGCCGTCTGAGGGTGGCTGGAACATCCTTTAAATACTTAGGGGTTCATATAACAAAGTATCCGGCCGAATTCTTTCAAAAGAACTTGGCACCAGTGTCCCCTGTAACGTGCGGGCGCGCGCGCGCGCACCTTGCTGACCCCGAGCGCGCAGAGTCCCGAGGAAAGCGCGCACACATCCTGTGAGTGCTTTCGCGCCGCCGCGTTTAAAACGCGAGCGGCGCGAAAACGGCAATTCCGTGTTTGGGGGAAAGATTGAAGAAGCTCCGCACTAATGGGCTGTGGCTGCGGGCTGTTTGTGGCCCTTTGTGAAAACATTTGTTAATTGCAGTGCCGTCATGCGCTGCAATTAACAAACATTTTCACAATGGCTCACAATCAGCCCCCGACCGCGCTCCCTTAAGAGAAGACATTTAGCAAGTCCAAAAGCATGACTTTTCGTGCTTTTGGACTTGCTAAATGTCTTCTCTTAAGGGAGCGCGGTTGGGGGCTGATTGTGAGCCATTGTGAAAATGTTTGTTAATTGCAGCGCATGACGGCGCTGCTATTAACAAATGTTTTCACAAAGGGCCACAATTAGCCCGCAGCCACAGCCCATTATAAAACAAATTCAGCAAAAGAAAAGACGGGATTAGGCGGTGTCTCCCACAACTATTTTGCCGCCATTTTCAATCATGTCACCAGCCCCTCCTCGCTAGTGGTACAGGTCTCTGTTGTGGCTGGCTCGGGCAGATGCATGTGCGCTCTGCTCAGCTGACAGTTCGGGCGGGACAGAGGCCATAGCTGCCAATGTTTAAGATTGCTATGGGGGACATTTTTATAATTTCTATGTAATCTTGAGTGATATTTCAACAAATGAGTGACACCTTCAAGCAAAATCAAGCAATGAAGATGACGGAAACATAAAGATGAGACATTACACCCCTCAGATAGCTGTAATTTCTTTTATTTATAGGTTACTCATAATTACACTGTAATTATGAAAATGTCACACACAAGCAATCTGAAACCTTGGCAGCTATGTGTAAAGCACACATTGTGCTTTTGGGCTTGCTGCAGCCAAGCCTCCTAAAAGTTATACACAGCAGTAGTTGGTTGCCAGATTGTGAGCTGTTCATGGAGATGGACGAAGGCCGCTGCGAGGCTTTGCTGCATGCAGCTGACTATACATATAATGAGGGTGTTGTCCTCGTGTGAAGAGTTGGATGCCGTGCATGTTCCTGGCCTCAAGCTATTTTCAGGCATCAATTAAAATGTCTAGATAACTCTGGTGATTATTAGTCTTGCTGAAAAGAGATAGAGGTTTGTCTAGTGGAAGTTTTGACACATCTAAAGGTCGCACAGTGGGTTAAAATGTCTCCTGCTAAGAACATGTGCCATGCAGAAAACAAAGTGAATAAATGTAAATAGGTCGGTGGGTTACTACTTCTGTAAGAGAGCTCATTTTGTTACTTGTGGTTTGGACAACTAGATTATTTGGAAAATTCCACACCCCTGATTAACTGTCATCAAACAGCTGCGTGTTAACTGCAAGTATTATGTTAGAGCAGAAGTCTTCAATCTGTGGGGCGCGACCCCCAGGGGGGTCGTGGAGTCCTTGGAAGGGGCATGCAATTCCTGGGGTTGGCCTGATCGAGGGTGCTCATGGTGGAGGCCAAATTCACACCGAGGTGTGAAAAACATCAAAGGCTCATTAACAAGTAGAAGGTCTTTTAAAGACCTGTCAAGTACTCGGGTGTGGCTGTGTGTGGGTCCCTGAAACGGTTTCAGCCGGGCTCACATACACGAGCTGGGGGAGGGGGGAAAGTGGGTGGGGGTGGGGTCTGGGGGAGCAGGCTGTAGTGTAGCCCTTTGAGTATAATGGATGTTGTGCGCCTGGAGCTGTGGGTCCCGTGACATGTCCCCCCCTCTCGCCCCCAGCAGGGAGGCACAGAGACCCATGAGCGGGAAAGAAGGAAGAAGACACAGAGATACTGACCCCCCCCCTACATCCCATGAGAGAGTCACAGAAAAGGTGGGTGGATGAATGATGGGTGGATGGATGGAGGAAAGGGTGGGTGGGTGGATGGATGTATGGATGAAAGTGTGATGGAGGAAGGATGGATGTATGGATGGGAGGATAAAAGGGTGGACGGATGTATGGATGGATAAAAGGTTGCATGGATGAATGATGGATGGATGTGTGAAAAGGTGGGTGGATGAATGATGGGTGGATGGATGGAAGGGTGGATGGGTAAAGGATAGATGTATTGATGGATGAAAGGGTGGATGGATGAAGGAAGGATGGATGTATGGATGGAAGGATGAAAGGGTGGATGGATGAAGGATAGATGTATGATGTAAGGATGAAAGGGTGGATGAATGGATAAAAGGGTGGATGGATGGAAGGATGAAAGGGTGAACGGATGAAGGATGGATGGATGGATGGATGAAAGGGTGGATGGATGTATGGATGGATAAAAGGTTGCATGGATGAATGATGGATGGATGTGTGAAAAGGTGGGTGGATGAATGTTGGGTGGATGGATGGAAAGGTGGATGGGTAAAGGATGGATAGAAGGATAAAAGGGTGGATGGTTGAAGGATGGATGTATGGATGTAAGGATGAAAGGATGGATGGATGTGTGAATGTGTGGGTGCATGAATGATGGATGGATGTGATGAGGTCTAACAGGTGCATTTATGGTTATCAAAAGTTGATGATGAGGAGTACCAGTTTCTAGAAACTTTTGTCGGAAGGGGGTCCTTACGCCTAAAAAGGTTTTACAAGGGGGTCTCGGCAGCAAAAAGTTTGAAGACTTCTGTGTTAGAGCATTATGTTTTATTGCCCAGTCTTTTATTATCCTAATCTTTCCAAAAGGGTTTATTTGGGTAAAAAAACAATTCTTGTTTTTAAGAGAACCTCTAACACATGGGGGCACATTTTGAATTCTGAATTCGTACTTTTCCAGAATAAGCATTGTTAAACTATATTGCCTACTAGTATCGATGACTCCTACACTGCACCTTGTAGTCTTGTCTGATGTAACACTTCCAATACACTGATTTACACACCTATGATTGTGTCTGTGCAATGTGTGTATTATGTAAATTATTCAGAGAGCCAGTGGTTCTGGAGACTTGAGGGCCGCTATTAAAGGGTGCTAGTGAGGGAATCCATGGTAGAGGTGGCCATTGGGGGGCGCCAACAAACATTGTCACACAGGGCTCCACCAGTGTTAAAGATGGCCTGGCTTGCGCCTAGTTGAAGTTGGCTGACTAAAGTCCAATTGAACAACATGTAAAGCACACACCGTTCTTTTGGACTTGCTACATTTCTTTTAGATATCACGCAAGATAGAAATCTCTCTGCTTAGCCTAGTGTGCCGCCTGGCTGGTATTTTGTTGCTTCTTTCCGTCTGTGCATCCAGATATACAATACAACAAGTAATATTACATCTACAGCAGTAAAATCTTATAATGGTACTATCATTGGAGCCTTGTGCTTTTCTAAACCCGAAGTGTACTTGCCTGTATAACCAATTCATGTAATTGTGTGTGTCTAAATTGCAAACCTGCCATAAGACACTTAACGTGCCGATTTATGTGTGAAAATGCAGTCGTTTCACTTGTTTAAGCATGAGTTTGGAGTGATATTTGGCGCCGCACCCACACGCACGGTCTGGTTCCTGGCGCACATAACCATGGCTGCAGTGCACAGAGACCCCACACTGCCGCACACAGAGGAAAAAAATTAGAGGGAACATTGCTTGGCACCCCCACTGGATCGATTGAAGCAGGATGTCAAATTCTGGGCGACGTTGCCACTAACATTGCTGGGTAGAGCAGCGTTGTATAAGATGATGTCTCTGCCACGGTTTCTGTATATACTGGAAAACACGCCATACCCCGTAGACAAAATATATTTTGGGAAAATATCGGCCCTGATGGCAGGCCCTATGTGGAACAATCGACCGGCACGAATAGCCCAGGCCAAGTTACACAGAGGGTGGTACGACGGCGGTATTGCATTGCCGAACCTACACCTCTACTACATGGCTGCGCAACTAAAGCCCATAAACCAGTGGCTGCATGCACTTCAAGAAGACCCAGCATACACGGCTGACCGGGGGCAATTAGGTACTCATAATATACTGGCACCCCTATATGACCAAACGAATGTACGTACGCTTGTGGGGCCTACAAGGCTTACCACAGCACTATGGCATACAGCACAGACAAAATTGGGGTGGAAGGGGACAAATTACCAAACTCACCCCATTGTGGGACACGCGGGCCCTGGGAAATCTGAGAAGCAGCAAGGGATTTACGTCATGGGATAATATCGGTCTATCCACAGTAGGAGATCTGTGGGACAAAGACACAGTAATCCCCTTTGACCAGTTGAGGCAGCAGTATGAGTTGGGGCCCACTGAATTGTATCGCTACATACAGGTGCGACATGCATTGTTAGCAGCCATCCCACACGGTTCGAAAGTCCCAGAATCGTCACCGCTCGAAGACCGTCTCCTTACGGACTACATGCAGGAAAAAGCAACATCCCTCACTTACCGTAAAATACTAAATAACTTAGAGGACCCGACAATAAAACAGAGCTAAATGGGTTGAGGAACTAGGTGAGATGGATGAATTTGAATGGAATGCAGTGTTAGCTTCTCCCAAGGAGGTGGGAATATCAGCAAAGTTCCGACTCATACAGCTCAAAATCTTACATAGGGTATATTACACGAGGAAGATGCTCCACACGATACAGAGGGCACAACATCCATACTGTCTTCGAGGGTGTGGGGATGAGGGAAATTTTTTGCACACTATTTGGGATTGTCCCCGTATTCAGGAATTCTGGAGACAAGTCATGCGTACCATCTCGCAGGTTTTGGAAGTCTCCCTAGTTCCGGAACCACGGAAATGTCTACTCAACATATGGGGGTCCAATGACCGTTCCAGACACGGACAACTATGGTCCACGATAGGTATGGTAGTGGCCAAACGAGCAGATGGAACACGATATGGACCCCATGGAACGCGTTCAGGGGGGATATATGTGAGCCACTAGAGGAGGATGACACCTTGACATCAGATGAAGAGGGGGAGGAAGACTAAGACACGGGATACCGGGAGCTAGAGGTAGGGATTCATGTTGGCAGCCGGCCCCAGAGGTTGTAGGCCAAAAGCTGTGTAATGTTTATTAATGATAAATAAAGGTTTTCAAAAAAAAAAAAACATCAGTGGCAAACAAATCTCTGAAGAAGGCTGGAAGCCCTGTAATCCTCTCACACATCAATAAATAACAAAGAAAAAAAACAATTATATTTACAAGATGACTCCTGCCTTCCCTTTTAAAATGTGTCTGAAGGACTGTCTCATAGAGCGCAAAATCAGTGAATCGACCTTTGGAGTACTTGCCCTGTACTGAATTGTTACGCCACTTTAAGTTACGTTTTCATATATTCTTTTTTTTTACTACAATTCTTTTTATTGTTCATCAAAATGACAAAACATTTACTTGACAATGTCATCAAGGACTGCAAGAATCCACAATCAGGGTTATACAATAACATAGCTATGGCTGATGACCTCTCAGGGCGTGGTACACAGATTCAAAGAAAAACTGTTATATAGAAACGTAGGGAATAAAAAAAACAACTAACAAATACAGGTCTTAATCCGTCGAAAGGCGGGTCTGGGTAGGCGTGGTAACATCTCTTAGCAGGAAAGAGTGTAGGGGTCCAGTTGACCTGACATGTTACCCTACTTTCAGGGAGGGCATTGAAGGCAGCTTCATTCAAAGAACTGAAGTGTCTGGAGTTTTCTGGGGCTAAAACAGGTGAACTCTATATGCATAAGGCAGTGGATCAGGGCTTTCACAGATGCTGGAATTTGGTCTCTGTGCTAGATCACGGGATTTCCGTTACATTGCCAGAAGATGCCACACGCGGGTGAACGATTGCGCGATGGAGGGTGGAGCTACTTATTTTCACATGATTGTTATGAGTCGTCGCACTGCTAAAAGTAAGTAGCTGATGAGTGTCTAGTCCGCATGGGTCATTGCGGCCAGAGTGGGGGGTCGAATGTCTAGGACAATTGTAGGATAGGAAAAGGGAGGCGTATAACCTACGATGCCTTTAATATGGTCCAGCATCTCCTTCCAGTACATGGTAATCACTCTACAGGACCACCAAATATTGCAAAAGTCCCCCTCCACCTCCCCACAATGCCAGCAAAGAGGGGAAACATCAGAATAAATGGTATAAAGATGAACCAGTGTATGGTACCATTGGAACATTAATCTATATGAGAAGTGTGGCTCAATGGTTAGAGAGGCAGACCCTGATGCAGAGGTCTAGCCCGGGACCAGGGTTCAATTCCCCGCCTCGGCAGGTCTTGGGCTCAAAAATTCCACGGACATGATAATTCTCGCCTAGGTGCCGATTCTAATCATAGAGTCCCACTCTGCAACTCTGGGCAATAGCTTGCTTAATCTCCACAACGGCCCCCACAACGCTAAGGAGGCCTTGCCTACACCCTGGGGGTGCCCAGGAGTGGACGCCTCACAGGGAAAGCCAGGACGGGTTCCAAAGCGGTATTCGTACAAGCACCTTGAGACCCTTGCGGGTGAGTAGTACAAGTATCAATTTACATTTATATGCAGTCTCTCGAAGGGAGAGACTGTGGTAGGTTTTGAGTATATCCCACCTCAGTGTCTCCCATTGCGGAGATGTTATTTCTTTCTGGGATGTGTCGTGCCATGTGGATTGATATGTGTGAACATGAGAAAAACAAGGACCCCCTGGGTAGTGGTTACTTAAAACTCCTAGGGCAGGGTAAATAAAGTGTATGTAAAAAATTCCTAGGCAATCTTAATAGTAGACGACAAATTGTGTGGACCCAGTGGTGATAGGAAAAGGCAAACAATTAAAAAATAATAGAAAATTCATTAATTAAAAGTAAACATGTTTTTAATATACTTGATAAAAATCTTATAAAGAACAGGAACGTTCAAATTATATGACAGTACAATAAAATTATATGCAGTTAATACATACAATAACACAATATACAATCTTTATACATAAAAAAGACACCATCTAATAATCAGTGGTGCCCACAACCAGGGTGAAGAAATAGTACTCGACGCACGTTTTGGCGAAAAAGCCTTCTTCAGGAGCCACAAGTTTATAATCTGTAATTACATGTAAAGAAAACATTATAGAGACACAATACTAAAGTGGCCTATGCTATCAAATTAAATACATTATAAATGCAATTTATAAAAACAATGCAATGTTATAACACATGTATTTACATCACATGCTGCCTGTAACCTAGAACCAAAAGGCCCAACATTCCTATTTTGTGTCTAACGAGTTGAATGATCAACATTTTCCAAGACAAAATATTGTAAAGTACTCAAAGGTTCAGTTTACAAAAGCTGATTTTTAAGGACATATCTCTGTATATAAAGATTACTTACAACAACTACATTGGTCAGATGTATAACATACAATATTATTATCAGAGAAAATAGTATCAACTTACTACTGAAAACAGGAAAAAGCAACACACTGATATCTTCTAGTAGGTGGCAAGAACACAATGTACCTAGAGAACGGATAATCTCTATGTTAAAAGTACAAATTAGTGTGACGCATCATATTAATACAGAAAATTACATACATATCAGAATTGTTGACACGATGAAAAAAATGAGTCACATGAACACAAATGTTGCTGCACAGACACAGAGACATGTAGAATACTGTCACTTAATCTAAGATGAAAAAGACACATTCTATTTTGAAAAGATATTTAGACCAATATGTTGTTTCTATATTCTGATAGATCAGATCACATTAATATAAAGGTAGAACTGGATATGCCATATTGCGGGCAAAACTGTAGTACCTGTTAAAGTAGGTGCATAATGTTCTTGATTGAAGTGGTACAGAATAAAAACATGTAATTGTCACGGGTGTCTTGGTTGTGACCTGATAGATACCTGCAAGATATATAATAATATCTATGGTCGATAAATGTTGACAGATCCGGTTTAATAACTGAAACATGTTTACTTATCCGGTTTAATAACTGAAACATGTTTATTTATGGTCCTAAAGCAGCTAATAAAGGACTATTTACCTTCTGTGATGTATCACGGGGTTTAATTCTTTGTGTTGATACTGTGTACATCCAGTGGAACACAGGAAGATATGGTGCTATACAGGATCTAAAGAGTAAATAAGAGTAATAACCAGAAGTCAATATCTGCATTAACTGCTTGGAAACTATCGGTATTGCTCGAAAATGTAAATGTGAACGGCTACCTGAGCCAAAAGGTCAATGAACGTGGTCAGTATTCTTCGGAGACCAAGTGTTGAATAATAAAATAGTGGGGTTTCTGTAATTCGCGGGATAGTGGCTGTAAATAAAAAAGCGTTCGAATTAAAAATATGTGGCGCTTGTGAATAGTGGAGCTCTCGAATTAGAAATATGTAGGCCCGCACTGGCTTTTCAAATAGGGTATGGGGTCGGATAATCGCCAGATACACTGAGGGATGCAGTGCCCAATGTCGTAGCTGATAGTATTGGAGTTGCATGGTGTTTGGGAGTTGGAATTCAGCCCTACATTCATCAAAAGTCTTCATGGCAGCACCCGTACAGAGATCTTAAGGCATCTGACGTGTGTCAGAAGGGAAAGTAGTTAGTGCTCCCTTAATAGCTTAATAGCCCCCTTGCCCCAGTTGTCTCCCATTCCATATAAAGGTTTGAATGTCACGTTGTAGGTGCAGGATATCCTCCTGCAGGATTGGCGAAGGCAGCATCTGAAACAGGTAGAGGACCCTTTGGAGTACATTCAATTTTACGATGTTTACAAGTCCCAACCAGGAGATATTGAGGGGCTTCCACCTCTGAAAATCAGCCAAGATGGAGCGACGGAGAGGAGGCCAGTTGGCTTGAGACCAGGAAGAAAGGGTGGGGGTGATATTGAGGCCTAAGTATGTGATGGCATCCGGGGACCTTTGAAAAGGTACGAGGCGCTGCAGGGTTGGTATGTCGTGGGCAAGGATGGTTTGATTAAGCACGGATGACTTAGCCATAGTGACCTTAAAGCCAAAGACCATTTCGTAGGCCTGCAGGCATGCCAAAATGCTCAATAGAGACACATCACTTTGAGAGAGTGTGAGGAGGAGATTATCCGAGAACAGGCTGGTCTTGTGGGTCTGGCCACCAAAGGGTATGCCTTTCACAGTATCCGTACCGCAGATTTAATATGAGGAGTTCAACTGCCAGGGCAAAAAGCAATGGCGATAGCGGGCATCCCTGTCGTGTGCCCTGACAGATAGATACAGGCCTAGTGGTATGTCCATTACAACACGGCCATTAGCCACAGATGCCACATACGAGGCTATAATTTTAAAGATTAAACCCGGCCCCAGCCCTATTTTAATCAGCACTGTGTGGAGGTAAGACCACTTCACCCTATCAAAGGCCTTGTCCAGCTTCGAGCAAGAGGAGGCACGCCGGAATGTCAAAACTATGTGACTTTTCCAGCAAGTGTGCTATGTAGCCGACGTTGTCCGCACCCTGCCTTTAGCGGATGAAGCCCACCTGATCCGGGATGCTGAGGCCCGGCAAGAATGGTTCCAGTTGAGTGGGTAATATTTTGGTGAAAAGCTTAGCATCCGTACAGAAGAGGGCTAAGTGGTGATAGGAGGAGGCAAGCCTGGGTCTTCACCCGCTTTGAGTATTAGAGAGATCTTGGCAGCTGCCATCGTGGGCCTAAGGCCCGTTTCCTGCATGAGGGAATTCAAAAGTTGTAATAACCGGTCCTGAAAGTGGGGTAAAAAGAGCCAACAGAAGAGGACCAGGAGTGCAACAGGCGCAGGCCTCTTGCCCAGAGGTAGGGGCCGGACTACGGTGCAGAATTCTTCAGCGGTGATCAGCTCATCCAGAAGAGCAGCGTAGCGTGGGTGCAGTGTTTCCCATTAACAAGCAGCTAAGAAGGAGTGAAGCAGCGCAGAGTGTGGATCATCTTGGGAATACAACATTTGGTAGTCAGCATGAAAAGCCTCAAGTTTGTCCCTTCCCGCCTCCACCCATTCCCCGTCACCCATCTGTATCTTAGCAATGTGCATGACGCAACCTGCGTGCCAGGAGCCTACCAACCTTGTCTCCCGCTTATCGTATCACTGTTGCAGAGCTAGGAGTGCCTGTTCCACCTTACCTCTCTGGTGGGTTTACAGTTGACCACGTAGCATGCCCAGCTGCCGCTTAGTTGGGCGGAAGGAAGCGGTTTAGTGCGTCAACTGCTAAATTTCTGCCAACAAGTTGGATTCAATCAGTCTCGCCTCCCGTCCCCGCGCAATGGCTGTGGACGTAATTGTACCCCAAATGGTGGCCTTAAACCCATCCCAGAGTGTAGAGGGGGGATTTAAGGGAGTGTGATGAACGTAAAGTAGTCTGTTATCCCTCTACGTATTTCAGCTACGTCTACTGGGTCTCGAAAGAGGTGTTGGGGCAGGCACCAGCGCCGTGGGGTCTCAAGGGTGGGACGCCCCACCCATCCATGACAGCTCCAGTTGTGCGTGGTCCTAAATAGAAATGTCGAGAGAGCTCCACTGTGTATAAGTGGCAGAGGAGGGTGATGAAAGTATAGTGTGTGCGTGAGTAGGAGGTACGTACGTGTGAGTAAAAAGAAATGTTTATAGCGCCACCCGTCTATAAGGGCCCGGTCCTCTATATCAGCGCTTTGAGCATGAGGATATGACCCTCGCATTCTGGAAAGTAGCCCGCTTCAATCTAGAGTGAGGTCCCATACCAGGTTAAAATCCATGCACACTATATTGTCGCCGTCTACCTCCTCTAATCTTTCACAAAGGATACGTCTGATATAAATGTCTTGTGAAGTGTTCAGAGCATAGAGGTTGAGTATTGTTAGTTTACACTGCCCCCGAAGGTGTAAGGCCAAAAAACAACCCTCTTTGTATCGGGCCTCCCTAGTAACGTATGCGTAGAAACTCGCATTGTAAACAATACCCAACCCAAGCATTTTGGTATTTGTGTAGGCCCAGTGACTGATGCCAAGGGTATTTTGGGTGTGCCATACGGTGGCGATCAGCCCCTGTCAAGAGGATTTCCTGTAGCAGGATGACATCCGGGTCATATTGTAGTACATAACACCAGATTTGTTTACGTTGGTTTGGGGAGTTCAGACCCCGCACATTCATAGATATCAACTTTAAGTCTCCCAGAATAGATATGGAGCCAGGGAGTGTGCAGAAAGTGTTCTGTAGATGAGGAGGCAGAGTTACATTGGAGTGCATCGCACAAACTAGGGAGAGACTCATCTCCACCCAGCCTCTCTTCCAAGGAGACGACAATAGAAAAACGCAAGTGAGACCCTAACCCTGATAGCCCACTAGGATGGCTGTGAAGGGAATGGCTATTGGGAAGACACCAAATCCCAATCAGCCACCCCTGGGACCAGAGACAGCAGCCATAACATTCCTCCAGCCCCAGTGTCAAAGGAATGCAGCCTGTAAGATAAAACATGTCATAGCAAAAGGTATCAACAGACCAACATGGTCCAACAGTGACTTCTTCATCATGCGACGGTTGGCACCAAAGTGCTCCAAAACCTGCTAGAGGATTCACCCTCCTGAAGAGAAAGTATACGGGCGGCCATCAAATGAGGCATCCAGGCATGGAAGTTCAGGGGGCAGTGGGGCCCTCCTAGGCCCCGAGGCCCAGCACCACTGGGAGTAGGAAGAGGAAAGGGCCAAGCAAAGTGACCTCACACATGCTGGTGCAGGATAGGGCAGGGTGGCACCTGCGCTCAAAGGAAGCCAGTGGTCGAATGAGCTGGGGAGACACCCCGCAAATGCTGCAGAGAGGATGGGTATCATGCTTAGCCTCTTGTGAGGACGCCTCTGCTTGTCGTTTGTTGGGCATTGTTATTTCACAGTAGTTTATTTGGGCTTTAGTTCCCTCCCAGATGGATCCCGGGTTGGAGACGCAACATCTTTCTGAGAGTCATCCGTGAGTCCCAGCATATACTTCGCCTCCATTAGGGATTTTAGTGAGCAACGTTGTCAGGAAACACAGTGTCGCCTCCATCTGCGCTCCTAAGTTGCAATCCAGATCACGGACATTTGTAAAACCCAGCCGGGTTAACATTTGGTATCCTTTGAACTAGTCATCCTTCCCTCCTAAGATGGCCGCCGTAGTGGCCATCATGTTATCTTAGTATTCAGTGGCAGTCTAGTGTAGGAAGGAAGAGCGCGGCTTTAGAACTGCGCACTTCAACGACGTTCGTTCAAGAGAAGCACCCGAGTTTTGCCGCTCCGCGTCTATCTATCATGACAGGAGCTGGCGTCAGCAGAAGTAATTAGAAAGTTCTGAGTTAGCCACTCCGCGTCTATTATCTTGACGGGAGTAGCGTTTTTCCCTGCAGAATAATTATTCAGTCAGAAAAGTCTTTCACAGTATTTCAGTATTTCCCTCCATGGCGGAGTACTAGTTATAGTCCCTGTTTAGAGTAAGTCTTTAGCCGTCGAGGTCAAGTCCTGCAGTGAGCACAGCTCGAGTCAGAAGCGGAGAGGAGAATCTTCATTCAAGATCATGAATCTACAGGTGACAGTTGGAAACTGAAACCCGAACTAAGACAGTAAGACAATATATTCGCCAGTTGATAAGCAGCGTCTGAAGGCCAAGAATACCTACCCTTCTTGCGCTTGCCCCTTTCTTTTCCTTTCCCCCTTTACCTTCCTTGTACCTTTTTGCGCGCTACCAGGAGGATTTCACTGGCCTAGCTGCAAACTGTTTTCCTTGGATTGTATATATGTACATCGGGCCTTCATAGAACCCAGTTACAAGTTGAAAGCAGAAAGTCTCTCCGGTACTTTTAAGCGAAATAGTCCTAGGATAGTTCTAAAGTAGAATAAGGAAGACATAAGAATTAATCCAAGTTATCTCTCTCCTCGATAAAAAGGCTTCCTGTAACAGCATAATCAAACACAGAAGAGTAGCAAGACTTTGGAAGCAGCTGGTAGGATAAGCTTTAATTCAGTTCATAGAGTCAAGTAGAAAAGCAGGTCTGTTGTCTTATTCCTTCCCTCTCCACCTGTGCATTAGGTACCCCACAAAACAGTACAGAAGAATCCTGCAGAAGAATCCTACCATCTAGTGGGTGCCAGCAGCTTGCGGAGTGTCTCTACTTTTATCCACTTCCCCTTTCCCCCCTACTGGTGACTCAGCTCTTGAAGCGGGGTCTCTGGGAGGGTGGTGATTGGGACAAGCATCATCCTGCCTCTGCGAAGGGACTGGAGCCTTCTCACAGGCGTTTATCTTCCCATTGGAACAGAAGGGCAAAGGGATGGCCCCAATGATAGGGGATCCACAGGTCACGTAGCTTGTTAGTGACAGGCTTGAAATCATGCCGCTTTCTCAAGGTTATGGGGGAGAGATCCTGGTAAAGTTGTATAACATATCCTCGAAACGTGTGTTCAGTTTTGTCTCTAGATGCTCGAAATATTGCTTTTTTGTCTGTGAAGAAATGTACTCCTGTAGGATATCAGGCACTACAGTTGTGCGTCCATTGACAACTGTCACTCAGTGAGCAGGTGGAGAAGTGTCTTTGTCCTCACGGATCGCCTGCAGAACTTCTGTCGTGAAGGCCATGATATCAGTGCCCTCTGCACCCCTAGGCACCCCCCGGTTCCAGATATTGTTGCAGCCGCTTATATTTTCTAAATCCTCCTGCTTGGTTTGTAGGTCGAAATCCTCAGATCTAGCATCAACTGTCCACACAAGATCATCCACTCACTCACCAATTTCAGAGACATCTCTCCGGATGTCATGGAGGCAGGATTTGAACTCGTCTTTGAGTGAGCTGATGTTGGTGCGAATTTCTGCCGAGAAGTGGTCCATATAGCCCTGAGTAATGGGGGCTGAGGATGCAGTGGAAGGTGGCAGCACTTCAGAGTCCGCCAGTGATGGCTTACGCCAGAGAGACATCACCGGTCCTTTGCAGTTTTAGATCATGACATAATGGGGTAGATCGTCGGATCCAGTACAAGGCTAGTGGGGCTATGAAGTTCACCTTGTTGTTCTTTCATGTCTTCTCCAGGACATCTTCCAAATGGTGCCTATTTGAACATTGAGCTCTTCACAGCAGGGTGCTCTCTGGTTTGGAGCACCCACAACAGAGACACACAGATGTTTAAGCTTTCGTACCTATATATCAACAGTGATCAGGAAACAAGACAATAGGTTGTCCTCACCAATATTATGTTAATGTTAATATGAATTTATTAAGCGCTCGTACGCCCGGGGGCTTCATGGCGCTATAGAAGGAACACAACGCACCGGTTAGAGGTAGAGATGAAGCGGCTCAGCAATACGCCTGGGAGAAGAGCCAGGTTTTAAGGGAGTGTCTGAAACTCAGGATGTTATCACTCAGTTTTAATTGAAGAGGAAGGGAGTTCCAGAAGGTGGCTGCAAGATGGTCAAAGCAGCAGCCTCCGAGACGCTTCCTCTTATAAGAGGGGATGATCAGAAGGGATTTGTGAGTGGACCGGAGATTGCGGGAAGGGTCATATCTGTTGAATAGATCTCTGATAAACTGAGGGCCAGAGTCATGTAGGGACTTAAATAGGATGCACCCAGTTTTAAAAGCTACTCGCTGCTCAACAGGCAGCCAGTGTAGCTGTTTCAACCCTGATCTAACAGACTGCCTCTTAGATAGAATCAGAATAAGTCTGGCTGCCTGGTTTTGAACCAGCTGGAGGCGTTTTAACTCTCCAGCTTGGAGCCCAAGGTAAAGGCTGTTGGAAAAGTCTAATCTAGACAGGACCAGGGAAATGGCGATCTGAGTAAGGGCAGCCGGAGAGAAAAAGCAGGCAATTTTCTTCAGTTGAAAAAAGCTGGATGACACACCTGCGCCTACCTGTCTTTTCAGGGAGAGATCCTCGCTGATGAAAATTCCCAAGCTCTTAACTGAAGATGACTTGGACGGAGGGACTCCCATGCTAGATGGCCAGAAGCTAGGGTTCCAACTAAGTGCACTCTGCCCAGGCAAGACCAGTTCAGTCTTGCCTGGGTTGAGTTTCAAATGATTGCAGCTCATCCAACTCAGGATGTGAGACATGGTGTTTTGAAAATCTTCCACTGAGTTCTTGGAGTTTAAAGGAAAGATGAGCTGCAAATCATCTGCATAGTTGAAGATGGTAACCTTCGCTTTCCTGAGAGAATACAGAAGGGGGTGTAGATATAAATTAAAAAGCAAAGGTGACAATGATGAGCCCTGAGGTACTCCACAGGTGGTAGGTCTGGTGGGGGCTGTGAAAGAACCCAATCTAACAGATTGAGTGCGGCCAGTGTTGAATGAGCGAATCCAGCTCAGTGCAGGGCCCCTGAGACCTGCTTGCTCAACACGGTTGACCAAGATGGTATAGTCAACCGTGTCGAACGCAGCCGAGAGGTCCAGTAGTACCAGAGCCTGGTGGATCCCCCCATCCGCATTCCGCCTCAAAGTATTCTGCACCGAAAGGATGACTGCCTCAGTTGAATGACATGGGCGGAAACCCGCCTGGTTGGGTGCAAGATACTCTGATTCTTCAACAAATTTGGAGATACTATCGCAGACGTGAGCCTCCAATAATTTGGCGTAGTAAGGCAGCAGTGATATGGGCCTATAGTTGAGAGGGTCCAGTGGGTCAGCTCCCACTTTTTTTAACAGGGGGATAAGGAGAGCTTTTTTAAGGTTGTCAGGGACTTTACCCTGTGAGAGAGAACCATTCAGCATGGAAAGCATGCCCTCAGGAATAGTAGTTCCCACCTCTCTCAAAATATGTGGGGGGTAGATATCATCAGGTGAGCCTGATTTGACCCTGGCGAGAAGTTTAGGTAGGGTGGCGCCGTTAATGAGGGGAAGAGATTCCAGGGTTGAAGGGTTGTAGTAGGTGTCAGCCAAAAGGGAGGGGGACGGAGTGGTGAGGATACTTTGTTTTATAGTGCGGATTTTATTAAAGAAAAAAGAATTCAAAGAATTGCAGAGGTCCTGGGAAGGGGCCACAGGTTGAGAAGTTCTGTCACTGCCACTGAGACTTTCCACGATGTTGAACAGTTCTTTTGATTTATTACGGGAATTGAGGATTTTTTCCGAGAAATAATCAGTTTTGTGTTTTTGGATAAGTTTCTGATAATCCTTTCGGGCCCTACAATAATTGGCTTTATCTTGTTCAGAGTATGCTGTTCGCCACTTCCGCTCCTTTTGACGAACTTCAAGTTTTAAAGCTTTCAGATGAGGTGTAAACCACCTGTGAGCGTCATTGGTGCGGGAGCGGGGAAAATTAGAGCAAGGGGCATGCACGTCGGCAGCCTGAAGTAGCCAGTTGGAAAAGGCTTCTTCAATCCCATCAATGTCCTGATCTAATGGGGGGAGGGATGAAGTGTCAATAAAGGCAGAGATGTCAACGTTCTTCCATAATCTGACTTTCCCTCCTTTCTGAAAGGGCTGTTTTCTACTTTTTGCAGTGGTGATAGTGAAATGGATCAGAAAGTGGTCCGACCAGATGCAGGGAGTAATGGAATTAATAGCCAAGGGAATGTTCTGTGACCAAATTTGATCAAGGCTATGCCCTTTTTCATGGGTGGTTAGGTGTATTTGTTGGGTCAGATTCATATCTAGTAGGCACTCTTTCAGCGCGGCTGCCTGAGTGTCCAACTCAGTAGAGTTCAGCCAAAGATTAAAATCGCCCAGCAGCACGATTTTTTTGTAGTTGATTATTAAAGGAGCAAGGTGTTCTGCTAAAGATGCCGCAAAAGTGGGCATGTTTTGAGGGGGACGGTAAATGAGGATCATAAGTAGTGATCCACTGTTAGTATCCATTTTGAAAACCATATTATCAGATCCTGTGAGATCGAGAGACGGTAAAAGAGAGAATTTATGAGTATTGTGAATGATGCTACATTCTGGAGAATAGAGTGTGGGGTCCCACCCTTCACCTCACCATCTACAAAATGTCAGTGCTCAGGAAGACTAGTCAGCAGCCCCTCACTGCAAAAAGAGATTATCTACTTTCTAAAGGGAGCACTGTATCCTCTTTTCTCACTTCATCTACAGGTATTTCAGTAGGACACTTCCACTGTCTGGGAAATCAAGTGGAACTCCATCTTGTGCACATGGATAAGCCAGAGACTCCTAACATGTAACCCAGAGGCCTCCATTGCTCTGACCCACTCGTACACACAATGAACTCACCACAAAGGCTACACACAAAAGTACAAATAACATGCACTGGGATGCTAGAACTAGGACCAGGGGTATGTATAAAATCCTGCCACCCTTTACTATTATCAGCTGCTAACAATCATTGGTGGCGGCAATAACTAGTCATTGGTGCAATAGCTACACATGTCAAAAGGAGTTCCACTTTGGGAGATCCCTGTAGCCTACCAAAATCTAGCTTCTATAGCAACTTGCTTCAGTCACTAAGAGAATTTAGAAGACACATGAGGCATGTTTCTTGCACAAGAAAACATACTGGATTTAGCAGCACATGGAGTTAGCGGTAGAGACTTTAGACCATGGGTACTCGCAAACATTTCCCAGGGAGCTCCAATATAATGTCTGTGGCATGCCCAAGGCCCTCACGGATGCCAGCAATGTAAGGGCTGGGTGTTGAAAGGTGGGTATAGGGGGACGCGAAGCAGATGCATGTTGTGGACAACAAACTGAGCCTTCACATGACTTCTGTCTGACACCGACGCTCTATTTCCATGCACCAAGCATTAAAGCCAAAGCCGTAACTTCTAATGTTAAGCATGAGAGAGATAGAGATACTCATTTGGTGGCTGAATTGCAAAATGTGAAACCAGAAAACCTGGTATCAGTCCTGTTGCCCCCACTTGATGGAATTGTGTGATCCTAGGCAATTTGTTAATTTCACTTTGCCTCCTATTTCTTTATTACCACAAAGGAGAGCCCCTCAAAATATACAAGTGCAGGATGTGTGCTGTACAAAACCTTCTCTTGTGGTTTATTTAATAAACTATACGATTCCAATTATATAACAACCAAGGCTACACACAAGGTGCACCTGGCAAATGACTTGCCTCGTGATGCACTAATGGCATTGTTTTCAGAATGGGGCCAGCATGAATGTTTCCATGAACATGTCTGAACACTAGCACTGCAAATAAATGCCTCTCAATGCATTGATATAATCTGATCTACTAAAGTAATACACTCATGCATGTTAATAAAATTCTCTTTTTGTAGTCTATAGAGAGTTTATAATGTTTAGTCTAAGTTGTATTTAAAACTAACGGTGTTTTTAAAGGTACGTTGTCTAGGACACCTTCTTATTTTCTTTAGTTAAATAACGTATGCCTGTCTTTTCACAGTTTTCTGAATGTTCCTACTCGGTCTATCCACCAGAGGGCTGCAATTAAAGGTCATCAATTTGAGTATCCCTGCTTTAGACCAACTCTGCAAACAGTGTCTGTTGTTCACCCACCAGACGTTTGGTTGTATGCACTTGTGTTTACTAAGAGCTAGAAACCTTTTTTGCGTCATATCTTGACTGCCTAGCTTGTTAGTACTCTATTTTTATGTTATTTCTGATTCTACCTATCCCAACTATATGTACATTTATATGCTGTGTAAAGTTTACTTTATCACACGTATGGTAACCAGATAGTTCCATGTAATTTGGTAAGACTACAGCTCACACCTGAAGTTTGGGTGACTTCCTAGGGTCAGCTCGAACTGCAGTAGTTTAGAGAAAGTTATCCTTGCCCCTTCAAGAGTTGGACACCAGCCGCTGTACTAGTGATGTGTACTATCAATGTATTTTTAAAGGGCCGAGTAACCCCAAGTCAAAAGCAGTCAATGCTCACGCTACTCCATAACAAGATCTGCCTGTCCTCTGTAAACACTCAGCATTTCTGGTAGGAACCAGTGAAGTTTCTGCCTACACTTGGGACCAAAGAAGCTGCCGTGGATCTCAAGGACTAGCCACGCTGGGCCTCTGATTGGGGTCGATCAGCAACCCTAGTTTTGTTGTATTTGCATGAAGTGTTCACCCAGAATATTCTACAAGGGCTGCTGAAAAGGTTTATAATAAGTTGGAGTTGACAGAGGGAGTGTCTGTTGTTCACCACCAGTTTTCTAAAGGTGCTGCTGTAAAGTGCCTAGAATAGGTTGGGTTTGTGATCGGTCTTCTGTTCACTACCAGTCTCCTACAGGCCCTGCTGGATGCGGTGTAGAATAGCTTGGCTTTGTGAGCGAGTGTTCGGTGTTCACCACCAGCCATCTAGAGGTGCTGCCGAAGAGTTTAAAATAGGTTGGGTTTGTGATGGGTCGACGGTTCATTCCCTGTCTTCTACAGGTGCAGCTGGAGAGTCTAGAATAGGTTGGGTTTGTGAGAAAGAGTTCAGTGCTCACTCGCCAGTTGTCTACAGGTCCTGCTGGAGAGTGTAAAATATGTTGGGTTTGATATGGGTCTACTGTTTACCACCGGTCTCCTACTGGTCCTGCTGGAGAAAGTCTAGAATAGGTTGGGTTTATTATGGAACTACTGTTCATCACCACTCTTCTTCACGTGCTGCTGGAGGGGGAGTAGAATAGGTTGGGTTTGTGAGAGAGTGTTTAGTATTCACTCGCCAGTCGTTTAAAGGAGCTGCTGGAGAAAGTGTAAAACGGGTTGGGTCTGTGAGAGTGTTCTGTGTTCACCCACCAGCCATCTACAGGTGCAGCTGGAGATAGTGTAGAATAGATAGTGTTTAGTGTTCACTTGCGAGCCGTCTACAGGTGCTGCTGGAAAGAGTGTAAAATAGGTTGGATTTAACGGGGAGAGAATCAAGGTATGGCTGACCTTATTCACAAAGGGGCATTGTTAGCAGATAATTGTACACACTCTTGCTAGTAGTACTACCAGTTTCACAACGGGCTTGGCATCGCCCCCAACGTTCCTTCGTAATGCTTACATGTTTCCATTACTTTCATGTTTTTAATCACAAAACCTTGATTTACAAACCTGTGTTGAATATACCCAGCTAGCAGCCCACCTGGACATGGTAGGAGGGGGCCTGATCCAATCAGGTATTGCAATCCGTGACAATGATTAAGTGTTGATAAAAGAGTTCAACATTGAAATCCTCCAGCTTTGAGTCTCCGAGCCATGCTCTTTAAGCTTTGACTAACTGATACGATAGTGTTGCATCGGGCTACTCACACCTCCCCGATGAAGAAGACCCTAAACATACATTTCAAGCATTCTCTGTTCATAAATAAAAAAGAATCACAGAGGAGCTGACAAAAAGTGAGTGAAAGTATCAATCAAGATTTATTTTGGAAGTAATGAACATTTCACAGAATTGATACAGTATTAGTACAGAAGAATAAGTCAATGACAAAAATGCATTTTAACAATAACGAATCAATTCATGAACACTGCTAGGAAACAAGGAACTGATACATCAAAAGTATTAAAAAAAACGTTATTACAATCACTGTAGATCAAAAAAGTACTACACAGAACAAATTACTTACAAACACAAATGATACAACCTAAAACTTTTGAATACTCTTTTGTTGTTCCAGCAGCAGAGAAAGGAATTTTTCATTTTAAAAGACCACAGAGATTCAACATAAATACTTTTGTTTTAAAAAAAGGTGTAAAATACAAAACAATATCTATAAATGCAAAAATACATAAGTCAGCTAGAGTTTGTACAAATGGCACAATACAGAATAAAGGGACCCTTGCGAGGGTGCCAACTTAGGGACTACCAAGAGAACACTTGGCATGTCTGAGCCACATTGCCATTAGCAACTTGGCCATGCAGAATACAATAATACGAGATGTGTCTGTTTGCAGCATTCTGAACGCCTCAGGGTGCTTCCTGACTACCAGGTTTCTGCAAAGTGGAACTATCCACTTAGCTCAAGACTGACTATACAGAGAGCAAAAAAATAAAACATGCTGGAGTGTCTCAGGTCCTCCTTGGCAACAAATACAGTTCTCATCCATTATGTCCATTTCTTTGTGCACTTTCTTTTAAAAGGTAGACACCCATACCTGAACTGTAAATATAGCTTCCTTGCTAGTGGAGTAAAAGTTTCACCAATAGCGCATCCCAATATTGGGGTCGGTTCACAATCAATAAGCCAACAGAGAGTGATCCTTTACAATTTTGTATATTGTCCATTACAACACTACCCGAATAAACAGCTTTAAGAATGGACTTTTTTTGGCTAGCAGCCATCGATAATGGCCGCCCCCTGAATCAGCTCCCACTTCCCCGAAATGTATTCTGCCCTATCCTACGCCATCCAACGTACCAAGCAATTCCATAACGATCGTACCTCATTCCTGACCCCCCGAGAGTAATCTGGACACACCAGCAAGTGTGGGGTGACTCACATCGTCTTGTCTGGTGCCTCGTCTCGGGCAGAGATGGCGGCTCTTTAGCATGGACTGATAGACGGAGCAGCCTCTGTGACGGGAAGATTGGACCTGCAGCACTCCCTCCGGCGCGAGTCGGTGGGGGCCCCTGCGCCTGGGGTGGATCGGTGCTGCCTCCGGTAGCGACTGCGGAAGGCAGCGACTTATATTGCGGCTGGTGGCGGAGAGCCCGAGCGGGGGTCGAGACCATTAGAGGCCCCGTCTTTGGGGCCTGGACATTTAACCGCGTTGCGGTCACTGCAGCCCGGCGGCGACTGAGGTGTGCTGGCTCCTGCCTGTGTCATAGGCGGGAGCCGGAGTGTTCTGCTGATCCCAACTGGGCGAATCAGCTGTTTCTGGCTGCTGCGACAGAGGTCTGCGGCCCACCGGTGAAGAAAAGCGCATAGGCTCACCAGGCACTGGAACAGGCATTTCAGGCTAAACTGAGGCCCCGGCCTCTGGCCTACACAGGTGCAAATCTAGTCATGGGTGCCATAGCAGGGGCACTGATTATCGGGACTGCCGCGTCCTGCTGGATGGTGCAGGACAACCAGATTTGACTGCTAACAGGAACCTTGTGGTCTAGTACCGGCTGACCACCCTGAGTGAGTACCGCCTGGCTGCTTTGTTGCACACGGGGCCCTGTGGACCTGCTGAAGTAGTGAAGGGGGGCATCCGTGGCTGTGTCCTGGGCCTGCATATGCAGGGGTGGCTGTGACTGGATGGCCCGCAGACCGTACATCCTGGCTGGAGTGGGATTCATAGCAGCGATCGGACCTATGGTTCAGTCCAACAGCGATACATAGAAGTGACTCTGGGGCATTCACTGGGCGTAGAGCCTTGATGAGAGGAGGCAGTTAATGGCACAGAGGGGCTCTTGAAGCCGGAGGTGGTCGGACCTGATGACTCCCTACCACTGGACTGTCACTGTACTGGTGCAGTGTGTGACTGATATCACCTGCGGGGCCAAGGTACCGGCAACACATAGGACACGGTTGATCTCAAGAGGGGAGGCAGTGAGTCTCGTGCCCTCCCAAACTGATCGCAGATAAGTCGGAGATGCGGCGACTGAAGCTGGGGCCCTAGAGCTGTTCTGACCCCGGGCTGAACTGTCGAAGTGAGGTGCTCAAAGCTCTGGTCCCGAAGGGGATAAAGTAATAGGGTGATACGGTCAGACTGCGTAGACACCTCCTGGTGAGAGCTGGGGGAGGCAACTACACCATACTGATGAAAGTTGCGCAGAGTGCAAAGTCCAGCCTGGATGCACTGTGTGTTAGGGCCCCGGGTAGCCAGACGGCTACTCCAGAAGTGAAACACACAAACCTAGTCACTCCCACCAGCACCTTGCGGCTGCTTTTCCGGTGCTGCCCCGTGTTCTCACCTGCGAGGTCAGCTACTAACACGCTTCCATGGCGACAGAAGGAAAGGGACCTAAGGCAAATGCCCAAAAGCAGCTGGCAGAATTCGCCTGGGCCAAAGCGGGAGAGAAGGGTGATTCACCACAGTTGGAGAAAGATGTAGGGGCAGCCGCCTCTAAACAGAGACCAGAGCCAACCCTACACAACGTCATGGTGGCTATCAAAGGAGTGCGTGCTTCAGTGGACTCGGTCACAGTGGAAGTCTCTCTAATCAGGGCAGACTTCCGGAAGATGGACGAGAAAGTCAAAGAGCTTAAGATAGTCCCTAGTGCCCTACAGACAGACACGTCGGAACTTCAAATGCAAATGCTAGAAATGCAAAAGAAGTAGGAGAGGATGTCACAGCAGCTCGATGATTACGAAGGCCAGGCTCGCCGGAACAATATCCGAATTTTAGGGGTTCCGTAAAAAACCGAGGGGCCAGCAGCAGACTTGTATGTGGAAGACCTCATCACGAAGCACCTAAAGCCCAAAGCTCTGTCCAGCTACTTTTCCATTGAAAAAGCCCACAGAGTGCACTAAACCGGGAGCTTTTGTGTTTGAGTGAGTGTTTAATTACTGAGATAGGGACATTATCCTGCAGACAGCGAGATCCATCCCCCCGCTGAAAATAGATAACTACGAGGTGGCTTTCTTTCCTGATTTCACGGCTAAGGTCCAGGCGCAGCGTCGCAGCTTTCAGGCGGTGAAGAGGGAACTGCGAGACCGGGAGGTGAAGTACGTGATGCTCTTTCCTGCGAGGCTGAGGGTTGAGACGGATGGCAAATCGTGATTTTTTTGACTCGCCGGAGGCAGTCTGGGATTGGATGGAAGGCTTTTACATGGTGGGGAGCCAAAGACGAGATCGCTCTGGGAGGCCTCACCAACACAGAGGTAGCCGAGCAGACACTGGGAAAACTGGCCCAGCAGAGGAAGAGGGACAGTCGAAGGAGCAGGGGTGATGACCCTTGGCTGTACTGCTGGAGAGCCGGTGCCCAACTGAAAGCACAATTAGGGGGGGATTGGGTGGGGGGCTGCTATACCCATCAGTGCGAGACTTGCGAATGCGAACTTACGGAAAAGTTCAGTTTCAATGGGTTCAAATGATGTGAGCTGAACGCAACCTTATTATTCGAATTGTGGATAGCTAAAGTATAAGTTAATTGTGATGTGTGTAAGCGGGGATGGGAGTTGAGCACCCCGTGCATTTTCAGCATTTTGTGGGGGGAGAGAGGCACTCTGCCATGTTCGGGAGTGGGTAGTTCTAAATCCACGGGCAGGGAGGGGGGCGGAGGTTGAGGGATGGGGGTGTTTGTCGGTACATTGTTCTATGGGCAAGAGGGCGGGGAGGAGAGAGGGGGTCGGTGGGTCTGGATATTGGGGAAGTTTCTTTCTTGATTGTTTAATTGGTAAGCATTATGAAACTGTGATTCAGAGGCATAAAGTAGCCATATTGAACACTGGACGGCAATTGTTGTGTGGGCGGGTAAAAGTTTTTTCTCCATTTGCGACAGTCCGAGTACTAGGGAATTGTGTGATGCATAGATATGGGGGGATAGGGACTGAATGCTTTGTATAATGACCTGGAATGTTAATGGTGTTGGGGATAAGATTAAACAAGGGATTGTGCAACAGTACCTAAAAAGACACTCACCTGATGTAGTCTTGCTGTAAGAAAAGCATCTCGTAGGCCAGAAATCCAAGGCCCTCACCAGGTGGGGATACAGACTTATAGTGCATGCGGACTACACCACGGGCTCGAGGGGGACGGCCACATTGGTTAAAATAAATACGACCCTTATTGTTCATAAGACATTGGCGGATACAGGGCCGTTTCGCAGGGGTGGAGGCTCAGTGGGATGGCAGAGACATCAACATGATCTCAGTATATCTACCGCCCTCTCTGGGTAAGGTAGCACTGGAAGACCTGGGAAGTAAGCTGACGGTACTCCGGGAAGGCACACTAATAATGGGGAGAGACTATAACATGACATATAGATGACACTGTTGATCGCCACCCACCGAAGTCTAGAGAGTAAGCTAATGACCTAATGGCTGATTTCACGACGGCACTGGGTCTAACTGATGTAGGTCATGCACTTCATCCAACTGGCGAATTGTTCACGTACTTCTCTAATGTACACCGTAGTTTATCACATATTGATTACTTCCTCACACACCTATTCTCGTTAGGTAACTTCGCCCAGTATAATGTTTTACCCAGAGGCATATCGGACCCTTCCCCGGTCTGGATGGAATATACGCACTGGGAACCACAGGCACGCACCACTATTGTTCTTAACCCGTGGCTCCTACACTTACCGGATATAAGGGAGGAACTCCGCACACAATCAGAAAACTATTGTACTGAAAATGTTGGATCGGTGGACTCCGCACAAACGATCTGGGAAGCCTACAAGGTAGTTCTCAAGTGGCAAGCTTTGTCATTGAAGACGGGCTACATCGCAAAAAAGCGTGAACTTCTGAAACAGGTGGAGTCTGACCTCCTTGAACTGCAGCGGGAGCACACACAAAATCCTTCACGAGACACGAGTCATAGACTTCTATTGAAGCAGGATGAATACAGGATGAAAACGAGGGAGCGCATGGTGGTTAAATACCGTGCCACCCAGCACAGAATCTATGAACTGGGGGATAGGGCTGGCAGGACATTGGCGTGGTTGGAAAGGAGAGAGCAGGGATCCAGATGAGTGCACAAATTGACGACACCGGGGGGTGAAACAGTGACACATCCACAGGAAATAGTGGAGAAGTTCGCTGATTACTTTGAAAGGGTGTACTCCCCCTCTACATATTACACAGCAGAGGACTCCCGTCAACTCCTCCAAGACAGTGATGTGCCGGGTCTCTCGGATGTGGAAAGGGAGTCCTTGGAGGCAGACCTCTCAAACGATGAAATACGCAAGGCCCTGGGACAGATTAAGTCCGGAAAGGCAATGGGTCCTAATGGCATTCCAGTAGAGTTTCTGGAGGCCACTGCCTCTCTGACTGTGCCACACTTGAGAGCCATGTATGAAGAGAGTCTGGAAGTGGGTTGGCTACCAGAAGATCAGCGACTAGCCACCATTGTAGGCATCCACAAATAGGGTAAACCAGCAGATAATTGTGGCTCCTATAGACCAATCTCGTTGATCAATGTGGAGGCAAAGGTGTTGGCAAAAGTTCTGGTGAATAGATTGGGGACAGTTATTACATCACTAGTCCACCCGGACCAATCTGGCTTTATGCCGGGCAGGAATACGGCCTTTAATATACTGCACCTGCACAATGTGATGGCTCGTAGAAAATATATTGAGGAGGACGCGGCGGGGTTATCTCTCGATGCCTCAATGGCTTTCGATTCTATCGAATGGCCGTATCTGTTTGAGGTCCTCAAAAGGGTGGGACTGGGCCCTAAATTTATAGCCTGGATAAAGCTTCAGTACACCGGGGTGCTGGGTCGGGGGAGGGTCAACAACGATACCTCTCAGACATTTGACCTGCGGAGGGGCACTATACATGGATGACCGCTCTCTTCGCTCATATTTTCTCTTATGTTGGAGCCTCTTGCGGCCTGGGTGCGTAGGGACGTGATGGTGCAAGGGATGCGCTGGGCGGCTGAAGTGGAAGATCGCATATTCCTGTATGCGGACAATATATTGTTATATCTAGCATCCCCATACCTATCGATCAGAGTGGTGCTGGACATATTCACGAACTTTGTCAATTATTCGGGATATGCGATTAACTGGCACAAGTCCATATTGTATATGCTGAGGGGCCAAGTCCCCCGACTTCCAGCGGACTGCACTATAGCGTTGGTGACCGAGGAGTTTCGCTATCTGAGGATCTTTGTCACATCAGACCCAGCCTGTTTTTACAGCTCCAATTTAGCCCCCCTTTTGTCTAGGTTACGAGCAGATGTGAAGCACTGGAGGTCTCTGCCTTTGACATTGTTGCTCCGGGCAGCACTCTTCAAAATGCTGGCCCTTCCATGTTTTCTCTATATATTACATAATTGTCCGCATAGAGTCCCAGATTCATACTTCAGAGCAGTTGAAGGGGAGATTCGTACGCTGCTGTGGGATAGGAGGGCTTCCAGGATCGCACTGCAAAAGATGACAAAAGTCCGGTACGACGGAGGCATAGCACTCCCTGACTTGCAGCGTTACTATTGGGTGGCTCAGCTGGTGACTGTCAACCACTGGATGCATCACCCCCCGGCCGACCCAGCATATCCTCTTGATCATTACCAAACTGATCGCTCTGGATATCTGGGGGCCCTGTATACTACTGATAGGAAGAATAGGGGGAGGTTCTTCGGCCTTACCCAACATACACTGGAAATTTGGCGTATAGTCAACTCCCGGTTGGGGTGGACGGGCGTTCTCTCGCAGGCCACACCGCTGTCGTTCACATAGATGCTGGGCATGCTGTGTTATCAGCCCGGGTTCATTAAGTGGGACCTTATTGGGATCTCTGCGGTGAAAGACCTGGAGCACTTCTTACATTCGATGAACTCCAGAGGCAATACCATCTGGCGCAAGATGAAGTGTACAGGTATTTGCAGATTAGTCATGCTGTGCGGGTGGCATTCCCATCTCTCAGTGATATATCAGAATCGTCGCCACTGGAAGACCGTCTACTAGACAGACCTCTTAACACAAAGGAAATATCTCTAACTTACAATAACTTGAGTAATAACCTACCAGACTCCTTTCTGAAGCTCAGGGAGCACTGGCAAGACGACTTAGGTCCTATAGATGATGAGGACTGGCAAACGGCTCTTATATCCCCTCGGGAAGCGGCCATCAGCCATAGATTCAGGCTGATTCAGCTTAGGATACTCCACCAATCAGACATCACAGGGAAAGTGTTGGCGAAAATAAGAGCTAGACCTGACGACCTGTGTATGAAGGGGTGCGCACAACAAACCACATTTTACAATACCCTGTGGAGTTGCCCAAACATACGTGCCCTATGGAAGGGAGCCTCAGAACACATGCAAACTGTAATGTAATGTAAAAAGTTCTTATATAGCGAAAACTGCCACCCTACGGGTATCCTGGTGCTCAGACTAGAAGAAGTAACCGTCATGTGGAGGATCCAGAGAAACTGAAGGAGGAGGGATCATGCCTTGGGGAAGAGCCAAGTTTTCATGCTTTGTCTGAACTCAACTAGAGAGTTGACTTGCCTAATACGCAAATAATGTAGTGGGACTGGACCCAGATCGTGTACCGCTCTGTGCACCAGGCAGAGTGATTTAAAGTGAGCCCTTTCCTTGATAGGCAGCAGTAGTAAGGGAATGATAGCTTTCATCACCATTCATTTTTTGACAGGTGGGAACGCCCCGCGGAAGTGACGTAGGAGCCGGATATCCCGCCCCGGATGTCCCTTGGCAGGAAGTCTGGGGCCGGAAGGCCATGCCCGGAAGGCCCCGGCCGGATTTCCTGGGGTGGAAGGTCAGGGGCGGAAGGCCAGGGCCTGAGGACGCCCCACAGAGGGAGCGTGGTGAAAGCGGGGGCAGGTGCAGGCAGTGAGTGTCCTTCACATGTGAATTAATGGCTGTGTGTAAGGGCTGTAATAGAGGGCTGGTGTGAGGTGGCTAGGGTTAGCGCCAAGTCAGCCAGTAGGACCTACAGGGGTGTTTAGGGCTATGGGGTGGCTGAGCAGAGACTTAGCTGGGGCTCCGTGTTTGTTGGGGCAGCAGGGCGATGTCTGGGCATGTCTGGACATGTCTGGGCATGTCCACTGACTAGTAGAGGCTGTAGGTGGATGTTGGTGGAGTGGCGTTGTGGTTCATCTGCGGAATGGGAGCCCTAGAGTGTTGCAGGGTGTTTTTGGGGCAACAGGCCAGCCCCCAGGAGGCGTGCCTGTGGCCTTTGGAGTTGCTGAGTGGTGGTGTGCCATAGGCATCAGGGGCCCGGAAAGCCCAGGGTCCTAAAAGAGGAGGGTGGTAATTTTGCCGCCTAATTTCAAAAAGTCTTGGACGAAAATGACAGCGTTTATGAAAATAAAAACATGTGTTATGCATTTGTCATTTCTTTTACATATATGGTACTGTATTTGGGGTGATAAACATGGTCAGCTTGTAAAGCAGCAGCAGGGGATTGGCAACATGTCCAGGCAGTGTTCTGTAACATGCTGGCCTGTGCTACATAAGGCACGGCCAAAAGTTGAAATGCACAATGTGAGTGACAATTACTAATAGAAAATAAAAGAAACGTTTTTAAAATCACTGATGTAGAATGATAATTGTCATTTCTTTTACATATGTGGTACTGTATTTGGGGTGATAAACATGGGCATCTTGTAAAACAGCAGCAGGGGATTGGCAACATGTCCAGGCAGTGTTCTGTAACATGCTGGACCGTGCTACATAAGGCACGGCCAAAAGTTGAAATGCACAATGTGAGTGACAATTACTAAAAGAAAATAAAAGAAACGTTTTTAAAATCGCTGATGTAGAATGATAATGCAAAATAAAATACATAGGGATGACAATTTTGTGTATTGTGTTTTCTTTCTAAGGGTGCGTAATGTGTTGGAGTATATTAATATGGGTCAGTATGTAAGGGATGGCTGAGGGCTGTGAAGCAGGGTAATGCCTGTTCCTTTTAATTTTACCTCCTAATTTAAAAAAGTCTCAGGTCGAAAATGACAACGTTTATGAAAATAAAAACAAGTGTTATGCATTTGTCATTTCTTTTACATATATGGTCAGCTTGTAAGCAACAGCAGGGGATTGGCAACATGGCCAGGCAGTGTTCTGTAACACTCAGTCCTGTGCAACATAAGCCACGGCCAAAAGTTGAAATGCACAATGTGAGTGACAATTACTAAAAGAAACGTTTTTAAAATCACGGACGTAGAATGATAAGGCAAAATAAAATACATAGGGATGACAATTTTGTGTATTGTGTTTTCTTTCTAAGGGTGCGTAATGTGTTGGAGTATATTAATATGGGTCAGTATGTAAGGGATGGCCCACCTATGAGTGTGTGGCCGGCCTGATAAATATGGTGTTCTTGTACAACAGGTACAATCTTCAACAATATGGTTAGGTATATTTTTTATAACAGTAATACAGGCTGATCCCCAAACCAGAAAGGCGGCAAAACGATGGTAAATGTAAGTTTTTTCCGCGCTTAAAGACACGGAGAGACTTCTGCGTCAGGAGGCATCTGGCCTGGGCTGATAAGCACAGTTCAACAGTGAATGTGTGGCGCGAAATATTCACATGGGCCTCATAGAAGCCCGGTTAGTGAAAACATGACATTTTAAAAACGCTTACTATTACATTTGAATGGGGCAGAGAAAAAATTGAAGGGTATTACCTAAACTATCTCTCAACCTTTTTTAGACACTTAAAATAGGCCCTATCATCAGAGTGCAACAGATACTAGGGTACAGCTTTTCAAAGACTACTCATACATGCAAACTTTCTGCTACATGTTCCCGCCAGTACGGAGGACGACCCGCCTAGGCCTTTATCAGATCCTAGCAGGTATAAAAATGAGGACCCAACTTAAGACGCACACTGGCACCCTGACAAGTCTTTTGGACCCCCTACCAGCATTTGGCGAGTGACAAACAGCGGCAGAAGATTCCCGAGGAGAACATGGCACACCCTGACAGAAGTTCTGCTGAGAATACCAGCTCTATACTTAATGTAAGTAGTAATGTATATTTATAACAGTGTATAAACTATCTTATGCATTACTTAACTCTAGACCAGGAATAAAATGTGAAAAAACTATACACAAATGGCAACATATTACTATGTCAGAGAGGCTTAGCAGTTTAAGGAGGGAAAACATTTTTAAAAGCAGTGACTGTTACACTTACCTTAAATGTAGAGTGTCTTCAGGATGTGTACTCTTGTACTTGATGTATGGCCTGGTAAAAGGGATCCTTTAAGGCTGTGTTAGTAGATGTAATTTGAGGCAAGACTATGGATGGCGTGGAGTAGGGATGTGTTATTAAAAAATATAAGCCTTTAGGCTGCTCCTGACCCCTCCGGAACGGCTGCATGTCAGAGGGGCTGGGACCATCCGAGTCTACCATGTGGCCTCAGCCCTGCCCCGAGGCATCTGCCAGGCTATGGGGACAGCTGGAAATGAGCGCGAGGCTCAGAGCGTCTGCAAAGCGCTCTGAGCCCCAGCGAACCGCCGCCACAGGGCCTGCCATGCTGCTGGCCAGACGGGGAGCCTTTTCTTTCAAAAAAAAATAAATGTCGTCGTGACAGGGGCGGCGGAGGCTGCCCCTTAAGGCCTCCGCCGCCTCTCGTGCCTCCTATGTGCTGTGGATGGCGCTGGCGTCCCTATCCCTTCCAACAGGGAGAGCGTGGTGCATGGCGGCTGTCCACACGGGACCACAGCGGTGACAATGAGCGCGAGGCTCAGAGCGGCTGCAAAGCGCTCTGAGCCCCAGCGAACCGCCGCCACATGGTCAGCCACGCTGCAGGCCAGACGTGGTCCTTTTCTTTTAAAAATAAATTTTGCAGGGTCAGGGGGCGGCGGAGGCTGTCCCCTTAAGGCCTCCGCCGCCGCTCGTACCGCCATAGTGGTGTTGCTGCCGTTTGCGCCCCAGAATCCCAACGGCAGGGAGAGCGCGGTGCATGGCGGCTGGCAACAGCGGGACCTCAGCGGTGAAAATGAGCGCGAGGCTCAGAGCGTCTTCAAATCGCTCTGAGCCCCGCCCGCTGGCCCCAACGTCATGATGGGGGCGGAAGTGCTTTAAGTGTTGCTTCCGCCCCTATCATGGCGGCGCTGTATGCGCCGAGGGCACCCTTTTTTTATTTTTTTATTATTATGCATTTTATATAGCGAGGACTTTACCCGAAGGCGCCAGAGCGTTGCACATTAGGAACATTACAAAAGAGCAGATTACAAAAGCAAACGTTACTTACAAGAGGAAAGTGACAATTGCGAGCAAACAAAATACCTGAGGTACTAAAAATTGTGAGCAACCAAAAATACACGTCCCCTATAAGCCCCAGCCAAAAATACCCTGAGCCTATAAGCCCCAGCAACATATGTTATTAAAGGCATGAGGTCAGCTCAAAGAGCGAAGCGGTCCCCAAGCACTTAATAACATTTTGTTGCTGGTGTGAATGCTGCAGCAAGCCCAATAGTTTTAAAAGGTATATCAGGATATATTTTAACATATACCTTTATTAGTATTTAAATATTGTATTATTTATTTATTTATTTATGTATACATATATATATATATATTTTTTTTTCCCCCTTGCGCAGGATTTTCAAGAGCTCACCCTGACTGATGAGGAAAATGCTGCTTTTGCCCAAGGTGGGTGTATAGAGTCAGGCTTTTCTAGAAAATAGTAGTAATACACTCTTTTTGCATTTTTGTAAATGTCTTTTCTATATGTTTTTCTTTTTCAGACGTGGACATGGATATGCTATTATCCTTTGACATAATTCAGCAACAACTGGATGCTGAGGAGCGGGAGAAGCAACAAGCTTATAATGCGCCTATTGTCGGTAAGTACGTGGGTACAGGATATGTGTGTGTGTGCGTGTGTGTGTGTGTGTGTGTGTGTGTGTGTGTGTGTGTGTGTGTGTGTGTGTGTGTGTGTGTGTGTGTGTGTGTGTGTGTGTGTGTGTGTGTGTGTGTGTGTGTGTGTGTGTGTGTATGTGTGTGTGTGTGTGTGTGTGTGTTATATATATATATATATATATATTTACATATATATTTTTTTTCTTTTTAGGGGATGCGTCCTATGCTGTGAATAAGTGTACCCCGGAAATTCCTGTGAAAGGAAGAGCCTTGAAAAGGTCAGCAACAGTTGTTAAAAAAGGGCCACCTCCTGAGAAGAGGGTACGGCAAACAGCACCGGTCATTAAAGGCGGATCAGCTACGGGGGAAAAAAAAGATCGGCAACCAACACCTATGCTTAAAAAGGTGTCGCCTATGAAGAATCGGCCCCCACAAAAGCGGCAAGCAGGTGAGCTTTAGCAGTAGTGACTTCTTTTTAAAAGCATGTTTTACTCTGATATAGTGTAAAGTAGAATAGTCCACCACAGATGTATGTAAGAAACTCCACTGTAATTATTGTTACATTTATAATATTATAGTTTTTGATATATATTATTGTTTACCCCTTGTAGAAGCAGTGAACCCTTTTGCGGAAAGAAGAGATCCAGGCAATGGTGGTCATTTATCAATACAGCTAAAGGACATCACAAATGTGGGACAAAATAAAGCCAAGGAAACAGCTGTTGAGCCCGCTGAGGCCCAGAGGGACAACATATACCAAGGTATACATTTATCCAAACGTAGTTGGCATCAAATTTCTGCTAAACCTGTTGGAGAGACTGTTGAAGATGTTAAAAGATCAAAAGTAAAGCCTTCATGTGCGAAAAAGTTAAAGCTGGATCTACCATCTACGTCTGTTATTCAAAATGACCCCAGAGGTTTAGCTAAAAGAAAATCATCTACACAGTTGTCTAGGACTGCCTCTTTCTCACAGATTCCTAGGGTTCTAGCGGATGGGCAGGGACACGTGGACATTCCTGCCACAGAAAGCTCCATACAGCCTGTGACCGGTCATAAACAGAGAGTTAAAGGAGTGGGGTCTAGACAGGGCAAAAATGCCGAAACAAACAGAGTCTCTGATAATCTACAGACTGATCTTGAGAGTAATAGGGCCCCTATAGCAAATAATGACACTGTTATCAGCGTGGAGGATGCTGAAAGTAATGATCCAGAACAGGCTTTGCAAGCCTGTCTTATAAAGATTCTTCAGGATATGTCTAGATTAACAGCGAGTTCTGAACTAGCACCCACAGAGGCGTCCGAACTGCTCTCAAAAGGGAGTTATGAGGAATATAGAGTTCCACCACCCAGCCCCGCCTCACCGCAGACCACTAAAACCCAATATCATCATGATGAAATTTCAAATTTCTTTGAGCCATGGTCGCCGACAGCCCCCATTGCGACATTTGAGCCCACTAGCCCTCCCTCTAGCGTAATAATATTGTCCTCGCCCAGTCCAGACCATAGTATAGCTTTGGAGGGGGTTAAAAAGATGTATTATAAATCAGCATTTAGCCCTAAGGACTCCTCTCCAGGCTGCTCGCATTGGGATACTGCTTCTTTAGAGTCCCGCGGCAATAATAGCCCTAAGCAATCCGCTCCAGGCTGCTCGCATTGGGATACTGCTTCTTTAGAGCCCAGCAGCAATAATAGCCCTAAGCAATCCCCTCCAGGCTGCTCGCATTGGGATACTGCTTCTTTAGAGCCCAGCAGCAATAATCTTGATAAACCACAAAGCACCACGAGCCACTTAACAGGTGTTAATACCCCGGGGTGTCTGCATCTGGACCCAGTTTTAACAGATACCAGCGCTAGTATCAATAATAAAACTGCTAATAGTGATGAGGGAACGAGTCAAAGAAGGACCTGTAGTGATGTAAACCCCGCATTAGTAGATACACTGGCCTACAGCGACAATTCAGCAATAGTTTATAAAACTATTTTACTAACCAATATCAATGAAATGCAAAAGGCTGTCAAGCAGGTAAAAGCTAAGGTAAGCTCTATAATCGCAAAACATGGGAAAGCAAAAAACAAGAGCCGGCCTATAAGCGAAGTGTTGGAGGAGATGAATCATGCTGTGAATATATGCGCAAGCTGTGTTGTGACAGCCTGTGAATCAACAGCTAAGCACCTAGCGCTCATACCATTATGACTAGCCTCTGAGATAGCCCAAAGCATTTCTAATGAGGTCTTTAATCCGAAAGCTGAATGTGTATCAAAATATAAAAAAGCGATCTGCAAGATACTTAATAACACACAACTAATCTTACGCGCAGTGAAGAAGACAAAACAGTCGGAAAAGAACAACGGTTGTTTAGAGCCCTCACAGGTACCAATAAGGACGTGTAAAAAAGATCCTATCGATCCCCAATTTACAATTTTCCATAATCAATCAGGATGTGGGAGGATACCCCAAGACACAAGGGTTAAGAACAAACAGAAATGGAGTAATAGGGCCATCGTTCAACGCCGCTTAACAAAGAGCCTAAAGAAAGCGCGAATACATGTCAGAAGAAGACTTAAAAAACTAGCAGCTCAGGCATCCAGACAGACCACCCAAGAGCCCCTTCCTGTAATATTGCCATGGAGCAATAGCCCGCAGCCTGAAGACTTAGAGCCTGTGTATTTAGAGAGCGTCAGAAGGTACAGTCGTCAGGCCAGGAAATTTAATGCTACAGAACACTATGAGGAGTTTAGGTTTGTCAATCTTGACCGTATAGCCTCATTCACACAAGCCCTTCTAGCTATTCATCAAGCTATACAAACACTCCTAGAACGTATGTTACAGGATACAGGACCTAATGATTTTTTGCAGCTGAGGTTTCAAGGACAAGATCTCAATAGTCCTTTATTCACAACTAGAGCAGCCCGTGATGTCTTTGATGCTGTAGTTTTTTTAGAGAACCTCACTAAGCTTTTGCAAAGCAAAAGTGAGCTAATAGCTCATGGATCCTTTAGAGTCATAGCTCTAGTTGTCCGTTTTCGTGCAGGAGGTGGTACTTCTAGACCATTAAAGACTATTCTGTTCAGCAAAATCATAGGTAAGAAACAAAGATGGCTGATTGATTTTAACAACCCTGAAGCTAATACATGTCTAGCTGCCAGCATAGCAGGACTTTTGGCTAGCCGTGAGACTAGCGATGCTGTTATCTTGTCTAGAGCTAATGCAGCCCACACAGCTCTCAAAGTACCTACAAATCAGCCTGTTGGTTTTGGATGTCTAGGTCTTTTTGAGAACTATTTTAAAGTAACAGTAAAAATTCTGTACAACAGCGGCGGCACCTGGCGATACTTCACATCTGGTCAGCCTCTGAAAAACAAGACCATTTATGTTCTTCACCATGACAACCATTTTTCTGGTATCCTGAATTTAAAAGGATTTTTAGGAGCTAGGTATGTGTGTTCCCACTGTGATCACATTTACTCCAATCAGATGACTCATGCCTGTGAAATGCATTGTAAAATGTGTCAGTCAGACGGATGCAGAGTTATTGCGGAGCAGCGGGTGCGATGCAACATCTGTAACCTATTCTGCCGCTCACAAAAATGTCTGACCACGCATAACACGTTTGTCAGATGCAAACTTAAAAAAGATTGTGCTCGATGTGGGCATTACGTCGCAGAAGACCACAACTGCCCTGGGATGCAATGTCCCCGCTGTAAAGAGTCTTTTCAGGCTGGTGCAGACCATCTGTGCTACATGCGTAAGGCACGTCAGCCACCTAAAACTGAAGATTACATCATTTTTGATATAGAGTGCACCCAAGAAACATCCGTCCACGAACCCAATTATATCTACGCTCATCATCTAACCTCTGATGAGAACTGGGAGTTTGAAGGGCGATCCTGTGTGAGTGATTTCCTAGTCACATTCACCAAGCCCAGATATAAGGGGTATACCATGATGGCTCACAACTCAAAGGGGTATGACTCCTTTTTTATTTTACAGAAGTTGATTAGTGAAAACATGCCTGTAAAGCTCATCACCCAGGGCTCTAAGTTAATGTGTGTAACTGTTGTAACCTTACAAATACGTTTTATAGACACCTTGAATTTTCTACCCATGAAATTAAGTAAGTTGCCAAAAGCTTTTGGCTTTCCTGGATGTAAAGGTTATTTCCCCCATTTTTTTAACACATGGGCTAATCAAAATTACGAGGGTCCTATGCCTCCTACACACAGCTACGGAGTTGAGTACATGATGCCTGATGAGAAAATTAACTTTTTACAATGGTATAGTGAAAGCAGTGGCAAAACCTTTAATTTTCAGAGCGAGTTAAAAGCCTACTGTAAGGCGGATGTTATGATCCTACGCCAGGCTTGTAACCTTTTCAGAGATGCAGTTGTTGACATGACTAAACAGGTGGTGGTGACCAACCCCAACACGCCTAGGGAGAGCGAATCTATTGAGTACATTGACCCCTTTCAAAGTATCACGCTAGCTTCTATGTGCATGTCTATCTATAAGCACATGTTTTTACAGCCTCAAAGCATAGCCTTAATACCACCCGATCTCTATAATGGTAAACAAAAGCGTTACTCCACCCCATCAATACAATGGCTTATGTACATCTCTAACAAAGAAAACATCTACATTCAGCACGCCTTACAGGGCGGTGAACATCGCCTGGGCTCCTACTACTTGGATGGGTACGCAGTAGTCAATGGGAGACCAACAGCCTTTGAATACAATGGCTGCTTTTATCATGGATGCCCCAGATGTTACAAGCCCCATGAGTTTAATAAGCTGATGGGCACAAAGTTTGAGCACCTTTATAGGCGTACTCTGATGAAAGCTCAATATATTGAAAATCAGGGCTTCATTATGAGAACCATTTGGGAACACGAATGGATTGACATGTTGGCATCAGACGCCGAGTTAGATCTTTTTCTCAAGAGGGAGCAGTTACCTGAACCTCTGGATCCCCGACAGGCCTTATTTGGGGGTCGTACAAATGCGATACAATTGTACAGAGCTGTGGGTCCGGGGGAGAAAATACACTACTATGATTTCACAAGCTTGTATCCATTTGTCAACAAAGTGAAGTTATACCCCGAAGGACACCCCACTATTATATACCGCGACTTTAAATCTTTGGACACATACTTTGGCCTAGTTAAGTGTGAAATATATCCACCCAGAGGCCTTTACTTTCCAGTGTTACCCTACAGAGTGGATAGTAAGCTCATGTTCCCCCTGTGCCGAACATGCGCTGAAAGTAAAGAGACCGACTTATGCCCCCACACTGAAGCACAGAGGATGTTGACAGGTACCTGGTGTAGCATAGAGGTTCAAGAGGCCCTAAAGAAAGGATACAGGCTAGGTAAAATATTTGAAATTTGGCACTTTGAAAGGACTACAACGCAGCTTTTTTCTGAGTATATTAATTTATTTCTCAGAGACAAGCAGGAGGCCTCTGGGTATCCAGAATGGTGCACGGATGAGGCCTCCAGGCAGCAGTACATCTCTGAATACTATGCTCATGAAGGCATAAACCTGAGACCCGATTTTATTCAAGTCAACCCCGCCAAGCGTCAGCTGGCAAAGTTATGCCTCAATTCTTTATGGGGTAAATTTGCACAACGTACCAACCTTCCAAACACAACCATCATCACCGATCCTGACGAGTTGTTTAATTACCTTTTTGCCCCTTGTTATGACATATCCACCTGTGAGTTTATTAACGATGATACAGCCATGTTGGGTTGGAAACATGCTAAAGAGTATCCCACAGCCAGTAACAATATAAACATCTTTATAGCCTGTTTTACAACAGCGCACGCTCGTTTGGAGCTTTACAAGTTGTTAGATAAACTACAGGAGAGGTGCTTGTATCATGACACAGACTCTGTTATTTTTGTGAGCAAAGCTGGGGACGAAGACCCACCTCTGGGAGACTATCTAGGGGATTTAACTAGTGAACTAGATAAGGATGAATTCATAGTTCAGTTCGCCTCAGCGGGGCCCAAGTCTTACAGTTACATCAGTTCTAACAATAAAGTCTGTATGAAAGTTAAAGGTATAACCTTAAATGTTCAGAATACCATAAAAATAAATTTCGACAGTCTAAAGAATCTAGTGCAAGAGTATGCCCAAAAGACCAATCACCCCGGTGACAAAACCATTGTTGTAAGTCAGCCTTCTATAGTGCGGAACAAAAAGAGATGGGAAATAACAACCCAACTTTTGCATAAAACATTGCGGGTGGTGTTCGATAAGCGGGTCTTAAAGTCACACTACAAAACTGTCCCTTACGGTTACTAAAGATACATTACTGCTGAGAACTTCTACCAGCATGGATACCAGGTTGCAACACCCCTTTTCGTGTGTTATAGCAGGCCCATCAAATTGCGGCAAAAGCTATTTCATAAAAAAACTATTAGAAAATGCTCGGGTCGTTTTATCCCATACGCCTGATAATATTGTCTGGCTTTATTCCTGCTGGCAAGATTTTTATAGGGAGCTCACCCACCAGTTTCCTTACATTAAATTTATAGAAGGGATACCGACTAGTCTTAACGACGATGACTTGTTACCCAAAGATCGTGTGAATATGGTAATTGTAGACGATCTTATGCGAGAAGGCGGGGACCATCCTGAAATAGAGCGAGCTTTTACTCAATATTCCCACCACCGTAATCTGAGTATATTTTACATCGTTCAAAACTTGTTTTACAAGGGTAAGAGCAGCAGGTCTATAGCCCTCAATGCTTCCTACCTAGTTTTATTTAAAAATCCCAGGGATAAACAACAAATAACAGTCATAGCTAAACAAATGTATCCGGGGAACACTCAGTTTTTTATGGAAGCCTTTAACGATGCAACCACTAAACCCCACGGCTACTTATTGGTGGACTTAAAACCCAGGACTCTAGAAGACTACAGACTGAGGGCTGATATCTTCCCGCCTGAGCTACCGGTAGCCTACATCCCTAAACCTAGACCCAAAGGTTATAAAAAGATGCACTAAAATGCCTAGATACCATTTATCCACAAAGCGCTCCACCATAAGGTGTTAAAAAAATGTCTGCCCGACTACGCCGTAATATGGCCCTCCTAAAAATGCTTGTTACAGCCAGCCCCCCTCAGAGAAAAGCCATACTATGTGCTGCTTCGGACGACTTAGTTGGTGCCATTTCAGAAATTGCTCTAAACACCCTAAAAGGTAATGTACCTATTTCAACTAGCCAGTACAAGGTGCTGAAGAAGAGGCGGCAGCTCATCAAGAAGCTTAGTAATAAAAGGGTCTCCCTTACTTCAAAGAAGAAACTAGTAAAGCAGTCAGGGGGCTTTATAGGGGCTCTGTTGGGTATAGCTATACCTCTAATTACAAGCCTACTGACCCGAACCTGATGGATTACACTCAGAAAATGTATCTAGTGCCACAACAGCAGCTGGAGCAGTTGACACCCTCTACAAATGATACATGGGACATAAGGAGATCTGAAACGCTCCGGCTGGATGCTGAAATTAAAGATATTTTGGCCCGCACAGACTTAAAGCCTGAAGCTAAAGCTGGGCTCTACTCCCGAGCTCTCCAGAATTTCTTGCAATATTACAAACAGCTGCAGACTGAAAAAAACAAACTGACTTTATATACTGCTGATGATGAGCAACCCCAGGTATCCGCCCCAACCCAGCCATCGCCATCACCAATAGCTCAGCCACAGGGCTCCCCTGACTCTATGATTGAGAGCTTGCTACAGAACGTGAGTCAAAGGTACAGAGGGGCTACGCAGATGCTGTTAAGTAAAATGGCTGATTCCAAAGACCTAACATCCTGGAATGATCGCGGTGAGTTCGTCTACAAGGGGCAGTCTGTTGTTGGGTCACATATGTATGATCTGATCAAAAGTTTCACGCATCCTAAAGCCCTCACACGACAGACAGCCCCGAGAGGATGGGAACAGTTTCTAAGAGCTGCTGCGGAGCTCAACATTCCATCATCGCTTGTGGGTAACCCCGGGCATCGCCGCCAACTTGAACTTTTGAAACAACCTATGAGCTCCGGTGCGGCATCCCCGCCGCTATCATCGGCCTTTCACACCCCTTCAAATTCACCCACATCTTCAATCTTACCTCAGCTAATCCCTGCAAATAACCCTGGGGATATGTCTCTGGAGGCTAAAAAGTCTCTATTTAAAACAAAGCGATGGGTCCCATATTAGTATTTGCTTATGTCCTGTTACTGCCTGATTGTATATTTTGTATAAAGAGGATGTACTGTACCAACTTTTACATGTGTGATTCCTGAATATTTCATAACGCTTGTAATAAACATTTATAACTTTTCAACACTCTACTGTCTTTGTTTTTTTTCTTATTGCGGAGTAAAAACACTGAGTCTGAGTAGTTTCTTAAATACAAACGTTTATTAATTTAATTATTTTTTATTTTTGAACATGAGCATTACACAAACATGCATTATAAAACTTTACACTTTTGGCAAATAGCGTAATCATTTGTAACAATGCTGGGAATAGGTTTCAAGCCTTCTTTCATATAGCTGGTAACAAGCCTATCATTGCTGGCTTTATCACTTGAATATAAATTTAAAAAATTTCTAAAGGTTAGACCCTCTGACATTTTACAGATAAAATATATACAGTGTTCCCCACACGTTATAGATAATGAATCCTGTACAGGCAACTTGTTATATTCTACTCTAGAAGCCACTTTTTTTAAATACTTGAATATAGGTTTTGTATAGATGCTGTGCTCCGGAAACTCTGCAAGACTATCAAACACAGTTACTCTGTCATTGTCCAAAAACATAGCAGCCCAGTGAGTTCCTGGTTTATGATGAGGATCTGTGTTAAAGACCAGAGATCGTGGCCTTTCATAACTTATCTCCTTAGGCAATCCATCGCTGGGATAAACATTCAAAAAGTATTTCTTAGCGGCCCTATGTCGGCTTAAGAAGGCTCTTATCTGAACAGTGTCCATTTTGTATTATTTTCAGAGATAGTCAAACAGAATCTGCCGGGCGTGATTAACCTGTATGACACTATCAAATACAGCAAAAACGACCATGTTCACATTTGTAGTGAGGGCTGCACTGAAGCGGAATTCAGCTTTTAGATTTCCATTTTTAACCAGGCTGTAATGGTCCCCATCTTCCATGTCCGGGGTCAGATCAAAGGCAAATAGCGTGTAGCCTGCTCCATATCCTTCACGTGATACGACAACCCCTGAATCACGCAGGTGTTTCCCAGTTATCGACACTAATCCAAGATATTCTCTAATAAAATTTCCAGTTCCAAAATTAGGCGTGTATGGCTTTGCAGGTATGACAGCTCCCTCGTGAACTAGGGCCGCATAGTTGACGCCATAGTGCTTGAAATTAAAAGGGTTGGAGTTATATGCCCCACTAAAGGCTGTATTGTCAACAAACCCAATAATGACAAGTTTTGGCAGCTGCCCCAGAAACAAATTTTGCTGCTGTGTTAATCTGGTCCCCGCAGGTATGCTGTAGACTTTCATAGAGACTCTTTCAATGGCATATTTAGCATTAGATAGTTGTAGAGCCTCCGCGTGAGCCAATCTGACTGTTGGTGATACATTCACTCTCTTTACATACAGACTTGCAGATTGTATGAGCAGTTTATAGTGTTCGGCATCCCCAGTAATGAGGCAGAAGGCATCTTTGTTACGATTGAGTTTGATCTTGAGGTCTATGCCATTAACGATTAGTTTATCTTGGAAGAAGAGGTCTGAATGTATTCGTCCCAGGAGGTCAAACTCTTTACTCTCTGCAGCAAACCCTGCTCTTTTTACAAAGCCTGTGTTGGGGCCATCCATGGCAGTGTTTTCAAATTTATCGTAAGTATCTTTGTAGAAAAGACCGGCTGAAAGTTGTGTGTCCAAGGCATCGCTGCTGTAGTTCAGGATACTCTCCATGTAAGCCCTGTAGGCGTACATATTGTCATTTTGCGTTATGAGTCTGTCGCCCAAGGTAATATCCACCTGATTAAACATGGTCGCTATGGGGTAAGCAATGGTAGCCACTTTAGCGGTTGCAGCAATATCTGATCCATCTGCTTTCACAATTTTACACACCACATGTAGCAGAGTATTGTTGAGATCTAGATACATATCAGTGGATCCTGATACGTAAAACTCTATAGGCGCCAGTGGCGTGAGGGCCGCTAAAGGTGATACCTCCATGAAAAAACTGTTTTCGATACTGGTCTGTGTTGGTTTTAGAGAGAACAGATCTAACTCTGACTTGGCGCATTCCCCCGAAGCACAGTGTACAAAAGCCATCTTTTAGCGTGTCACTCCTTTTAGAAAATGTTAAGGCTAGAGGCTGCTCTCTTCTTCGTAGCTCTCTTCCGCCTTGGGGATCTTCTTTTGTGAGCTCTTTTTGAAGAGCGTTTCCTTTTTTTATAGGGTACAGGGGGTCCACGGCGCATGGATGTCCTCCTCTTCCTTTTAATACTGAGGCGGGGCTTGTACAGCAGGCCTGACCCTTCTTGAGGTTGTCTGTTCATACGTTCAACTACAGCAGACTTCACAGACCCCACCACATCCTGGGCTATATTCTGGGCAGCTGACTTTACATGCGGTTTTGCAATTTCATAACCTTTTCTCAAAAAAGGCATGGCCCTTCGGAACAAACTCCGGAAAAAACCTCCTAGACCAGCCCCATACATAACAGGAGCTCCTTGAAAGTATGGGGGCCCTCCATACCCCGCCTGGTGTTTGTAATACTCTCTATACATAGAAGGGTTGCCGTAGGCTTTCATGGGCCCCATGCTGAGCTCTTAATAGTCACCACCGCTGCGGGGTCTGAAATGAAGCTTAACAATAACTTTCCCGTATTTAAAGGACACCGGCTGGGACTGATCATCAAAGATCATAATTGTTATAGTGTCAAAATGATTTTTAGAAATTGTGACATAGTCAGGTTTAATATATTGAATATTAGCTATTGTGTTGTTTTCACCCCTCACCTGAACCCATCTCAGTAGGGGAGCGTAACTATCTCCAACCCTCTGGGGTTCTATTATATCTGTATAAACATAGAGTGTGTAAAAACCCCCATCAATATCTGGACATGTCAGATCTAACTCCTGTTTGCTTTTTATATGTTGGACCGTTCCTAAAACTCTGCTCAGCTTTCCACTGGTGGTAAAGACCGTGTCCTGGCTGGGTGCTTTAATAAAAACTTTCCTTCTGACGTTATCTAGCACCAGTTGAACGTCGGAAAGCCCCGTAGTACTGGCCATTGTCTTGTTAATGGCATCCACCACAGCATTAACTGTAGGGTAGTACCCGTGAGGAAAATTTATGATGTAAATCGACTCAGATTTTGACTTCTCTATAGTGAATCTAGCTTCAGACCTCTTAAATGTATTCCAGGTACGCGGGTATTGTATTTCTGTCAGGGCAACTTCCCATTCCCCTTTCAAATCCACTGCCTTAGCCAGTTTGACAGTGTAATTTGATATTTTATTATCAGGGAACATATTCAACGATGCGTTAGAGGGCAATGTAATATAAAAGGAGGCTGTCTCCATTTTGCTTCCACCTTCTTTTTGAGCTATAGGCGTTCACACGTCCTGCAGAGAGCTGGCCGACACCCAACTGTTAAATTTCTCAGGCCATCCTCGCCATTTAACAAAGGCCTGTTTTTTTGCACCCCTCCCTTTCCACTCTAGAATCTTTTCAACCCTGTAAATCCTATTTACATCAGCTGGGATCTTTTGTAACTCTTCACTGTAAAAAACACCTGTCACTGGCTCACTGTCGTAGTCCTTCAACCTGTAAATGTACAGGCCTTCTTTAAGCTCAACACTATCAACTATGAATATCTCATCGCTGAATGTCTGTTGATAACCTTTAGTAAAGAGCCCTTTCAATTTTGAAACCCTGACGTGATCCCCTTTTTTAAAAACAGGCTTCTTTACTTCACCTTTGAAGTAACGGCCGTATACCCTTCTCCACACATTCAGAGAATTGTCGGCTGTTACCTCTACAGGAGCCATTCTGGTAGTTCTGTGATAGCTGGCATTATAAACAGCTAAAAAATCCTGTAAAACAGGTAAATATCGATATGTGTTGTATGCCGTGAAGTATCTCCACAATTTAGATTTTAAGGTTCTGTTAAAGCGCTCTATAACAGCCGCTTTTACCTCCGTGTTAGTTACAAAATGCTGTACCCCATGTTCTTTTAATAATTTCTGGAAGGTTTTGTTTAAAAATTCTTTTCCCGCATCTGTTTGTAGTTTTTGAGGGGTTCGGCCCTTCCTAAAGATTACTTTAAAGGCCTTGGTGACACTAGCTCCACTTTTATCATTTAGAGCTTCTGCAAAGGCGTATTTAGACAATACATCTATAACTGTTAAGATGTAACTGGATCCATTATTATGTTTTGCCAGATCTTGTAGACTTATTATGTCGGCCTGCCATTGATAGTCTAATTGAGCATTAACAATAGTGGGTCTCCTCTTAAAGCGTCTCCGCGCTGGCTTGTGTAGTGAATAGGCTTCTTCACCGGATAGCCACTCCTGCACTTGGGCTCTGCTGATGGGTTCCTTTTCTGCTTTAGCCCTTTTGAACAAGGCTTCACCACTGCCAAAGCTCGAGACATCCTTTGTATCATAATAAAACTTCTTTAACACACCCCCCGACATGTTAACACTTCTGAACCACAAAATGAAAGACGCTTGTTTTGTGTATAGACAGTTTATTATAAGTAAATAAGATAACAAGAAATCATCACTCCAGAGTTTACAAGTTTACATTGACTGCTGTCCCAACATTAAAAAGGAGTACAGGCTTGTGGCGCTTGTCTCAGCTGTCGTCGTAGAATCACACATCTTGATATTTTTAAAGCTATATAGTCCATAGCACTGTATAGGTTAACCCTATCACCCCTCCAATAACTCTGCACTGCAAGGATACTAGCTGCTGTCAATAGTTCATACAATTCTCTCTCGCACAGCAGAAAACCTTTGCTTTTAAAATAATCATCAGTTAGGAGCTCAAAGGCTAAATTTAAGCTGGCCCTCCGGGGCAGTATTAAGCCTCTCATATAGTATATATAGTTGCTCCAAAATACATCCTTCACAGGTGCCCACATACTTGCACCGCATCCGCATAAGCATCTGGGGCTCGCGTGGCTGTGGACCTCTAGCAAGCGCACCATTTTTGAAAAGCCTAAGCTTGCTGGATGTAATTCAGCAATTCTTTCTTTAAGTAAATCATATAACACCTTGGCGATACATAGGTATTCAGGCGATGACTCATAAGAATCCTGGATAGACATCTCCACTTCCATATCCTGAAAATAAGTATTAAACAGTCAAAGAGTAGCTTATACATCAGCTTTTTTTTTTCAACATGTCTTAACATTCGGGCTATAATGCTATGCTCCTTTGTACAACACCGGAATATAGGTTCTCTCTTTATTAAATTTTAAAATAAAACTTTTTGGACCTGTATACACCCCATCTGACTTCTATTTTTATAATATACATCTACAGCATGTTTCTCTATAGATCGCTCCACCCTCTTTCTAATAATTGATCTGCAAAGACTCCTCATGTCAGAAAGTTTTGCGCGAATATGATATGCATTTTGGATTTCTTTGATGGCCTGCGACAAGATCCTAATGACAGCCGGTCTGCCGCTTTTTAGGGCTGCAGTCCTGTACACAGACTTAAACAGTTTATATAACTTACAGGGGTCTATCAAATGGCATATATAGCGGGCTGTTTCAGCCGTGTAAGATGGATACAGGCAGTCATGAGCAGTCTGTTGTGGATCCTTAATTTTATGACCATAACATCTAGAATAAAAGTCTCTCTTGAGACAGGCATGCACAACACTGGCTGCAAAGGCCTTCACATGCTCTCTATCCATACATGTTGCACATATGGTCTCTTTTTCAAGATCTATCAAGTCCAATGCTTTTTTATAGGTCTTACACAGTTCATTGTTTTGGCTGGTGGAACTTTCAATCTGTTTTGAACAGCACAAGCAGTTCATAATGAAGGTCTTAGCAGCCCCTGAAGTCTCCTCCACCTCAGTGCAATTTTCTCCTGCATTCTGCTGTTCAAAAAAGAAAGAAAAGGGGATTAGTTAACAAGAAATAAATAAGGCATCACAACTGTTTAAACTATCTACCTTAAGATAATACCCACCTCCACATCTGAAGTGGCTTCGGCTGCCGCTCTGAAATCTTGGGATATGTCAATGTCCATCGGCTCCTGATCGTCGCTGATTTCAGCATTGTGCTGACCACCGGCGGCACGGGCCCTTGATTCCTCCTCCAGAGATCTCATATCTTCATACATCTGGTACTGGGGTGAGATTATAGTTTCTCCCGAAACTTCCATTTCTGTGACCCTATTTTCAGAGTTTTCCTCTTGACTTGCGGTTTCGCTGGCACTTGATGACCCCTTAATAGGTGATATTAGCTGCGGCCGATCCTCAAGGCTCAGGGAGGCCATCCGCCGGCACAGGTCCTCATGATAACTTGAAACTTGGCCACTCTCCTCTTTAGGGGTCTCTTGCAGCGTTTGCTCATCTATTACCGGAGGGTTCAAGTGCCGAAAATATTTGTCCATCGGGCTCACCCCTTGTTGGCGGGGATCCCTCGGGGCTATGTAGTTGTACCGCTTCATGATGCTCGGGTTCTCGCTTGCCGAATGGTATAGCCCTAGGCGTTAAGGGCCTCCTTATATATACAATGTTAGCTCATAATGGGTGTGTCCTTCTACGTCACCCTAATGGACTTTGCACTTAATTTTCATTTTAATTTTCATTTTATTTTCATAAACGCTGTCATTTTCGTCCAAGACTTTTTTGAAATTAGGCGGCAAAATTACCACACACCTCTTTTAGGACCCTGGGCTTTCCGGGCCCCTGATGCCTATGGCACACCACCACTCAGCAACTCCAAAGGCCACAGGCACGCCTCCTGGGGGCTGGCCTGTTGCCCCAAAAACACCCTGCAACACTCTAGGGCTCCCATTCCGCAGATGAACCACGACGCCACTCCACCAACATCCACCTACAGCCTCTACTAGTCAGTGGACATGCCCAGACATGTCCAGACATGCCCAGACATCGCCCTGCTGCCCCAACAAACACGGAGCCCCAGCTAAGTCTCTGCTCAGCCACCCCATAGCCCTAAACACCCCTGTAGGTCCTACTGGCTGACTTGGCGCTAACCCTAGCCACCTCACACCAGCCCTCTATAACAGCCCTTACACACAGCCATTAATTCACATGTGAAGGACACTCACTGCCTGCACCTGCCCCCGCTTTCACCACGCTCCCTCTGTGGGGCGTCCTCAGGCCCTGGCCTTCCGCCCCTGACCTTCCACCCCAGGAAATCCGGCCGGGGCCTTCCGGGCATGGCCTTCCGGCCCCAGACTTCCTGCCAAGGGGCTTCCGGGGGAGGGATATCCGGGGAGGGACATCCGGGGCGGGATATCCGGCTCCTACGTCACTTCCGCGGGGCGTTCCCACCTGTCAAAAAATGAATGGTGATGAAAGCTATCATTCCCTTACTACTGGCAGCCAATGGCGGTCTCTCAGAACAAGAGTAGTGGAGGATCTGCGTTGCCTATTTAGCACCAATTTTGCTGCTGCCGATTTGACTCTCTGCAACCCCTAAAAGATATACTGTGGAGCCCCCAAATACAGCGAGTTGCAGTAATTCAGTCTGCTTAACACTGTGCTTCTCACTACAAGGGAGCCCGAGTCCTTGGGTAGTATTGGGAGTATTTGACGCAGCGTACGCATCAGAGCGAAGCACACACTGGCTGTCTTGTTTGCCTACGATTGCATTTAGAGATTCTTATCTATCAGAACCCCCAAATTACGCACCGTGCTGACAGGAACCAAAGGTTCCTCCTCAGGGGTGAGCCTAAACTCCAGATGTATGTGTATAGGCAACTTCGCAGAAGAACAGTACAGCACCTCAGTTTTCCCCCCATTAAACTGCAAGGAGTTTCTCCGTAGCCATCCTGCAGTCTGATGCATACACTCCTGAAACGTATCCATGGAAACCACATGTTTTCCTTCCATGTAGAACGCCAGCTGCGTATTGTTCGCATAGTTGACCAGGTCAACTCCTAACGATTTAATGATGGGAAACAAAGGCTGCAAATAGATATTGAAGAGAATAGGGCTGATAGCAGAGCCCTGCAGTACCCCATAAACTACTGGGGATTTGCAGGATGAGAACGGTGCCAAAGATACCACCTGCTGTCTCCCTGCCAGATACTGCAGTGGGAAAGGTCATAGCACTAACACCACAACTGGGACTGGTGAACATATGGGAGGCGACTGACCTTATGGAAATTGAACAGCAATTTAGCAACAGGATGCTCCTTCCGGAGCGATAGTTGCGCTCTACAAATAACCAATACAAATACAAATACACAACACTGGGCTACACGTTGGTCAAGCGTGAGTTGGCTAGAGGATGGGGGGAACGAACCCACCACTCGTCACCATGTGGGCTAAAGAAATGGATAGATGTATGCTGGCAGAGACCGAGGTTTTTAAGACACAGGGTGCCCCAAGAAATGGGATAGGTAGTGGTACAATGGAATACATATCGAGGGGATCCCTGTGTGTCGCCTACTGTTGAAATGGAGATGCATAGACAAGCGGAACGTCAAGGAAATGTTTAATATGTCATGAGAATGAATGTCGGGCAAGTTATTATGTTGACTAACTTGAATATGTCGTCCAATCATGTAAGTATGGCTGTGATTGAAACCAATAAACAAATCTAAATTTAAAAAAAAGACTGGACTTTTGGCTTCGGCACAAAGACTCCGGAAAGTCCCAATATATGTCAAGGCTTAATCTCTATGAAAGAGCCTTAACAGTGCAGACCCATGAGATCTTGCTTGCACATTTTGGTGACATTCGGTCACGAAGGCCCACCCTATAAGACTCTAATGCTGTAGTAGACCATAGTCGATGCCAGAACATAAGCACTCTGAGCTCAATTTTATCAGTAATTTTTGGGTGAAGTCTAAATAAAGTGGAGTTAATGGGGCCCCAAATCACCGCACCATACAAAACAACTCCTAGAGCAGGGGTCTCCAAACGGGTCCTGGAGGGCCGGATCCATGCCAGATTTTTGGATATCCCCATTGAAATACATGTAGTAATTTTAATAATCTGGCATGGATCCGGCACTCCAGGACTGGTTTGGAGACCCCTGTCCTAGAGTTTTAACATTGTAGATCTCTAGCCCGGAAGCCACCCTTCTGGATATGGTTTTCCTATGCATTTTTGCTATGTTTATCATTTGTTGTACAAAGGACAACTGTGCCCTTTACGTTCTTTCTAGCATTTAACAGCAACTAAAATGTAATTGCCAAGTTCTGAGAGCGATCTCGTCCCAGTCTACCAAACGTAGTCCTATTGCACTAGCCTTTATCTCGCACCTACTTCATAAACATTTTGACTAGCATCTGTTTTAAAGAGATCCAGGGGCATAAAAGGTTTAACCATTCAAAAAACAAATACAATCATTATTATATTTCATTTTTTGTTGCTTCTCTAAAATTACCAAATGAGTCAACCTCACTCTAGTAATTGTATTCCACTGTATTAATTAGGTCTTGGCTCTAGACGGCGAGCATGCATTGCCACTAAGAGAGACATGCTGTATCTACTTTGAGCAAAAGAAAAATTGATGGACAGAATGCTGGACAATGCAAACATTCACCCCCAGTCACAAGGATCTGGGTTAAATCCATCATTCTTTTGCTCAGCACACCATCCTATATTCATAGCTGCCAAGGTTTCAGATTGCTTATGTGTGATAATTTCAGTGACATTCAACGACTATGAATAACACTTTCTTGCGACCAAAATCATGAAATAAAGAAGAGGGAAATATATGAATACAAATTAAACCCATTTGAGCAGCAAGAAACCCTAACAAGAGCTTACAACTGTTGTTAAACTCCAGAAATGGAAGGGCACTAAGCTAGTAAAAAGCAGGAATTCATGGCTAATCCTCATCAAAAACACCTTTGCGAATATATGTGTGGTTCATGTTCTTTCTCTCCTTCTCCCCTTTTGTCTTCTTTCTTGTTTTTTCCCTCCTTCCCACTGTCATGTCTCTCACTGGTACTCTATATTTATTCCTCCTTCCTCACCCCCTCCCACCTTCCCCATCTCTGCAATCTGGACCTAAAAGCACTATGAAGCAGTCAGCACAGTCTACTTTCCAGGCTTTCTTCAAGTCATTCTATTATCCAACACTCTTCCCCCATTAGCTACCCCCCACTTGGCTGCCAAGCGAAAAGCTCTCCAAGAGGGGAGAGCTTTGGGCTTTGCCTATACTTGTTATATCTACTCTTCCTCTGCATACTATGAGCACACACTCCTGCCCCACAACTGCTCAGACAGTGCAGCGTAACTCTGCGCCCGCATAAATCCCATTTTTACTGGATAAAATTATATTATGTGCTACGTCACTGCACCCATTCACTCTGGGAGAAACACATAACGTACAGCTACATTAATGAACAAAAAAAGATTAAACCGTTTAGACATTAGATTAAAAACTGCATTATAATCTTTCAGTATAGAACGGTGTGACACATAAAAAACTTTTATGGAACAGGAAATTATCCTGAAGTACTATCCTTCCTAATGACCAAAGTGTCAGCTCCACATATGTAAAGCTGTATTGTCAAGTGCCATATATACTGACTTGGCCCTGGGCCCGGCCTGCACTGATGAAATAAAGAGCCTTGCAGGGTGTTTATAAAAAAGTGCGCTCTGTGATACGATTTCCTATGTCCTGCAAGCTCCTGAGTCCTGTTGTTGGACAATCAGCGATAAGGGGCTTTTATTTCAAGGCAGACTGCCCCAGGACATCTCCCCTCCATTTACTGAACTGACCAAGATTGTGAGCCGTCTCTGGAGGTCACTTCTGCCTTCCCATCTCTCTTTTTGCTCCCTGTGGCGCCATCTTGAGAGCACATTTTAAATGAAGGGCAAATTATCCTGGCACAGGCTTTTGCCTGGAATGGCCACCCTTCTCCGATGCATCTCCCCAATTCTCTCTCAGCAGTGTATTGCTAGCAGGAGAGAAAGGCCTGTGTGAACAGCTAGGGGACAACGATGCACTCTACACAGCGTGTGTGCCATGCCCTAACTGAAGTTAAGTGCAGAAAAACAGCTATCCGAAAGGCAGAGAAGCTGCACAAGCCGTCTGAAACTTGCGATCTGCCATCACATAGAAAACAAAACAAGTGATTCTAAAAATAAAAACCAACATGCAAAAAATGATTACCTCACGTCACAGTGGATAAACTCCCAGATGGAGCAGACAGTTTTTAATTTGTGTGCCCTTCACACCAACCCTAACGTGTCGTATTACTTACTGTGGTGACTGAATTACTGTAGTGCTCACAAGGCTCATCGTGGGCTGCTCCTGGCTGAATGATTCGGAGGCTGCTTAAAGGCAAGACGCCGTACAAGGCAGGCTGGCAGTAAACTGTCCATTTCAGTTGTTCTAGGGATCCAGCATGCTGGCACGAGTACAGAAGGCCCTAACCTAACACACACAGCAAAGCAGCCACATCCCCACTGGGAGATCCAGCAACTACACGTGGTTCTCAGAGAGGCCGGACGAGCAGGGCTGACAGAGGGAGAAAGAAACAGTGTATCTCTGTGTGGCATGTTACCATGACTACGAGCTCTCTTGGCCGGCGCAGGAAACCTAAATTCAATCGCAGGCAGAGGGGACAGTGCTTAGCACAAGCCTGTATTTGCACGCCACATGATCCCCAAAAAGTGTCAGGGAGCTAAGCTACAAATGCGTGACAATGCATTTGATACGGAGATGCAGACACCTGCATTAATATGCGTTAGTCTCACGCCTTTTGCGTGACACTTGGCAGGGCTGCACATTGGACCCAGCAATATGCAAATCAGTCTTGACCCTGTTCCTTGTGGGAACACTCCAGCCTGAACTGCCAAGCCAGGTCCTCCATGGACCAGAAACAAGCATCCGGGGACCAGTTTCAGGGCATCACCCTTCATCAGCCAGGCTAGCTTCAATCCACTGGTGTAGTGAGCACGGGACCCATGCCTGGGCATACCCTTCCCACTTAGGGTGACATATGCAAAAGAAAGAATTGATGGAAGGAATGCTGGACAATGGAAACATTCATCCCCAGTCACAATGATCTGTGCTAAATCCATCATTCTTTTGCTCACCACACCACCCCAGTTTGGACCCAGCCACATGCAAATCAGTCTTGATCCTGTTCCTAGTAGGAACAGTCCAGCCCTAACTGCCAAGTCAGGTCCTCCCTGGACCGGAAACCAGCATCATGGGACCGGTTTCAGGGCATCATCCTTCATCAGCCACGCTAGCTTTAATCCAGTAGTGTAATGAGCATGGAAACAACATCTGGGCATACCCTTTCCACTTAGGTCGACATATGCAAAAAAAGACAATTGATGGACGGAATACTGGTCAATGCAATCATTCACCCCCAGTCACAAGGATCTGGTTTAAATTCATCATTCTTTCGCTCAGCACACCACACCAGTTTGGACCCAGCCATATGCAAATCAGTCTTGACCCTGTTTGTTGTGGGAACAGTCCAGCCCGAACTGCCAAGCCAGGTCCTCCCTGCACCTGAAACAAGCATCCGGGAACTGATTTCAGGGCATCACCCTTAATCAGACAGGCTAGGTTGAATCCAGTGGTGTAGTGAGTACAGGACTAACACTGGGCAATGAACTCCACTACGCTCTCGGAGCGGAGATTTGTTAACTAAGCATTCCATGAAAAACACGTAATCAGGCAAAAAATGTGCTCCTTCATGTAGCAGAGTTAGTTTCTAAACTGCACCTACAAATGCTTTGATAAAGCAACTTTACATGTTTAAAAACATATAACCAATTCACAAAAGTGAACTTTGAAATTGAAATATTAGGCAATGAGAGAGGTGATGATTTTTGGGTCCCTCCTAACCTAGGGGGAGGACTAAGCAGCTGCCTTGAACACAAATAGCATAAGCATATCACGCTGAACAATTCAGTGGTGGTCCCAACCTCTTGGGGCCACTCCAAACACAGTTATTATGGGCAAAAATACAATCCCAACCAAAGGCCCTGCAAAGCAGTATGGGATGAGAATAGCAGTGGGCAGTGAATATTATAGTATCCAATGTCAAAATAATTCTACAAAGAGCTGCAAATCAACTCCTTGTTACTAGGTGTCCCTCACGAGTCAAATGCAACAGCATTGAATCAAGCTGCAGTTCCACTAGTCGTTACTAGATGTCCTTCACGAGTCAAATGCAGAAGCATTGAAAGCCATTCATGAAGCTGCAGTTCAGCTCTTTGTAGATTTTTTTTTTATAGTATTAGCTCTCAGCTCAGGGTTTCAAAGCTTTTGCATTTGACTCGTGAGGGACATCTAGTAACGACTAGTGGAACTGCAGCTTGATTCAATGCTTTTTGCAATTGATTGATTGATAGGCTTTATTTAGGTAAAAAAGAATACCATAAAAGCTTACAGCAATACAATTTACAATAATTATCAAATGCAATCTGTTTACACACAATAAATTAAAACAGGGAAAGAATTGTTCAAAAAGGTTAAAACCTGAATTAAATTGACAAGGAAAGCCTTCTAGTACCAATCAACCAAGCCCATTTTAAAATTTTTGACACAGCACATACAATCACAGAGGATGTGTCAGTCATTAAAATACGCATTGCCACTATACACTGGCGGGTGCCTAAGAGTCTGCATAACGGTTTTAGCCAGCGAGTCCTCGGTGCACGATAGTCCGGTCACTCAAAGAAAATGTGAGCTACAGACTCTACTCGAGTGGGACAGGATGCACAAAAAGGGGAAAGTTGATAAGACCGCTTTCAGCGGGCGACTACCTCGCCTACTGGTAGAATCCCCACTCGAAACTTAAAATACAGGGTGCGGTCAAACGGAATGGAGATAATGTCTAAGTAGGGTTCATAAGCCACCACATCCTTGATCCTCACAACAGCTACAGTAGAGTTGCAATGACATGAGTCTAGATGTAATTTTGCAGAGAGCCAGTTCCAATACAACTTTTTAATCGTAGCTTTAGGTGGGGCGGTTTTCAAAGTCCATGTATCAGGTAACCCTATCTCCACCAATAATCTTTTGACATCCCTCATCCATTTGATCCTAGACCAACCTGCCATGGCCATAACCTCAGATAATGCTTCCGCATAGGAAACTAGTTCGGGCACCCGCCATAACCGTGCCCAAAGGAGCAGGGGTCGAAGTTGTGCTTGGTCCCTGATAGGCCTGCAACCTAAATCCAGTAGCACTGGCACTGTTGGTGTACTCCAGGGGAGAGCCATCAGATCTTTCAAGAATTTTTTCTCTGGTTTAGCTAGTGGATCCAGGTTGCAGGTACCCCATACAGCTCCGCCAAATATAGAGCGGCACTGACCCCTCTGGGTTTGTATATTTCCACAACTGGGGCTAGGGGTTTGCTAGTTGAGGAGCGTTGTTCCTTAAGTAAAGTGCCTCCTACCCTTTTGTGGCCCAGTAACATTTTGTGGATGTGTGAATTCCAGGAGAGGGAATCATTGAGGCGAGTACCCAGGTAGTCAAACTCAGAAACTCTCTCCAATGGCTCGGGATTCAGAGACTGAAGTCTACCACTTTTCTTCAGGGGATTCATAACCAGGAACTTGGTTTTGTCGGTGTTAATTACCAGCCCTCTCAACAGACAAAACTCCTGGAAACTATTCAAAAGGCTCTGGAGACCCATAGGGGACTTTGAAATAATAAGAGTGTCATCTGCAAAAAGCAGTGTGGGGATCCGTTTACCCGCCAAGGAGGGAGCGTCCGAGGGATTTCTCAGCAGATGTTCAACCACGCCGTTTACATAAAGAGAAAACAGGGTGGGCGCTAGGACACATCCCTGTCAGACGCCCCTGCCCACGGGGATCCTTTCTGTTTTTTCACCCTTCGTACCCCAACGCACCTGAGCAAAATTGCCATTGTGTAATTTTACCAAAAGGGAAAGGATGTACATGGGCAGCCCTAAGTCTAGCAAAACCTTCCATAACCAGGTCGAAGGCAGTCTTTAGGTCTATAAAGGCCAAATATAGACTGCCCCCTCCCAGCACCACCACCTTCCAGTGGAAAAGAGTCAATCTGAAGACTTGCTCGATGGTCCCAGTGCCAGAGCGGAACCCAGCTTGGAGGTCCGACAAGATGTTATTGTCGTCCATCCACTGGAGCACCCTTCTCAAGATCACCTTCCCTGCCACTTTTTGGGAGGAGTCAATAAGACTTATTGACCTGTAGTTGGCAGGGTTGTCCCGACACCCTTCTTGAATATCGGGACAACTTCTGCCCCCTTTCAGGATTCGGGAACGGGCGCACCTTCACTAATGGCATTTAACAATGATGATACTAGCTTCCCCCACTCCTTGGGACTTGCCCGTAGTAGATCACCCGGTATCCCGTCAGGCCCTGCTGCTTTCAGCGGCACCAGTGTCTTAATTACATCCTCCACCTCTCTACCAGTAAAGGGAACATACTCTAATCCCGTTAGGCAAACACCCAATGAGGAGCAGTCTTGGTAGGTGGCTCGATTGCAGCATAGAGGGACGAGAAGTGATTGAACCAGCTCTGGGCAGGGATGTTACACGTTATCAATGTGCTAACTGGCCTATCCCTAGATCTTATAAGGTTCCAGAAGCCTCTAGCATCCCTTTCCAAACTCGCTTTCCTCAGATCCGCCCAGAATCTGTCCTCCCATTCTCTCTTTGCAGAAAGCACAGTCTGCGAATAGTTTTTCCTTGCCAATCTTATATCGGCCAAGGACTTACTCTTCACAGCGCCAATCAAGGAGTTTTTCTTCTCCCTAGATTTTTTCGGGTACCAACCATGTGGGTTCGGCTTGTTCTTACGCTTATCAACACGAGAGGCCTTACTTGGAAGATAGAAAAGTTCACTCAGGGCCTTGGAGGGACACCTAGTAACGCATCGCTCTTGTACATTGCCAGCGAGGACCGTGCAAACGGGGCATGGGTATGTCCAACCTCTATCTTTACTATCGCTCTGCACATCTACCCTTGTTCGCCAGGGTGTGGTCAGACCCTGCATACAGAGTGGAGCTCACACAGCTGGACTTCGCCCAGATTCAGAGCATGCTCTATGGAGCTCCGAACCCCCTCTCATTGCCTACAGTGACACAGGTGGTATTTCTTACATGGAGATCGGCCATGCGACACGAGCGAAGGGGAATACGCTTACGCAGCAAACTCCACTGTGGCTTGGCACCTGGTTAAGGGAAACAGCGTCCCTTAGTGGCTTTTGCCCCTGGGACTGTATTGGTATCACAAGGTTGGGGGATGTCGAGCAAGGGACTCATATACAGTCCTTTCACGATCTGCAGAAGACATACAACCTCACAAACTCCCAGTTTTACAAATATCTCCAGCTCAGACACACACTTGCCGCGCACTCTCTTCCACCGGATCCCCTGTCACAGTTCAGTCCGCTGGAAGCCAAATGGTTGATGGGACACATGGGTAGTGCGGGATCTCACACATCTACTGCACACTCATTATTAATTCACCCGGGAAACTGGACCACCTCAGGAACCGGTGGGAGGAACAGGCGGGACCTGTAGAGGACGGAGACTGGATGGACGCATTAATGGACCCACGAGAACGTACAACATTGGCCAGGCTGCACCTCATTCAAACTATCTCTACTCGGTTTATCTCTCCCTGCACTGCCTGCATAGGGCTGGCCCACGACCCACCCCCACCTCCCTACAATGTGACATAGAACTGGCAGATTTTTACAACATGGTTTGGGACTGTGATGTCATACTTATCTACTGAACAGAGGCACTCGGCGAGCTGTCCGGGGTTCTCGGGTGGGGGATTCCCATGTCACCCACACTGATTTTACTTGAGGCATTTGAGGGGACAGGGGGAACAAGAGCTGGAAGGTCCTTCTTGGGAACGGTCCTCTTGGTGGCTAAGAAAGATATTGCCTCACAATGGTTGGCTTGTAGGCCTCTTACCCTGGCCAAATGGAGGGCTGTTGTGGATTGGTGCGTACAGCTGGAGCGGACAGTCTACGAAGCCTGCGGGTGTCCCCGGAAATACACCAAGGTATGGGGGAAATGGCTTGGGCAGACTGTCTAACCTGATGCACCATCTCATTAGTACGATCCACACCATTCATGGAATGTTCACTGTGTGCCAAATAAATTGCCCTACGCTGACTTTTTATATTTTACATCACTCTATTGTATGTGTCTCTTTCAACTATTTTAACACTGCTGTTGGAGTTCTAAACTGAAAAAAACAATAAAAACTTGTTCATCAAAAAAACATTGATAAAGACAATAGCTCTCACGTGGCAGAGAACTACTGGCTATGCCAATGCTTGCTTTTAGATATGGTGCCCTGACTGTAGACATATTGGAATGAATATTCACCCAAAATGAGGGCATTTTAACACAATTACATACACCTAAACGAGCAGAATAAACTGAGAGATCATCACGATCCTTGTGCCAATAATTTACAGTCAATGACATCAAAGATTTTCAAAATAATTCAGTGAACAATATCCTCAGAATCTCAGCAGTTAGTCATGTAACAAACATATACATCAGCTCAGACTACTTACCTACTCATATCTTGACCTAGTACAGGAGTGCTTTAAGTTCTATTACAGTCAATTATACATTTAAAGTTAAGCTCCCATAGCACTATAGAATTATTATTCCCCAAAAGAAACCACAGAAATCTCTTTTACAGCTCAATACTGTCCTACACTGTACACCAGTGGAGTGGCTCCATAGACTGCATTTGCCTGAATTTTATCACTGTATGTTCTTACAGGGGCTTTTTTGGACCATTATTCGATACTATGAAATTCTGGAAATGATTGTTGCACAAACACTTAGACAAAAATCCTACACTTAAATAACCTTAGCTTTATAACTGCTCACCCTTACATGGTACTCATACCTTTCTGAGAAACTCATTGTACTTCTCTCCTTCATTACACATCCATCAGAAACACTGTTGTTCTAGATGAAACACGATCTAACACCAAGTAAATAAAGTAGCAATAAATATGAACCTTAAGCAAGAATTGGCAAACCCAGTAGGTCTCACCTGAACAGGAGCTATTGGTTTCACCAAAATGTATCAGCAATATTCTACACTTGCGGGGCTGCTTTTTAGCATGGCTAAAAGTCAGTAGGGTAAAGTAGAGTGGTGTGAAGTGTCATAAAGTGGAGTATAGTGAATGTAATAGAGCGGTGCAAACTGGGGTACAGTAGAGTACCTTTGCTCTTTAATGTTTACGTTTCAGATTTATCCTCTTTGATTAGATCTTTTGGGTTTTCCCCTACTTCTTATACAGACGACACCCAAATAGTAGTGTCGGCCGCTAACAACACTGAAGTAACCATCTCTAAATTTCACAACTGCATGAGAGCAGTTAGTGACTGGATGGGAAAGCATTGTCTCAAATTAAATGCAGAAAAAACTGAGGTGATATCCTTTGGTAATAATCCTTTATTCTGGAGCCTCGCATGCTGGCCAGCAGAGATGGGAACCCTCGCTACCCCTTCTCAAAAAGAACAAAACATAGATATAATGATAGAACAACAAGCTGAGCTTTAATAAACACATTAGCTCAGTTGTCTCAGCTAGTTTTAACACTCTGAGAATCATTAGAAAGGTTCTTTCTTTTATCCCATTGACCACCAAAAACAAAACAATTGTTTCTTTATTAATCCTAGCAAAACTGGATTACTGCAATAGTCTTTTCACCAAGCTTCAAAAACAACATAAGAAGAAACTTCAGAGTGTACAGAATGCGGCAGCCAGGCTCTTCTTCGACCTGCCTAAATTCCATGCAGTTTCATCCTCCGTTAAGGAACTGCATTGGCTGACTGTAAATAACTGCATTGAATTCAAGGCATTATGCCTTACCCATAAAGCCTTACATGCCTTCCTCCCATGGTACGTACCAAATAGAGATCTTTGATCTAAAAACACCCTGACAGTGTCCTGTCCCAGGTTTAAGAGACTTAAAAGGGGAGGCAGTTGTTTTACCACTGCAGCTCCGGCCCTATGGAATAGTCTACCTATGAGCTTTAAAGCAGCACCCACACTGCTGAGTTTCAGGAAGCTAACAAAAACCTGGCTTTTTAACCTCTAGGTACCCAGTACCCTCACCTTCTTGCCAATAAACCAGCGCCAAGACACCCATGGGTATTCGAGCGCTTTATAAACTTTTTGGCATAACATAACCTAACAGAGTTGAGTGGCATGGAGAGAATTGAAGAGGAGTGTCATGGAGTAGTGTACAGTATTGTGGGTGGAATATGGTGTCAGAGTGGAAGTGTGTAGAGTTGAGTGGTGTAGAGAGAAGCACATAGTCAGAGTAGAATAGAGTGTCGTAGAGTGGAGTGGCATAGAGTATAGTGGAGTGATGCACAGTGGAGTGACATGGAAGGTGTTGCGTAGAGTGGAGAAGAGTGTAGTAGAGTAGAGTGGTTCATAGCAGTGGTACCGATAACATGGTTGGCCCAAGGTCGCTTTTGAAGTACAGATGCCCAATTTCCAATTTGGTCATTCATTACCGAATCGCAAATTGGGTTTGCGAATCGGTATTAGAAAGTGGCGTGTTTAGGGCATCCCTGCTTAAAAGCAACTCACAGTGGTACGTGTGAATGTTTGCGACGGAAATGCAGTTGCAAAACAATCGCATTTTTCTGCCAACTCAGGGATGGGGTTTACCCATTTACATGATCGGAACAAGGCCCCAAGGGACCCTTTCCCCTTTGTGAATGTTGGGGAAAATATCTTTTGAGAACAGGCAGTGGTTCATTTTATATTTTGAAGCATATCCTGTTTTCCTTTAAGGAAATGTCCTGCATTTAAAATAAATTACTTTATTTAAAAGCAATCACAGACATGGTGGTCTGTTGCCCCCAGCAGACCACTCTTCCTGTGATTTTTGCCATTCACAATGGGTCGCAACCCGAAACTTACCTCATTAATATTATTGAGGTTGGTCTATTCGCGACCCACTGTGTTAAACTCAAATTTGTACATCGCTATCTGCAATTATCCAATAGCGAATCGCTTGATTTCGCTATTAGGTAATTGCAAATCCTAGAATACGTATATATTGCGCCAGATGATTCAACTCCTGTGTCTCCTAGGATTTGATTGAATGATGATAGCAATGAGCATCATTTCTTCCACATCAAGGCTCCAGAGGTAAATGTCATGCACACACTCCAAGGATTAACCCAGAGTGCTATAGCCCACGTTTTTCTACTTTCACGCCTCTAGCTGTTCAACATTTACTTCTGGCTGCTGTCACAGAATCATCAAGCGTGCATAAAATGACCTAACACCACAACCAGCTTTGAATATTCTCTAGTGAGAGATGTTAAATCAGTTTGAATCTGTTGCTTTATCACTAATCTCACAAATTAGCTGGAAATTTCCGTGTTTAGTCAAAGCATTGTCAATAGTGTTGCTTTTCCAGGTAGCATGAGCAGGTGTCCTTGAATGTTCTTCATTAGAACTCCGGCACAGAATAAAAACCATTGTGCTAGTGTCCCACAAGTTTCCGGATATTTCATATTTTTTCCTAGATGTAGGAAAACGATCAATGCAGGGAATAGACACTTTTATAATTCCTCCCTATTAGTGCTGTCTTTTACCATCTGCTTTCTAACAGCTGGTATTTGAACGTCCCACATAATTGCAATTTTATCATTTTTTATAATTTCTTCATCCAACAATAAATGCACTTTTTTGCTTGGGTGTATGTCCACAGATGGGTCAGTATTATTGCTAATGTACTTAAATTCTTACCAAATTTACTGCATCTCTCTGTTTATTTCTATGTGTGTTCAGTGATGGTGTGTGTTTGCTAATGTCTTTGCAGGGTTAAAAATGGACAAAAGCTCTTCACACATTCACTGCAATGATATGGCTTTTCCCCTGTGTGTGTTCGTTGATGTGTTTGTAGGTTTGATAATCGACTAAAGCTCTTCACACATTCACTGCAATGATATACGTTTTCTCCTGTGTGTTTTCTGATGTTGTTGTAGGTGTGATAATCGATTAAAGCTCTTCACACATTCACTGCAATGATATGGCCTCTCTCCTGTGTGTGTTTCCTGATGTCTTTGTAGGTTTGATAATCGACTAAAGCTCTTCACACATTCACTGCAGTGATGTGGCTTTTCCCCTGTATGTGTTTTTTGATGGTCTTTTAGGTGTACTAATTGACTAAACCTTTTCACACATTCACTGCAATGATATGGCTTTTCCCCTGTGTGTGTTCGTTGATGTCTTTGTAGGTCTGATGATTGATTAAAGCTCTTCACACATTCACTGCAATGATATGGCTTTTCCCCTGTGTGTGTTCGTTGATGTCTTTGTAGGTCTGATGATTGATTAAAGCTCTTCACACATTCACTGCAATGATATGGCCTTTCCCCTGTGTGTGTTTCCTGATGTCTTTGTAGGTAGGATGATCGACTAAAGCTTTTCACACATTCACTGCAATGATATAGGTTTTCCCCTGTGTGTGTTTGCTGATGTCTATGTAGGTCTGATGATTGACTAAAGCTCTTCACACATTTACTGCAATGATAAGGCTTTTCCCCTGTGTGTGTTCGCTGATGTTTTTGTAGGTCTGATGACTGACTAAAGCTCTTCACACATTCACTGCAACGATATGGTGTTTCCCCGGTGTGCGTTCTCTGATGGTATTTTAGGCTTGATAAATGTATAAAGATCTTTTCACATTCAGTGCACTTAAATGGTTTTTCTCCTGTGTGTGTTCTCCTATGTCGTTTTCGGTCTGATAATCGACTAAACCTATTGACGCATTCACTATAATTATATAGTTTTCCCCTGTGTGTTCGCTGATGTGTTTGTAGGTCTGATGATTTACTAATGCTCTTCACACATTCACTGAAGTGATATAGGTTCTCTCCTGTGTGTGTTCGCTGATGCTGTTTTAGGCTGGATAATTGACTAAACTTCTCCACACATTCACTGCAGTGATATGGCTTTTCCCCTGTGTGTGTTCTCTGATGTCTTCGTAGGTCTGGTAATCGACGAAAGCTCTTCACACATTCACTGCAGTGATGTGGCTTTTCCCCAGTGTGTGTTTTTTGATGGTCTTTTAGGTGTGATAAATGAGTAAACCTCTTCACACATTCACTGCAATGATATGGCCTTTCCCCTGTGTGTATTCGCTGATGTCTTTGTAGGTCTAATGATCGACTAAAGCTCTTCACACATTCACTGCAATGATATAGGTCTTCCCCTGTGTGTGTTTGCTGATGTCTTAGTAGGTCTGATGATCGACTAAAGCTCTTCACACATTCACTACAATAAAATCGTTGTTTCCCAGTATGTGTTCTCTGATGCTGTTTTATGTCTGATAACTGACTACAGCTATTCACAGTTTCACTGCATTTGAATGGCTTTTCTACTGTGTGTTTTTGCTGATGCTTTTTAAGAAGTGCAGATTGACTAAAGCTCTTTTCACATTTAGTGCATTTGAACAGTTTTTCTCCTCTGTGTATTTGCTGATGGCGTTTTAATATTGATGACAAAATAAAGGTATCGCTACATGTGTCTGATACTTCTTTCTTGATTAGTGTCTCTGAGTCGGGTATGCATTTGTCTATATCCCATGAATGTGTTTCTTGATGAGCCAAAATCACTGCTAAAGCACTTGTATTATTCTCACATTGTGTGGCATTTTGCATGTTTGTTTTCTGATTTAACAATAAAGTGAAAAGGTTACTAATTACTTGCCACACTCATAATGTGTTTAAGGCTTCTTTGTGGATGATTATGTCTTTAAACAGGGTAAGGATCCATCCTCCTTCTGGCCGGTGCAAATTGGGACAGAACTCTGTATTTTGGATAGCAGAATGCCTCTTTCCTTTACCCTTCAGTTGTTTGGCTTCACTCCATTGTGCTTTTCTCTGGTTGCTGTGGAATGGCCTGAAAGCGTTTATAATACACATCTAGCACTGAATGGTGGTCTGAAATCACTTTTGAAAAGTAAAGCAGTGCTGTAATCACATCATACCAATCACGCGATTAAAGCTGGTATTGGACATGTTTACCCGGGAAGAGGATATTCAAGGTTGTTGCCATTTTTTAAAGCCCATTTCTTAGTTTAGTGGCATGGAGGTGCAGAGCTCAGACTCGTGGAATCATTGATTTGCCCTTGATGCTTCTTACAGGATCTGTCAGTTTATGTTCAGGTTGGTCTGTCTCTGAATGCGCTTATGTTATCCTGAATACTGGAGCTCAATATTCCGGACTGTGTTTTTGCAGATTTACACGATTATCTTCATTATTCTTAAACATTTTGTACATTCAAGGATTATTTTCTGTTGGATGCAAAGAGATTTAAAATTACTTACATGGAAACATTATGGAATGTGCATACATTTTTTTTAAAAAAGAACAATATTTTTTATTTAATTTTAATACACAACAAAAGCAGAATCAAACTGATTAGATGGGGGAAATCAATGGGTAGAAAGAATCAAGGCTAATTCACAATGTCACTTAATGTAAACATAACAGCTGTCATTGATAATGTCATAACATTATACACTTACATCTTACATGTTGATAATGTCATAGCCTTAAATGCCTAATGTATCACATTCAAGTATTACAAATAACATATGAGAATGGTAATATTGTCAGTGTCATTGATACAGACCATCAGCCTACATCAGCATGGCTGATGGGTACAGATTGAAGTAGCTAATGAAAATGTATAGACATAGGGCCTTCAGTTTATGGGGGTTTGTTGCTGGTGAAGTAGTTATCAAAGGATTCCCATATAGCTCTGTGTTGTGGTTTCCACGGGGAGTGTCGCAAAGCAATGCTATCAGCTCCCAAGATATGTGATACCCTACTAAGCCTGGCTTGAAAGGAAGCCTTGTGTGTAGTCTTCCAGTTAGGTGGTGATCGTCTTAACTGCGGCTGTCAGTAGAAGATCAAGTAGAAGGCGGTCGGCAGGTATTCTGATGTTCGGGTCGAGGAAGTCTTTAATGAGATATGAATTTTCTTTCTTAGGAGCTTTATTAAATAGGTTTGAGATAAAGGAGAAAACCTTATCCGAAAAGGGGCCTACTGATTGGCAACTGAAAATGAGGTGAGCAAGATCTCTGTTTTCTTCATTGCAGTTCCAACCGACAGTGTTCTCTAAAAAGTTTAGCGTGTGCAGGGGAGTAGGTGTCCCAAAAACTTTGTGAATTAGACAGAGTTTCATTTGAGAGAGTACTGATGAGATCTTATGTGAGGTGACGGATTTCCATATGTTGTATAGTCGGTCTCAGATGTGGGTGTAGAAGACTGAGTATCCCAGAATTTATTTTCAACTCCTTGGGTTGCATTAAGTAATATAATTTGGACACATGATGGCCTAGTATGTTAAATTTATGAAGGAGTGTTGGCAGGTACTGTTCTCTATAATGATGTTTAGATTTGTTAATACCCGTCTTTAGTTTCAGAAAATTATAGGATTCTTGATCTATCTGGGACTGGGTTTGTTAATTCGAGAAGGTTAGAGAAGAGTTTCTGGATCCTAGTTGTTGAGGAATGAAGATGCCTCTAGTGATCCATGATTCCAAGTGTAGAGTCCGGCCAACATATGTGATGTTCAAGTTGTGCCAGAGAGAGGCTAAGGAGTAGAATTTCATCTGGGAAGGTAGTTTTTTATCCAAGGTTAATAGGGCATTACTAGTATTTTTTAGAATGTATTTTGAAGTGGTGATATGTTTGCAATTGGTTGTTAAGTAGAGTAACAGGGTCTAGTTTATGCAAAAGGTTTCTTTCAACCTCTAGCTTCGTGGGGGTGTAGTTATCAAGTACTTGGAACCAGGAGGTACCTTGTTTAGCAGCTGTATGGCAATTTCTAAAATTGGCTAAGTTCACACAACCTAGAATTGTGGGCAGGCAAAGTTTTTTCAGGGATATTCTAGCTTTTTTATTTTGCCAAATAAATGTTATTAATTTCTTCAATTTATGATGGAAATCATCTGAGAGTAGTAGAGGGAGCATGTTGATTAAATAATTATTTATTGGCGTGATCATCATTTTTGATGTTTCTATCTGGCCCCACCCGGTGATGAATTTAGGTGACCCACTATCAAGTAATTCTTTTCTTTTCTGAAGAGTGAGTTTTTCATTATGTTTTATAGTGTTTCACAACTTTCCTGTGGAAGTTGATTTGTGTTATATTTGTGTTGCCTTGTACGTCAAGAAGGAGAGGTTCAAGCGCCATTAGGAATAAAGAAGGAAAAACTGGACTGCCTAGTCTGGTACCTTTTTCTAATATAAGTGTGTGCGACAGGGAACTGTAAGCGCAGATACGGGCACTTGGGTTGCTATACAAAGCCATAATCATGGTTATAAATCCCTCTCCTAAGTTGAAGGCTTTAAGGGATTTCCTCGACAAAGATTCAGGGTAATCTATCAAACGTTTTTTCAACATCAAGTGCAATGGCTCTAGAGGGCGATGTGGATGATTTTCCCTTGTCTAGAACATGACATAGGAGGGAGGTGTTATCATTGGACATATACATTTGCAAAAAATCCGACTTTGATATTACTTATTAACTGTAGTAGATAAAGGTTTAGGCGCTTGGCTACTATTTTTTGCATATATTTTGCAATCTAGGTTTATCAGGTAAATGGGTCTGTAATTTTCGGAAAGTGTTAGGGCCTTTTAACTTCTTTGGGTATCACTATAAAATTGGCTTCCGCCGTGGTATCGGTGAAAGTTCCAGAGACTGCAAAGTGGTTCAATGGATGTAACATAATTGTTTGAAGTGACTGGGTGAATTTTTTGTAAAATGTGGCTGTAATTCCATCCAGGCCAGGAGCCTTTTTTTCTTTGAGTTTACCAATGAATTTAGCAATTTCAGTCAGAGAGATAGGTTTTGATAGGGTCATTTTATTGTATTCAGATAAACAAGGTATATGTCGCTTGTTTAGGTATTTCCTACATTGCTCCTGCGTAGTTACTTGTTCTTTAGAATATAACTTCTCATTAAGTTTTCTAAAGGTGTCTAGGATTTTCTTCAGGTCTCATTTTTGCTATCATTGATTAACATTATCTTTCTATGGTTCTGTTTAATGTATGAGGCCAACATTGTGCCTGCTTAGTTGGTTTTGCAAAGTTTGAGGCCTTTAAAGGTATTGATCCACAGCATTTTCACTAAGAGTTTTGTTGTAATCATATTTTTCCTGTTTGAGTAGGGAGAGAGTAGTTTTATTTAGATGTTTAATGTTTGTTAATTCAAGCTGCTTGATTTCTTCTGCGGTGTTCTTTGTTTTGTTGATTTTTGCTTTCCGATGACGGGGGTTCCAAGTGTAGCTATGAGAGCATGCAATACAGTCTGTATGTTTATTTATGTTGAGGTGTTGTCAACAATGAAATTTGATAGTTTCTTCAAAGTTTTTAATGTTGGATTTGCTATATTATCGTTATTGAAATACCATATCCTAGTTGGGGTTTTAGCGTTCGTTCCAGCTAAAAATGTATTAGTGCAAGAATGGTTGGAGATTAGTTTTGACAATATATTTGTATGGTTAATTAGGTCGGTGTGCGACCCGGAAATGCGGATGAATTTGATTCCATTTTAAGAGTTATGCAGAGCAGAAAAGAAAGTGTAATATCTGGAATCAGGATGTTGCAACCGCCAGGTGTCTTTCAAGATCATATTTAGAGCTTATTTCTTTTAGGATTTAGGTGGATGGTAATTACAGATGGATTGGCGATCAAGAGTTGTGTCTAGTGGGAGACTGAAGTCACCACCAACAATTTCATTTGAGGGGACATGACTAATCTTGTCTGTTATTTTATTCCTGAAGGAGGTATCATATTTGTTTGGATAAACCAAATAAAGGTTGCCCCATTGGAAACGCCACTCACAGGGTGGTTTTGTCACACAGGCGCCGCCAGCAGCAGCATTCCGGGCTTAACTCACAGCTTCTCCTGCAAGACCAAACGCGTTTCGGGTAGCTTCCTGCCCTTGATCACTGGCTTGTATGGACGATAACAGGCTTGATTCTGCATGTAATTTATTCATTTTGCACAGGTCCCGCCCCTATGGGCGTCGGAAATGAAGCATGATGGTACTTGTAGTTAACATGCCTGAACCCTTGAATGCGTTTACCCCAGTGGGTGCCTTTGAAAGTCCGCATTTAAAATGTTCTGCCTGAATAGGCGGAAAGGCAGTTTGCTCACTGGAGAAGCTGTAAATCAAGCCCGGTATACTGCTGTCGGTGGCGCCTGTGTCACGACCCCCCCCCCCCCCTGGCTGGTGTCTCCAATGGGGCACATTTTTTGTGTGATGAAGATGCGGCTATGTCCAGTCGCGGAGATGCCCTGCTACAGTTGGTGCAGATTCTAAATGCTTGTAATCCCGAGCGGTGTTAAAAACGGGGGAGGGGGCCTAGGCTGCCGGTAAATATTGGGAGCAAACTGGTGTTTAACCCATGCCTTTTCTTTTTTTCAGTGAATTTCTAAGGTTTTTTAAAATGCTAATTTCTAACTATAACGTCCCTGAAACCTATGGTTTTTCAGTGAATTTCAATGTTTTTTTTAAATGCTAATTTCTGACTAGAACGTCCCTGAAACCTATGGTTTTGTCAGTGAATTTCAAAGGTTCTTTAAATGCTAATTTCTTATTATAACGTACCAGTTGCATTTCCAGAGTGGTGGGGAAAGGTGAGCGTGTAAACACCTCTTAACAATCCCACTGTGTAGGATTTACTGAAGGTAACAGGAGGAGTGATTAGCCCCCAACGTCAATCTTGGGGGCCAACTATCCCTTTTATTACCAACAGTAAGTCCGACGCAGCAGGATTGTCAACTTCTTGTATCAGGCCTACCCCCCTCCATGCACAACTGTGCAAACGTTCCCCCTAGCACATTGAAAGTGCAAACGTGCCTTCTAGCACACTGAAAGTTGGGGGATTAAGTCCCCTTGACTCCTGAGGTTCCCTGGGGGCCAACTAGACCACCAGGTACCTCCAGGAAGCGGCACAGAGGTGGTCCACTGCCCGCCCTTTTTTACACCTCTCTGCACCGCAGCTGTGTGGCGCTTACTGGAGGTACCTGGTGGGCTAGTTGGACCCCAGGGACCCTCAGGATTCAAGGGGACTTAATCCCCAACTTCCAACATGCCAGAGGGTCCGTTTGCACAGTTGTGCAGGGAGGGGGCGGGGTCTGATGTGACAAGTGTGCAAAGGCGGCCTGTGGTGCGTTTGAAGTTGGGGGATTAAAAACCCTTGAATCCCGAGGGTCACTGGGGGCCAACTAGCCCACTAGAAACCTCCAGTAAGCGCCACATGGCTCCGTTGCCACGCCCCTTTTTACACTTCTCTGCAACACAACTCTGTAGCACATACTAGAGGTACCAGGTGGGCTTGTTGGCCCCCGGGAACCTACAGGATTCAAGGGGACTTAATCCCCCGACTTAAAACACGCCACAGGACATGTTTGCACACATTTCACATTAGGCACCGCCCCCTCCCTTCACCACTGTGGAAACGCGTCCTGTGGTGCGTTTTAAGTTGAGGGATTAAGTCCTCTTGAATCCTGAGGGTTCCTGGGGTCCAACTAGCCCACCAGGTACCTCCAGTAAGCGCCACACAGCTGCAGTGCAGAGAGGTGTAATTCCCCCACAGTCCCCCTACAACGGGAGCTGCTAACATGCCCTGTGGAAAAGCAATCTGCTTTTCCAAAATCCAAAGCAGTGTTTGCTATGCAGGGTGGGAGCCGCACGTCTCCCGCCCTGCCATAGCAAACAGCAGTGTCCTGGGGTGGGCACCCTGGGACACTGCAGGAGCCAGCCCTGGGGGCTAGCGCTCCTAGGGCCATCAAGGGCTCCAGGAGCGGGGCCTTGTGGCCCCTCCCTACCATTACAAAGCTCTGGGGAGTGGTGGTCTCTGGGGCTCAGGGTCCGCAACGGACCCCTGCATTCGCATATTTATTGCCTTGGGGAGGTGGTGGTCCCAGGGGCATGTGGGGGGCTCGAGCCCCCCAACACAGGTAATTTAAAAGCAAAATAGAGCCCCGGGGAGATGGCGGTTCATGGGGCAGCGTGGGGGGGATTGGGACCCCCACCCTTCTTTTTCAACAGCCCCGGGGAGCTGGCGGTCTCAGGGGCTGGGTGGGGAGGGTTGATTGCCCCCCTGTGGATGTTTGTAAAAGCCCCAGGGAAGTGGCGGTCCCTGGTGCTTAACCCTCCACGCTGCGGGGGCCCAGCGGGAGAGCGCTAATGAATTTGCAGTGCCCCTAGTAGAAGCAAGGAAAAACCCTGAAATTGAGGAGGGGGGTGACCTGGTCATTTTGCAACAGGAAGAGCCAATGGACTTAGGAGGAAGGAGAATACCTTCCCCTGCAGGTAGCAATGCTTCTAACAAGAGTCAGTCTCCAGAGGAGTTGGAGGACAGAGAGAGATCAATAAGGCATGAAATGGCGATGACCAAGTTCAAGGTGAATAGGCAGCTGGAATTAGAAAAGAGAAGGTTAGATCTTGAGGAAAAGAAAATGCAGTTTGAGCATGAAAATACATACAGAAAGTAGAGTGTATATTCCCAAGGATGTGGTGAAGGAGTTTTACAAAAATGATGATATTGGTCAGTGGTTCAGAGCCTATGAGGTAGCCATGTCTTCCCACTGGGTCCCTGAGAGAGATTGGGGAGTGGGGTTGTGGGGAAGGTTCCGTAGTGAGAGGCGGGATACATTGTTAGACCTGCCTTCTGAAATCCATAATTCATATAGCCACATGAAAGATGCATTGATGTCTAGATATGGTTTGACACCTTAGCTCTATAGGCAGAGGTTCATGAAATGCAAAAAGTTGGAAAACAGTACTTGGGTTGAATATGTCACTTTCTTTTGCAGAGCATTGGATGGTTGTGTGAAGGGCAGCAAGGTTAAGGATTTTCAACGTCTCTTTGATTTGATTGCATGGGAGCACTTGTCTGATAATTGTTTTCCAGAGCTCCGCCAGCATCTGATAGATAGCAAGCTGACTAACCCTAGGAAGCTTAATGAGGAGGCGGACTGTTGGGTGAGCACCTGGGTCCACAAGAGTCATGTGGGAGACTCAGCCAAAGGTGGGCAGGGTCCCCAGCAGAAGAGTGGGGGGGACAAGGGTAAACAGGAGTTCCGCAAAGGGCCCCAAATTAGTCCCCAAGGGAACCCCGTGAAAGGTTCCCAGCCTCCCCCTTGAGAGAAAGCAAGGGGCCTGACAGGTAGTCCTGTTCCCCAGGGGCCCCTTAAGTGTTACAAGTGTCCTGGGTCATAAGGCGAATCATACCAGGTGCCGCTCGTTTGGTAAACAAGCACCCACTGATGCTCGGCCCTAGCAGATGGCTAGTGTAGCCTTGGGGGAGGGATTGATGTCCAAGGTGGGTGGGGTCCCGCACAGATGACCTTAGTCTCTATAGAAGACAGTGAGATGGTCTCAGAAGCTCAGCTGCCCAGGAACACTAAGAAATATGGGCAGCGAGTCACTGTTAATGGCCAAAAGGTGGAGGCTCGTAGAGATACAGGTGCCAGTGTGACAGCTGTCAAGTGTCACCTGCTGCCTCAAGAGCAGATTAACCCTCATGCATTTTGCCGAGTTGTTAACGCCGACAGAGTCATTGTCCAATGGCTCTGGTTCCATTTGAGTGGGGGGGGGGGGGGTCTCTGGTACTCTTCACATAGCTGTGAGGCCCGCCATGCCTGTTGACTGTTTGTTTGGAAATTATTTGGAGAGCTCCCCTTGGGAAAAAGGTGGAGAAAACAACTCACTTGAAGATGGTTGGACTGGGTGCGGGTGACCACCCGGTCAGTGTCAGCCAGTAGGGGTTCTCAAGAGGACCTGGGGCCTGAGAGGGATGCCCAGGACCCTGCCGAAGTTCCACCGGCCCAGGAGGAAGTAGATCCTGAGGGGTATGCCCTGGAGCCTACAAGGGAACAAGTAGCTGAACTGGGGGGCCTGCTTGAGCTGACCCATTGGCAGCAGGAAGGAGGCCCCTCTAGGGAGGAATTTTGCAAGGAGCAGAGAGAGTGCCCTTCCCTTGTGAGCTTGCGGCAACAGGCTGCAAGCCAGGCAGCAGGTGATCAGTCAGGATCACACTTGATTTACTGGGAGAATGGTCTCCTGAATAGTGAGCCTAAGGTAGCTGAACCTGGGTCAGCCCGTGTGCTGGTGGTACCCCAGAAGTTCAGAGCCTTCCTACTGGGGCTGGCTCATGATGTGCCATTAGCATGACATTTGGGGCAGGACAAGACCTTTGAAAGGCTTGTCACCCACTTTCATTGGCCCCAAATGTGCAAGAGTTCTGATACTCATTCCAGGACTTGTCAGACTTGCCAGGCAAGTGGAAAGAGTGGGAGGAAGCACAAGGCTCGTTTCCAGCCATTCCCTGTGGTCAGTACCCCTTTTAGCAGGTAGGGATTGACATTGTGGGGCCACTGGACCCCAAGACAGCCATGGGCAACAGGTTCATCCTGGTCTTGGTAGACCATTTCTCCCGGTACCCAGAAGCCATACCTCTGAGGACAGTGACGGCCCACGTGGTGGGATGAGCACTGATGGGAATTTTCTCCCGAGTGGGATTCCCTCACGAGGTAGTGTCTGACCGGGGAACCAACTTCAATTTCCAAGTATATGATTTCCCTGTGGCAGGTATGTGGTGTAACCTACAAGTTACCACCCTCAAGGAAATGGGCTGGTTGAAAGGTTCAACCGGACCCTGAAGGGCATGATAATGGGCCTTAAGGAACCCATGAGGCGTAAGTGGGACGTCCTCTTACCGTGCCTATTCTTTGCATACCGTGAGGTGCCACACAAATCTATAGGGTTCAGTCCCTCTGAGCTTCTCTATGGACACCCAGTCAGAGGACCTCTGAGTTTGGTTAAAGAAGGCTGGGAGCAATCTTCCAGGAAACCTCCCCAGGATGTATTTAGCTACATGCTGGCCTTCAGAAACCAGACTAGGCGTTTCAGGCAACTCTCTGAGGCACATCTGGAAGCCAGCCAGGAAGAGATGAAGCGCTGGTATGACCAGAATGCCACTCTGGTAGAGGTTCAACCTGGCCAGAAAGTGTGGGTCATGGCCCCAGTGGAGCCCTGTGCGCTCCAAGATAAGTGGACCGGACCATTAACGGTTGTGGAGCGCAAGAGTCCAGTTACCTACTTGGTGGACTTGCGGTCTCCTAGGAACCCCTTGAGGGTCCTACATGTCAACCGCCTTAAGCCCCACTTAGAGAAGTCTAAAGTGGGCATGCTCAGGGCAACAGATGTTGGGATGGAGGAGACTGAGCCTCTTCCTGACCTCCTGTCAGCCTCAGAGCAAAATTGGTCAGTGGATGGTGTTAACCTCTCTTCCATCCTGACCCATGAGCAACAGAATGACTGCTGCCAGTTGCTGGGACAGTTTTCTGATCTGTACTCCCTGGTTCCTGGTGTCACAGATTGGTGCGCTCATGATGTGGACACAGGAGACAGCTTACCTGTGAAGCGCTTGGGGTGATTGAGTCATCTAGCAGTCCTTGGGCCAGCCGAGGGGTATTGGTCCCGAAGGCTGCAGCGCCGCCGGGTGCCACACCCGAACTCCAGCTCTGCGTGGGCTACAGAGGGCTCAATTCAGTCACGAAGACTGACTCGCACCCCATCCCCAAAGCTGATGAGCTCATAGATCGGCTAGGGGCATCACGGTACCTCAGAACGTTTGACTTACGTCTAGGTACTGACCGATCGCCTTGACTGATGGGGCAAAGGAGAGGTCAGCATTCTCCACACCAGATGGGCATTTCCAGTTCCATGTTATGCCCTTTGGGACGAAGAATGCCCCTGCCACCTTTCAGAGGTTGGTCAACCAGGTGTTGGTTGGACTGGAGTAATTCAGTGCCGCCTACCTGGATGACATCACAGTGTTCAGTGCCAGTTGGGAGGTATATCTGCGCCACCTCTGGGAAGTGTTAATGGCGCTGCGGAAAGCAGGCCTCACGATCAAGGCGAGTAAGTACCAGATCGGGCAGGGTTGCGTGGTGTACTTGGGATACCAAGTTGGGAGCGGCCAGGTGGCGCCCCTACAATCCAAGATTGAAACCATCCTGGCTTGGGAGCCACCCAAAACCAAGACAGAGGTGAGAGCCTTCTTAGGTTTCACAGGGTATTACATGAGGTTTGTCAAGGCGTATGGCAACATTGTTGCACCCTTGACAGAGCTGACTTCCAGGACGCAGCCCAAAAAGGTGATCTGGACTGACACCTGTCAGAAAGCTTTTGGGGCCCTGAAAGCTGCCATTTGCACTGTGCCCGAGCTTCTGGCACCCACATTTTCAAGTGAGTTTATCGTTCAGGCAGACGCTCCAGAGCATGGTGTGGGGGCTGTTCTGTCACAGACGAATGAGGAGGGCCTAGATCAACCTGTAGCCTTTATCAGTAGAAGGTTACTTCCACAGGAACTGAGGTGGAGTGCTATTGAGCGTGAGGCATTTGCTGTGGTCTGGGCACTGAAGAAGCTGAGACCATACCTGTTTGGGACTCACTTTCGGGTTCAGACAGACCACAGGCCCCTCAGATGGTTGATGCAGATGAGGGGTGAGAATCCAAAGCTGTTGAGGTGGTCCATCTCCCTACAGGGTATGGACTTTACGGTGGAACACCACCTTGGTACAGAACACTCCAACGCTGATGGTCTGTCCAGATTGTTCCGCCTTAGTGAAGAGAACTCCTAGGAGTTAGGGTAGTTCTCCCCACTTTTCAGCTGGAGGGGGCATGTGTTAGATCTGGCACCATTGGCGTGGGTCTCCCTTCCATTTTTACTGTTGCTGGTGTTAGATGCTTTGCGCACTGTGCCACTGCTATTCAGTGCCACAGTGCAAGTGCTCCCGATGGTAAATTAATGTATTAATCAGTTGTTCCATGTTTGGCTATTTGATTTACTTGTCAGACCCTAGTCTAGTGCACTGAGTGCGCCCAGGGCGTGTAAATCCAACTGCTGCTGGTGGGCCTGCAGCACTGGTTGTGCCACCTACAGAAGTAGCCCTGTAAAATGTGTCTAAGGTCTGCCATTGCAGAACCTGCGTGCAGTCTGGTACTGTCATGCTGACTGGGCAAGTGCACCCACTTCCCAGTCCCTAAACCTTCCCTTTTCTTCATATCAGTCACCCCTATGGTAGGCCCAAGGGCAGGGTGCATTGTAAGTATAAGGTAGGACAAACCCTGATGTGTGTGGCATGTCCTAATAGTGAATTACAGCCATTTTCGTTTTTCACTATTGCAAGGCTACCTGTTCTCCATAGGCCAGAATGGGCTGTTAGAGTTATTGCATTTTATAATACTAACTGTCTCAGAGAAAATGGTAGAAATCGAGTTTAGTATGCATGAACTCAGAATAATAACTATACTTCTTTTAGTAAAGTTTATTTTAATATTATGTGTTTGCAAATACCACTTTTAGAAAGTAGGCACTTGCTTGTCTATCCATTCAAACCTGCTTCTGCTAGGTTGTGTATTCCTATGTCTGGTTTTGTGAGTGACAGGGCTTGGGAATTCCAGGAGACAGACTGGGTTACCCAGTGGTGAATAGAGAGATCTGCATCTAAATGGGAGGGAGGAGTTGCACCTGAAACTTGAATAGGGCTGTGCCTGCCTTCCACAATGCTGGCTCCACCCTCCGGGGAGCGGCTGATGTCTCTGCCCTGCCTACTGAGAGAAGAGAAGGAGTCCAGTAGACAAAGTGCTCGAGGACTGTACTTGCCTTCCACAATGCTGGCTCCACCTCAAAGAACAAAGGATTTTGGGGTATAAATATTGGGACCCTGATCCTACGAAATTAGATCACTTTGGACTACAAGAAGAAACCTTTACTGAGGAGAAGAACCTTTAGAAACTGAGGAGAACTATTCCCAAGCTGAAGTGATGCTGGGATGATTGGCATGCAGTGGTTGCCTTACTACCAAAGGAAGGAGAAAGGAACTTTGGGTACTTTGCTTTCAACTTGTGATGGATCTCCAACGGCTTGGAAAATAGCTTGCCTCCTGCTGAAGTCTCAGGGACAACCGACTTCACCCCCCAGCTCCCCAGAGTTTTTTGGAAGTGCCTGCTGCTGTTTTGGACTTTCTGAGGGACTGCTTGTCGCAAGGAGCTGGAAGCGCGACTCAACAAGAAGAAGCGTGTCGCCGTCGCTGTGCCTGCCGTCGCAACTCCGAAGGAGGGTGTCGCCGCTGGGACTGTCGCACTGCACCGTATCGGAGAGAAGCGCGCCGCAATGAAGAGGAAGCGTGTTGCCGTCACTGCTGCTGCCGTCACAACTCCGAAGGAGGGTGTCGCCGCTGTAGTTGTCGCACTGCACCGTATCAGGAGAAGAATTTTGCAACGAGATCGGAGCGTGTCGCTGTCGCTGTGCCTGCCATCGCAACTCCGAAGGAGGGTGTCGCCGCTGGAACTGTCACATTGCACAGCATCGACCATGAGCACCTCGCATCCTCGAGAAGCGCGCTGCCATCGGGGCTGCTGCTATTGCATTGTGGATGTCGCTGCTGTAGTTGTCGCATCGAGCGGAAGCTTCACGCATCGTGGGAGAAGAGCGTCACCACTGGAGCTGTTGTTGTCGCATCATAAGGGTGTCGTCGCTGCAGTCCACACATCGAACCGAGAACTTCTCGCATCCCCGAGAAGCGTGCCGCATCTGGAAGATCTTCACGTCTTTATTTCTTTGTATCTGAACTTTGCCGCATTTCCCATCGCTGCGACATTGCTTGTCGTGGAAGCGCAACGCAACCTAAGGTACATTGACGCAGAGTGTTGCATCTAAGAACTGAACTGAACTAAGCTTAAATCTACCATCTTAAAGTAATCATAGTGTGTATTTTTGTCGTTTATGGTCTTTTGGTAACTCTATATAAAGTCTACTTATTTTTTATATAAAACCTGTGTGGTGTCCATTTGTAGTGTTGTCACTGGGTTACTGTATGTGGTCACAACTGCTTAACTTACAACGCCTCTGAAGTAAAGCCCTTCTGCTCATGCCAAGCTACTAAGGAGGTGAGGAGTGGTTATTTTAGGAGTGTAATCCCCTTATCCTGAGTAGCAGAGATGGTCCCTATGTGTCACAAGTACATACCTGTGCCAACTAGAGACCCCCAAATCTAACATATAAATAGATATTTTCTTTTTTTGTCTCCTGCAAGGTACCATGAGCACAGCACTCACGGGAAACCGCAAACCCAGATTTTATTGGGGTTTTCAAAGCACAAAAAGACACGTTTTGACGACTGCCTTCGTCAATATCACATGGAAGCCTGAGACAGCATGATTTTAATAAACACACAACTAGTTCATTTGTAGTTTGGATTCAATCAAAACGAACAAAGGATTGTTAAGATGGACACAAAAACATTTCGGCCATCTTTAAACATGCAATTTACAATTGGTAATGCATGTCTATACAGCTAAATACATATGATAATCTGCACATATATACATGAATTAATATCATGCCCTGGATGGGCTGTAGCTGTAAACATGTCCATACCACATATTTTGGTTACTATAGACAATTGTAGATATTGAACATAATTCAGCCCTGAATGGTCCTTTAAAGCCACTGCCCCAATTGTACAATGCCAAATCATAATATTCTTGATTGAATATATATTTACAGCTTTTTAGTAAACCACAGGAACTTGGAAAACAATAAGAGAATTCAGAAGCCTAAATGAAAAGGGAAACCCCTCAAAAGAAAAATCAGAGAAAGAACCAAGGAGATACAAAGAGCAAAAAGCCAGTTTAGTTCATTACAGGACGATTTACACTACATATACACACAAAATCTAGAATCCACTGATACTACTATTTACAAATATACAGCCAGTTCCTCCTCAATGTTGAGTCCCTGAGGTATTTTAGTCTGAATGTCAATAATATACCTGGACCCAAGTCTTCGGCGTTTTAGTTGTCTATCTCCTCCTCTGATATTTCCTGGCACATGATCTAAACAGTAAAAGCGCAACAGGTCCCTGTTGCTGCTACGGTGGCTTTCAAAATGGAGAGCCACGGGATAAGGTTACATCCTTGGTGGCAATTGCTCTCATGTGCTATAGGATCCTGATTTTGGTAGGGTGTATAGTACTACCAATGTACCGGAGTCCAAACGGACAGTACACAGTGTGGCTGGTGTTGCAATTCATACATTTTTCAATCTTTGTAGGAATCTTCATACCTGGTACATGATATGTCAAGACTTGTTACTACTCTTGCACGCCTTGCACTTTTTGCAAGGATGAAAGTCTTTGATCTGGCCAAAGCGTAGATCACTTCTCCCTTGGGAATAGTGACTCTGCACCAATTGATCTTTTAAAGATATGGCCTTCCTGAATGACAGTTGGGGGGCTCTAGCCAGATCCTCCCCAATAACTGGATCGCATTTAAGAATATGCCAGTTCTTTTTCATTATTTGTCTCAGATCATTGGCATTGCTAGAAAAGTTGGTAATCATTTTACAATGCATAGTTTGGAATAATCCAGCTTGCTCTGCCTCTGTCCTCGATACCCCACATATCAGTTCTGTTCTATCCTTACTGTCTGCCTTATTTTTGGCACTAAGTAGTACTTATCCTAGTCTGTGAAATCTGGCTGAACTCTCATTCGCAGCTACTTGAAAATCGCACTTTCTGGTGCAATTCTCCTTTATCCTCAGCAGCGCGCCATATGGAATACTATGGATTAGTTTATCCATATGACAGCGTTGGCGTGCAAGATGGAACTGCGCACCGTGGGTTTCCTATATAAAGCTATACACAGTTTTCCTTCCGAAGCAAAGACCTGTAAATCCTTAAAAATCAGGGTAGTCCTAGTCAAATCGCCACTAAACTTGAGATTGAGATTGTTGATGTTCAAGACATTGACATACTCTATAGCTGACTCTATTGTGCCATTTTACATGATGAACAAGTCATCAATTTAACGGTTCCAGCTGACCAGTTTGTTGTTCCAAGTTGTGTTGGCATCGGACCAGGCCACCTGCTTCTCCCACCAGCCTACGAAGAGATTCGCATAGCTGGGGCGAAGCAGGTACCCATGGCCGTATCTTGCGTCTGTCTGAACAGTTGTTTCTAAAAAAGGAAAATGCTGTTAGTCAAGAATTACTCGACAAATTCAAGAAGCATACAGTTATGTTCTATGTATTTCAAGGAGTGTCCTTTCAAAAATTATTAAATGGCTTCCAAGCCCTTGCTGTGTTGAATACTTGTATATAGACTGGAAATGTCTAAGGTGATCATGACAAAATCTGGCTCCCAAGTGGTGCCTTCGATTCTTTTTAAAAAGACATTTGTATCTTGGCTATACGAGGTCAGTTCATGTAATACCTGGGGGTCTCGGGGTCACCACAGACACCACAAAACAGGACACGACACGGTTCTATGTTTGGTGATTTATTTGTATAGCATTTCAATATACAAGAAATCAATATAGTAAATAGTCACTGGTCACCTCCAGCCGGTATACGTTACCCCGTCCTCTGCAAATACGCTGGTCCCGGCGTATGCCAACAGAGGGCAGAAAAACAGTAGCCGGCAATGCCACTCTATGTGTTTTGAGAGAATCGTGGAAACAGCCGTTTCTCACAGTGGAGTCAGGGAGACACCGGGCCGGGGTCTCGACCTGAAGGGAGCAGCCGCACGACCTTATTCTACAGAGGAGACAGGGAGACACCCAGCCGGGGTCTCGACCTGAAGGGAGCAGCCGCTCAACCTCTTTCTCTTCTAAAACGGGACGCTGCTTCACCTCCGGGTGATGCGTCACCGTTGTCCAAATAATGCCAAAAGCTGGGGACGAGAGCAGCCGCTCGATCGTCGTTGGAAACTCTACAGTCAATACGCGGCAAACACCTCCTGGTGTGCGTAACAGCTGGAGTCTCCCGTAGTTATGGGACAGGCTGGGAGCTACGGCTCACACCAGCAATTGCCCCTGAGTGGGACTCCCGACTCCTCCGAGTCAGCGGCGGCAAAGTTTTCCGCGTCCGATAACAATGACAGGCTTCTCGACTCGTCCGAGTCAGAAGCGGCAAGGAAGCTTTCCTGGCGGCTCACCGAGAAGAAACAGGGCGGACTAACAAAGAGCGGCCAGGGGAGACTCACTCGACCCGCATCCGTCTTTGTCCTAGGATCCTGCTGGGAATTCTCACTGTGGGTGCACAGGAACAGCTTGGTGGAAGGCCGTGTTGATCCTAGAATATCCGACACCCTTCTTCGTTCAGGTACCGCCTATATAGGCGTGTTGTAATTGCGTTATGCAACCATTACCTTGAGTTGCATAACGCTCCTCCCACTTGGCCTTCTGGGAGTTGTAGTCCGTTGAAGTCGCGGATGTCTTTTCCCCGTCGGTGCAGGGATTTCCTGACAGTTCAATAACAAAATCAAACAGAAAGAAATCAATAAATGTGGACATATTTTCTGTTAAGCACCCCTTAAAAGACACAATAGGACGCCCAGGAGGGTTCACATTGTCCTTATGTTGCTTTGGGAGGTGATAAAAAGTCGGGATGACTGGATGTTTATGTCTAAAAATTTAAATTCATTGTTGTCCAACATACATTTCTGTTTCCATTTTCTTTTGAGAAGTCCAATGCTGCTAGAATATTCTTTCATGGTGATCCATCTGTAAATGGAAGCATCATGCTTCCTTCCAATAATACTCTGATGTGAGCAGAACAACATTACCTACTTAAGGTTTGCAGACGATAGTTCGATCTTCTTGTAGATCTTTGATTGCCTATCTTTACGGTTCAGTGACGTTGTCAGTAACTCTACGATGCTCTTCTAGGGATTTGAGCTTCATTAGGCCTTTCGTGACTTGGTCAGTGAACAGATCAAAAGCATCATGTGGCATCTGAGGGACGAATCTGCATATCGGTATGAATGGACTTCTAGGACTTTCTTGCGCTATGTTTGCGCTCCCAAACCTTAGTGCCATGGGGTCCATGTTACCGTCCATATTCTGATGCAGAATAGTTGTTGTACCTTCTGCTTGCAACTCTTCCAGAATTGCCACAGTGCTCAAATCATGGCCGGTTAAGAGTTCCATTCCTATATCTTGGGTCTACACCATCCCGATAGGATTTCTGGTTCCCTGCAATTTGAAGAACTGAGATAGATTCTCGTCTGAGTATATTCCAACTTTTTGATGGACAGAATGATAATCCCAGTTGCAAAACTGCCTTTTCATCATCCGTTAGAATCCTAGGCGTAAGATTCAATCAATCAATCAATCAATCAATCAATCAAAGCATTTGCATAGCGCGCTACTCACCCGGAGGGTCTCAAGGTGCTTGGGGGGATCCTCTACTGCTCGAACAGCCAGGTCTTGAGTTGCTTCCTGAAGGTGAGGTGGTCTTGGGTCAGGCGGAGGTGGGTGGGGAGGGAGTTCCACGTCTTGGCGGCCAGGTAGGAGAAGGATCTTCCTCCCGTTGTAGCTCTTCAGATGCAGGGGACGGCGGCGAGGGCGTGGCTGGTCGATCGAAGCTGGCGGGTGGGAGTGTAGAAGTTCAGGCGGTCGTTGAGGTATCCTGGGCCTTGGTTGTGGAGAGCTTTGTGTGGGTGAGGAGCCGGAAAGTGATTCTCTTGTTGACGGGGAGCCAGTGCAGGTTTCTTAGGTGTGCGGAGATGTGGCTGTGTCGGGGGATGACCAGGATGAGTCGTGCTGAGGCGTTCTGAATACGCTGGAGTCTTTTCTGGAGTTTTGCGGTGGTACCGGCGTAGAGGGAGTTGCCGTAGTCCAGTCGGCTGGTGACGAGGGCCTGGATGACCGTCTTCCTGGTTTCGGTGGGGATCCACCGGAAGATCTTCCGTAGCATGCGTAGGATGTTGAAGCATGACGAGGAGACGGCGTTGACTTGTCTGGTCATCGAGAGGGAGGAGTCCAGGATGAAGCCCAGGTTGCGTGCATGGTCCGTTGGTTTGGGTGCGCTGCCCAGGGTAGGGGGCCACCAGGAGTCGTCCCAGGCGGAGGGCGAAGATCCCTGGATGAGGACTTCCATCTTATCTGAGTTCAGTTTCAGGCGGCTGTTCATCATCCACTCGGCTACGTCTTTCATCCCTTCGTGTAGGTTGGTTCTGGCGGTGGTGGGGTCGTTGGTGAGGGAGAGGATCAGCTGGGTGTCGTCTGCGTAGGAGAGGATGTTGAGGTTGTGTTGGCGTGCGATGGGCGTGAGGGGGCTCATGTAGATGTTGAACAGCGTGGGGCTAGGTGATGATCCTTGTGGTACGCCGCAGCTGACTTCGGTGGCTTCTGATCTGAACGGGGGGAGGCGGACTCTCTGTGTCCTTCCGGCGAGGAAGGAGAGGATCTATTCCAGTGCCTTCTCTTGGATTCCGAAGTTGCTGAGGCGCTGTTTCCCCATTGTCGAGCAGGGCTCGGATGTCATCAGTGGCTGCGATGAGGGCGGTCTCGGTGCTGTGGTTGGCTCGGAATCCGGACTGCGAGTGGTCAAGGGATCCGTTCTTCTCGAGGAAGGCGGTCAGATATCTGTTGACGGTCTTCTCTATGACTTTGGCCGGAAACGGGAGGAGAGCGATGGGGCGGTAGTTTTTGAGATCGGTGGGGTCTGCTGCTGGTTTCTTCAGGAGGGCACTGAGTTTGGCGTGCTTCCAGCTCTCCGGGAAGGTTGCGGTGTCGAAGGAGGCGTTGATGGGGTCCCGTAGATGGGGTGCGATGACGGAGTCGGCCTTGTTGAAGACATGGTGAGGGCAGGGGTCGGTTGGAGATCCGGAGTGGATGGAGTTCATCGTGCGGATGGTGTCTTCGGTGTTGATCGGGGTCCAGGCGCGGAGGATAGTGGTGGGGGGCGCTGGTGCGGTCGTAGGGTGTGTCGGCTGTGTGCTGAAGATGTTATGTATGTCTGCGATCTTGCTGTGGAAGAACGAGGCGAGCGAGTTGCAGAGGTCTTGCGATGGGATGATGTTGTTGTTTCCGGCGCTGGTGTTGGAGAGCTCTTTAACGATGTTGAAGAGTTCCTTGCTGTCGTGAAGCTTGTCTCTTCAGCCACGCGGACCAGGAGGCGTCGAGGACGATCAGATACTGAAGAGGAGCTGTCCCACGAAGGTTCTCGCAGATGGAGGGGTTGACTGCCGGACTGGAGTCAACAAGCCTTGGCAAAGGCAACCCACGCAGGATACAAAGAAGGCTTCTGATGCAGACCAGCAAGGTCTGAGGTACCTCACCTTTGCAGGGAGGCAAGGGCCAGTCTGGAGCAACCAGACCAGCAAGTTGATTCAAAAGGATTGTCGTCACAGAGGCTACTAGCCAACGGGCCAGCAACCGGACAACGCGTCGAGCAGAACACAAGCAGAAGGGCCCCATGCAGAACTCGTGGAGTGTGGAGGGCTGATCTTCGGTGCAGGTGGAGCTCGGATTCGGGGCTTCTTAATCCCCAGTGCACAGCTTCGAGGATACCTCAGGAGCTGCAGAGTTAGCAAGTCGTGGACTTTTCAAGATGTTAGGTCCCACGTGTCTCGTCGCCTCCACGGATCTCAGCTATGCTGCAGACGTGAAGAGAGGGTCAGCGAGGTCTGGAAGCCTGGGTCTTGTCAGGCTCTGTACTCGGGTCCCGGCGGGAGTGTCGACAAAGCAAGCCGTTGATTTGCTGGATGGTGCCTGGTTGCCCAGGGTGGTCACTCCTTGGCCACGAGGGAGATTTTTCAGTCTTTAGCTTCAGCAGAATTTCGAAGGTCCAGAGTTTCATTGAAGTTTCAGTTCAGGATCAAAATCTAAAATCCTGAGACTCTGCTCCTACCGTTATACAACTAAAAGGGGCTGGATTTCTTTCTAGGTCCCTCCTGTGGGAGGGACCAGGAAGGGGGGTGGTTACACACCCTTTCCTTTGTCCAGTTTCGCGCCAGAGCTGGGGCTGGAGTGCCCCAGCAACCGGTTTGAACTGGGGTATGCATGCAGCACCTAGTGTGCCTCAGGCAGTGTCTCAATCTATTCAGCCCTCCCTATCCCAATACACAAAGTCCTGTCTGGGGTGGTGCTCGCACCTCTCCAGGCCGGAAACCTATTGTCCAAACCTCCGTGACTGGAAGGACTCCCAGCAGCAGGTCAGACTAGTGTCTGTGGCAGCAGCGTCCATTTTGTGATGCTGGGCTCTGGTTAACTTTAACCGGATAGTCAGCAATAACATGTCTTCTCCCTCTAGAAGGGTGGAATGCTAGCCCGTCGTCAGAATTGACGAGGGGGTAGTATTACGAAGCGTATGACACCTTACATGACATGTTTGGATAAAGCCAAACCAAAGTTATCATTTAACCGCAAGGTTCATAAAGCACTTAAGAGTATATGGTATGGCAATATCATAGAACAGCTATAAGGACATGGTTCTGGAAGCTGCAGACAGGTTCAGCTCATGCTAGAGCACAATCTCACACATAACCAAGCACTCTGCCTCCAGGATTTATACGGTCTGCCATAGGAGTGACTTATAGGTTACTATGTGTCTATATATAAGGTAGGTATATGCATATTATACCTAAGCAAGGGGTGATTACACGACCTTGCCCCAGCTGAGTGATCAGCCAGTTGTGTCAATTTAGGTGGCCAGCCAGGGGTGGCATAATATATGCTGCAGCCCCTGGTAGGCCTTGGGTGCACCTATGCCCTGGGTACCTATGGTACACTATACAGGGTCTCACAAGGTGACCCAATATCCAATTTGGTATGTACCTACAGTACATGAAGTCCATTTTACAGAGAGAGCAGATGGCCTGGGGTCCTGAATAGCAGGATCCCAGGCCAACTAAGTCAAAAACCAGCTAAACACTAGGCAAAAAGTTGGGGGTAACCATAGTCAGGTATCCACCTTCGTACAGGAATGATAGCAGAAGGATAGAGGAGGAAAAAGGTTTGCATTTATATAGCGCTTGTTGACGCATGCTATTCAGGAAGCCTACAAAGGATCAGCGGTGAATTAATATGGTGAAATATGAAGTAATTTCAGTGTTGGATATTACTCAGGTACTTGGAGTGAGAAGGATAGCGGAGGGATAAAAGGGGAAGAAAGATTTGCATTCATATAGCACTTGTAACCCCTGATGGGTGTTGAATCGCTTTTCTGGCGAGTAGCACGCCACTCCGGAACCCATAAAGGATTAGTGTTGAAAATTAGTATAGTAAAAAAAATATGAAGTAATTTTGGGTAGTGGATATGTTATTCAGTTATTTGAGTAGTATATTAGAATAGTTTAATATGGAATTTGAGAAGTGAACATGTTAGTCTGTTCATTTCGATTGAAAAAGATAGTGGAGGGATAAAAGTAAAAGATGTTTTTTTTGTGGTTTTTTTAGGTCTTAGATATAGGAGGAGTCTTTTGGATGAGTAAAAAGGAGTTTTGGAGGGGAGGACTCAGAGGAAAGAGTTTAGAAAGGTTTGTTTTAGGGGATCGGTATAGTAAAAGAGGTGTCAGATGATGCAAGGAGGGGTAGAGTAGGAGAGAGTCTAGAAAGGGTTATTTTGGCAATCATAGTAGTGGTATGGGGTTTGGGATAAATGAGAGACGTGATGTAGAGGATATATCGATAGATGTATAGGATGAGAAATAGAGTAGTGCATTGGAAGGAGTAGTAGAAGAAGTGTGAGATGAGTCAGAAGGTTGGGCTAGAAGATATATTGAGTGAAGTATAGGGTAGTGCATTGAAAATGCTAAGTTAGAAGAAAGTGATTAATGTATAGATCCATAATTACATTGAAAGTATATAGATACATAAAGGAGGTAAGTATATGTAGATTAAAGATATTGATAGAGGCACAGGATGAGAAATAGGGTAGTGCATTGGATATGCTTTTTCATGAGAAAAGTAACAGACACACAGGTCCAAGTTCATGGATGGTACATAGATGCACAATGGAAGTATGTACATGTAGATCAAAGATGATTTTTATTTATTTATTATTTTTTCTCTCAACAACATAATTATTTTACATGTTTATACAAAGTAATACACAAAGATAGATACATATCTATAGTGAAATAAAAAATGTTTGTTTACAGAGGGATAAGCTGTAAATTTCTGTTTGCGTATGGTGCTTATCTGGGGAAGAGCCAAATCTTGAGTAGTTTTCTGAAGATAAGGTGGTTGTCGGTGGACCTTATGTTAGAGAGTAAAGAGTTCCATAGTTTGGTTGCTTGAACAGAGAAAGATGTGCCACCCATGGTTTTTTTCTTGTATGGTGAGATTTTGAGGCGAGATGCTCCTTTGGAGCGGAGGCTCCTTTGTTGAATGTGTTTGGTGATTTTATTCCTGATGAAGAGCGGTCCCATTCCATGTACTGCTTTGTGGGTGATACAAAGAGTTTGAACGTGGATCTTCTGGCAACCGGTAACCAATGCAGAGCTTTCAAGGCAGGGGAGATGTGGTCTCGCGGTTTGATATGCAAGAGTAGTCTGGCAGCAGAGTTCTGAATCAGTTGTAGTCTTTTCATGGTCGTTAAAGGTGATCCGTGGTAGAGGCTATTGGCGTAATCGAGTTTGGGCAGAACAAGGGAGATGGTAGCTTGGACCTTGTGTGGAAATCCCAAATGAGGGAAAATTTGTTGCAGCGTTTTTATAGAAGCAAAGCTTGATCTTGCTAGTTTATCCACTTGGGCATTCATCTACAGCTTGGAGTCCATGGTCATTTTGAGGTTTCTTACTTCCTTTGATACTTTAGGCAGTGATCCCAGGTCATCAGGCCATGCGGCAAGTGGGTTGTAATGTTTCCAATCACCACACGTCAGCATTACAATTTTTGAAGCATTCAATTTGAGATGGCTCCAGGTCATCCACTGATCTACGGCTCTTTGACAGCTAAAAATTATTGATTTTCCAATGTCTTTGGGGCATTCCAGTTGAAGGAGTATTTGCATGTCATCGGCATAGTTATAGCACATGAGGTGAAATTTATTGATCAGTACTGGTAATGACTTCATGTAGAAGTTGAAAAGCATGGGCGAGATGATAGAACCTTGAGGGACCCCTGCTTTTGTGGAGTATGGTTTGGACGAGAAAGGTGGGGTATGGATGACATTAGTTCTGTTTCGAAGGTAGGACGCTATCGAGTCTAAAGCAGTTCCCTCTATGCCGGCTTCATAGAGTCTTTGTTTCAGAATTTCATGGTCAACCGTGTCAAAGGCAGCTGAGAGGTCCTAGAGGAGTAGCGCAGCAACCCCGTTGCGGACAACTGTATTCTTTAGGTCATCCCAGATGGCAAGGAGGGCAGATTTGGTGCCTCTTGCCGGACGGAATCCTGTTTGGAAGTCTGAAAGTATATCATTCTATTCAATGAATTGTGACATCTGGGCGAACACTGCTCTTTCTATCAGTTTGCCCAGGAACGGTCCATTTGTAATGGGTCTGTAGTTGTCAGGGTTCAGGGGGTCCAAGTTTGTTTTATTCTGTAAAGGGAGTATGTATGACTTTTTGAGTTCTTCTGGAAATATTCCAGTAGTTAAGGAATCGTTTTGATTCTTCTTACTGGAGAGGCAGCAGAGGTTGTTAAAAGAATTGTCTTTAAAGTTTGTGGCGAACAGGGGTCAGAAGGGCTGCCGGCAGGCCAGCTTGCTTTGACCAGGTCCATAAATTCATTGTGTGAGATGTGTTGGAAGGAAAGGAGAGGCTTGATGTGAGCATTCTTGGATTGTTGTTTTGAACAAGGGTTAGTGCTGGTGCTTTGTTTCTGTTTTAAGTACGATTCCAATGTGTCTGCTTTGTCCGTGTAATGATTTGCCAGTTTGTCTGTGAAATCTTGAGTAATAGGATGAGTTCCTTCTAGGCAATTTGGTTTGCGAAATTCATTGACTATTTTATAGAATTCTTTATTTGCACATTTAGCGTTTTGAATTCTGTCTGAATAGTACCTTTTCTTAGCCATCATCGGGAGGTGGCCATCAAATCTTGTCTCCGCCTAATACAATATAAAATACTAAACAAAGTCTATTAAGATAGGGCCGGACTACACCGAATGGGCCGCCCTACCGACCCTAGTTGCCAGAGGGGTGGTCACGTTCAGGGTGATTTCTATCATATCCTCTGGGACTGCACCGAAATACAGACTTACTGGGGGATGGTATTGGGGGAATTGAGCAAAGATTTAGAAACAACACTACCAGTGGACCCCAAATTCATACTGCTGGATATACCTGGGGACGTACATTTGGGACGCCCACAGCTAATTTTCAGCATGCTAGCCTTGGTGGTTGCGAAACAGGATGTAGCACAAACATGGGGGGGGGCACTGACACCCCAGCTCCTAGAGTGGAAGGTGGGAATGGACATGTACATGGCAGCAGAAAGAGTTCCCTACCCTACAAGGCAAGAGGATGTCTGAAAAAGTCTTGCAGGGTATGGGGCAAATGGAGGATATATTATGGGTTTGATGGAGGGCTGGGCGAAGGCTAGCGAGACTTTTGTGGGTTCCTCCTTCAACCCCAACCATGAGTACTGGTTCTCTTGTGACAGCCCAAAAGGGGATGAAGCATGAGATATTACCAGAAAGTTGTGTGATTGGGTGGGACTTGACGGACCGAGTGGCCGTATGGGATACCGATATGGGATTATTTGTGATATGGACGGCATATGAATGCCGCTGTACGACTGTACCTGATTTTGCTATGCTTTCTTTTAACCCTTTCGATGCTCATGACGGAACGGTTCCGTCATGAGCATCGGTTGAGCTGTGCTCATGACGGAACCGTCCGTCATGACCACGCCCGTTTCCATTAGGGCTCAGCACCCGGCGGTAAACCGTACCGCACGCAAAGTGTTAATTCCTGTTTTTGCCAAACAAAAATAAAAATATATATTTTAAAAAAACTATGAGACCTAGTGTGCATCAGGTTCAGTATTCTATAGTCATACATTCCAATCGGTTCTGGGAAACGCAGTCTTTTTGTAACTACGTTTAACTTGGAGGCTGATAAAGCTAGGGATGTAAGGTATAATACTCAAGACTCTGACTCTACACTTAGGAAAATCAAAATTCTGAGCATGCATACAACAGATAATGAGAACAAACAGATGCCAGAAAAGAAGCAGAAAAGGAGGGAAAGAAACCCATTGGACATGGCATGAGGCAGGGATGTCCTCTTTCACCCATACTCTTCCCGATTGCCCTAGAGTCCCCCACATTTACTATATTCTCCTCAGAAGACATTTGGGGTACTGAAACCAAAGCTGGAAACCTGAAAATTATGCTGTATGCGGATTACTACCTCCTTACTTTAGCCTCTTCAGATTTTCTGATGCCAGCACTGATGTTCTACATATCAGTTTTTACAGCGTTTTCCAAGTACAAAATTAACTGGACATAAAGTGACATCTTACCCACTATGATCTATACCACGAGGGAAGCCCACCATGAACATCCTTTTCGGTAAATCCCGTCAAGTTGAAATATCACAGATGATTGATTACTAACAACTATCGAATATGACTGTACTGACTAATCAAATTCACAGGGAGTTTACTAAATGGAGTATGCCACAATTGCCGCTAATGGGACAAGTCCAAACTGAGAACATGGGGGTAGAGTCACAGGTCAACTACATTTTCGGCATGCTGCCTACACTGGTCCCGACCATCATCAGAACTATGCCTAATAGAGACAGCCATTTAAGCATACTTTTGACAAGGTGAGACATGAGGACTGGCCATGTCCAAACTTCAAGCCGCTACTTCTGGCAGACAGACTCCCAAAGATGGAAATCTATCATGGCCCATCACTTCTTATGGCAAGCATATTGTTTTGCCACAGATCAGGAACGCACTAAGCAGGTACTTCTGGAACAACAACTATGGGTGGGCCACGAGAACCGCAAATGATGTATCTGTATCATCCCTCATAGATACGTTAAATAGAACTGCTTTCTGAGACTCACTTAACAAAAGAAGAGGGTCTAGCACTGCAGAAGCAATGCAGGGTAAAAATCTACGCCAACACGTACTCAGCATTTGCTACGGACAAGTGGAGAAGTGTGGCGCAATGGTTAGAGCGGCAGACCCTGATGCAGAGGTCTAGCCCGGGACCAGGGTTCAATTCCCCGCCTTGGCGGGTCTTGGGCTCGAAATTCCACGGACCTGATAATTCTCGCCTCGGTGCCTATTCCAATCATGGAATCCCACTCTGCAACTCTCGGTAATAGCTTGCTTAATCTCCACAACGGCCCTCACAACGCTAAGGATGCCTGGCCTTCACCTTGGCGGTGCCCAGGAGTGGACGCCTCACAGGGAAAGCCAGGATGGGTTCCACAGCGGTATTCGTGCAAGCGCCTTGAGACCCTTGCAGGTGAGTAGTGCGATATACAAGTATCAATTTACATTTACAATTTACATTTACGGGCATGGGGTGCTGGTTTGGATTCTTCCTGGGACCACCTTTCTCTTGCTGATATGGATCATAGAACAAGAAGGTTACTGTGATATTACCAGGCAGATTGGATGGCAAGGATATAGCCTTTGTTTACATTTATGCCCCCAATGTGGACCAAACAATCATTCCTATCTTCCCTAGCGCCTCTCCTCACTGGAATACATTGTTACCCTGAGTTACTTGGAGGAGATTTTAACTGCATGGCTGATGTGTCTTTAGTTAGATCACAACCCCGCGCATTTCATCACTACATAAAACTGCCCACGCGATTCGATATTGGATCAACCACTGATGATTGGTCGATACCTGGAGAACCTTAATTCCAGATGCGGCTTCTTTATGTATTACTCAGGTATGCACAAGCTATCAGTTTGCTTACATACTTTCTGATGCTCGGCTAGCATACATGCAGGAGCGGGCAAAAAAAATACAGTGACCACAAGCCGTTTTTACTGATTCTGGACTGGGCATTGTCCAGACACCAGACTCTGCATTCTGATATGGAAGTTCAATACAGCGATGCTGGATGAGGCAGCCTTCAGATCTACCCTCAGGAACACAATCAGTAAATACTTTACTGGTATGACTTCCTCCCAATAAGTGGAGTGTGAGGCTTTCAAACTAGTGGTATGCGGTCATAGCATCTCAGCAGTAGTAGGGGCCCGGGCCCGATTCATCCTGAGATCAAACACGAAGAGTACCTCTTAATGAAACAGGAACTACCAACAGAGAGTGAACAGGGCCTCATGACAGAGTAGAAAGGAAAAACCTCCTCAAACTAGAGGAGCGACTCCAGGATTACGATTATTGAGCATATATTATAAGGGCACACACAGATTGTGATAAAATCAGCAGATTACTATTGGAGCTGGCCAGTCCTGACAGGCAGGGTTTCCAAATACTGCAGATGTGAAAAAAGGGAAGGTGACCTGGTTTTCAGGTAGGCCGAAATTTATATGGTCTTTGCTGTCTATTAGTCTAACATCTATGGGCGCTCTGATGAGATGATGTGCAGGATTATGTTCTGTCAGCAAGTATGAAGCAATTGTCATTGGCAGTGTCTGCATCCCTTGGAGGTGATAGCACAGTACAGGAAGTGAATGAGAGATTAAAGCCTTGGGCAACGTACCAGGCTCAGAAGGCTTGCTCCTGGAATTTTATACATGTTATGTAGACATGCTTATCCCAATCTTGACTACATTGTATAAGGCAGCAAGAACATTGGGAGAACTCCCTTCAATGATGGAGAGTACCTGTCTGTTCCCCTCCACAGCAAGCATTGGCATAGCCAATAGGTCTAGCTTTTGGCACCTTAGAAGTATTTAGTTATGCAGCACAATATCCTTGGTGGAACAACATCTACTGTTGCATGGCAAAACACTTATAAGGTCCCAAAGGCGAGACCTATTGGCTATGCCAGTGCTTGTTTTTCTTGCAATCTTTCTGCTGGTATCAGTGTGTGCGACTTGGGGAGAGCGCCAAGAAAGTCACTGATGAGGATTATGAATCCGAAACCGGGCCCAGGATGCTTGTTTCCGGTCCAGGCAAGACATGGCCTAGCAGTCCGGGCTGGACTGTTCCTATGAGACACAGGGACAGACTGATTTGCATATGGCCATGTCTGAACTGGGGTGGTGGAGTGAGCTAAAGAATGGTGATGGATTAAACCCAGATCAGTTGACTGGGGGTGAGTGTTTGATTTGCTCAAACGCTCTGTCCATCATCCCCTTTGGTATCGCTATGTTCGCCCTAAGTTGGCAGGGTACGCACAGACGTAGGTCCCTTGCTCAATCTACCACTGTATTCAAGATAACCTGGCTGATGAGGATTATGAATCCGAAACCGGTCCCAGGATGCTTGTTTCCGGTCCAGGGAAGACAATGGCTTAGCAGTTCGGGCTGAACTATTCCCATGAGGCACAGGGGCAGACTGATTTGCATATGGCCATGTCTGAACTGGGGTGGTGGAGTGAGCTATATAATGGTGATGGATTAAACCCAGATCAGTTGACTGGGAGTGAGTGTTTGATTTGCTCAACCGCTCTGTCCATCATCCTCTTTGGTATGGCTATGTTCGCCCTAAGTTGTCAGGGTTTGCCCAGACGTGGGTCCCTTGCTCACTCTACCACTGGATTCAAGGTAGCCTGGCTGATGAGGAATATGAATCGAAACTAGGCCCAGGATGCTTGTTTCCAGTCCAGGGAAGACATGGCTTCGCAGTTTGGGCTGGTCTGTTCCCATGAGGCACAGGGTTAGACTGATTTGCATATGGCCATGTCTGAACTGGGGTGGTGGAGTGAGCTAAAGAATGGTGATGGATTAAACCCAGATCAGTTGACTGGGGGTTAGTGTTTGATTTGCTCACACGCTCCGTCCATAATCCCTGTGGGATCGCTTACTTTGCCCTAAATTGGCAGGGTATGCCCAGACGTGAGTCCTTTGCTCACACTACCACTGGATTCAAGATAGCCTGGCTAATGAGGATTATGAATCAGAAACCGGTCCCGGGATACTTGTTTCCGGTCCAGGGAACACATGACTTAGCAGTTCGGCCTGCACTGTTCCCATGAGGCACAGGGGCAGACTATTTTGCATATGGCCATGTCTGAACTGGGGTGGTGGAGTGAGCTAAAGAATGGTGATGGATTAAACCCGGATCAGTTGACTGGGGGTGAGTGTTTGATTTGCTCAAACGCTCAGTCCATCATCCCCTTTGGTATCGCTTTGTATGCCCTAAGTTGGCAGGGTATGCCCAGACGTGGGTCCCTTGCTCACTCTACCACTGGATTTAAGATAGCCTGGCTGATGAGAATTATGAATCCGAAAACGGTCCCAGGATGCTTGTTTCTGGTCCAGGGAAGACATGGCTTAGTAGTTCAGGCTGGACTGTTCCCATGAGGCACAGGGTCAGACTGATTTGCATATGGCTGTGTTTGAACTGGGGTGGTGTGGAGTGCAAAAAACGATGGATTTGGGCCCAGATCTCTGTACTGGGGTGAATGTATGACATTGTTCTGCATTCTGTCCATCAACTGTGGTTTTTGCATTTGTCACCCCGAGTGGGATGGGTATGCTCAGACGTGAGTCCCATGCTCTCCACACCACTGGATTCAAGCAAGCCGGGCTGAAGACGGCTGGAATGCCAGAAACCGGTCCTCGGAAGCTTGTTTCCGGTCCAGGGAAGGCATGGCTTGGCAGTTCGGGCTGGACTGTTCCCATGAGGCACAGGGTCAGACTGATTTGCATATGGCCGCGTCTGAACTGGGGTGGTGTGGAGTGCAAAAGAACGATGGATTTGCGCCCAGATCTCTGTACATGGGTGAATGTATGACATTGTTCTGCATTCTGTCCATCAACTGTGGTTTTTGCCCATTTAGCTGCAGCCTCCTAATGCACTTGGTGATGCCCTCGTGCTGACAATTGTACAAAAGGAGTATCCTGTCCGTTTCCGCCGTAACTATAGTGATGGGAAACGCGAAAGACGAAATTTTTGTGCGACCCACTTCTTTCCTCTGGTGACGTTGTTGTGAGAGGCCGGCGTGTGTGCACTTGAGTAAAGTGGACAGGAAATACGATGAAAGCACCAGCGGTGCCGAGAGAGACTTCTGACAGGTACGTGAGAGTTCCTTGGGGTCAGCTATCAGCACGACATGCTTTATCCTAACCAACAGTGCAACCCAAGGAGTGCCCCTGCGAAAGCCGGCTCCAGTGCTTTCCAGCAGACTGACACTACACAGTATAGCAACGCTGCATGTTGCTTCTCAGGTGGTTCAGACCAGCGAACTGATGGTGGGGTGGGGTGTTGGTTAGTGTGTTCGGCTATTTTATGCAAAACCCATGCACTGTGGCCACATGATGAGTGTGATCTCTTTTTGAGACGGCCCACTTGGACGGGCTCGTCCGACTTCCTTTTGGAGTAAAAGGTTTCTTATCTTTAACACCTTGGCTGCTAGGCGTTTTCCCCCCCTGTGCTGGAAATTACTTTTAGGCTTTATTCATGACGAGCTCAGCTCGTCATCAGCACAGCTCAACTGTGCATCATGACGAGCTGAGCTCGTCATCAGCATCGAAAGGGTTAAGGGACCAACATGGCCCTATAAAGATAAGAAACCTTTTACGCCAAACGGAAGTCAGACAAGCTCGGCCAAGTGGCTGTCTCAAAAAGAGAAAACTCTACATCACAGAATGCTCTTTCCCAATGGCTGGCCACCGTACATGGTGACGCCGGCCAATGGGAAAGAGGGGCGGGGCTTAAAGCCCATAATGGAAAGATCATCAAAAACATAAAATCTCGCCAGCGAGACCTTGCATCTGCAGCCTACGCAGGTGAGACCTAAACATTAGATTTGCCTACCAAAACCGTTTGCCGACAGAATAAGGCTAACTGTGGAATAAGGCTAGCTATAGACATATATATCTCTAAAGTTTTTAACTAGATATGTAGTTACAAAACTCACAGAATAGGGTAGTGATGGGGAACTGGTCACATCTCTTTTGTTATGTGCAATTAAGTAAATGATAGATTCCTCAAGTACTTCTCAGGGTGCATTTTGGTAAATTTGCATCCCTCTACCCAAAATGCAATACCCACACGATGCATGGCTCTCATGTTTCACACAAAACACTAGTGACCAACACACTCCTGCAAATAGTCTATAAACAGTTAGATATACACGTTTGTGATGTAGTCGTTATGAACCGAAGAAATGCTCCACACTGCACACTCCAATGTTGTTTAGATGATGTTTATATATTTTTTCAGATGATACAAGCAACAGCTGACATGTGTTTCATTACGACAGTGACTTTTTCAAGGCTGCAATGTATATATGTAAACATCTCAGAGAACAATTCATGATATTACAGATAAGTGATTACAATCGAATAATGCAAAACAATCATCTTATTATTCCATTTTTGTGAACAGTATACAGAACTGCAAGGAAAAAACCTGCGCTAGATGAAATCATTAAAATACCGTTTTAAGAAGGGCTGGATTCAATATAATGCCCCTTGGGTACAGAGTGATCAAGTCCAAAGATGAAGCAAGTGTCATGATATGTGTTGCCATCCCAAAGGTATGTGCAAACCATTAGCCAGGTGGTGCAAGAGTGTGAACAAATAAAACAGAAAGAAGAAGAAGAGCCTACGCCCCTCATTTGACTAACCATAAAGTGCACTGGAAAGAGGAAAGTAAAGGCACCACACCTTCCATGTCTGCAAGGTTGTGGATAGTGAGACACAGAAAAGACAAAAAAGTCATGTGCCACTGACCTAGAGTGTCAAAGTAGAGGTCGGTGGTCTGACGGCGATCTTGAGGAGAACTCCTAAAACAATCAGGAGATGCTGATATGTGATACAAAGTAATAACAATAATAATTACAGGGCCCATCTACATGATAACGGTAACCACAAATACAAAGGAAAACTAAGATGTAATGTTGAAATATTCAAACACTGTCTGAGTGTTTGGCAGACATTGCGCAGTTCCATCGGTGGACCTTGTAAGGTTCTAGAAATCAAGACATGTTATTAATTAGCCATCTCCCCATCGATTAAATGTGGAACAAAACACCAATAAAAATCCATAAAAATATGATGGTGACTCACCAAAGGGAAAATAAGAAAGAGCATAGGTATTCTCCTCTTGTGGTGGAGAAAAGAAATGGTTTCTACAAGTGAGTAGTGTCCTCCTGCTGTTCACCCATGGACCTGAATTGAGAAACAAGCCGTGATAAGCCCCCTAAACAGTAGATAACACATTAAGTGGTGAAATATACCAATTGAAGTATATAAATGGTTGGTACAACCATAATGCACTAACAAGAGTAGAAAGTGCCCAACGCAGGTTACCGGTATCTTAAATTGTAGCACAATATCTATGCCAGGATAATGTAATGTGAAAAACAACCAATTCAATGTTACATCACGTTATCAAAAAAACAAATGCTATTGTAATCGTCAGATTGCTGCCAAGGTTGAAAGTTCATTAGTAGCCATGCACAAAGAGAATCTCAATCAGAGGCTGTCATCATCATAATTACATCCAGAAGGTCTAAATGTTACTTGACATTCCTCTACGTCACTCAAGATTTGTGCTTCAATAAACAACATGAATCAGGGTGCAAATAAATCAATCGCTATACATAAATAGAATATCATAGAGTAGATATTATCACATAGGGGGAGTCTGATTGTAACCAGATAAAAACCCTATGCTACTTGGGATACGTATCTCAATCAGCAATACAAATGGAAAAGAAGAGAAAAACAGTCCTTTAGGCCGCCGATGTACAAGAAGCCGGATAACATCCATAAGTGGCTTGATAACGGCAAAGCCCGTCAAATACAAATGCTCAGAGAAAGCATACATTGTAGTGTAGTTCCTATATTTCCAATAGGCTCTGCGTATTGTAATAATATATCCTATAGAATTGACGTTGGACTTAGGTCTACTAGATCTCTATCGAATATATTAGACTTAATTGTGAGTGCCAGCTAGCTCAGAGGTCACTAGAAACGTTCTCGAATAAACAAGAAGGGATTAATTTCTGACAACCGCGTAAACATGACAACTTTGTTTCCCAAAGATAAAACCTATCTTCAGAGTCGTGGAAACAATAGATGGATATTTTACTTAGTCAATCGTGCATACTTTGTTTCACCAGAGGTGCAGAGAAATAGAGAGACAGGCGTTTTCAATAAAAGTCTTCTTTCTCTTGCAAGTAAAGTGAACTGCTACAATCGTAATACTGGTGGCAAAGTATAATGCGTACAGCAAGAACAGTATTAATAAATAATACTGGAAAAGCATAGTATGGGTTCTAAGCCATAGAAATACATGGAATACATACATTAAATAAATAAGGACTAAAAGTACTCAACTGGTGCCTCTAAAATACGCCTACCCCGATGTACCTAACCTAGGTCTAGTACCAGGGAAGAAGTAAGTGTGGTGTAGCATAAGTTTAGTTTCTTTTTGCCAAGAATCTATCCAAGATTTCTCTTAGGGTCTAATCAGCTCCGTACCTTGGTTTAGAATGAAGGAGGTCTGGTATACCGGCAAGAGAAAAGACAGTGTCTCTCACAGTGAGTCTGCTGGAGGGTCGGCTTCCATACTGTGACAAAGAGGGGAGTCTGTCCGAGGACAACAGGGACTGGTGGTCTGTACCCTCCCCGGAATCACAATGTGTTACACCTCCCAACAGGATGAAGGAAGCTGGGACACTACTCCAATCTGGACACGGAGCGAATAAGAAATTGAGCATGGCGCCTTTAACTGGACCAGCCAGGATGAGGGAAGCCCGCCCACTCATGACGTAGTGAGTTCGCTACTCGTCAAAATCCAGGAAACAAAGAGACCGGCGTGTGATGTCATCGAGGCGAAGTAGAGAGGAGTTTGCAGCGTGTGGGAGACAGAGAGACAAGGACGAGAAGAAGACACGGGAGCCATGAGAAAAGGTCGAGTCCGGGAGAAGAAGTATTGCCTGGAGGCCAAAGTCACCACGAGCCACCGAGCCACGCTCACCAGGGAGTGTGGCCGAGCCAGGTACGTTCTAGGCTCATGGGTTGGATGGGGAGGTCTTGTGGGACACGACTCGACTATCAGGGCACCTCTTGACTAAAGCCCGTTGTCCCGAGTCACCATTGCTAAGGCGCCACCTGTAAAACCTTCAACTCTGTCCTCCCTTACCTACACTTTTCCTCGCCCACTGACCACGCACCGAGCACCTCACGTCGGCCGTCTAAAGAAAGCACGAGTATATGTTGGTGTTCCCTGCACTACCCGGTCCCTTGGCATTATACCATATAAAACGGCGATTCTGATGGAATCTATTTCTCCATTTCTTTTGAGCCGGACGAGACCCCGTGAACAAGCCGAAGATAAGACAGGAAGTTGCCACATCTAACGGATGTCTACCTGAGCTGCCACGATGGATCCGGCCCGGCCACACCGGAAAAGACTTAGTACTCGCCCCAAAACTATCATCTGAAAAATAAAACCATATATATCACGGCCTGGTCTCCAGTCCCTTACTTTAGCCCTGCCACACATACATTACAACACCCCGGTTTACTTGGCAAATAAGCTTGAACTTTAGGTCTCAAGCCGGAACTTAAGAAGTATGTCCACCCTACTATTGAAACCTCTCAAATTCAAAAAGAAAAGATCTTACAATCATGCTTTCACAGGTCTTGAAGAATATGGAACGCTCTGCCTCCCGAGTTCAGATCCAATGCTTCCACTGCATCTTTCAAGAAACATGTGAAACGGCTATTCATGAGTGACCATTAACAGCATTAACTTATTCTCATGCTTTGTCTACAAATTTGATTCTTATTGTACACCGTTGTTGCAATTTATTGTATGCTTGTCTGTTAAATTGTATCTCACTCTAGGGCACTTCTGATAAAGTTCGGGTTGGGCCTAAGCCCCAACCCCTGACCGGGTTTGTTTCCCTCCCTTTCTTTGACAGTGTATGACTTAGCTACACCTTTTGTACCATTGTCTTTTGGTTTTATTCATGGTTTCTCCACATCTGTACAGCGCGCTGATACCCGTAAGATCTTGTTCGTGCTTTATATAACATTTCAAATAAATAAATAACTGAACCCAAAGTAGGAAATCTAACCAACCAGAGCTAAGAACCATTGTTGTGATTTTAGTCTTTTTATAACAATATTAAAAGCAATCCTACAAGTCCAAGAACGCAGCGTATAGTTATTAAAAAGCCATCACTGTCTGGTCATGTTGCATATTGCAAGCACTTGCATGTCATTTAAAGATGGATGACCCTGGCTGGAGGAGAAACAATGTGTTGAATACACGTAAAGTCCTGGCTGCTGTGAGAAATATAAAAGAATGTGAAGCAGCTCCGATGCACGTCATGGCTTAACCTCAGGCCAAAAGCGGTACAAAAGGGGGTGGTGATGGACGGAGCATCTGAATCAATAAAACACTCACATCCAGTCAAAAGATCTGGGTGTAATCCATCACCGTTCTTTAGCCCACTCTGCCACCCCAGTTCAGACATGGCTATATGCAAATCAGTCTGACCCTGTGCCTCATGGGAACAGTCCAGCCCGAACGGCCAAGCCATGTCTTCCCTGGACCGGAAACAATCTTCAGAGGACCGGTTTCTGGCATTCAGCCGTCTTCAGCCCGGCTTGCTTGAATCCAGTGGCAAAGTGAGCAAGGGACTCACGTCTAAGCATATCCTGCCACACTTATGGCGGCCAAAAGCGGTACAAAAGGGGGTGGTGATGGACGGAGCATCTGAATCAATCAAACACTCACACCCAGTCAAAAGATCTGGGTTTAATCCATCACCGTTCTTTAGCCCACTCTGCCAACCCAGTTCAGACATACTATATATGCAAATCAGTCTGACCCTGTGCCTCATGGGAACAGTCCAGCCCGAACTGCCAAACCATGTCTACCCTGGACCGGAAACAAGCTTCCGAGGACCGGTTTCTGGCATTCCAGCTGTCTTCAGCCCGGCTTGTTTGAATCCAGTGGCAAAGTGAGCAAGGGACTCACGTCTGAGCATACCCTGCCGCACTTATGGCGGCCAAAAGCGATACAAAAGGGGGGGTGATGGACGACCTACGGATGGTTCGTAGGTGAAGGGGGCTAAGGGTGGTGATCTGACTTACCAGCATAACTTGAATTTGAATTTTTAGGAATTTGTAGAGCGCAAGTACACTATGCAGTTTCTTGGCGCTGGGGGTTTTACTGAGCAGGAAGGACACACTGGGCTAGGGGCTAAAAGCTTGCTGGAACAGAAAAGTTTTAAGGGCCTTGCGGAACTCCATATAGGAGCCAATCACTCTACAGAAACAGCACTCCTGTCAACGACAGAAACCATTAGAACGGCTCTTGACCAGGGGAAGAAGGCAGTCCTGATTCTCCTGGATTTATCTGCAGCATTCGACACGGTGTCCCACACCATATTACTACATCGCCACAGAAAACAAATAACCAAATTGGGACACTTCTACTCAGAGGAGAAGGAGAAGGAGGTTAGGTCAGGGGTGCCCCAGGGCTCTAGCTTGAGGAAACCTGAGAAATTGTATTGTATTGTATTGTAATTGCATTTACATAGCGCTTACTACCCCATACGAGGCGTCAAAGCGCTTTTTCGGCGAGTAGCACGCTACTCTGGGACCCATAGAGGATAAGTGTTGAATTAGTATAGTGAACCATGCAGGTACATTTTAAGTGGTGGATAGGTTAGTGAGTTATTTGGATTTGGAATTGTGAGACGTTGGCCTGGTATATGATGTTCACTATTCTAGTGAGCACCTTGCACCACTCCAAACAACCCTTATGGTGATGGTTGTAAGTCAACCTTATAGACCAGCTATCCTAGTGGTAGCGTGGACAGAACAGTCTTAGGCTAAAAGACTCGTAGGGCGTGTAAAGCCAGCTGTTTTACCATATGTAACACAGGATATATATAAGATATATATGTATTTATTTACTAACACACTCCTCTGAACTCTTTATGAGATCAGAGGCAAAAGCACATAACAAGTTACTTAGTCAGAATACGTTAAGTTGCACAATTTACAGTTAGGCCCTAGGAGCGAAGCAAACCATATACTAAGAAAATGGTATAAGTACCACGTCACGAGAAAAGGAAAGGCCTAGGGCCTAGAGAATGGCTGGGGCTACACTATCTGAACCTTAGGTTAGGACAGAGGTCTTCAAACTTTTTGATGCCGAGACCCCTTTGTAAAACCTTTTTAGGGGTAAGGACCCCCTTCCAACAAAAGTTTCTAGAAACTGGTACTCATCATCATCTTTTGACAACCATAAATGCGCCTGTTAGACCTCATCACATCCATCCATCCATCCACAGGGGTGGGGAATTCCTATCTCCCGACGCCCGAGACATCTAGATTTCTTAGGAGGGCTAGAGGTTTTAATTTGCATTTTGTCCAAAGGACAAGTAGACAGTTTTATAGTAATAAGATACACAGCTGTTCAACCCTGTAGGTCACAGCCAGTAGAAAAGTTGCTCTGAGCAGTTTATTGGCAGTGAAAAGGTCAATGCAAAACTGGGGCCTGCATTTTAATTTCCCCAGAGCAGAACAATAAAATGAGAAAGCAGAGCTCAAAGTTTGAGCCAGCTGGATAAGCTCGTGTGGCTTCCAGGTTCTCCCCTGGTCCGTTTATTATCTTTAAGCATGAGACACACATCGAGCTTCTGCAGCCCCAGTACACTTGCAGCAATGACAAGTAAGAGGCTGCTTTTTGTGCCTCTTGGCCTCTTGCTCTAACTTGAACTGTATGACCCCTGCCTTGTATTCTCTGCTCCACTCCTGGGCCTCATAGGGCTCCAATATCCCTGCTCATCTTCAACTCAATTTGATTTCCCTTCTTATGCACCCCATCCTTGGCACTTTGTGTTTTCTGTACACCTTATGTTACACCCGGTGCCTGAACCACTCCACCCTCCGCTGCACTCTGACATCCCTCACCCGCTCCCCTTGGCCTCTCAGATCTTACTTCATCGAGGGCTTACATTAAAGCTGATCAGTTTCCCCAGGGGCTTTCATGCAGGCCGAAGGCCACCCCCAATTCTGTTCTTGCACTAGGCCTCTCATCTCACTTTGTGCCTGCACCAGGGGGATTGTGAATACACCGCTGTAGCAACTACAGCAGCTGTAGAGTTTTTGATGGGCCTCTTCAGTCTGCAGGTCCGCAGACAAAGGCCCATAATAGACTTGAAAGGGTGGGTGGGAGAGTGAGTGAATGGGTGGATGAATAGATGCATGGATGAATAGTGAAAGGGTGTATGGATAGATGCATATATGAATAAGTGAACGGGTGGATGTATAGATGCATGGATGAATACATGGAAGAGTGGATTTTAGATGCATACATTAATGAGTGAAAGGGTGAATGGATAGATGCATGTATGAATCAGTAAACGGGTGGATATATAAATGCATGGATGAATACGTGCAAGAGTGGATGATAGATGCATACATTAATGAGTGAAAGGGTGAATGGATAGATGCATGGATGAATAAGTGAGGCTGGATGGATAGTTGGATGAATGAATGGAGTGAAAGGGTGGGTGTTTAGATGCATGAATGAATGAGTGAAAGGGTGGATGTATAGGTGCATGTATGAAAGAGTGGATGGATAGATGCATGTATGAATAAGTGAAAGGGTGGATGGATAGGTGCATGTATAAATAAGTGAAAGGGTGGATGTATAGATGCATGGATGAATATGTGCAAGAGTGGATGATAGATGCATACATTGAGTGTAAGGGTGAATGGATAAATATATGGATGAATGAGTGAAAGGCTGGATGGATATATGGATGAATGAAAGTGTAGGAAAGGGAAGATACATGGATGAATGAGTGAATGGATGTAAGGATGGATGTTTGAAAGAATGGTAGGATAAGTGCAAGGGTGAATGAAGGGATGGGTGAGTGGATGGATAGGTCGAAAGTGGATTGATGAGTGAAAGGATGGACGGTTTATTGAAAGGGTGGATTCAGTGGTGAGAGAGTAGATGAATAGATGGCTGAGTGGGCGGGGATAGATGGCTGAGTGGGAATGGTGGATAGATGGCTGAGTGGAAATGGTGGATAGATGGCTGAGTGGGCGGGGATGGATGGATGGGTGGGTGGCTGGGTCGAAGGGTTGATGGATGGATGGGTGGACAGTTGAGTCTAAAGGTGGATGGAGGAATTAGTGATGGGTGGATGGATATATGAGCGAAACGGAAGATATACGGGTGAAAGGGTGGATGGACGAGCAAAAGCATAAATGGAGGAAGTGAAAGGATAGGTGGATAGATGAGTGAAAAGGAGGATAGATGGGTCGGTGGATGAGTGGAAGGATGGATGAATAGGAGTGAAGAGGAGGATGTGTAGAGTGAAAGGATGGATGAATGAGTGAAAGGAAGGCTGGATTGATCAGTTGGGTCAATAGGTTTGAAGATGGCAGGATAGCTTTGAACAGAGGCTTCATGAACACCACACTTTTCAGCTACAGTAGAGGCGGAGCTCTTGATGGGCCTCTTCTGTCTGCAGCTCGGCAGACAAAGATTCGTAATTGTGAAACGATGAATGGATGTGGGTGAAAGGATGAGTGAGTGAAAGTGTGGCTGGCTAGATGGATGGATGGATGGATGGGTTACAGGGTTTAAGGATTAGAGAGCGAAAGGATGGATGAGTGTAAAGGATAAATGGATGGATGAGTGGAAGGATGGATTGATGGATGGGTTGAAGAGTGGGTGGAAGGATGAGTGAAAGGGAGGGTGGATAGATGAGTGAAAGGGAGGGTGTATGGATGAGCAGATGGATGGATGGCTGAAATGGATAGGTTTGGAGATGGATGGGTAGGTTTGGAAATGGATGAGCGGATGGACTGACGGACGAACAGTTTGGTGAAAGGCTAATGGATAAAAGACTGAATGGGGGCCAATGTAAAGGTGAAATGCTAGATATCAGTGTGTTAAAGGATGAATGGATAGATGCTCAGATGGAAGAGACAAGAGAGTTATTCTGGCGAGGATTCCAATTAATTTTTTGCTTGCTTGGTGTCATAAGAACTTTGGATCAACGTGGTGGGTATTTTAATTTTCTGGTTACTCACTTGGCCTACACTATGCTCGTTTCTCTACCTTGGGATTATCAGGTAGGCGTGCTGCTGTATGCCAGCGTGTTCTTACTAGACCGTTGGTATTTGGTCTCATAAAGGCCATATTGCCATAGAAATTCCTGGCACTGAACAAAACTACTTTATAAAAGAGCACACATGAAGCCAGCTCACAGATAGGAAGAGATAGCATTTTAATAAAAGCACAAAGTATTGGTTAACTCAGATTTAATTAGGGGCTCAGTTGTTAAAGTCACAAAGGGCACCCATGATATATGACTTTGTATTCATGCAGATCTACGTTTTTCATGAATTCACATGAATTTCCTTAAGTAGGCCAGGAAACCGTAGTCCTAGAAAATCTTTGTGAATTGCATCTTAGCATGAGCAAATATGAATATGCCCCAGCGGAAATCTGTTGACTGTTTACAAGTTCACTTTTTCTCCAACCACATTTTTCCCAGCCATGGAAGAAACTTTACTTCTGCCATTGTCAGGGGTAAATTGCCGACCTTTCTCAGTATGGGAAAAGATTACAGAAGAGCTGGTGAAAAACTCCAAAATTCAAATCTTTCTATAGTAATAGCCTGACATAACCAGAAAGGCTATTATCAGAGCTCTTCTATAAAGAGATTGCAGCCATTATTTGACGGCGCACTACATGGCACCAAATGGACAAGTGGATTTTGTTTCAGGACATGTAGATTTATGAAGCTACTTGTCCCATGGACAAGTACATATTTCATAAAATTCCACACCCCTGATCCATCATTTATCCACCCACACTTTCACACATCCATCCATCCTTTCATCCTTCAATCCATCCATCCATCCTTCATCCATCCACCCTTTCATCTTTCCATCCATAAATCCATCGTTTACCCATCCACCCTTCCATCCATCCACCCGTCATTCATCCACCCACCTTTTCACACATCCATCCATCATTCATTTATGCAACCTTTTATCCATCCTTCATCCATCCATCCATCCATCCATCCATCCTTTCATCCTCCCATCCATACATATATCCTTCATCCAGCCACCCTTTCATCCATACATCCATCCACCCACCCTTTCCTCTATCCATCCACCCATCATTCATCCCACCTCTTCACACATCCATCCATGCATCATTCATCCATGCAACCTTCATCCATGCAACCTTTTATCCATCCATACATCCATCCATCCATCCTTCATCTGTCCACCCTTTCATCCATCCATCCATCCTTTCATCCATCCATCCATCCATCCTTCATCCGTCCACCCTTTCATCCTTACATCCATACATCTATCCTTCATCCATCTATCCTTCACCCATCCACCCTTTCATCCTTCCATCCATACATCCATCCTTTACCCATCCACCCTTCCATCCACCCACCCATCATTCATCCACCCACCTTTTCACACATCCATCCATCATTCATCCATGCAACCTTTTATCCATCCATACATCCATCCACTCTTTCATCCTCCCATCCATACATCTATCCATCATCCATCCACCCTTTCATCCATCCATCCCCCTTTCATCCATCCATCCACCCATAATTCATCCCCCACCTGTTCACACATCCATTCATGCATGCAACCTTCTATCCATCCATACATCCATCCACCCTTTCATCAATCCATCCACCCATCATTCATCCCCCCACATTTTCACACATCCATCCATGCATCATTTATCCATGCAACCTTTTATCCATCCTTTATCCGTCCACCCTTTCATCCATCCATCCACCCATCATTCATCCCCACCTTTTCACACATCCATCATTCATCCATGCAACCTTTTATCCATCCATACATCCATCCTTCATCAGTCCACCCCTTCATCCTTCCATCCACCCTTTCATCCATCCATTCATCCTTCATCTGTCCACCCTTTCATCCTTACATCATACATCCATACATCTATCCTTCATCCATCTATCCTTCACCCATCCACCCTTTCATCCTTCCATTCATACATCCATCCTTCATCCATCCACCCTTTCATCCTATCCATTCACCCATCATTCATCTACCCATCTTTTCACCCATCCATCCATCAATCATTCATCCATCCATGCAACCTTTTATCCATCAATACATCCTTCATCCATCTACCCTTTCATCCTTCCATCCACCCTTTCATCCATCCATCCATCTTTTCATCCATCCATCCACCCTTTCATCCATCCATCATTCATCCACCCACCTTTTCACACATCCATCCATCCTTCATCCTTAAATCCATCCATTCACCCATCATTCATCCACCCACCTTTTCTATGCCTCTCTCATTTGGGGGGATGGGGGGGTCAGTATCTCTCTGCGTTTTCTCCCTTCTTTCCCGACCATGGGAGGGCATCTCTGTGCCTCCCTGCTGGGGGCGGGGGACGTGTCAAGGGAACCACAGCTCCAGGCGCACAATATCCATTGACCTCAAAGGGCTACACTACAGCCTGCTCCACCAGCCCCCCTCCGCCCCCCCCCCCACTTCCTATCCTCCCCCAGCTCGAAACTGCTTCAGGGACACACACACACAGCCACACCCGAGTACTTGACAGGTCTTTAAAAGACCTTTTGCTTGTTAATGAGGCTTTGATGTTTTTCACACCTCAGTGTGAAATAGGCCTTCGCCGTGAGCACCTTCGATCAGCCCAAGCCAGGAACTGCACTCTGACAGAATCTGCGACCCCCTTCCAAGGACTCCACGACCCCCCTGGGGGTCGCGCCCCACAGATTGAAGACCTCTGGGTTAGGAGTAGGAGGCCCACAGGCGGCGCGTGCTGTGTCTTTACACACACGCGAGAGTCAATGTTAAGTCAAAGGGAACTTAGAAGTTGTAAAAAGAAGGATTTAGGACACTTCCGGTTTAGCTAGGAGGAAGCAACTAAACACTTGGATAGTCAATACCCTTGGGAGCACCGAAGTACTCGCGTTACCTCACCCACAGGAAGCGGGTGCATAGGTGTGAAGATGTGTCGGGTTTCGCCTTTGAAGCCTATGGAGACCTTTTATCATTCAAACCACATACATTGATAGAATATATCGATAATTTAGCCATTGTGAAGCATTTTTAAGTAAACTTGGCTAAACAAAATACATGAGCAGCAATTGCCAAGATTCGGTATCTGCCAGAAGTAAATCTTAAACAAAAAACAAATGCATCTTCCAACTGTATGACCTTGCACCCCAAAAAAAAAACTTCTTCCCACCCACAACCCCCACTGTTCCCTCCCACCCCTCCCTTCCCCCAACACCCCCCCACCAGAAGCGTAAGGGCTATTGCCCTCATTGATGGTATGTGAGTATAAGCTATGAGTTCCACCCGGGTCTGACCAGCCTGACAAATAGAAAAAATAGAGTGCATCTAGAGCTAGAAAGGCAAAAGAAAAATAACATAACACACTGCTAAGGGGTCAGCCCATTCAAACTAAATTCAGTGTTACCCATGACCTCCATCCTATAACGATTATTACATAATTTCTAGATATTGTTGTGCTTTTATCTCCGAAACAAAAAATAAGGTTCTTCCCTTATGCACAACTTTAAGTTTAGCAGGATTAAGTAAGAAGGTTTGACACCCCTTGGCTTGTATAGGTGCCATAAGCTGTTTGAGTCTCCAGCGTTGTTGAACAGTTGCGGCACAAAAATCTGGTCTAAAGAAGAATTCGTGCCCCAAGCCTTTTCTGGGTTTAGATGGCCTTGCCAAATCATATAAGATCTCATGGAGAAGATAGTTCTATACACAAATGAGAATAGCTCTTGGATGTTTATTCCTCCCCTCCTGGTCCGGTTTTTGATTAAATGGGAACCGATGAGCTCTTATAATTTCTTTATCCCAGTCCCATCCAGTAAGATCCTGAAAGGCATCTGAAAACATCCCTACTACAAACCGGCGAGCATCCTTCCCTTCTGACTTTTCACCAACTCCCAAAATACGTAGATTGTTACGCCGAGCACGATTCTCTAAATCAGTTAATTTCCAGTCCACATCTTGCCTAGTACTGTCCAAATCTTTGATTGAATTCTTTTGTAGCGTTAACTCATCCTCTACCGCGGATATACGTGTTTCAGTCTCTTGCACTCTCAAATTAGTGTCCGTGCTAGACTTGGCCAATCGTCGGACGACATTCTGGAGTTTACGTACAGCTCCCTGAGTCCGAAGACCCTCAGCCTTGGTTTCTTCTCTGTGAGTTACAATCATACGATACATTGAGGCCTGTAGCTTATATATAGATTTAAGAGTAATCTCCTCAGTTTCCTCTAGTAACTCAGGAGTTTCAGGATCATTTTCATTGCTTGCACCGGCCCCATCCCATTGAGGTTGACTCATGACAGTTATGTTCTCTTTAGATTTTTCCTCAATGACCTTACGGACAGTATTTGATACTCCTTCATTAGTTAGGAAATCAGAACCGAGCATATCTTCCTCTGAGATTTGATTGCAGTCGTCCGCCCAATCTTTTTCATGAGAGTGCCCCTCATTTAAAAGCTCCTCTTCAGGATCTCCTTCCGATGCAACTGATAAATCAGACATTGAGAAAAATTGACCCCCTGATTCTATAGACTCTGCATCTTGTTGTTCTTGTTGTTCTTGTTGTTCAATCAGCCTGGGTGATACGCTAACTCCCTCTACAGCAAGGCAGAGCTCAGATACTGCATCATCGTCATTAGCTTGCCCTCTTACTCCAACTCCTTCATCAGCTGGGGCTAAAGCAGCAGAAGGTTTAGCTGGTTGGCTTGTGTTGATTTTTTCGGGGTTAGAGTGTGCTGGAGCCTTAGAGGGGGTCAGTTCATTTGTAATACTTTTATTAGGATTAGTTATAGCCTTTTTCTGAATAAATCAGGTATTATGGGCTCTTTAGAAACCCCATTGGTTTGTAAATTGCGGTTTTCTGGCTCTGCTAATGTAGGTGTAGATGATTTCTCGACCACCCCCGGTGTAATATTTGCAGCATTTGCAGAATTAACTAAGTTGGTGGTGGGTTTTTTTGTTACTCTGCCTTTAGGAGCCATGTTTGAACTCTCAGAAAATATGTCTCAGATAATATAACAAAGAATGGAAAAAGGTTTGTTCTGTCAATTGAAGCACTTCTATGCTCTCAATACTTGCCAGCTGCTAAGAAAAAGTTCGAGCACCACAATATAACAAATTCAGCAAAAATGTTTCCACTCACCGGGTGAATCTTCTGTAAATCCAAGCGTAGCAGAAAAGAAAAAAAAAAAAAGAAAGCTCAAAAGACTGCTACAACGTTGATTGCTAACTGCTAACTGCAAAGGACTTTAAAGTTCAGTCGCTTGCTTAGCACCGGCAAAAACGCCTTTGAACGCGTCCTTGAGCTTCACACAGTGCCTGAAACACCACCATTACGTTGCAACACTGTAGCCGAAGCAGCAGAGCACAAGCACCCAAGCTGCGTCTTCCGCACGTCTCGTGGCAGCTGGTTTGCAAATGCGGTAGGGCGCAGCGAGGCTGGAACGCCGCGGACGTGGAAACACGGAAGCATCTGGGTCCCGCCGTCCGGCGGGAGAAAGTCTCCGACACGGCTCCGCGGTTCAGTAATTCAGTGGCTCCAGCGAACAGCAAACCAGTCTTTCTCATCGGAGTCTCTTCAGAGCCTCGGTGAGTCCCGTACAGCCTCGAACCAAAGTCCCAGACGAAGGGCTGTAGCAAGCACCGCAATCACGCCAGGTTGGGTCAGTCACCGGGCAAAACACGAACAGCTCCTCACACGGCTGCAGTAGCGATCGCCATCTTGCCTCCGAGAGACCGACATTAGTCCATATATATTCTATCAATGTATGTGGTTTGAATGATAAAAGAAAAAAGGGGTATAATGGCTCAGATGTTAAAAACTATGCGGGTGGATGTAGTATGCACTCAAGAGACTCATATTGCTTGGTCTAACAGAGGGACCTTAAGAGATCTTGGCTTGGAAGTGGTAGGGTGCTCTCGTCAGAACTCTACAACAAGAGGGGTTGCAATTCTTAAGAGACATGGTATTGGGGAAGTAAAAAGAGTTAAAGAAGATCTATCTGGACGATGAGTGATTGCCGAACTTAAAATTGGAGGACTGATTATTACTATATGCTCAATGTATGGATCTATATTGGATGACTCTGGTGCGCTTGATCTTCTAAGTGTAGAGTTGGCACAATGGTCATCCAATATTATTTTCTGTGGAGACTTTAATCTACATTTGGAAGAAACATTTGATATTCATAGTAGTACTCAATATAAGGGTAGGAAGAAGAAGGTATTTACAGCACTTAAAGGAATTATCCAAGAGTACAGATTAACCGATGTAGGGCATGAGAAAAGAACAGGGATATTTGGTCATACTTTTTTTCTGCACCGCATCAAAGATTCTTTAGATTAGACAATTTCTTTGTATTTAAGGGATTATATAATGACCTAGCGCAAGTAGAATATGAGGTTCTTCCGAAAGTTATCTCAGATCATAACCCTTTAATATTTAAATTTGAACTGAATACTTCTAATACCACCCGTTCATGGTCTTCTGATCGTAAATTATTGTATGACCCGTCCTATATTGACCGCATGAATACTTGGATCCCGGAATTCTTTTCTAACAATAAAGGTACTGCATCACCTGAAATATTCTGGGATGCCTTCAAATGTGGGGTTCGGGGTGAAACACTGAGCTATTCAATAAGCAAACAAAAGGAAGCTAGACTCCAGGAAAATTCTGAAATTAAAAACCTTAGATCTCTAGAGGTCCAACTTATGCAAGCATGCAATCAAGGATTACCTACTGAAACTGTTATAAAGAAATTAACAACTTTGAAAGCCAAGATTTATCAATGATTTGCTACAAAATTCGCGCAACAAGTCTCTGCCTTCAGGTCAGAGCTATATGAAGTTGGAGAAAACTCTGGTAAATTATTGGCAAAGAGGGCGAGACAGAAAGCAGCCTTTTCTAGTATTAATAATATAAATGATCACACAGGGACGACTGTTAGTAAAATGGAAGATATTCTGAGAGTCTTCAGTGCTTTTTATTCTAAACTGTATGCTGATGATGATCGTCCTGATTGCCTAGATCAGATTAATTACTTTGTTGACCCAGTTTTGAATTCTACCCTATCTAATGAAGAGAAGGAGAAGCTAGACTTACCATTCACCTGGGAGGAGATTGAACTCTCCCTAATGTCGCTAGCTTCAGGAAAAGCTGCAGGACCTGATGCTATTCCTTTAGAATTTTACAAATTCTTTAGGAATGCTTTAAAATTAGAACTACTGGATCTATGTCTGAATGCACAGCAAGGTAACGCCCCTCAATCATGGCATGATTCTATTATTACGGTGTTTCTTAAAAAAGGCAAGCCTCCGTTATTACCCTCATCTTTTCGCCCTATTTCACTTATAAATACTGACAGCAAAATGTTCTCTAAAATTTTAGCGGTAAGACTATCCAACATTATTTCCCCTTTAGTTTCTAAGTACCAACATGGTTTTATCCCAGCTAGAGACACTGCCGATCACATTCGACGTGTGATCTCCTTCTTGGATTGGTCCCAAGCAACTCGGTCTAATATTGGACTCATATTTTTAGACGCTGAGAAAGCTTTCGACCGGGTTGCTTGGGGCTACCTCTGGGAAATTCTGCTTAGGAAGGGACTAGGACAGGGAATCATTAAAGCCTTAAAAACTTTGTATATTTCCCCCAGAGCGTACATTCGTATCAATGGGCAATTATCGTCACCTCTATTAATTACCAGGGGTACCCGCCAGGGATGACCCTGTTCTCCCCTACTTTTTGCTTTTTACATTGACCCTTTAATTAACCGTTTCTTTTTAGAAGCTAATATTAAACCCATACATCTAGCCAATATTAACTATCGAGTCCTTGCCTATGCCGATGATATTGTGATCACTACTACGGACGTTCAAACAGCCTTACCTATCATTGATGAGATTGCTAAACAGTTTGGGCTTTTTTCTGGTTATAAACTCAACTTGGAAAAGACCCAAATTCTATGCTCAGGAGAAAATCCACCTGCAAACATCTCTACCACACCGCCCGTCGCTACTACTTCAGAAGTTATATATTTAGGAATCAAAATCTCGTTACCTATAGAAAAGATTCCAGATCACAACCTAAACCCTATTATAACCCAAATCAACACCTCATTACAGCGTCTTGATCATCTACGCTTATCTCTCTTTGGTAGACTTAACATTTTAAAAATGTTGGTTCTACCAAAGGTTCTATACTTATTTCGCACAATACCTTTGGATTTCCAATTGCTTTTCTTTAAAAATTTAGAGGGAACTGTATTCCGATTTCTCTGGGGCTATAAACGCCATAGAAAAGCTGCTAAGAAAATGATTCTTAGCAAGGAATGTGGCGGATGGAATGTCCCTTATTTTCTTTTTTATTATTTTTCTGCTGTTTTACAACACATTGGCCCCTTAATTATGGGTGATAGAGTCGAACTTTTAGATTGCCAGACCCCATCAATTTATCAAATGATTTTGGGTGAGAAAGTTAAGGGTAGCTTTTTGAGAATGGTAGAACCCAGCTATCACAAAAAAACTAAATATAAGACGTTGAAATCAGCTTTTGGAGTCTAGCAAAAAATTCGAAAACATATAAAATGAAGGAAACTAAATTTCTACACTCCCCTTACATCAATGGATCTATTCCCAGAAATTTTTTATGATTTAACCATGTATAGGTGGCAGCAGAAAGGAATAAGGCATCTGGGTGATTTATTTTATAATGGTCAAATGGTTTCATTTCAGGATCTAATGACTAATTTTTCTGTGGGAAGAAACAATTTTTTAAAAATATTTACAACTTTGTAGCTTTCTACAGAATCATCCTATAATTCCTCCAGTTAAAACTCCTTTACTAGAGCTTATACAAAAAAAACCCCCGGATAGGAGCTATTTATTTAAGCTTAATGCAGGAATATGGGGATGATTTAGGCCAATGTCAGATGAAATGGGCTAACATTCTAGCTATACCGGATGTTGACATTTTATTGTCGATTAAAATGGCTGCAGAGTGCCTTATAACTGGGATGATGAAATCCCAACATTTCATGTGCATCCATAATCTTTACTACACTCCAAGCAAAGTCGTTAAATGGAGTACGACGGTAGGCACTAACTGCAGTCGGTGTGGATTGTATGCAGCCGATGAATTACACATATTTTTTCTTTGTTCTAAATTGTCATTGTTGTATCAACAAATTGAAACTTTCTTATCTATTATTTTGAAATGTGACATAAAGATAACTCTCGAATTAGTATTACTTGGTATAGACCACACTGCTACTAGGTCCAGACCAATCTCTTACTTTCTTTTTCTTTGCATGGCCGCAGTCAGATCCTGTATTACTAAAGAATGGATTAGCCAGGGAAAAAATTTGGGCACCAATTGCCGAGTGGATTTAATTTCCTTTATTTTCTGTTTTATTCTTCTTCCATTTTGTATTCTGTTAAAAATTGTTACATATTTTGTCTTTTGAATACACTGTGTTATTTTGCTTACTATGCTTCGCTGTATTTCCTTGCAATAAAACAATAAAACTTTAAAAAAAAGAAAAAGGAAGCCTATGGAGACCTGGAGGAAAGATGCTGCAGGCGACCAGGAGGAAGATGTCCGGGTGGATCCAAGGGTAGATCGAGGATGAAGAAGACCTGAAAGCAGAGGGGACAGAGTCTAGGTCACTAGCTAGTGACCGGGTGGAACCAGGAAGGAACCAGATGATATCGAGGAGCAATCAGATGCTGTTGTGAACCTTGTCTCTTCAGCCACGCGGACCAGGAGGAGTCGAGGATGACCAGATGCTGAAGAGGAGCTGTCCCACGAAGGTTTTCGAAGATGGAGGGGTCGACTGCCGGACTGGAGTCAACAAACCTTGGCAAAGGCAACCCACGCAGGATACAAAGAAGGCTTCTGATGCAGACCAGCAAGGTCTGAGGTACCTCACCTTTGCAGGGAGGCAAGGGCCAGTCTGGAGCAACCGGACCAGCGAGTTGATTCAAAAGGATTGTCGTCACAGAGGCTACTAGCCAACGGGCCAGCAACCGGACAACACGTCGAGCAGAACACAAGCAGAAGGGCCCCACGCAGAACTCGTGGAGGGTGGAGGGCTGATCTTCGGTGCAGGTGCAGCTCGGATTCGGGGCTTCTCAATCTCCAGTGCACAGCTTCGAGGATACCTCAGGAGCTGCACAGTTAGCAAGTCGTGGACTTTTCAAGATGTTAGGTCCCAAGTGTCTCGTCGCCTCCACGGATCTCAGCTATGCTGCAGACGTGAACAGAGGGTCAGAGAGGTCTGGAAGTCTAGGTCTTGTCAGGCTCTGTACTCGAGTCCCGGCGGGAGCGTCGACAAAGCAAGCCGTTGATTTGCTAGATGGTGCCTGGTTGCCCAGGGTGGTCACTCCTTGGCCACAAGGGAGATTTTTCAGTCTTCAGCTTCAGCAGAATGTCGAAGGCCCAGAGTTTCGTTCAAGTTTCAGTTCAGGATCAAAATCTAAAATCCTGGGACTCAGCTCCTACCGTTATACAAATAAAAGGGGCTGGATTACTTTCTAGGTCCCTCCTGTGGGTGGGACCAGGAAGGGGGGTGGTTACACACCCTTTCCTTTGTCCAGTTTCGCGCCAGAGCTGGGGCTCGAGTGCCCCAGCAACTGGTTTGAACTGGGGTATGCATGCAGCACCTAGTGTGCCTCAGGCAGTGTCTCAATCTATTCAGCCCTCCCTAACCCAATACACAAAGTCCTGTCTGGGGTGGTGCTCGCACCTCTCCAGGCAGGAAACCTATTGTCCAAACCTCCGTGACTGGAAGGACTCCCAGCAGCAAGTCAGGCTTGTGTCTGTGGCAGCAGCATCCATTTTGTGACGCTGGGCTCTGGTTAACTTTAACCGGGATAGTCAGCAATAACATGTCTTCTCCCTCTAGAAGGGTGGAATGCTACCCCCGTCATCAGAATTGGCGAGGGGGTAGTATTCCAAAGCATATGGCACCTTACACAACATGTTTGGATAAAGCCAAACCAAGGTTAGCATTTAACCGCGAGGTTCATAATGCACTTAAGAGTATATGGTATGGCAATATCATAGAACAGCTATAAGGACATGGTTCTGAAAGCTGCAGACAGGCTCAGCTCATGCTAGAGCACCATCTCACACATAAATAAGGACTCTGCCTCCTGGATTGTTAAGGTCTGCCATAGGAGTGACTTATAGGTTACTATGTGTCTATATATAAGGTAGGTATATGGATACTATACCTAAGCAAGGGGTGATTATACAACCTTGCCCCAGCTGAGTGATCAGCCAGTTGTGTCAATTTAGGTGGCCAGCCAGGGGTGGCATAATATATGCTGCAGCCCCTGGTAGGTCTTGGGTGCACCTATGCCCTGGGTACCTATGGTACACTATACAGGGTCTCACAAGGTGACCCAATATCCAATTTGGTATGTACCTACAGTACATGGAGTCCATTTTACAGAGAGAGCAGATGGCCTGGGGTCCTGAATAGCAGGATCCCAGGCCAACTAAGTCGAAAACCAGCTAAACACTAGGCAAAATGTTGGGGGTAACCATAGTCAGGTATCCACCTAGTTACAGGAATGATAGCAGAAGGATAGAGGAGGAAAAAGGTTTGCATTTATATAGCGCTTGTTGACGCATGCTATTCAGGAAGCCTACAAAGGATCAGCGGTGAATTAATATGGTGAAATATGAAGTAATTTCAGTGGTGGATATTACTCAGTTACTTGGAGTGAGAAGGATAGCGGAGGGATAAAAGGGGAAGAAAGATTTGCATTCATATAGCACTTGTTACCCCTGATGGGTGTTGAATCGCTTTTCTGGCGAGTAGCACGCCACTCCAGAACCCATAAAGGATTACTGTTGATAATTAGTATAGTAAAAAAAATATGAAGTAATTTTGGGTAGAGGATATGTTATTCAGTTATTTGAGTAGTATATTAGAATAGTTTAATATGGAATTTGAGAAGTGAACATGTTAGTCTGTTAATTTCGATTTAAAAGGATAGTGGAGGGATAAAAGTAAAATATGTTTTTTTTGTGTTTATTTTAGGTCTTAGAAATAGGAGGAATCTTTTGGATGAGTAAAAAGGAGTTTTGGAGGGGAGGACTCAGAGGAAAGAGTTGAGAAAGGTTTGTTTTAGGGGATCGGTATAGTAAAAGAGGTGTCAGATGATGCAAGGAGGGGTAGAGTAGGAGAGAGTCTAGAAAGGGTTATTTTGGCAATCATAGTAGTGGTATGGGGTTTGGGATAAATGAGAGAGTGGATGTAGAGGATATATCGATAGATGTATAGGATGAGAGATAGGGTAGTGCATTGGAAGGAGTAGTAGAAGAAGTGTGAGATGAGTCAGAAGGTTGGGCTAGAAGATATATTGAGCGAAGTATAGGCTGAGAAATAGGGTAGTGCATTGGAAATGCTAAATTAGAAGAAAGTGATTAATGTATAGATCCATAATTACATTGAAAGTATATAGATACATAAAGGAGGTAAGTATATGTAGATTAAAGATATTGATAGAGGCACAGGATGAGAAATAGGGTAGTGCATTGGATATGCTTTTTCATGAGAAAAGTAACAGACACACAGGTCCAAGTTCATGGAAGGTACATAGATGCACAATGGAAGTATGTACATGTAGATCAAAGATGATTTTTATTTATTTATTATTTTTTCTCTCAACAACATAATTATTTTACATGATTATACAAAGTAATACACAAAGATAGATACATATCTATAGTGAAATAAAAAATGTTTGTTTACAGAGGGATAAGCTGTAAATTTCTGTTTGCGTATGGTGCTTATCTGGGGAAGAGCCAAATCTTGAGTAGTTTTCTGAAGATAAGGTGGTTGTCGGTGGACCTTATGTTAGAGAGTAAAGAGTTCCATAGTTTGGTTGCTTGAACAGGGAAGGATGTGCCACCCATGGTTTTTTTCTTGTATGGTGAGATTTTGAGGCGAGATGCTCCTTTGGAGCGGAGGCTCCTTTGTTGAATGTGTTTGGTGATTTTATTCCTGATGAAGAGCGGTCCCATTCCATGTACTGCTTTGTGGGTGATACAAAGAGTTTGAACGTGGATCTTCTGGCAACCGGTAGCCAATGCAGAGCTTTCAAGGCAGGGGAGATGTGGTCTCGCGGTTTGATATGCAAGAGTAGTCTGGCAGCAGAGTTCTGAATCAGTTGTAGTCTTTTCATGATCGTTAAAGGTGATCCGTGGTAGAGGCTATTGGCGTAATCGAGTTTGGACAGAACAAGGGAGATGGTAGCTTGGACCTTGTGTGGAAATCCCAAATGAGGGAAAATTTGTTGCAGCGTTTTTATAGAAGCAAAGCTTGATCTTGCTAGTTTATCCACTTGGGCATTCATCTACAGCTTGGAGTCCATGGTCATTTCGAGGTTTCTTACTTCCTTTGATACTTTAGGCAGTGATCCCAGGTCATCAGGCCATGCGGCAAGTGGGTTGTAATGTTTCCAATCACCACACGTCAGCATTACAATTTTTGAAGCATTCAATTTGAGATGGCTCCAGGTCATCCACTGATCTACGGCTCTTTGGCAGCTAAAAAATTAGTGATTTTCCAATGTCTTTGGGTCATTCCAGTTGAAGGAGTATTTGCATGTCATCGGCATAGTTATAGCACGTGAGGTGAAATTTATTGATCAGTACTGGTAATGACTTCATGTAGATGTTGAAAAGCATGGGCGAGATGATAGAACCTTGAGGGACCCTGCTTTTGTGGAGTATGGTTTGGACGAGAAAGTTGGGGTATGGATGACATTAGTTCTGTTTCGAAGGTAGGACGCTATCGAGTCTAAAGCAGTTCCCTCTATGCCGGCTTCATAGAGTCTTTGTTTCAGAGTTTCATGGTCAACCGTGTCAAAGGCAGCTGAGAGGTCCTAGAGGAGTAGCGCAGCAACCCCGTTGCGGACAACTGTATTCTTTAGGTCATCCCAGATGGCAAGGAGGGCAGATTTGGTGCCTCTTGCCGGACGGAATCCTGTTTGGAAGTCTGAAAGTATATCATTCTATTCAATGAATTGTGACATCTGGGCGAACACTGCTCTTTCTATCAGTTTGCCCAGGAACGGTCCATTTGTAATGGGTCTGTAGTTGTCAGGGTTCAGGGGGTTCAAGTTTGTTTTATTCTGTAAAGGGAGTATGTATGACTTTTTGAGTTCTTCTGGAAATATTCCAGTAGTTAAGGAATCGTTTTGATTCTTCTTACTGGAGAGGCAGCAGAGGTTGTTAAAAGAATTGTCTTTAAAGTTTGTGGCGAACAGGGGTCAGAAGGGCTGCCGGCAGGCCAGCTTGCTTTGACCAGGTCCATAAATTCATCGTGTGAGATGTGTTTGAAGGAAAGGAGAGGCTTGATTTGAGCATTCTTGGATTGTTGTTTTGAACAAGGGTTAGTGCTGGTGCTTTGTTTCTGTTTTAAGTACGATTCCAATGTGTCTGCTTTGTCCGTGTAATGATTTGCCAGTTTGTCTGTGAAATCTTGAGTAACAGGATGAGTTCCTTCTAGGCAATTTGGTTTGCGAAATTCATTGAGTATTTTATAGAATTCTTTATTTGCACATTTAGCGTTTTGAATTCTGTCTGAATAGTACCTTTTCTTAGCCATCATCGGGAGGTGGCCATCAAATCTTGTCTCCGCCTAATACAATATAAAATACTAAACAAAGTCTATTAAGATAGGGCCAGACTACACCGAATGGGCCGCCCTACCGACCCTAGTTGCCAGAGGGGTGGTCATGTTCAGGGTGATTTCTATCATATCCTCCGGGACTGCACCGAAATACAGACTTACTGGGGGATGGTATTGGGGGAATTGAGCAAAGTTTTAGAAACAACACTACCAGTGGACCCCAAATTCATACTGCTGGATATACCTGGGGACGTACATTTGGGACGCCCACAGCTAATTTTCACCATGCTAGCCTTGGTGGTTGCGAAACGGGATGTAGCACAAACATGGGGGGGGGGCACTGACACCCCAGCTCCTAGAGTGGAAGGTGGGAATGGACATGTACATGGCAGCAGAAAGAGTTCCCTACCCTACAAGGCAAGAGGATGTCTGAAAAAGTCTTGCAGGGTATGGGGCAAATGGAGGATATATTATGGGTTTGATGGAGGGCTGGGCGAAGGCTAGCGAGACTTTTGTCGGTTCCTCCTTCAACCCCAACCATGAGTACTGGTTCTCTTGTGACAGCCCAAAAGGGGATGAAGCATGAGATATTACCAGAAAGTTGTGTGATTGGGTGGGACTTGACGGACCGAGTGGCCGTTCGGGATACCGATATGGGATTATTTGTGATATGGACGGCATATGAATGCCGCGGTACGACTTTACCTGATTTTGCTATGCTTTCTTTTAACCCTTTCGATGCTCATGACGGAACGGTTCCGTCATGAGCATCGGTTGAGCTGTGCTCATGACGGAACCGTCCGTCATGACCACGCCCGTTTCCATTAGGGCTCAGCACCCGGCGGTAAACCGTACCGCACGCAAAGTGTTAATTCCTGTTTTTGCCAAACAAAAATAAAAATATATTTTTTTTTTTAAACTATGAGACCTAGTGTGCATCAGGTTCAGTATTCTGTAGTCATACATTCCAATCGGTTCTGGGAAACGCAGTCTTTTTGTAACTACGTTTAACTTGGATGCTGATAAAGCTAGGGATGTAAGGTATAATACTCAAGACTCCGACTCTACACTTAGGAAAATCAAAATTCTGAGCATGCATACAACAGATAATGAGAACAAACAGATGCCAGAAAAGAAGCAGAAAAGGAGGGAAAGAATCCCATTGGACATGGCATGAGGCAGGGATGTCCTCTTTCACCCATACTCTTCCCGATTGCCCTAGAGTCCCCCACATTTACTATATTCTCCTCAGAAGACATTGGGGTACTGAAACCAAAGCTGGAAACCTGAAAATTATGCTGTATGCGGACTACTACCTCCTTACTTTAGCCTCTTCAGATTTTCTGATGCCAGCACTGATGTTCTACATATCAGTTTTTACAGCGTTTTCCAAGTACAAAATTAACTGGACATAAAGTGACATCTTAACCACTAAGATCTATACCACGAGGGAAGCCCACCATGAACATCCTTTTCGGTAAATCCCCGTCAAGTTGAAATATCACAGATGATTGATTACTAACGACTATCGAATATGACTGTACTGACTAATCAAATTCACAGGGAGTTTACTAAATGGAGTATGCCACAATTGTCGCTAATGGGACAAGTCCAAACTGAGAACATGGGGGTAGAGTCACAGGTCAACTACATTTTTGGCATGCTGCCTACACTGGTCCCGACCATCATCAGAACTATGTCTAATAGAGACAGCCATTTAATCATACTCTTGACAAGGTGAGACATGAGGACTGGCCATGTCCAAACTTCAAGCCGCTACTTCTGGCAGACAGACTCCCAAAGATGGAAATATATCATGGCCCATCACTTCTTATGGCAAGCATATTGTTTTCCCACAGATCTGGAACGCACCAAATAGGTACTCCTGGAACAACAACTATGGGTGGGCCAAGAGAACCGCAAATTATATATCTGTATCATCCCTCATAGATACGTTAAATAGAACTGCTTTCTGAGACTCACTTAACAAAAGAAGAGGGTCTAGCACTGCAGAAGCAATGCAGGGTAAAAATCTACGCCAACACGATCTCAGCATTTGCTACGGGCAGGAGGTGCTGGTTTGGATTCTTCCTGAGACCACGTTTCTCTGGCTGATAGAGATCATAGAACAAGATGGTCACTGTGATATTATCAGGCAAATTGGATGGCAAGTGTTAGAACTGGCTATTTCTGGTAGGCTAAGGCTGACACCAAAGCCAGGCAGAAACCACCATTCTAGTCAGGGCAAGGAAGTCACACGCCAAGATAACCTCTGCTCACCCCCTTGGTAGCTTTGCACAAGCAGTAAGGCTAAACTCGGAGGCAATGTGTAAAGCATTTGCGCCAGCGCACAACAGCAACAACATACTAGGCACACCACAAGAGAGACTCCACACAAGGTTATTATAAAAAGAACTTCTGTATTGTAAAACCATATCAGATAAAATCACACATATACATTGTGCCAACTGGCACGGGCAATATTCACAGGGATTATGTACACAAGACAGGGCCACATGGGCCACTGTCATATTCAGATATAGTACTTCTAGATAAAATGTAGAATATAAAATCACTTCTAGAATGAAGAATAACTGTACCATAAAATAATAATCCAAGATAACAACCAGTAACCACTGGTAACAGGAACCAGGACCTTACTAGGACCACCTGTACTAAGAAAGCAGTATCACACAGCATTAGGGGTCTAAGAGAGAATACATTACTCATGATGCAATAAACCTACATTCAGAGGAGTAGAAAAGGCAACCACCTAAGAATAAACACATTTAGGGGCATAAACCAGAACACCTTACCCATGATGCATGAACACATTCAGAGGAGTAATAAGGAGAAACACATGATGACTAAACATTCAGAGGTGTTAAGAATAGAGCACATGATGCAATAAAATCGCATTCAGGGGTGCAGCGCAAGAAGACACATGATGACTAAACATTCAGAGGTGCAGCGCATGGAAAGGAAGACACATAATGCATAAACATTCAGAGGTGCCATAACATAAGTCAATAGCGCAAAAACACACAGTAGGCAATTACTATTTAAAAGCATAGAAATCACATTGCGCCTACACTACATAAGCCACTACCTGTGGCAGTCCCTAGGCCAACTGGCCTTGTGGGGCAAAGATGCCCTGAGTCCAAAGTCAGGGTGCGCTGCCATGCAGCGCCAGTCCAAAGTACAAAAGCCTAAACGTGGCAGCTGCCCACAAAGTGCTGGGCAACTGGGAAGGCCGGGCACCACTGTGCCCTCTCTGTCCCACACAGGGGGACTCTCTTGAAATTGCGCCTAAACGGTGCAGCCGCCCACTAGTTGCTGGGCAGCTGGGATGCAGAACTGCGGCAGGGCTCTCACTAGCCCTCAGGCGCAAACTGCGCCACGCTGGAGCCACACAGGCTCTGGACAAAATATGGCCCCTCTGAGCCACACAGGCTCTCTCAGACTGCGGGGGGTCGTTGGAGCTCTCAGGCTCTGGCACCAAACATGCCTTCAGGGAGCCTCTCGGGGCTCTGGACTGCGTTGGGGCGACCCGCTGCCAACTGGGGCCGCCCTAATTGCACCACCAACACTGGACCCCACGGGGCCCTCAAAACACGTTGGGGCGACCCACTGCCAACTGGGGCCGCCCTTGAAGCCCTCATGGCTTCAGACAAACAAGCAGCGCGAACTCGCGCTACTGCGGGGGGGGAGGGGGGCGGACACCGACAATGTGTCCCGGCGCCCCTCCCCTGCTCCATTCTGCCCAGCCCCAGCCCAGACTCACCGGGCTCTCCTGTGCGGGGCTCATCCGGGCGGCGGCTCCTTCTTCTGGCCAGCGCGGGGCTCCTCTTCCACCACGGAGCACCGCCGGCCCGCTCAGATGCTCTCGGCCGCTCCTCTCGCTGCAGGGCTCCCTCCGCTCACGGGAGCCCTGCAGACCAGCCGCCATCACTCGTCCTTCTTCTTCTCCCCCGGGCAGCTTCTCTCCTCTCGGGCTGCGGGGGCGGGACTTCCGGCCGGCCGCGACCGGATTGGTCGGCCGGCCAAGCGCTTCCGGGTCACCGCGGGCAGCGCGGCGGCCCCTCTCTAGCTAGGCAGGCGGGGAGGCAGGGCCTCTCGGCGGGGACACGCCGAGAGGCGTCACCAGGCGCTTTATAAACTCCTATAATAATAATAATAATAATAATAATAAAATATCGGCAATACCGAAAAAGTACAAATAAGCGAGGTGGGCACTCGCAATGTAAATAAAGCGCTCCTAGCGCTACATGACGACCCACAGCGCTCCCAGGAGCAGGAATAAAGCGCTCTTAAGCGCCAAAGGAAATCCAAAGCGCTCCCTGCGCCAAGAAAGACGAATCCAGCGCTCCCAAGCGCTATAGCCAAGAAAAAGCACTTCAAGGTACTTAGGGGGGCAGAAAGTTCAGCAAAGTCCCCCCCTCAGCCCAGGCAAGGCAGAGGGGTCCCCCCAGAAGTCCTCCAGGCATCCAGGGGCTGGGCAGCGCCCGCCCCTGGTAGATTCAAGTCAGAAACAAGAACATTTTGGAAGGGGATACAACCCCTTCTTATACAGTGCAAAACCTTTGAAGTCCTTTGAAGCAGGCAGTGTGAGAACCAGCTGGACTGGTTTAGAGGGAAGTCCCCTTCAGTATCAGGGACAGAGGTGTCAGTCGCCCAGCGGGAGGTGGAGCCAGCTTTGTAGTTACACAGGAACAGCCCTTCACTATCAGGTGCTAATCTCCTCCCACTTCCCTGGCAGCAGATGCTGCCTTTCATCCATGGGCTGACTCAAGACAACCTCCTGGGCTCTCCAGCCCCTGTCATCCTCAAACCAGACAGTCAATCCACAAGCAGGCCCATGCACTCTGGGCCAGGCTCACCAGCCAATCACACGCTAGCAACAACCTACACAAATATGCCAACTTCCAAAAGTAGGACTTCTAGACTAGACACAGTCACGTTGCATACATCATTTTGCAGCATTCACTCTCACGAGTTGATACATACCAAACTCGCCCCTGCACTCCCCACACATCAGGAACTACCATGGGCATACATACTCCCCATTCATTCCTATGGGAGGGCAGGTCACTCACCACACATACAGAGAGCTCATGCACTTTACACTGTACCACAGTGAAAAAGTGCGCAGAGGCCTAAAATCACCAACACCAGGTTCCATAAATAGGCTAGGAAAACGCAAAAAGTCTAGGGATGAACCTGCCTAATGGGCCGGGTCCAACAGCAAGGATATAGCCTTTGTGAACATTTATGTCCCCAATGTGGACCAAACGATCATTCCTATCCTCCCTAACGCCTCGCCTCACCGGAATACATCGTTACCCTGAGTTACTTGGAGGAGATTTTAACTGCATGGCTGATGTGTCTTTAGTTAGATCACACCCCGCGCATATCATCACTACATAAAACTGCCCACGCGATTCGATATTGGATCAACCACTGATGATTTTTCGATACCTGGAGAACCTTAATTCCAGATACGGCTTCTTTATGTATTACTCAGGTATGCACAAGCTATCAGTTTGCTTACATACTTTCTGATGCTCTGCTAGCGTACATGCGGGAGCGGGCAAAAAGAATACTGTGACCACAAGCTGTTTTTATTGATTCTGGACTGGGCATTGTCCAGACACCAGACCCTGCATTCCGTATGGAGCTTCAATATTGCGATGCTGTATGAGGCAGCCTTCAGATCTACCCTCAGGAACACGATCAGTAAATACTTTACGGGTACGACTTCCTCCCCATAAGTGGAGTGGGAGGCATTCAAACTAGTAGAATGCGGTCATAGCATCTCAGCAGTAGTAGGGACCTGGGCCCCGAATCATCCTGGGATCAAACACTAGGAGTACCTCGTAATGAAACAGGAACTACCAACAGAGAGTGAACAGGGCCTCATGGTAGACTTAGAGTAGAAAGGAAAAACCTCCTCAAACTAGAGGAGCGACTCCAGGATTACGATTATTGAGCATATATTATAAGGGCACACACAGATTGTGATAAATCAGCAGATTACTAGTGGAGCTGGCCAGTCCTGACAGGCAGGGTTTCCAAATACTGCAGATGTGAAAAAGGGAAGGTGACCTGGTTTACAGGTAGGGCGAAATTAATATGGTCTTTGGTGTCTATTAGTCTAACATCTATGGGCGCTCTGATGAGGTGATGTGCAAATTATGTTCTGCCAGCAAGTATGAAGCAAATGCCATTGGCAGTGTCTGCATCCCTTGGAGGTGATAGCACAATACAGGAAGTGAGGGAGAGATTAAAGCCTTGGGCAACGTACCAGGCTCAGAAGGCTTGCTCCTGGAATTTTATGCATGTTATGTAGACATGCTTATCCCAATCTTGACTACATTGTATAAGGCAGCAAGAACATTGGGAGAACTCCCTTCAATGATGGAGAGTACCTGTCTGTTCCCCTCCACAACAACATTTTTGTAAGATTTTAATTAATCGAACAAATAAACTTAAACTAACTAATAATAAAAAAAACCTTCAAAACAAGCATTGGCATAGCCAATAGGTCTCGCTTTTGGCACCTTAGAAGTATTTAGTTATGCAGCACAATATCCTTGGTGGAACAACATCTACTGTTCCATGGCAAAACACTTATAAGGTCCCAAAGGCGAGACCTATTGGCTATGCCAGTGCTTGTTTTTCTTGCAATCTTTCTGCTGGTATCAGTGTGTGCGACTTGGGGAGAGCGCCAAGAAAGTCACTGATGAGGATTATGAATCCGAAACCGGTCACAGGATGCTTGTTTCCGGTCCAGGGAATACATGGCCTAGCAGTACTGGCTGGACTGTTCCTATGAGGCACAGGGGCAGACTGATTTGCATATGGCCATGTCTGAAGTGGGGTGGTGGAGTGAGCTCAAAAATGGTGATGGATTAAACCCAGATCAGTTGACTGGGGGTGAGTGTTTGATTTGCTCAACCGCTCTGTCCATCATCCTCTATGGTATCGCTTTGTTTGCCGTAAGTTGGCAGGGTATGCCCAGACGTGGGTCCTTAGTTCACTCTACCACTGGATTCAAGATAGCCTGGCTGATGAGGATTATGAATCCGAAACCAGTCCCAGGATGCTTGTTTCCGGTCCAGGGAAGACATGGTGTTAGAAATGGGATCCCTGGCTGGCCAGGGCTTGCGCCAAAGTCAGTCAGAGACCACCACTCCTAAGTCAGGGCAAGGGAGTTACACGCCAAGATAACCCCTGCTTACCCTCTAGGTAACGTGGCGCGAGCAGCAAGGCTAAACTTGGAGGCGATATGAGTTAAGTATTTGCGCACGCACCCCAGCAACAACACCCAAGGCCCACCACAAAGGAAACTCCACACAAGGTCATATATAAAAATAGCCTTTGTATTACACCAAAACACATTTGATAAAACACACACTTTACAATGTGCCAACAGGCACGGGCAGAATTTACAAGGGATATGTACAAGACAGGGCCACATGGACCACTGTCAGGAATCAGCACTTTTAGCACTTAGAATACAATACTTGTAGGCCTAGAACTTAGAACATAGAGAAAATCACTGTAGCACGAAACAAGTAACTACTGGTAATCAGGTAAGTACCACCTACGCAATCCTAACCACCTCAGGAACAGGTCACGCAGGGAACCAGGACCTCACTAGCACCACCTGTACTAGCAAGAACAACCAACTAAATATCACCATACATTTAGGGGTATAGCAGTAGCGGTGGGTGACATTTGAAAATGGTGAGGCGCAATGTGATTTGCATACCGCACCGTAGCGAGCGTGCGCAGCGCGCGAGCCCGAACCCCAAAATTTTGAAAAAAAAGACGACAAATCGTGCATTTTCAAGCAAATTTGAGAAAGCAGGAAGGTTAATAAAGCAATTGTGAAAGTGCAGTTATTACATTATTCTCTATGTTCTCGTAGTAAACTCTCCTAATTGGCCTACTTAGGCTCTCGCTCTCTCCCCTCTCTATCTACGTCCCTTTTCTATCCCGTCTCCTCCTTCACTCTTCCCTAAGGTCTATTTCCCTCTCTCTCAGCACGTTCTACTTCTCACCTGCTTGCCCTGCTCTTCCCCTCTCTCTCAGCAAGTCCCTCTTCTCTCGTACCTCTTCCTTCTCTCCCCACACTCTCACCCCTTCTCTCTCTCTCCACTTCTCATTCTCACTAGTCCCCTCTTTCACTTTTTTCTTACTCTTTTTGCCTCTCTCTCTCTTTCTCTCTTTGCACTTCCCTCTTCACTATGGCTCGTTCTTCTCACCCCCCTCTGTCTCTGCACGTCTCTTCTCTCCTGTGCCTTCCTTCTTTCTCCCACTCCTCTCTCTATCTGTTGCTGCACTTCTCATTCTTTCCGGCCTCTTCCTTCTCTCTCCCCTCTCGCTCTGCACTTCCCTCCTACCTCCTTCACCATCTCAACCCAGTTCTTTATCTCTCCCCTTCTCGCATCCTCTTCAGCTTTATCCTATTGACTCTTGTACTCTAGCCAGCTTAAACATCTCATTATTGTACCACCTTTTTTTTCATTTTATCAGTGTTTGCAGTTCCATTCTTCTCTCTGTCGACCTAAATGCATGCACGCATGCCTGTCTTCCTTCCTTTCTTTCCTTCCTTTCTTTTCCTTCCTCTCTTTCTTTTTTCCCCAGGTGTGGTTAGGTGCACACACTCTTTATCTAGCTAAATTGTTCCCTCGCATTCCCATTATCAGTGTTTCCTTGTCCTTTCTTCGTAGCTACAATTACAGTCTAGGTATGCCCCACGGTGCCCTGTGCACTGTAACTTGCTCACGCCGGCAAAAATGTGCACATGGATATGCAGCCTGATGCAAACTGGTATTGATGTGCATAGTCATATGCGCTAAACAAGCGAATTACCTACAAACGACGGGAGGTAGTCAAACCAGCATTTATCAGTTCAATGTCTTTGTTTTGTTACAAAATATTTTTTACAAAGTGGGTGCACATGAACGAGGGACCAGCCACCATAGACCCTCTGTCAGTCAAACATCTTGGTCAAAGAAATTATAAAATATTTCTCAGCACTCCAAATCAAGCGACCACTGCAATATTACTTCACGCATAATGTGAATCAATCTCCATAATAAACGCAAAGACAGCGTAGACAACCCAAACTAGTTAGGCGGCTGCAGCTCAGAGATCTGCGCTGCCCTCCAGCTGTGTCTAATAAACCTCCCAGAGGACACGTTAGGTCTTTCCACAAACGGGATCACAGAAAGCCAAAGCTGTCCTAACAGGTGCACATAAATACAAAACTGCTCTCTAGTTTGCCACGGTGACGGTTTCTATGAACAAATCAGGGAGGGAGAAAATGGAGTAAGTAAAAAACAGACAGAAAACTGCACATTCGACGGCGGTATATGGCATGACGTCGCCTTAAGCACATGGGTGGCTCTAATTAGGCCAGGCTGCAGTGAGTTTCTGACTGTTGGTATGTTTGGTGTACGGAGTGTCCCTCAGGTCCCGTCCAACATGGCTAATCAGAAGTCCGCTAATTAAAATGAAACGCTGAAAAGAAACAGTCGAGCGGGTAATGAAATGCGAACCCTCAAATGCAAGGGAGACAAACAAAAAAGCAGCACATCTTGAAAGAACCTGGCAAACGAAGCACTAGCGTGAACACAGCATTTTATCGAAGTCAGAATGTATTACATTGACATGTGAAGCGCAGCATCAGCGGTTGTTTTACGGCGGTAAATGATTTGTCTAACAACATTTCTTTGATATATGCATGAAATGTAAAATACGGGAGATCGAGTGAGTAACATGATTTACATTTCGTCATTGAGTAATTCACCTTGCCACCAACTCCCTCACACATATTTCCTGTAGAAAGTTGGCCGTGTAGTCTCTGAGTAAAATACTGGGCTGATAATAATGAGTTTCCATGGCTGAGCTTGGCGCATAGGGGAGACTTGCCCTACGGTGTTGTTGGCTGTGCTCGAGCAGCTAGCTCTGTGGTTGGGTGCCAGGCGGGAAACTTTCACGTGGCGTTACCATACTGGGTCTGTATTGATTCAACCAATCGGTTATTATTGTGACCCCATATAAAGCGAACCTTACCTAATGGTGTCAGGTGCTGTGATAACTGGAAAGCGTGGTCACGACGTATGGGACCGGTCTATCTATCCCCGAGTCCCGACACCTCTCGTCCTCCCTGAGATTCACTCTCTTTCGCCTCGAGGGCCGCGGCTTCCTGTTCAGAGAGAGTGAGAGTGCGCGGCATCCAATGATGGATGCTGCGAGGCTGACCAGCCAATCCTGGAGCTGTATGCAGCGCCAGGATTGGCTAGGGGGTCACTTTGCTGCTCGCCCTGTCGCCCTTTGGAAACCCGGGCTGTGGCAGGCGAGCAAGCACCCCTGGGTCCTGCTGGGAACTTACAGTGCGCATGCTTGAGAAAGTTGAAAACTTTCCCAAGCATGCGCACTGTAAGTTACCCAGCGGCGGTCTGCTGCAGCCTGAGTGTGTGGACTGTCACTCAGGCTGCAGCAGGCCACGCCCCCTTTGCAATTCACACGGCTGATTCCTGATTGCTAGTTTACTTGTCTTTACACAATTATTGTTAGATCCGGAGGCCGCGATGCGGGGCCATTGTGGCTGGTGGGGCTACGCCCCTACGCCCCAATGGACGCACCGCTGCTGGGTATAGACCTGGGGACAAAACACATGATGCATAAACATACATTCCGAGGTGCAGGGAAGGAAAACACATGATGAATCAACAACACATTCAGCGGTGTAAGGAACACATGACGCATCAACACACATTCAGCTGTGTAAGGAACAAGGCACATGATGCATCTACAACACATTCAGAGGTGCAGCAAAGAACACTTCGCATAAATCACATTGGCACATAAATCATAAATGCGCCAGAACTCACATTAGTCACCACCTGTGACTGTCCCTGTGCCCCAATGTCAGGGGCCTAAACGTGGCAGCTGCCCACAAAGTGCTGGGCAGCTGAAAGAACAATGATGGGGCCAACACGATGGGGGACCCTCACAGGCTCTGCAGAACTGACTGTCCCCTTTTTGGAGCCTCGCTGAGCTTTGAATAAACAAATGGCCCCTGAGCCCCTCGTGGGCTCTCAGTAATCAAAGTGCCCCGTTGAGCCTCTCAAGGCACTGCAGCCAACTTTGGACTCGAGAATAATGTGGGGGCCTGCGCTGGAGTCCCCCCTCTGGGGACTCGACATGGCCAAAGTGGGCAAAGAGCCTTTCGGGGCTCGGGACTCGTGGTAGGGGTAGGCGGAGTCCCTCTCGGGGGACTCAGTATCACTTGGCCTCACGGGCCTCTCAGCACCACAAGACTCGCTTTGGAGGGGAGGGGCGGGCACCGGCAATGTGCCCCGACTGCCCCCTCCCCTTTGCAGGCACTCACTGGGAGAACAAGGAGACCTTCAGACGGCCCGAGCCTGGCTGGGCTCGAACACCAGCAATGCCCCTGAGCCTCAAGACGCCCACACTCACCGGGCCTCTTGACTTGCGGCGGCTCTCCTTCTCTGTGGAGCCTCCAAGGCTCCCTCGCACTCTTCTCCTTTTGGTCCCGAGGGCCCGCCTACAACCAGGCGGGCCGCGGGCACTTCCGGGTCGCGCTGCTGAGGGCAGCCAGTAGCAGCGCGGCCCTGGGGGACGTGGAGGAGGCACTTCCGGGTCGCTCTAGGCAGCGGCCCGGCAACGTTTTCAATACTCCTGGGCTGCGGCGGTGATTCTCGAGGGGTGGCCTCCCTCGGGAATTAAATAAAGAACGAAGTGCCACGAGCAGCACAAATGCGAGGTGGGCACTCGCTTGGGGGGCATAAAAACTGCACCAGGTCCCTGGCGAGGTGGGCATTCGCCAGGGCTATCAAAAATCGGCAAAATAAGTGGAGTGGGCTTCCGCGCCGAAAATAAGCGGAAGGAGGATTCCCACGCCGGGGAATCCCCCCAGAAGGCGGACTGCAGCTCCGGGCTGCAAATACAAGGCCCAGTGCTCCTGAAAGGCAGAAACAGCGCTTTCCAGGCGCTTCTAGCAAAATCAGCCACAAACCCAAGCAAAGTCCAGAGAAAGTCCTTCAGGAATCCAGGGGCTGGGCAGGGCCAAGGGAGGCAAGCCTTCCCCCAGGCCCCAGCAGCAGCATGCCCCTGGTCAGATTCAAGTTAAGAACAAGAACATCTTCATGGGGTCACAGCCCCTCTTTTATACACCTTTTCTTTTGTCTGTCGGTGCAGGGTGGGGGCAGAACCAGTCGCAGCTGGTCTGTGAGCACTGTTGATGGCTCAACCACCCCTTTCATTCATCAGGCAGGCTAGGGTCATTAGACGCACCACAGGGGGCGGAGCCAGCATTGTGTGGGGGAAACCCAGCCTCATTCAGGACACAGGTACAGCCCCTCCCTCACATCAGCATGCTAATCTCTCCATTCACCACCGGGGCAGACCCACACAGACTCCTGGAACCTGGCATCCCAGCCAGCTCCAGCCAATCACACGCCAGGCATATTTTACACTAATATGCCAACTCCTAGAAGTGGCCCTTCCGCACAAGACACAGTCATGCCACATACATCGTTGCGAAGCATTCAATCACACGAGTGTGCACATACCAAACTTGAGCATGCACGCCTCACGCATCAGGAACTATCAATCAATCAATCAATCAATTAAGACATTTATAGAGCGCACTACTTACCCGTAGGGTCTCAAGGCGCTTAGGGGAGGGGGGTGCCGTTACTGCTCGAACAGCCAGGTCTTGAGCTTCTTCCTGAAGGAGAGGTGGTCTTGGGTCAGGCGCAGGTCGGTCGGGAGGGAGTTCCAGGTCTTGGCGGCCAGGTAGGAGAAGGACCTTCCTCCTGTTGTCGCTCTACGGATGCGTGGGACGGCGGCGAGGGCGTGGCTGGCTGATCGGAGGTGGCGTTTGGGAGCGTAGAAGTTGATTCGGTTGTTGAGGTAGCTCGGGCCTTGATCGTGTAGGGCTTTGTGTGCGTGGGTGAGGAGGCGGAAGGTGATTCTTTTGTTGACGGGGAGCCAATGCAGGTCTCTCAGGTGTTCGGAGATGTGGCTGTTTCGTGGGATGTCGAGGATGAGCCTGGCTGAAGCGTTCTGGATCCGCTGAAGTCTCTTCTGGAGCTTGGCGGTGGTTCCGGCGTAGAGGGCGTTGCCGTAGTCCAGACGGCTGGTGACGAGGGCCTAGGTGACGGTCTTCCTGGTCTCCGTGGGGATCCACCAGAAGATCTTCCGTAGCATGCGCAGGATGTTGAAGCACGCCGAGGAGACTGCGTTGACTTGTCTGGTCATGGAGAGGGAGGAGTCCAGGATGAAGCCCAAGTTGCGTGCGTGGTTCGTTGGTTTGGGTGCGGTGCCCAGGGCGGGGGGCCACCAGGAGTCGTCCCAGGCGGTGGACGTGGAGCCCAGGATGAGGACCTCCGTCTTGTCTGAGTTCAGTTTCAGGCGGCTGGTCGACATCCACTCGGCTACCTCCTTCATCCCTTCGTGCAGGTTGGCTCTGGCGGCGGTGGGGTCGTTGGTCAGGGAGAGGATCAGCTGGGTGTCGTCGGCGTAGGAGATTATGTCGAGGTCGTGTTGGCGTGCGATGGCCGCGAGGGGGCTCATGTAGACGTTGAAGAGGGTGGGGCTCAGCGAGGATCCTTGGGGGACGCCGCAGATGACTTCGGTGGCCTCTGACTTGTACGGTGGTAGGCGGACTCTATGTGTTCTTCCGCCGAGGAAGGAGATGATCCATTCCAGTGCCTTCTCCTGGATTCCGACGTTGCTGAGGCGTTGCACTAGGGTGCGGTGGCAGACAGAGTCGAAGGCCGCGGAGAGGTCTAGGAGGATGAGGGCTGCTGTTTCTCCGTTGTCCTTCTGGCAAGTTCACTACCAGGGACACAGACATTCCCCATGCATTCCTATGGGAGAGCGGGCCAATCTCACACACGCACTCAGGGAGCGCACGCACTTTACACTGCGCCACAGTGTCAAAGTGCGCAAAGACCAGAAGTCACTAGGCAAAAAGTTCAGGGGTGAACTTGCCAGAAGGGCCAAGTCCAACACATGGCTTAGCAGTTCGGGCTGGACTGTTCCCATGAGGCACAGAGTTTGACTGATTTGCATATGGCCATGTCTGAACTGGGGTGGTGCAGTGAGCTAAACAATGGTGATGGATTAAACCCAGATCAGTTGGCTGGAGGTGAGTGTTTCATTTGCTCAAATGCTCCGTCCATCAGCCCCTTTGGTATGGCTATGTTCGCCCTAAGTTGGCAGGGTTTGCCCAGACATGGGTCCCTTGCTCACTCTACCACTGGATTCAAGGTAGCCTGGCTGATGAGGATTATGAATCCGAAACTAGGCCCAGGATGCGTGTTTCCAGTCCAGGGAAGACATGGCTTCGCAATTTGGGCTGGACTGTTCCCATGAGGCACAGGGTCAGACTGATTTGCATACGGCCATGTCTGAACTGGGGTGGTGGTGTGAGCTAAAGAATGGTGATGGATTAAACCCAGATCAGTTGACTGGGGGTGAGTGTTTCATTTGCTCAAACGCTCCATCCATCATCCCCTTTGGTATCACCAAGAAAGCCACTGGGACAATGTTGTGCAGTATGCAAGATAACTTGCAATAAAAAGTAGCTGGATCTCCAACGTGGGCCACGATGCATACAAATATAAACTCATGTTGTATTTTCATTAAAAAATGTAAAAACTTTAAATATGCCAAACCCATTGATCCTCTATAGAATAACCTACTAAACCACAAGAAATCAACAGTTTACTTCTAACAGTACATGAACTCTGAATTACATAACAGCCTTCATTGTCATCCGAGCTCTGGCTTGAACAAATCTTTACTTGTGCCATGGGCCAGGAATGTGCCAACTCTGCCAAACGAGGACAAATTGATTTATGAAGGAATGGAAGGGGGCTATATTAGGGGGTTGTGCGACTAGAGAGTGATGGGGGTCCTGAATAGAGACCGGTGGGTAGGGGCAGGCGAAGGCTTCGAGGATATTGGACAGGAAAATGTCATTGTATGAGGGAAGCACAGTGGGGAGGGGGTACGACAATACAGGGTGCCAGCTACACTGAGTTTGTAAATTCATAACACAAGGCACGCGGACTAGGTTAGGGAATATCAAATTCGTTTAATTTGCTTTTATGTAAATACGTGAAATTTTGACAAAATTCTGCACACTCATGTAATGCCAAACTCCCATTTCACGCTACATTTTAGCGTGAAATTAAATGGACGTGAGCAGAGGACACATTTGGCGTTAAAAATAATATCGCCAAAAACACAAGCAACTGAACGTCTTCTGCTTGTTCGTGATGTTCCCATACACCATTGCGCATAAATATGCAACAAACGTAAAGCATAATTACACAAGATTATGCCTGTGTAACCACATTTTCATCATCCGCCTGAAGTGTGTGGTATGGAGAAAAGAAAACATGTCCGACGACCAAATCTCATGCGGAACATCTTCGTCAGGTTACTCTTTTAAGCACACAACTCTGCATTCTGGGACTTGTCGTTTTGGATTTAACGTGGAAGGTATCGTCCTGTAAGCTTAAGACTCCAAAGAGCAGTTAAAACGTCAGCAATGACTGTATGTGTTCTACATAATATGGGATCACTAAATAGCAAGGGTATGGACTTAACACAATAGGGCGTAGGAAGTGAACACGGCAGCTGTGTGAGAAGAAGACGGAAGGCCAGTCCTTACCCAGGAGGAACAGGAGGGTGCAGGTCATTAGCAAGGGCCGCTGCAACTTCATGGTTGTCGCCTTTCGGGTGTCTGCACCAAGCTGCTGGCGGAGAGTCTGTTAGCATTCATGCAAAGTGAAACGCTGTTCAGCTTAGAGTGTTTACATTAGCGTTTAACATTTGAGCTTACTAAAATAAATGTTTTGAATAATTATTGCAGACTAAAAGACGGAAAAAAAAGAAAAAGAAACAAAAAAATCAAACCTTAGGAACGGGTTTCAGTGGCTATAATGCAGGGAGGAAATGTTTTTAAAAACAGGAAACATTTACAGATGCTGGAAACAAGAAACACCACGGAGGAATGTTGGGGTTAATTAAAGCAGGACAGACGATGGGGTGGTGTGGCAGGGACAGCAAGCAAAAACAGCTGGGAGGAGGCGGGGAAGGAAGCGAACCAACAAGAGACGGAGCAGAGAGGGCAGGGGTGTACTAGGGACTAGAGCAGTGTCGAAGGCCCGCAGGAGTTACAGAAAATAGTTAGTGCTGTGGGACAAGTAATGGGGAGGCACATTTGGGCTACATGGAAGAGCGCCTCTGTTGTCAATTTAAAATGTTTTAAAAACAGTGTTTGCGTGATTGTAAAGCCATGTTATTGTAAAAGCGAATGCCGTGCTAAACAAACATTGGCCTAGCAATGAGATATGTGGTGGAGGAGGAGGAGAAACAGGAGTTGTGTGCGCGTGCGCAAAAAGGAAATAATAAACAAGCATTGGTTGCGCATGAGGAACAGAGTTTCGGGAGTTGGTTGTGCGCTCTACAAGAAACGTGAGTGGTGCGCGCGAAAGGAGAGGCATAGCTGGGCATAGCTGTGCAAGTCGCGCGCATTTGTGCGAGTGACAGCAAGCTGGTGTCCGGCAAAAGCCTTTGGGTGGCACTTTTTAACCCGGTTACTAAATGTCTCGCCAGAGCAGAGCATGCGCTGGCTCAGGCGAAGTCTAAAGAGCAGCACATCCGCTGGCTCAGGGGAGACCTAAAAAGGGAAGAGTTATAAGTTAACATTCTACAGGTCCCTCTCCATTTTAAATGTGGATTATAAAATACTTAGAAAAACGTTACTGGGCCCCCATTCAGGTGATCTTATTCACACTGATCATTCAGGTTTTATACCTAAACGTATTAGGAGCCCTAACTTTCACCAAATGCTCCATACCCCATTAGAGAACTTTCCTAAAGCAGTAGCGATCGGCACTGACAGAGAAAGCTTTTGACTCTCTCTGCTGGGACTTTCTTTACACTGCACTGGCCAGAATGGGACTAGGGAATAGCTTCCTCACCTGGACACTTCTGTTATATTCGCCCCTTATATCTTGGGGTCTGAACAGGGGTGCCTTATTAGCAGACTGTAAGACAGAGACAGGACCTGACAGGATTGTCCGCTGTCACGAGTGCTATTTGCCATGGTTGTTGAACCAAAAATCAAATGCATTCCCACTACATGCTCCGACAATGGGTGAAATTCTGCCAGACATAGAGAAGAATCTTTGCTGGAATCCAGTTACATTTTGCTACCTGGGTATTTGTGTTTACCACAAATTAGCTAATCTCCTTGAGAGCAATTTTCAACTACTGCAGCCTCAAACATTCCAGGCTAACACTTCCTATATAAGTCAAAGGTGGTTTTCCTTCCAAGTCTCTTGTATTACTTTGCAGCTTGCCCAATTTGACTCCCAAAATCAGTCTTTCAGGCGATGAAAATCCAATTGATATACCTCATATAAGGCATGGGAAGTCGCAGACTGACATTAACCAAACTGCAGCTCCTCACTAATGGAGGTGGGTTGGTGTTGCCTGAACTGGAACTTCATTAACTGGAAGAAAAACTGTGATTGGGTGCTTACTGGAGACATTGTAAGGTAACCAAGGCAGAAAGTTAGTTTTAACGCTCTTTCCTTCAGCAATGTGAATCACTCTAAAATAATACTTTAATAGATAATCTGGCCGTGGCTTTTAAAACTGTTGTTTCTAGACAAAATATCAACGAGTGGTCTTTGATACCATCAATAACGCTCAGTTTGGATTTAACCCCATCTGATGTCAACAGATGGCCTAGGTTCTAAACTTAATATACTCCAAAGATACATTTGTCTTCCCTGATAATAACCCCACTGGATTCCAAGATGGACAGCACTCTTACAACATATTTGTCATGCACTTCTTTCGTATCAGCAAATATCAAGATGCCATCCTGAAATATTGCTACATTGGAGATGCTCTCAAACATTTTCGTCATGATATTTTGAAACACAGGAGCAGTTAAAGGCAGCCCAAACTGGAGTTACAAGGGCACATAATGACGCACCGGTTCTAAGGCCAAGTTGAAATGACCTACAGCAAATACTATCACTTTTGCTACCTACAAGTAGAAAGTGAGTAAAAAGTAGAGCACTTCTTACAGATTACCTTTTCTTTAAACATCTTTCATCGTGTAGTAATGTATTGTAGAGCAGCATGCATACATTTCTTCTTCTGCAAGTCCCCCTTTGCTGGTTCTAAAAAGCAGTGCCTTGTAAATTCCCTCATGGAGCGGTCAGTGTGCGCAGATTTCTCACAGTGCAGTATAAAGCAGTGCAGTATGCGTACATTTCTCATAGTATAGTAAAAAGCAGTGCAGTGTGACAGATTTCTCATAATATAGTAAAAAGCAGTGCAGTCAACAAGTTTACTTTACGTATGAACCCTTATGGTGTAGTAAAAAGCAGTACAGAGTGCGCAGATTTCTTAGTTTGGTAAAGTGTGCACATACTTCTGTGTGGATTGAAAAGCCATGCAGTGCGCATAGACTTCCTGTTTAAGTTGTAAATACCTCTCAGTTCAGGAAGAAGCAGTGCAGTGGACATATTTCTCATGGTATGGTGAAAAGAAGTACAGTATGTGCAGATTTCTCGTAGTACAATATAAAGGAGTTAGGTGCTCATAGTGTTTTAACAGTGTAGCAGAAAAACAATGAGATATGCACACATTCCTTATTGTGCAGAAAAAATTCTCAGTAGTGTTAAAAGATTTCACAAAGTGCATTAAGCAGGAGTTCAGAATGCACAATCCATCATGCACATACGTTTCGTACTTAAACAGCATTGGAGTATATATAGATTTGTCAGAGTGCAGTAAACAACACTGGAGTGTACATTTATTTCTCCAAGTGCTGCAAAAAGCTGTGCAGCGTTCCCTTATTTCTCACTCTGTTATAAACAGTAGAACAGTATGCACATACTTTTCATAGTGCACCAAAAAGCACCATGCAATGCTTATCATAGTGTAGTTAATGTAACGCAGTGTGTACACTAAGCGCAGTAAACAACAGTGCAGTGTGCACAGATTCGTCAGTGCAGGAAAAAGCAGTGCAACCCATATGTTGCCATCACACAGAAAAAAGCGCGGTGTGAACAGATTATTCAGTGTAATTAGATGAAAGGTGCGCAGAGTTTTTGTAGTGTGGTATAAAGCAGTGCAGAATGTACACATTTCAGGTGTAAGATTCAGTGCATTGTGCACAGATCCCTCATATTGTAGCATGATGCAGTGCAGCGAGCACATATTTCTTACAGTGTAGTAAACAGCAGTGCAGTGTGCACAGGTTCCTCATAGTACAGAAAAAAACAGTGCAAAGACTCGTATTGCAGTAAAAATCAGTGCAGCATTCACAGATCCCTCATAGTGCTGTATAAAGCAGTGCTGTGTGCACAGATCCCCAGAGTGCAGTAAGATGCAGCGCAATGTACACAGATTTTTCACGGTGCAGTAAAATGCAGGGCAGTGTGCATTCCCTCTTCAACACAAATGATAAACACAAACACCCCCTGAGCCGTTAGGAAATCCCCCCCCCCCCCCCCCCCCCCAGAGGTCTCCAGATAGAAGATAAATAGCCCAGCTCAGCCGGCTCTTGCCAGAGATTCCCTCCAGGATTATTCAGTCTATTTCTGCAAATACAACAGAAGGTGCTGACAATCTCCTACCTGTGCAGATATTCCCAGGTTCTCTCCTCCTCCGTGGGCTGGAGCGGGGCAGGTGAAGGTTTGGAGCCTCAGGGGCGCCTGAGAGTCTGAAAGTGATGTCAGCATCCGTCACTAGTGCTGTCTCTGCCGCCGCTGACCCGGAAACGGAAGGCCATTCTCCCTTCGCTACAATGAGTTCAGTTCATTTCATCAGCATGAGAGGAGCGCCCTCTGCTGTCCACTGACAGAAACTGCCTCCAGTCGTGAATGCATTTCACACAAATAAGCATTTTGTGTACAGGAAAGGCCTGAGTTTTAAGATGTGACAGATGGGGTTTCCATCTAAAACCAGCTGAGATGGCAACACTAGTCGCAGACTTGGATTATTTTAAGACACATAAAACAAAAATGGCATGTCCAATCCAGAACCCTGAGTCAGACTTATGCCAGCTGTTAGGGAGGCGTAAGGATTTGATGCAGCGCCCCAGGCAGGGTGGGGGGGGGGGGGTTAGGGTATCCCTACACTGCCTCTATATGTACTATTGTTTGTGAAATGCAGGACACAGGGACTAGGTCTCCATGTCCTGTAAGGGCAGCCACAATATGTTTCTTGAGGTTGCAGCTACCCAGTCACATCGCTCGCTCCCGCTGGACCACTCTCAAGTTGAATTATAATGTTTTTTTTAATTTCCCAGTACTTCCACCAGATCAACTGTCCACATATAACTACCTTTTAAATTTTAACTTCTAAAAAACTACCTAACAAATTTACATCAATTCAAAACAATCTTTGGCGAAGGCAATAGGTCACGCTTGCATTTTATGTCCTGGCTAATACATTAAAGTAAAGCTTGCTGGAGGGAAAAGAAAAACAAAACAATGATTGCTTTTTGTACAGAATGCATCTATGAGATTAAAGAAATAACATGATAATTCAGTCCAAAAAGCTTTATTCGACTTGTTAGGTCATAAAAGCACAAGTGTACATTTAAAACAATTGCACATGATTACCAGATAAAATTCATTATAAAATCATTGCAAGATCAATGTACACTTTCAAGAATAGAAACATAAATATTCCTTATTACTATATACAATTTAAAATGTTATATAAAATGAGTTTATTAAAATTCCATTTAACCTAGTAACCTGTTAAGTGTGAGGCGAGTGACTACCCTATCATAAAATATAGCTAGATGTGCACAATTAGTGGGCTGTTCTCTCTTTGAGGGACCGTGCTCTAATAGTCCATGCCCACCCCAAGACTTTCGCCATGGCGACCACTATCGCTTCGGTAGTCTCACTTCTTAAAATTCTTTCTGCCTCCTGTGCCCTTCTTGTCTCTAAAAGTTTGCATATTGGGGACAGCGGGGCTCTGTAAGCGTTACATTCAAATAGCACATGGGATAGAGATTCTTTTCCGAACTGTCACAGCATACACAGGGCATCACAGGATGCAGACCATTTGTTAGTAAAGGCTTTTATAGGCAGTGTACCCACCCTGAATTGGAAATATAATTTCCGCTCAAAGGGCTTTGTAATGGCATCCCAGTAACATTCTTACAAAAACTCCATTAGCAAGACAAAAAGTTTATTCTTTCAGGAAAGAATAGAAAACTCAGCTTGCTCCAGTAAAGAATCTTTTATCATCTTAAAAGAACTCCTTAAGGTTCCAGACCCCGGACCGAGAAACCCCCCAGAACCCAAGATAGATCATGAAAAATGCCACCAGCTAGCCAGCTTCTTCCAAGAAAAGATTCAAAAAATCCTCAACTCGATCCCTCCTACAAATCCGAGCGAGGAAAACGCTTCCCCCGACACTCCTTCCTTCCCCCGCCTATCCTCGTGGGGACAAGTAACCACCGAAGAAGTCAAAAATACCCTAAATTCCATTAAAAGCGGATCTCCTAGGGACTCCGCCCCGCTACGGACCCTCAAGGAAGTAGCTTCCATCATCGTCCCTCCCCTCACCCATCTGATTAACGCCTCATTCCAACAGGGAGTCGTCCCCCCTAGCTGGAAGGCGGCAGTTGTCAAAGCGCTATTAAAGAAACCCTCCTTGGACCCCGCGGACTTGGCCAATTATAGGCCAATCTCCCTTCTCCCCGGGACCAGCAAGATCGCAGAAAAATTGGCAAATAAGAAACTATCACAGTTTCTGGAATCCAACAACCGGCTAAAAAGCTCACAGACAGGTTTCCGCCCAGGGCAGGGCACTGACATCGCCCTCCTGGCGGCGGTAGAGGAGGCTAGAGCGCTCTTAGACGAAGGAGGATCAGTGGCAGTGATCCTCCTCGACCTCAGCGCGGCCTTCGATACCCTCAACCACCAACTCCTTATTAAACGGCTCAAGAGGGTCGGTGTGGAAGGCACCGCACTATCCTGGCTTTCGTCCTTTCTGGCCCAACGTTCCTTCCAGATCTGGGAGAATAACACCCGCTCCTCCGAAACACCCCTCCAATGTGGCGTACCTCAGGGCTCCTCCTTGAGCCCCACATTATTTAATATCTACCTGTCACCATTGGAGGAGGTTGTCATCCCGTTCAGAGTGAGCATCGTCAGCTACGCTGATGACACACAATTAGTTGTGTCCTTATCCCACCCAAGCCAACAACCTGCGGACTTATTCAACTGTCTGACGCAGATACAAGGTTGGATGAACAGTTCAGCCTTAAAACTGAATGGGTCAAAGACTGACATTCTCCTCCTTGGTCAGAAAGGACTCACCCTCCCCCAGAACATCTGGCCACCCTGTCTGGGCCCCCCCCCAGACCCAAAACAGGAAGTAAAAAGCCTGGGTGTGTGGTTCGAAACCGATCTCTCGTTCAACGCGCAAGCAAAAAAAGTAGCCGGGACTTGCTTTGGGCTCCTGAAATCAATGAGAAAGATCCTCCCCTTACTTCCTCCCACCTCACAAAAACTACTAATTCAAGGCCTGATACTCTCCAGGCTTGATTATAGCAACTCTATTTACTTGGGCGCCCCTGAGGCAACTCTGAACAAGCTTCAGAGAATCCAAAACGTCGCTGCCCGGATCCTCACCAACACTCCTGCCAGAGCCTCGGCCAAACCAGCATTGAAGCTCCTCCACTGGCTCTCAGTGAGGGAGCGAGTGAAATTCAAAGCCCTCTGCCTGGCCCACAAACTGCTGCAAAATCAAGGCCCCCCGATTCTAAGAAAATTTATTAGACCCAAGATCCCTCCGATCGGACAAGGAGTCTCTTATCATCATCCCCAGAGTCAAGAAGGCACGCTCGGGTGGAAGACGCTTCTCGGTCCACACCGCACGCCTCTGGAACGCACTCCCCCGCGACCTGAGAACAGAACCAAACTACTTACGTTTCAGGAAGCGGCTGAAAACTCATCTTTTCCCCTAAAAAAAAAAAAACTTCGCCCTCTCTGAACTCTGTCCTTCCCCCCCTATGTCCCCCCCCCCTCTCCTCCCCCTCTCCTTGCCCTCGGACCCTCAGACGTAGGAATCTTAGCGCTGGGATACCTCTGGGTGACTACGCGCTCTATAATTTTTTTAAATAATCATAATAATAATAATAATAATAATAATTCTAAGTCAGGTACAGATTTGCCACATAAGAAGCGGCCAGTAAGGGAAGCTGATTCACAGTTCCTCACCAAATCAGTGTGAGCCATTTCCCAGTATTGGGTTTTCAGAATCTGTTTTGAGGGAAAGATAGCATTATCTGGATCTTCCCACAGAGAGGTCATACCCATGCGTAATAGGGTGGCTCTAAGCTGTTTTAACCACCTTATTTTACAGTAGCTATCTACTGTGACTTCATCTAGGAAACCAGCCGCGTATTCTGCTAGCTGTGGGGTTATCCATAGCCTCTGCCAGTACAGCAAAGGGCGCAATTTAGAAATTTCTGCAATTGGCTTCCGCCCCAGATCAATGGCTGTGTCGGGGTACTCTGGGGCAATCTCGCTATGTTCCGGAAGAACTTATTTTCCGAAGTTGGCTAAGTTCTCATCACCCCAAAGAACAGCACCATATAAGGCAGAACTAATTATATTCATATTGTATATCTCCGTGGCGGGGCTAATTTTCTTAGTAAAAGAAGTGTTATATTCCTTTAACAATACCCCTGCCAATCCCTACGATCCCCTACTAAAAATCACCTACATTGACCTATTAAAACTGTATAAAAAATCAATCCTTTCGGCTAAAACCTTTTATTTTTTCCAGAAAATTCTTAGTTCAGCTTCCAAAACCAAGGACATCTTTTCAATCGTAGGAGAACTCTCTCTGCCTGACCGTATCACTGCGCAACCCCAACCTTCACAAGTTCTCTGTGATTCACTCAATTCGTTCTTTATTGAGAAAATCACTACCATTAAAAACAACATTCCTTCCCCTTCCTCATCCAGTGTCTGCTCCTTACCTCCCATGAATCCTTGTTGTCTGTCTGAATTCCCCCCCCATCTCCCAGACTGAATTCACTTCCCTATTACACGCGGTTAGCTCTGGCTCCCCCAATGACTGGTGCCCCCCTCAAATTCTGAAAGCTGCCTTTCTGGCCTGTCCAGGTCCCCCCGCTGGCTCTTCTTAATGACTCACTTGCTACAGGCTCTGTCCCCGATGCTTTCAAACAAGTTGTCGTTGTGCCTATACTCAAAAAGCCTGGCACTGATCCATCTGTTTTGAGCAATTATCAGCCTATCTCCCTCCTCCCCTATCTGGGGAATGTTTTGGAGATCTATGTCACCCAATGCCTCAGCGCTTTCATTGAAAAATCCTCCTTTCTCGATGACCAGCAGGCCGGGTTTAGACCGGCCCACTCAACGGAAGCTGTCATCGTGGCTGTGATGGATGTGCTGAGACAAGGTGCCGATAAGAACCTGACCCAGGCCCTTGTCCTATTAGATCTGTCGGCAGCTTTTGACACGGTCGATCACGTTATCTTGATCGACCGTGTCAGAAATGCGGGCGTTCAGGGCTTGGCCTTAACCTGGATCGGCTCCTTCTTGCACCAGCACTCTCAATCGGTTCATTTATCCACTTTCTCTGCCCCCTACTCCGCACTCTCCTATGGGGTTTCGCTCTTTCGCCCCTTCTATTCAATCTTTATATGCAACCTCTTCTAGCTTCCCTCCGCCACACCCCAGTTACCATCTTTAACTATGCGGATGACTTACAGTTAATTTTCCCCGTTGACTCCTCTTCTTCCTCTCGTACCAACTTTCAGTCCACTATGCTTGCCATCTCTGAGTGGATGCACTTCAGCCAGCTGAAGCTCAATCCCAGCAAGACGGAGTTGGTATTGACAGGAGGGTTCTCCAACCCTTGGGATTCCAGCTTCTCGGCCCCAATCTCTTGGCCCCCCACCCTGTCCTGTCGATACCGTGAGGAGCCTCGGCGTGATTATCTCTAGTGACTTGTCTATGAGACCTCAAATTAACGCCGTCACTTCTGCATGCTTTTACCATCTGCGCAGAATTGGTAAAATCTGAAGGTTCCTCACCATAGAGGCTCTTATACTTGTCATCATGGCCCTTGTCACCTCTCGTATCGACTACGCCAACTCCCTGTATGTAGGGATCCCTGCTTACCATCTTCATCGTCTCCAGCTGGTGCAAAATCAGGCGGCCAGACTGGTCTTTAAACAGCCTAAGCACCAACATGTCTCGCCCCTGCTGAGGAGACTGCATTGGCTCCCGGTAGCCTCATGATGCATTTTCAAACTGGGATGTACTGTTTTTAAGTCACTCCTTGGTCTTGCCCCAGCTTTCACTTCCCTCAGCCTTAAGCGCCACATTCCCTCGAGGAATCTTCGATCCTCTGCTCACAACCTCTTAATCATCCCCAAGTTTAAACGGAAAAAACATGGCGGCTCCTGTTTTTCTTTCCTTGCCCCCTCTACCTGGAACTCCCTTCTCTCCACTATTCGACTGTGTCCAGATTATACATGTTTTCGCAAACTTCTTAAAACCCATCTTTTCCAGCTAGCCCACGAATAAACCTCTCTGCCTTTCCTCCCTGCTTTGTCTTTGAGCGCCATGAAACCAATTGGTGACCATGCGCGGTAAAAAACCTTTCAACATAACATAACATAATTTCCGCGCCTTTCCAGGAATCTGGAATCGGCGAGCCCTGCGCTATGGTGTTTGTTGAAAAAAAATATATACAAGTTCCATCTTGCCTTGTTGGCAAGAAATACACCCCCCGGTATTCCATCAAGACCTGGGGCTTTTTCTGCCAGAATAGATTTCAAGGCCACCTCCACATCTACCCTACTGAATGCTTCCTCATTAAGAAACTGAATATGGATAATTCCTTCACTTTCATGCTCGCTTAACGCCAATCCAATTGTGAGACATGGTTATGAGGTTCGGGAGCCTGCGCTCCTCTTTTCCATTTGTAGATGTTGCAAAATTGCTTAGGATTTCTATTAACACAGGCCTCCTTCAAATCATCCCACCTTTTGCTATCACATTCCTTTTTTGCTTTGAGTAGTGCCCCTCGATAGGTAGCCCTGGCTAGTCGCACCTGCGCTGGGTCCCCTATTTTTATGGCTTTTCCCAGCTCTGGACGCAACCTTTTGCAATCAGTGCTATACCGTTCTTGTATTTTGGGTAAAGGTACCTTTTTAGATTTACTCTTTGATACAAAGTGTGTGCGCCAGTGCCCAAAGAATTCGTTATGTATGATGGTTGGCAATTTGAGATCAAGCAAATTTGTTACACTGTCTCTTAGAACGCTAATTGCTCTATTCAACTCGTTTATCAATGCTAGTCAGCACTAAGTGTAGTTCTTTTAGTTTGATTCATTTTAGTCTTCTTTGATCATTTGATGGTACCACCCCCTTAGATATGTAACTATCTGCTATTCCATTACAAGACTTATGACCAAGCAGGTCCATTTCCACACAAAGAGGATTATGATCACTTTCTAATCTATCTTGTATTATCATATCCCTTACTGTGTGCCACAGTACTAGGCTGACCAGCACGCAATCTATTCTACTTGCACTATAGCCGGTGTTAAATGTAACAGCCCCCAGCTTATCGGACTTTGTACGGCCATTTAGTGCCCGTAGACCGTTTTCCATACATATTGAATTAATATGGATCGCCACATCAGACCATTTTTTTCATTGGCTCGAGCTCCAACTTTGGGACACCCCACCTTAAATCTTCCTCATCTGAATAATTACCCTCCTCATTTAAGAGTGGCTCAAACTATATCACAATAATCAGAGGTAAACATGACTGATTACTCTCCAGAAGATCGTCAAGTGCCACTAAAACAAACCAACTTTTTCCCCCTTGAGCCCGCAGGTTGTATATTACTACAATTCCCCCTAGTACTCTGTCACAAGGGCGACCAGTCCGGAACCGTGAAGAACGCTGACTCACTTGACAGAACCATACAGGTCTCATCTCTTTCCCCACAGAAAACCGAAACTTGGAACCCGGCTGGAACGTCACTCTTCCGACCAAGGGAGGAAGCAGGACCCTGTTACATTAATTGGGCCGAGTTTGTGTAAGACCCCGCCCCCTGGGACGTCACAGGGTCAGAGACTCCAAAACCCGGAAGAACAGAGAGGGAAGCGTCTTCGAGCCCAGCTGAGGATCGAGAGTATGGAGGAGCTGCGGAACGAGTCCAGGAAAGATCACCAGAGGAATCCAGGAGTGACGAGCCCATTCGCCGTGTGACATACCCAGGAAGCAAACGTTACCATGCTTCGCCCAGTCACTCGTCAGGAGATGCGTGGCTCACCGAGGTACGGGCGCATGTCTCGGGGTGGGCAGGGAGGAAGGGATTTAAACTCCCGTAAAATCACTCCGGCCATATCCAATCACCAACCCCCTCCCTGAGCACTATCGGCACACCACAACCAGTTATCGGTTGTTTGGTATCCTTTTGTTTTCTCTTGTCCACCATGTGCTCCCTCACACCCCTTCCCTAGCACTACCCGACGCAAGTCCTCCGACTGAACCCAAGTCTTTTTCTTTTACTTTCTTACATTCCGGACCTGCGGCTATACCGGGAGCACCCTGGAGTGGAGGAAGAAAGGGAGGCCCTTTCTGAGAGGACATCCATCCCCAGAAAAAGAACCAGAAGCAACCTTACCATATTACCGTTTAAGTCGAAGACGAAAGAAACTGTTGAAGCCAATAAAGGCCTCTTTGAAATCACTACCTGCTTCTGTGAGTTCCTCTATCACACTAACATACCCCTAGACAATCTATTTTTTTTCTGTTTTATTTCTCAGTTTTAAAAACACATTTTTAAAAAACAAGCATCATACAGCTGTTATGAGCATTCTCAGTCCTCTCCTATACAGTACAACGGGCATGCATTGAGACATTGTTACACTGATCAGATGTACGCAGAATATACATAAGAAACATCCAGCAGGGCACACAATAAATTATGCTTGACGGAAATTCTAATCACATTGTCCAGGACTATCCATCGGGCCTATAGCGATTACTTCATCCAGGTAGACACAGGGCCATGTGGCAAACAGGGCAGCAGTGGAAGTGCAATACATTGATAACATACCATACCAAAGGTACACATTTAGTCTTAATCCGTGTGTGCAAGCATGTACTCCGTATATGACCCCTATATATCCCTTGGACGAGACCTTACCGGTAAACTTTCTGAATAGCAAACCAGTTGGTCACGGCAGTAGGCCATATCTAGTAACCATTGGTGGAGTTTAGGTGCCGGACAGCCATCCCAGCACATGGCCACCCTGCGCTTAGCAAACTGTAAAGAGAGCGCTACTAGTTTACGAACTCCAGCTAGGACTTTGGAGACAATACCCAGCAGACATACCCGCACCTCACATTCAATCTGCACGCCAGTCATATTCATCAAGGTTGTCGTCACTTCATCCCAGAATGCAAGAATTTGTGGGCACCCCCACGCCAGGTGTATAAAGTCAGCCTCCTCTGAACCACAACGCTTACAACAATGAGAGGCTCTCAAACCATACTTATGCAATTTGTTTTTTGAAAACTTTATTTGTCATTTTTGCAAAATATACAAACAATAACTTCCCCCCAATTGGCATCAAAACAGCATATACACACATCGACTGACTCATTAAGGCACTGTTTGTTGAACTGAGGCCACACAGAGACACATAGCTACCAGGAAAAACATTGCAGAATGACATACAGCAGCAAGCATCCTGTGAGGACTGGTCCAGTCCCCACACTACACCCCACATCCGCTGTGTCTCAGAGGGCTTCCCCGGCGTCCTCCTCAGATCCCGAGCCCAATGGCGAGAATAACTCTCCACTCGTCCCTTCTGATTCACTATGGGAAGTGTGTCCCTGGACCCCTATCATAACACACATGGCTCGCCAGGCCAGCAGGTCCTCCTGCAGCCTCTCATCCCTCCTACAGCTCTGCATATGTGTATCCTCTTCTAGGGACCATTCCAGCACATCTCTAAGCCACATGGGAATCTCTGGGGCCCTCTGGCCCATCCAAGTAATAGCCACCCTACGTCTAGCCAACAGCAGCACCAATTGCATCAATCTGTAAGACAATTTATGTTTCTTTGGCCTAGGTACCAGCACCAACAGGCAGTGCAAAGGTGTCGATGTAATACGGATCCCTGTTGTGGCAAGTATATGTTCCATTACACCCCCCCAAAAACTCTGAACTAGTGGGCAGTCCCAGGCCAAGTGCAGGAACCCCGCCCCGCCGCGCCACATCTGGGGCATTCATCTCTCCTGTCCGGGTAGTAACGCTTCAATGAGATCGGAGTGAGATAGGTGCGGTGCAGGAAATTGAAATGTATCTATTTGAAGCGCATTACAAGAAACCTTCTTTGTAAGGGCCCCTATTCTCTTGCGCTGTCCCTGGTCCAGTGGGCCGCCCAAATCCACCTCCCGGGCCGCCCACGCCAGAGGGACCGGCGGGGCAGAGTCCCTAAGCATCGCCACATACAGCAGGGAAATAAGTCTACGTCATCTACCACAAGACAGTAAAATATCCAAGGTATGAGTCATTGGGGGAACCTCTGGATACTGCGTCCAAAGCGACCGCACCACATCCCGCAGCCCCTGGTAATGCATGTACTGTCCTCTACCGAGGCCAAAAGCCTCCTCCTCTTGTTCATATGTCAAAAAGGTCTCGGTGGGATATAGGTCTGCCAGGGTCTCACAGCCCCCCTCCCGCCAGGCCCGAAAGGACATATGTTGTTCAATCGTCACCATGGGCACCAGGATCCAAAGTGGCAGGTCCCTGTGGAAGGGCGCCGTCCGGAGCACCCTCTCAACGAAGCGGTGCCAAACATTCGCCGTATGTCTGACGACGTAGGGCAAAGACTCGCTTGCCCCCCTACCCCGCATCAACGCCACTTGAAGCTCCTGTACCTGTCGTTCTACCCGCCAACAGCTGCGTTTCTCAAACGTCCGCTTCCACGAACCATATAGCAGCCGGTAGCAGCTGCGCAGCATAATAGTACAGGTCAAAGCGTGGGGCCTCCAGGCCTCCCTCATCGTAGGACCGCACCACTGTATGAATGGCAACTCTACTCAACGGTCCACCCAGATTAGGGACATGAGGAGTGTGTTCAGAGACCGAAAGACCCTAGAGGGAAGGGGACACAGCGTATTTTTCAGTGTATAAAGTGTCCTAGGCAGCATCACCATCTTAGCGACTGCTAGTCGGCCCATAAGAGACAACGGGCGGGTGTTCCAAAAGGACACAGAGCGCTGCAGAGACTTAAGCACCCTATCAATATTGCAGGCCAGGGAACACGCCTCCGTCGGCGCCACCTGATTTCCAAAGTAGCGAAAACTATCCGTCTCCCAATGAAGCTCGAGCTCCGGCAGATCCTCCCGGGGCACCATCCCCAGTCCTGACAACGGATAAATCAGAGACTTACGTCTGTTGAGTCTTAGTACCGACGTATCCCCAAACCGATCCAACAGTTGGAGCAGCACAGGAAGCGCCTCTTATATGCTCCACTGCGACATCTCCAGTCGGATCCGGACAGCTAAAGATTCTATTGCTAGAGCAAAGAGTAGTGGCGAAAGGGGACATCCCTGTCGTGTACCCCGCTCCAACCGCCACTCCTCCGAATGTGCCGTTCCCAGTTTCACTCGAGCCCGGGGGGAGTTATATAAAATACGGATCCAACTGCAAAAGTTTGGGCCCTGACCCACCACCCGGAGAACTTCCTGCAAATAACCCCAGTCTACTGTATCGAACGCCTTGGCAAGGTCAACCGACACTAGCACCATCTGATCATCCAACCCCTGGACCTCATGAATAATGTGATTCAAGCGCCTTAGGTTCATGGCGGTTTTAAGCCCTGGAATAAAGCAGCATTGTTCTGGATGGACCAACTGCGCCATATGCGGGGCCAACTGGGTGGCCAATAACTTAGTCAAAATTTTTACGTTTGTATTGATCATGGTGATTGGGTGATATGCGGAAGGGTTGAGCTTGTCCCCCCCCCCCCCCCCCCCCCCGGTTTTAGGATCATGCAAATTTCCCCACTGGACATGCTCCGCTGGAGAGACCCGGTCTCAAAGACTTCGGCGTAGACCTGCACCAGGAGATGCGACATCGTGTCTCCGAACTTGTGATAAAACTCCTGCGGGAATCCATCACTACTCGGTGACTTTACACGCAGCAGGCGGGCCAGGGCTGCCCGCACCACGCCCACCGTCAGTGCAACATCCAATTCCTTCTGGTCCACTGCGGAGATGGATGGGAGGGGCAATCCCTGCAGAAAAGGGGAATAAGATGCCTCGGAGATGCCTGGGTCCCTAGTGAATAATTGCTGTAAGTGGGATCTAAGAGTCTCAACAATTGTGCGTTCCGAGTGGACCACAGCCCCGTGGGTGTCCCGTAGAGCCACAATACGTTCCGGGGTTTTCTCCTTACGAAGGATCCAGGTCAACAGCCGCCCCAATTTGTCTCCTTCTCTATGGAGCCGCTGCCTATACTGGCCTAGGGTATACTTGTCAAGTCGGTCCAGAATATCATGGACCTTCCCTTGGGCTGCTTGCTCTTCCGCCCGCTGCAGATCGTCGGAAGACTCAGCAGTCTGGACATTTAAGAGCCCCTCCTCTGCCACCTGCAAGTCCTGGAGAAGCTGCTTCCGGAGTCCATATGTCAATCTCATACAGGCTCCCCTCACCACCGCATTTAGTGCCTCCCATTTAGTGGCTAGCGACAGGTCTCCTACCCCCCAATTAAGGTCTACATAGTCCTTTAGGGCCGCCTCAACATGTGCCTTTCCCACCAAGTCTCGGAGGATATCTACTGGGAACCTCCAAGTACGTGGACGGGAAACCGGGGCTCAATCGCACCAGGCATGCCACTTGGGAGTGGTCGGATAGAAAGCGCGCCTGATGTGTCACTTCCATGGACATGTTAATCTCCGCATTAGCGACCAAAACTCTATCAAGTCGACTTTGTGTATTATGAGTGGGAGAAAAACAGGTATAAACCTGCAGCGTCGGGTTGGCCTGTCGCCAGATATCCACAGCCCCTATGTTCTCCATGACCTCCTTAAGCTGTGCTGTCATTCGGGGTTTCATGCCCTCCCGTGGTGGAGACCTATCAAGGACCGGGTCCAGAACACAATGAAAGTCCCCCAGCCAGAAGATCGGTGCCCCCAGGTCATCGATCAGAACGTCCTGTAGAGCCGGAAATAGCCCGGATCATCCACATTTGGTGCATATGTATTCAGGAGACCAACATCCCTACCATCTAATTTAGCCCCGAGGAGCAAATATCTGCCCTGAATGTCTGCTTCTACATACTGGACTGCGAACGGGACCACAGGTGCTACCCAAATCAGCACCACTCTAGCATATGAAGAATAAGTAGAGTGGAACACCTGGCCCCACCATTTCCTACACAGCTTCTGCCCCCCCCTCATCGGTAAGATGGGTCTCCTGAAGGCATGCAATCGACACCCTATGCCTACGAAGCCAAGACAGTACTCGTTTAGTGCAAGTACCCAGCCCTCTCACATTCCAGCTCACAAAACTTGTACCCCATTGTCAACGATGTATCCCGCCTCCCCTCGAACTCCACCCTAAGTGTCCCTCCAGTCCTGTGCCCGACATGTCATACATGCGATGCCTACAACATTCCCTACCAACAACCCCCTCCCAACCCCACCCACAAGCAATATACTGGCAACAACCAAACCCGCCGATATGCCCTTCCCATGCTGGTGCCAGGACGTGCACAGCTTCCCCTTCGGCGACCCTAGCTAATCCCACCCACAGAAAAACGAAAAAAGAACAACTCCCCCCCCCACGCGGCTCCCCGCATGGCCGCCAACAGGACATAAATACAGCACCCGACCATAAGAATGAAGGAGTCCATCAATCGTCCAACCCCCCAAACCCCAACCCGCTCCCTCCATCCCTGAACCCCAGAATCATGTAGAGCCCCCCCCAATCAATAGCCCCCTTACTGTCCAACAACGGTCAACCACCATGTCCAGAGTTCAGCAAGCTGTGCAGTGCCAGTTCCCCTCCTCACGATAGTCCGTCCGGCACCTGCCCCTGCGCTCCAGCTGTTTCCGGGACCGTTGCACTGGTAGGGGAACTACATCTGTAGTGGGCTGCAATGTGTCCGGCACAAGAATCTCCCCAGGAGAGGAAGACTGAGATGCTGCTGGCAAACTGTTAGATTCCATCAAATCCATGCGAAGGGATCCATCCTCTCCCACCGTGACTCGGTTGCTGTGAGAAGTTGGCCTGATGTATGATGCCCACAGTTCTGTGGGCATCTTGTATCAGTCCAAACAATCCCTTATGGTGGTGGTTGTAAAGTCAACCTTATAGACTAGCTATCCTAAGGGTAGCATGCAGGGGCGGGTGGTGACATTTGAAAGTGGTGGGGCGTAAAATGTTAATCATACTGCACCGTAGCGAGCGAGCGCAGCGAGCGAGCGCAGCGAGCGAGCCCGAAACCCCTAAGGAGGGTTCGGGGGTTTTTCCCCCCGAGAAAATTTTGAAAAAAGCGTGGACAAATGGTGCATTTTCAAGCAAATTTGAGAAAGCAGGAAGGTTAATAAAGCAATTGTGAAAGTGCAGTTATTACATTAATAGATGTCATCACATAGGTAGCTGCTTATTCAGTATAACCACAGAGCTTCATACATTCCGTCCTATTAAGCTGCTGAATTCAGACTATAAGACTTTCATGAACATCTCAGCTCTAAGAGTAGAAGAAGTTGCACAGCAGTTGGGAACCTTCTCTTGCAGGTCAGTGCAAAACATGTTTGTTACACTCTCTCTTCTTCCAGCCACGGAGCTTTCTCCATGCTCCTGACAACAATAACCACAACTGCCACCATGGTAAGAACAACTAGACAGCAAAAGCTCAAAGCTCTAATTAAGGCAGTGATCGTATATGCCACCATGACTTTTACAACAGCGGCAATAACTTGGCATGGATTTCAACCATGAGAGCTGCTCTATTCCCTCTGTTAGTTAGCAGATGAAGAGATTGCCCGAACTGCATTGAGCATGCATTACAATATGGGTGCCTCTTTCAATGTGAGCATACCTTTCAGTATTAGTGGAAGCGTTCCTGTGTGAGTCTGCTTTGCAGTGTGAGTGTGCCCTGAAAAATTAGTATGCTTTAGATTGTATGTATAAGCACACAACATGCATACCAACCCTCCCAATTCAGGAGAGAGAAAAACGATTTCAAGGCTAGTCTCTCGCTTCACGATTCCCACATGCAAACCACACATTCTCAGCGAACTTCTGCCAGCTGGGACTAGTATTGGGTATGTATGCACTGCGAGTAACCTGATATTAAAACATAGATTGCCTTCAGTTATGTCACATCCTCCTTGCAGTCTTTACCTTGGAAAACACTCATACAGCCTGTCTTAATAAGTTCAAAGGTGCTTTGATTTCCAAACAGGGCGCACCTTTTTTAGCTTCGATGTTGGCGCCCAGCCCTATTTATGCCCCAGTCCGGCCCTGACCAGAGCCATCTCGTGAACACGCCGATCTACTAAAAGGCAAAGCCAAAGCACTGTGAGTTAGGGTTCGTACAGAACATGTGGTTAGACAAATGTTAGCAATCAAGGATTGGTTTCATGGTTTGATTTGAGAAGCAACACAAACAAGGAAATATCGATCTTTGTGTCTTCATGATGTGTGATAGTGTGCATTGTTGAGAAGTGTGTGTGTGTATGTTTGAGTGCTTTTTTGATGTATGCACGTGTAATATGGAATTTGTACTGGTGTGTGTGCAAAAGAGAGAATGAGTTTGATATAGTGTTAGAGATGGTGGCGTTATGAGGATTGGTGTGTCCGTGTGTGATGGAGTTTGTGATGGGTGTGTGACTGGTGGTGGTGCTTGTGATAGTAATTGTCATGGCATGTTTAATGGTGTGGAGTAATGCTGCATGTGCAAGACTGAATATGGTGGGTGTTTGTTAGGGGGTGATGTTTGTGTGTGTTCTCTTTGTGATGCTGTTGTGTGTGTATGTGTATTTGTGTGTGAGTGTATTTGTTTCTGTGTGTACTTGTATGACAAACACAGAATATCTGGGGTGAACTACCAAGGAACCACCACAATCCAGGGACACAATCCAGGGACACAAGCACACCCAGCCAGGCAGCCACTTCCACAGTGTTACTTACAGTGATGTACAGCTTTGGTCACCTCATATTCCCCTTCTGGGCCTTTCAGTGGCTTACTAGGCATGCAGTCTATATGTCTTTTGTGAAATCTGTATGTCTTTATTCTATGCAGGTAGAAGCAATTGTTGCCTTGGCCTTGCTCCAATTCCACATAGTGGATATAGTGGATACGGTGGACATGGCGGCCAAAGACAGCACTACCTGTGACCCGCCCCAGCGGGTGGCAATTTGGTTGCATCCTGCCAACTCATCAAATGACTCCTGCCTCTTGTTACAGAACCATATGCACGCTAATACGTGTCCATTCAAGCCTGTCCGATTCGGGCACTTTATCCTTTCGGATTAGGTACATTTAGTACTATCTAAACTGGAAAATACACATACCAGTCTAGTGCCTTGGTTTGTTAATTTCTCAGTCATGGCACACTTCTTGAAAGACTACTGCAATAATTAGAGCATGGCAAATTCAATGGACCACTGTACAAAAACATAAAAATCCAGCTAAGATAAGATTTGAGAGAAGGCGAATTGGGAGAGTGAAAGGTGGGAGATAGGCAGGTGTAGAGGTAATTTGGGATGTAGCAGCTGTAGAGATTGGGCTTGAGATAATAATATGAAGGAAGAAGAAAAAGGGCAAGATTGGAAAAGTAATGGTAAAAGAAGAAAATAAATAAGGGGAGGAAGGACGGAGAATGCTACCCTACTCTAAGTTTGCCTATTCATTTGTTTCTAAATATTAGGCAGCTCAAGAATGCTTAATGCGGAAAAAGGTCTGCCATTTCTCCCTAAACTTGAAGGTTCTCCACTGTCTCCCTAAATTCAAGCTGCTCTGCTCTCTTCAAAATCATTCTGAAAAAGGACCAACATAACATTACCTATGAAAAAAACCTTCACACTAGTGTCTCCCCAAAAACTTACATTTCAGCCAAGTGTACCTGAACCGCAAAAGGTGTCCAAAGGAAGAAACCTAGAGGAATTTATTAAGCATCATGGAGGAAGAACATTCCGTGATTTAGGGCTAACACTAAAACAATATGGAACTGGCTTCGAGAGACCAGCAGAGACCACCCTTTCAGGAGGGAAACGAATAGCAGATGCAAATTGGGTATATTGCACTGCCCTCCTCCTCTTCATTGAACACTCCTTCTGTCTACTTCTCAATTTCCAATTCCCTCTGGGCCTCAGTAGTCTTCAGGGGCCTCACCCACCTCCCGCGCTCTTTCCAGAAATAGTGGACAACCTGTGATTTGCTAGAGAGGTAATGTAATGGTGTCTTGGTGATATTTAGTCTGGGTAACCTTCACCATAAGAATTGGTTTGTTTACTAAAAGGGAGTTGCATTTGGCAGGGTTATTTTCCTGTTTATATGCCTGCATGGCGGATGGCTGTAGTGCATAATATTCCAGCATCAGCCATTGATGAAAAGATTGCCAGGTCATCGGGGGAATTTTGCGATCTGGTGCTGATGTGAAGAGAAACTAGTGTGAGTAATTTTGGAAAAGGAGACTGGCACTGAAAGGTATCGGACAAGGAGCAGAAATGGATGAAGGCCAGGAGCCGCAGTTTGTAGACAAGTAATCAGATGGAAGTCTTTGTACAGGTATCTTTCTGAGTAACTCATGTTTTGAGAGTTACTAAGGAGCTCTCGCAAACACATCCTGAGACAGGCCTCAGATTCGTTGGATACCAAACCTTTACTCAGTAGAACAGCTGCAAAATTAGAGGTATATCCTGAAATACATTTAATGGGAAGGGCATGATGCCACAGTATACAGCAGCAGTGCTGTAACAGAGCTATTCCATTGTGTTTCTGAAACAAATACAGCATAATCAGTCGAGAGAATGAAAGGTGGATGAGCTTGAAAAAGAAACAAAGCAGGGAGCGATGACGAGACCCCTCCGTTAGCACATTCTCAGTCATCAAATGGTCAGGAGACACACACAGATTGAAGACCCATCTGTCCCCTTTACGGTTTCATTCATCTAGTTTAAAAGGGTCGCCAACTTGATCAGATAGGACTTGCAGCAACTGGTGTCAGCATGATGAACCAGTCCAGACTGCACACTAAACCCACTGACTCTCCGCCTCAACTAATCAAAGAGCCCATGGCAATCCACAAATTACATAAACAGCAGACCCACCACCAAGTGTACTGTACATCCGTTCCGATCCGAAGAAGGCATCGCGCCACACCGTTCTGCTTCGAGTACATATACGCATGCTGAAAGGCAGACTTTTGTGAACATATCTCTGCCAGCGTTTCCCTGTACTTCCGGATTGCCAATGCCATGGCTTCTGTCTTATCCCATAATCAGAAATTTTAATGTGACAAACCACAAGTTCCAACATGCTTCAAAGATTTGACCAGAATCACAGGATGGTGAGCCGACGCCTTTGATTGTCTCAATCAATCATAGTTGTGGACTGTGGTCAACATCAGTTCGGGGACAAATGGGGAGTGACGCTATATATATATATATATATATATATATATATATATATATATATATATATATATATATATATATATATATATATATAATTAATGAAGGAACGCACACCCAGCAGCATTACAACTATTGGCTTCACACAAATGAAAAGACGCAAGTAATAGAATGACAGTAATGGAAATAAGGATATATATGTCAGCGTTTCGGTCCTGCACCATGAATACATTTGATATTCATCAGTACAAAACACAATAGCATTCTCAATATGTGCCATGCCAGACTGACATCAGGATGAAAAAATCATGTAAAGCGCAAAACCGACAGATATACATTCAATTCTAAGATACAAGAGTCAGGACTCGCCAGTATAAAAGTAGGCCTTCAATCCAAATGTAGCTAGGTTCTGTTGCAGAGGTGCTTCTGAAAAGATTTCTACCAGATGGGAAAGTGTGCCTGGGAGGAAATCATTGTCTTCACAGATTTTTTCACAATCAAGGAGTCAACAAAAGCACAGTCCTTTATGCAAAGAATGACAGACATTCACGCTGCAACCCACTTAGACTTCGAGCCTTAATGGAAGTAGGTTAAAGAAAAGGTTTCACAAGAGATAAGTGCCTCACTGCCTCATAGATAATTACATCAGGAATGCAATGTGCATTATAAAAGTACATGCCCACATTCCCTAGGGGACATGATGCGGGTGCCCTGTAAGCAACGAACTGAATCAAATTACGATGCATAGGACTAAACAATTGCACACCAGTTACTATTATAAAGCGAGTTTCACCTTCTTATTCAACTCCTCATTTACTAAAAAAATGTGTTTTTCAGTGTCATCCCACGTGTGCTTACTAAAATCGTGACCCTGCCTGGTTCCAATTCGCCTCCCTCTCTGCTATCCCCCTGTTTTGCCACAAACATTTCCTGCAGCAAAAACAAACGCACCAGTCTCCCATACCTTGCAAAACACGTATGTAGATAGCATTAGAGGTTCAAAACGGTTCCAATTTACTTTTTTGGCTATCTGGTTTGCTAATGGAGGCCTCTTTAATTTTGGTGCCCGGGCCAATTTTCTGTCCCAGTCCCACACTGAAAGAAGCCCCCTCCCCTTCTCGCCCTCTGCATGGTTCCATCGCACGCGCCTGCCCCCCAGAGCCCTACATCACCTGTGTTTGGTAACCTAGCGTGCAGCGCCGATTTACCCAGGGTTCAGAGGGAGCAGTGAGCAGCAGTATGTCTCCCCCCTTGTGTTTTCAGCTTATCAAACTGGAACACTTACACTGGACCACATCAATGTATCTTCTCCGAAACCGTTGCTCTTTCTGACTTAAGCCCTGGCTGAGCTTAATATGTTATTAACACTCGGAGAATATTTATTGGAAATAAAGACTTTTCAAATGAAAAAAAAAAGGGCAACATGTGATCTGCGATCAAATCTCCCGTACTCGAACTAGAGATGGAATTTAAGTTGAGGCCGAATGATACAGAACAGATTTTACTAAAACAGAAGCCCCAAGCATTTCCTACTAACTCCCATTGCAAGTTGAAATCTGGTCATGCAGAAAACCATGACACTCCTCATGTCAGAACTGAGTGAGAATGCGAAGAGCAGGGAGGTAAGGCCGGAATCCCAGATTCCAGCAGTAAGCTTTACACCATGTACATCTAGCTCATTTATACAGCAGACAGATAGACCACCTTATTATTTTAATATTTCAAAATTCCTGCGTGATCCAGGGTGCAGTTTTGGAACATTAACCATGAAGATACCAGTCACAAGCATAGGAACTAACGCGACCTGAGCTGCATTATCTCCAAGTGATGGTGCACTGGGCGTGGATCTCCCAGGACCCAAGCTCATTGCACCCTCAACAGGAACAGCTCCTTCCTGACTGTAAAATGGCCCCTTCAAATCGCTAGATAACTTTTGTGGAAGAAGAGGTATTATTGGTGTAACTATTATTGTTCAAACTATCTGCGCTAGTTTGAACAATGAGGTAACACGTTTTTTGGACATTGCCTCCGCACTTCCTCCTTTGAAGTAGGCGCCTCGTGTCCCTCACCCGTGTTCCCTGGCAACCTTGGACGCTCTAGGGGAGAGCTCCACCTTGTACCCCAGTGTGCGACTGACTGCAGACTCCGAGCAGGAGCCCACGTCTGCCCCAGGCTTTCACCTCACAGGGAGAGATTCCTGCACAGGAGTGCGCCATGAACAAAACTCACCCTCAGGCAAGTGGCACTTGGACATACTACTCGGACCGTCCGTCCGTCTGTGATTATTACCGCCTGAGACGCTGCAAATCAGCGCAAGGAACAGGCATACATACAGATTAACACAGTGTTGCAACTTGGCACTTGGTATCTTCCACTCTCCTCCGTTTCCCCCTCCCCTCTCCTGCCCACTTGGTGTGACCCGTAGCTGTCTCTGGAGGCAGCTTTAGAATGTTGAGAGTTTTGGTCCTGTCAAGCTGGGAGCATCTTGTAATGATTGATACCGAATAAAGTTCCTGAAATAACTCCACGTGTGGACATTCCTTACTACATTTGGGGCGACGAGGATGGCGGAGCTGAGCCAGGGTCAGTGGGGTGCTCTCCCCTGGAGTAAGTTAAGCTTGGACATGGACAACGTGTGAAGAATTGATTTATTGAGCTGCGTCGGGCGTCCTGGTGTGAAAAAGAAACAGAAGAGGAGTAAGTCCCGAGGGGATGAATTTTGAAATGAGCAAAAGATCATCAGGTGAGCAGCTGAAGCCAATGAAGAAGGCTGAGCGGAGCGGGAGACGAAATTGCAAGTAGTTGTTCCCACCGCGTTGTGAAGTGATATTGGAAGCCTCGGTCAAGAGGTCGAGAAATCGGCTCTGTAGGAGAGTACTCGTGAAATTAGCGGAAGAAGCATTTTGAGAGATGATTTACATCGGGCGTTCTTATGAAAAGTGAGTTTGTGAGGAGAAATAAGACCCGAGTTGAAGAGCTGTGATAGAGATGAAGGCTCGTGTGGTGAGCAGTTGTAACTGACGAAGTAACATGAACCAGATGAAGAAGGGGAAAAGAAAATAAGACGGATTGAAGCGCAGGAAAGCAAAGCGGTGAGGTGATAAGGGAGCTGACCCCAAGTGATCTTCAAGTAAGAGGTTTTACAGTCACCGCTTCCCTGCGCATTAGCCCCTAATAGATCTCCCAAGTGAGGTGGAGAACGATAATCGGGTGTCGGGTCGGGCACCGTGTATTCCCATCACCTACTCAAAGTAAAGCCTTTGGGTATCAGCGTGCTGGGGCAAAGTCGTGTGTCATTTCGGGCACAGGGAAGGCGTGCATGCTGAGCTCGAAGGCGAGGACTGCTCCTGAAAGGAATCAAAGAAAAAAAAACAAAAAAAAACATATATATATGAAAAGGATACGCGCTGCGCTCTGCGCTCTGAGGAACACTATACTGATGGCGCGTAGGGGAAAGTAAACATTGACTCGTTGTCAGGTCTCCGGCGCTAGGCGGCGTGTTTGCCTTGAGGTCGGCTTCCATCGAGCAACACCCTGCCTGACACTTTTCTCGCCCCTGAGCTAGAGGAAGAGAGCAATGGACATGCTGTGAGTAGAAGCACCCAAAGCTAATCCGAGTGGTGGGTCTTGAAGGAGGCGGAAGTCCGCAAAGTGAGCATCTGGAACCCAAAAGAGAGCTTAGCGGATGAGGAACGGAAGTATCGGAAAAAAAGAATCGTTCTCACCGCATTGGGAAGTTAACCTCAGGAGCTTTGGAGGTTAAGGAAGGTAATTTAACCCCGGTATAAGTGAAAGATCCTACCTGAGGAGTTAATCCCTGCCTGTCAGCACGTCGCCATTCTCCCTGTCAGTGCGTCACCACAACGCAGCGGGAAGCTGATCTGAGTTGAGGAAGAAGAAGCGACTTTGGTAAACACCCCGGAGGGTGCCTCAGGCGGAGCCCGAGCAGGCGTTGGTGCGGGGAATTCAGGGGTGTGGGAAAAGGAAAATCAAAGAAGTGGAGATTCGTCATCGCGGGAGGAAGCGTCAAGAAGAGGTGAGAGATAACAAGTAAAGAGGTGCCAAAGGCAAGCTGTCACGTCTCCAGCCGTGAGCTGCACTGTAGAGACAGTTTGTTCGGCGTTTCACCCAGAGACATATCCAAGCAGAAAATGTCCCAAGTTTAGCTGTTGTTGGCGGTACTATTTCCCCCGTTGAAGTGGAGGTACGATATCGTGAGACATTAGGCTTTCATAAGAGGAAGATATGAGTTAAGAAAAGAAGGGTCGTAAAGTGATGTTTAAGTGAAATATTTACAAACGTCCCTGAAGTGTAAAATAACGCTGCTGGTTACGAGATTCACTGAGGAACCAGGGGAGTTCTCGGGGGGTGAAGCGGGTGATAGAAAGATCGCGCAACCGGTCACTGAGACTGTTCCCTGACTCACAGAGGGGTGCTCCTAGGAAATTGAGCGTGAGGAGCATCCGAGAGTGGGTTTTTGTAATAACTATCCTCTTTCTCAAAAAAAAGTTAAGCCGTGAAGATTTACAGACGCCAGTGTCACCCCCACAGATGGTAAATGGTACAGACGCCACCTTGTACTGCCACCCAGTGAGCTATTCCGCCCAATGCACGCACGTTAACAAACCTGCAAGGAACAAGATCAGAGACATTTAAAAGACGTCAAGGAGAAAATAAATAAATAAATAAACTAAGGGGTTTACTTATAATCACATGAGCACGTTTGTGAAGAGTAGTATTCTAAGAGAAAATTCGGCGAGGCTGAAGGAGGGGCAGTAGAGCTCATCAGGGAAGACTGCGTTCCTGTTTCATGGGGAACAAAGGAGGAGGAGGAACCCGCTACTCGCAGGACTGAAAGGGTGATCGCACCGAGCAGGACTTTCCCCATCAGCACTTTCCTTTTAACTATCCGGGGCAAGGGAGCACACAACGAGGCACTCTCGTCCCGACATCTGCTGGCGGGAGGAGAACATTGCACCTCCATGAGCTATCATAGATACAACAGCACGGGTAACATGGAGTGGGGCCAGAAGTACAATTTTCCGCCACCCGTGCCGTTTATGGAGGAGGATGAGCAAAATGTCGCTGATTGGAGTGTGTGGAAAAAGTATTTCGAGAATTACATTTCAATTTTTGAGGAAGAGGCAGTATCCATTGTACACAAGGAAAAGGCTGAAATATTGCCGTACAGCTTAGGAACTGGGGGACGAGAAAAGTACCGTGAAATGGAAAAGGCATTCATGATAGGTACCATCAGGAACATCTATGAGGACATCTTGAGTGTATTGGATAAATACTATGAACATGACTCGTTGGAAAAAATACAAAGCGAAGAAGTAAAGAAGGAAAGGAGAGGTGGCCACGAGGAAGTCAATCTAAGTAAAATAAGCATGGGATGTACCATCGGTATAGGCGGAGTGATGACAGACGTGATAACAGATTCAGGTTCCCGTCATAGTATGATGAGCAAGAGGGAATGGAACCGCAAATTAGTCAAAAAATATGGAAGCGTATTGAAAGAGGCAAACATTTCCCCAAAGTCTAATACAGGAGATGACATCAAAGTAATAGGATACCAAGTCATGGATTTAATGTACAGGGGAAATCAGTCTAGGAGCACCATTTACATAACAGAAAGCGGACCCACCGTACTGGGGTGGAAGGATCAAATGAAACTGAGAATATCACACAAAGGAAGAAGAAGAGAACAAATGAAGGAGCAGGCACAGAAGCTAAGCATGAGGGTAACAAAGGGAGGTGCGTCGAAGAACTCTACGCCGCACTCCGAGGGTGCTGAAGTTTTGGATGGGGCTGCCAGTATTGAAGTACTAAGGGAAATTACCACCATAAGCAACGTGCAAGGAAAACGAGAATCTTATCGATGTATAGTGGATGAAAGAGAAATACGTAAGAAACTAGAAGGCAAATGTGGAGAAGGTTTAGGAGGAGAAGAAGTATTCGAAAGGAAGGGAAGACACACTAGGACAATAAGGTAACGGTAATCCATTCAATAGCAAAGAGATGAGGCAAATGACCACGCCATCTGAACTCGAGTCTAAAGTGAGGGAGGAGTATGAGGTCAATAGTCTAAAGGAAAGAGAAGTGGTCTCAAGTTTGAAGAGGGAGAAGAAAGGAGAATACCCTCAAAGGCCCTACAGTGGGACGGTGGAGAGAGAGAGCAAGGTAATGCAAAGATCCATACTCAAAGATTTCCAGCCAAATGTCCAGTCAGGACTGAAGGGTCCACGCTATGATGATAGAAGCAAGTATAAGTTACTGGACCAAGAAAACACTTCTGAGTTCTCCGAGGGAAGATGCAGGATGAAACAGGAGAACGGAACTAGGGCAGTGGGGAATCAGGTCGTTCAGCGCGAGCTATTTGAAAAGGAAGTCAAGAGAGTATTGGTTGCTGGTAGTGGCCAAGGAAGGAAGGACAAAAGAGCGCCGAGGCCAGTCATCGTTGATGTTACTGCAATAGAGACATAGGGTGCCAGAAGGAGTTGCCGGGCACTGCCAGGGTTCAAGTTTCTGCTTGAAGTGATATGAGCGGCACCTCCTGGAGCATCGCTCCAGTGGGAGATGGAAGGACTGGTAGGAGTAGTGCAGAACTCCATTTCGTTGATTTCCACCAATTATTATGCATAGAGCAGAGGGGGAGGTGTCTGAGGACGCGCCATAGGGTGGGGAAGTTCCTGCAAAACCCCCTGTGACATCTTCCTGCTCACCCATTGCGTCACAAGCCAGTATATCGCGTGGGACCTAGCGGTACAGGGTCCCCTGCCCCGAACGGCCCCCTCTCCTCCGCAAGTTCTTTTTAGAGGTTGTTAAAACCTCTCCTCTACAGTTATCTTCACACAGTTCTACCCCGTTGGGACAGCCTTGCTGGCTCTGGGTTTGAGGTGCCTCCCCTTTCCCCCACTTCGCACTCCTCGGATTCTTCTCCTCTGCTGTTCCTCCCTCGAAACCTTTTCCCTCTCTTCCGTCTTCCTCTTTACTTTTCCCCCTGCCTCACCTTTCACCCTTCTCTCCTCTTCACCTAACCCGTTCTCTCTGCTGTCCCATTTTCTCTCCCTTGTCTCCCTAGGGGGGATGATGTGTTGCAACTTGGCACTTGGTATCTTCCACTCTCCTCCGTTTCCCCCTCCCCTCTCCTGCCCACTTGGTGTGACCCGTAGCTGTCTCTGGAGGCAGCTTTAGAATGTTGAGAGTTTTGGTCCTGTCAAGCTGGGAGCATCTTGTAATGATTGATACCGAATAAAGTTCCTGAAATAACTCCACGTGTGGACATTCCTTACTACACACAGATTTCCCTTAATCTTTTTTTTATTCGTAATCTTACTTATTATAATAATTTCACAGGAGCAGGATACAGACAGCGTGTGGCTGAGGTGATGAGGCGGCAGGCAGGCAGGGAGTCGGTCTGCTGCGCACACGAGCCGAGCCTAGAGAGAGAGAAGAGATTCGTCCTGAAATGGCCAATCACTGCATGGCTTCACATGAAGTCACACAGTGATTGGCCATTTAAAGTGGTGCCGAGGGAGTGTGCCACCACACACGGGCGGCATCCAATAATGGATTGCCTGCACTTCTGTGCGTTGTGCCAGCCAATCCTGGCGCTAGGGGGGGCACATATACTACTCGCCCGTTTTCAACCCGTTTTCAGCGGCGGCGCTGCTGTAAGAAGCAGCACCCCTTGGTCCCTCTCTACGGGGAAAGTCTAGCGCGCATGCTCGGGCAAGGTGGCCCCTCATCTTGTCATGCGCAGTACTGCTGCAGCTGAGTGTGGACTGTCACTCAAGCTGCAGCAGCCCAGCCAGCCCCACCCCCTGCGCACTCCCGATTGAGTCGGGTGTGTCCCACTCGGATTCCCGGCCGGTAGCGCTAATAATAGCAGAGAGGTAATTATTGCCAAAAATGTGACGGTGCGTCCATGTGGCTTAGTGGGGCTACGCCCCTACGCCCCAATGGACGCACCGCTGCTGGTAGCATGGACTAAGCAGTTTTAGGCTTAACTCAAGAGGGTATGTGAAGCCAGCTGTTTTACCATATGCAATCCTGTAATGCCAAATGAAAGGACACCACACAAGTGATATATTATAAAAATATATGTATTTATTACTAGAATAATCCTCTGTACTCTTTATGAGTGCAGAGGCACAAGCGTTTAAACAAAAGCACAGTTAAACACACACAAGTTGCACAATTTTGGATAAGCCCGGTGGCCACTCTAACCATATACTAAAATAGTGGTATAAGTACCACCTCTCAAACAATGGTAGGACCTAGGGCCTTGTGAATCGCTGGGACTACTCGGGACTAACAGTGATGAAGTCGGGAGAGGCCCGTGGGGCACGGGTGCAGTGCCTAAGGCACACGCATGCACCAATGCAAAGTCAATGGCGCGTAAAAGTTAGAAAGTTACTGTTTTGGAAGTCTTCCGACTGGAATAGAATTACCCCACTTTAAACTAGGACACTAGAGGTGTAAACCACTACAGGAGGACCGGTGTTCAATCGTTACCTCACCCACAGGAAGCGGGTGCATAGGTGCCAAAGTGTGTCAGGTTTCGTCGTGGAGATCTATGGAGCCTGGAGATGAAGATGCTGCAGGCGGCCAGGAGAGAAGAGTCCGGTTGGATCCAAGGGTGGATCGAAGATGTAGAGTACCTGAAAGCAGAGGGGACAGAGTCTGGGTCACTAGCCAGTGACCAGGATGGAACCAGGAAGGAACCAGGCGATGTTGGGCGCAATCAGGTGGTTGTCGAGAAGCTTGTCTCCCCTGCCACGTAGACTCTGGGGCATCGAGGATGTCCAGGAGTGGATCACGAGCTGTCCCATAAAGGCTCTCGCTGTCGGCGGTGTCAGCTTCCGGATCGGAGTTAACAGGCCTTGGCAAATGCAACCCACGCAGGATTTGAAGATTGCTTCTTACTCGGACCAGCAAAGTCAGAGAGGTTGCTCCTTTTCAGGGGAGCGAGGGCCAGTCTGGAGCAACCAGACTAGCAGTGTAAATTCGGAGGTTCGTCTGTACTGGGGCCACTAGCCAACGGGCAAGTGACCGGACCAACGCGTCGAGCAGGAAAATGCAAAAGGGCCCCACGCAGCACTCGGTGAGTGTGGAGGGGAGATCTTCGGTGCAAAAGCTGCTCGGGGCTGGGGCTTCTCAAACCCCAATGCACAGCTTCGAGGGTGCCTCGGGAGCTGCACGGTCAGCACTTCGTAGTTATCCAAGATGGCCGGCCCCACGCTTCACGTCGCCTCCACTGGTCTCAGATTCGCTGGGACTGTGGATCGGCTGTTAGAAGTCAGGGAAGCTGGGTCTTGTCGGTCTCTGTCGCTCGAGTTCTGATGGGAACTGCAACAAAGCAAACCGTTGGGCACTGGATGGAGATTCTTCAGTCTTCCACGTCAAGTGGGATGTCGAAGGGTCCAGAGTTCTGTATCAAAGTTTCAGTCAGGATAATCTAATGCTCCTGGGCACAGCTCCTACCTGTAGTCCAAATCAAGGGGCTGGATTACCTGCTAGGTCCCTCCTATGGGTGGGGCCATGGCAGGGGGTGGTTACACCCCTTTCCCTTTGTCCAGTTTCACACCAGAGCTGGGGCTGGAGGGCCCCAGAACCGGTTTGACTGGATTTTGCATGGGACACCCTGTCTGCCCCAGGCAGTGTCTAGTTTCATTCAGCCCTCCCTGCCCCAATCCACTATCTCCTGTCTGGGGAGGTGTAACACCTCCCTGTGACAGGAAACCTTTTGTCCAAGCCTCCCCTGCCAAGTTTCGGTCAGCAGCAGGAGGCCAGACTTGTGTCGGTGGCAGCAGCATCCATTTTGTGATGCTGAGGCTTTTGGTTAGATTTAACCGCGTTTAAGTAAAGTAACATGTCTTCTCCCTCTAGAAGGGTGGAATGCTACCCCCGTCACCAGAACTGGCGAGGGGGTAGTATTCAAAAATGTATGACACCTTACACTATATGTTTTGATAAAGCCAAACCAAAGTTAGCAATAACGGCGAGGATTATAATGCACTTAAGAGTATATGGTATGGCAGTACCCTGGAACAGCTATAAGGAAATGGTTCTGAAAGCTTCAGACAGGCTTAGCTCATGCTAGTGCTCCATCTCACATAAAACCAAGCACTCTGCCTCCAGGATTGTTAAGGCCTGCCATAGGAGTGACTTATAGGTATATATGGGTCCAGATATAGGTTTAGATATAGGTATACTATATCTAAGCAAGAGGTGATTACACCACCTTGCCCCAGCTGAGTGATCAGCCAGTTGTGTTGATTTGAATGGCCAGCCAGGGGTGGCAAAAGATATGCTGCAGCCCCTGGTAGGCCTTGGATGCACCTATGCCCTGGGTACCTATAGTACACTGCACAGGGGCTGATAAGGTGTCCAGTACCAAATTGGTGATGTAACTAAAGTACATGTCTGTGAATTTAGAGAGAGAACAGCAGGCTGTGGGTCTGATTAGCAGGCCCAAGCCACATTATGTCGAAAACCAGTGAAGCAAAAAGCAAAATTTGGGGTGACCATAGGAAAGCAGACCCTACTCTCCTACAGTTGCCCTCTTCCCTTTCATCCGTACGGGACCAACGTCGTCTCCTCCTGCCTACGCCGCCTTTGCGGTCTTGTCCCCTATGTGCTGTGGGCCCCTCCCCATTCTCCAGGAGGGAGGACATCCCCCCTAATCTCGAACCACTCCCAAACCTCCGCAGGAGCTTCGAAGAAGTGCGCCTTCCCTTGGGATATAACCTTTAACTTCGCTGGGTAGAGCAGCATATACTGTAGGTGCATCTCCCGGAGCTTTCTTTTTACTGCCAAAAAGGAATTCCGCTGCTCCTGGACCAATTGTGTATAGTCTGGAAATATGCACACCTTTGCATTTTGAAACGTAAGATCCGTAGACTCCCTTGCCGCTCTAAGGATGCAGTCTCTGTCACAGTAGTTTAGGATTTTGGCAATGAGAGCCCACGGGGGAACACCAGGCCTCGGCGGTGGGACCAAAGCTCTGTGGGCTCGTTCAATCACAAAGACGTCTGACAGGCCTTCAGGGCACAATACCGTACGAATCCAGTGCTCGAGAAAGCGTTCCGGATTGCCCGCCTCCGCCCGTTCTGGCATACCCAGCACTTGTATGTTACTGCGGCGCGCTCTCCCCTCCGCATCCTCTGCTCTCCACTTGAGGGCCTCTGTCGTAGCAGTAAGTTGCGAGACTGTTTTTTAAGGAGGCGACCTCCCCTTGCAGTTGGGGATATTCCCCTCCGCATCCGTGACCTTATCAGCCACTTAGCGCAGGTCAATCCGTAGGAGATTCACGTCGATGGGCACCGTCTCGATTTGTCGCTCCAAGGCCGAGTGGAACCCTGTATTGCTTTTAACAATTCCGCACAGGAGGGCTCCTCAGGCGCCGGGTCCCCCTCATCCTGTCCTGACTGGTGCGTGATTCTCTGTGAGGGGAGTCTCTGCGTAGTGTACTGCGTTATGGTGTTGGGCTGCGTAGCCCTGGGCGTTTTGTCCTTATGCATCATGGACAGCGAAAAAATCCCTTTCAGGCTTCCCTGATGACAGAGGAAACCCCACTAGCTTCACGTCCCAAGCAGAGCAGATGAATGTCCCACACGTACAGGTCGCCAAAAACCGACTCACCCTCAATCCGCCTGAGGCCACCTTCGCGGGTCTCTTGCGTCTCCGATGCCCGTCTTGGGATGCTCTCGACGACGTGGGCCCTCACCAACACCACACCTGGTCAGGTCCGCTTCAGCCACACTCAACCAGAGGACCCAAGAGATCCCCTCGGCACTCCACGGTATGCGGCATGAGCCTCTGCACCCACTCTGCACAGGGCGCCGCACCAACGGACACAGCTGAATCTTCCTGAGTGCAGGATACTCAAAGAGTCTTCACCAGTGTTCCACCTCACACATAGTCCCGCACTTCGGGGTAACAGGGCACCCCCCCCCCCCATACCAGCTACCGGGATTCCCTGCCTCGGCACACAGTTCCTAGATCTGGGCCCTCCACTGTCAAAGAACGTTGCAGCGCCAACGCCGGCCGGCGTCTCCCTGGAGAAACGCCCTACAGGGCCCGGCCTGCGTGGCCCCAGTCACTGACCCAGTCTCTCCACTGCACGTGCGGACCGGCTCTGAGGACAACTTTAGCCCACGTCCCAGGCTCCAGAAGGTCACAGGAGATGTCTTCCCCGCCGGGGCACCAACCTACAGTGGGCCCCAGGGCACCATGCACCAGCCCCCAAGAGTCCCGATGGCAGCAGGCCCCCCGCATCAGACCACCTCTGTCTCGTATGGGGCGGCCTCGAACTCCAGGCGCAGGCACGGCCCCCGCAGGCTGCTCTCACCTCTACGGGGCCCCAGCCAGCGCAGGCCCCAAGCCGCTCAAATTCACCACAGGCGGCACTAGGCCCCGATGTCAGCGGCCCCCCGTCACTCTTCCGCCGTCTCTTGCAGGTGCAGGCTGATTCCCCGGTCACAGCTCCCGGAGGCTCCGTCGTTAAGAGGTTGCAAAATTCACCCTCCTCCGTCATGGACAGCTCGATCAGAGCCCGGTACGCCGCTGTCACCTCCTTCACTCAGGGGGCCCCCGATGTCAGTGGGCCCCCCGGTACCAATCCGCCTGCAACTCGTATCTTCAGGCCCAGTCCCCGGCCTCAATTAGGAGCGGCCCCGTCCTCAACCGGACAGGCTGTCCCCTCCACTCCGGCCCAGGCGACTTCCAGCAAGGATGTTCAACACAGGCCTCCGGCCGCCAGAAGCCCCGGCACACTCCAGCGCCCCAGTCACTGCGGGAGGCCCCGATGGCAGTGGCCCCTCCTGTGCCAGGAGAAATCAGTCGCTCGGGGCTAGGCCTCAGCCCCCGGCCTCGGGTACAAGCAGCTCCGTCTCCGGGCAGTCCGGGTGAAGTTCTCCCCCGATCCGCCTGCCGCCGTCACCTCCTTCACCCAGGGAGGGCCCCGATGTCAGTGGGCCTCCCGGTAGCAATCCGCCCGCAGCTCGTGTCCACAGGCCCAGTCCCCGGCCTTAATTAGGAGCGGCCCCGTCCCGAAACAGACAGGCTGCCCCCTCCACTCCGGCCCAGGCGACTACCAGCAAGGATGTTCAACACGGGCCTCCGGCCGCCAGAAGGCCCCGGCACCACTCCGGCGCCGCAGTCACTGCGGGAGGCCCCGATGGCAGTGGGTCCTCCCGCGTCAGGAGAACTCCGTCGCTCGGGGCTAGGCCTCAGCTCCCGGCCTCGGGTTGCAGGTCCGCCTCCGGGCAGTCCGGGCCAAGTACTCCGCCGATCCGCTCGCCAGTCACCTCAGATCGGGACATGGGAGAGCCCAGTCCAGCTCGGGCTTGTGGACCACACAATTACTCGCCTATGGGTGCGTTAAGGATCTGAATTTCAGGATCAATGCAGCGGCCAGCAGGGAGCCGAAGGAGCTCACGTCCTGTCGGCCATGCTGCTTGGCCACGCCCCATACTCATGCAATTGGGCCAGGGTATAATACATCTGATGCAGGAGCTTTTAATGAATAAGTTTAAAATTACCGTTAACTGCAAAGCTCCCAGTCATGCGACAGCCATCCTCCCACTCCTCATCTGTCAGCTGCTGCGGCAAGCACTCATCCCACTTGGCCCTGGTATTATTCAATGGGGTACCCTCATCCATTTGCGAGGTATGGTATAGGCGAGAGACTAATTTAGTTGTGGTGGTCGCTGTATAAATGAGCTGTAACGCCCTCAGTGCAGCCGGTGCAAAAAGGTGAGCAACGTGATAAACTTTCCACCTGTAAAGATATCTCCCATGACATGCACCCCTGCGGCATGCAAGACCTTCAGTGCCCCAGCCTCGCCCGCCACAGAGAGATTGGCGTGATTCAACAAAGGCATAGCAGGAGCATACAAAGGTAGTCACTGTGCTCTATTCCCAAGCTTCGCCCAGGCCTTAGTCGTGCACTGCACCGTATCAACTTCGCCCCATTCATATACCGTATGTGGGTTCACAATCGGCTCCTTTAGCGGAATAGGGTGCACCACGCCGCCTCAACAGCCACATGCGGTGTGTATGGAGGTGCGTTCTGCCAGTAATAGGCAAACTGCGCCTGTGCGCAAAGGTATTATAAGTTCATATCCGGCACCAAGAAGCCACCTAGCTCATAGGGCTTCGTCAAAGTCTCCCACCCAACACATGATTTCTTTCCCCCCTAAGCAAGGGTGATCAGTAAGGAGCGCAACGTCGTAAAAAAAATGTTGTGTCAAAGGGATAGGGACATTAACAAACAAATATAAGAATTTTGGCAGCACCACCATTTTAATTAAGGCAATTCTGTCTGCAAATGTCAACGGCAGCCGTATCCAACGAGCCACCTGATCCTTGAGTTTAGACACTGCCACACCATAGTTAGTCCTAATAACTTCTTGTGGGTCCTGGTGCACCCAAATACCGAGATATCGCACAGGTTCAGAGGCCCATTCCAATGGGTAATTCAACACAAATGGTACAGTGCACCGCGTGAGGGGAAGAATCACAGATTTACCCCAATTGATGGACAGGCCTGAATACCATTCAAAACGAATGTATTCCGGTATGACTTGTTCGAGGCGCTGCTCTGGTTCTCTGACATACAAGACCATATTGTCCGCATACATTGATAAGGACAACTGTCTTTGATAAAACCGTAATGCTGATTCAGCATGCCTCTGTCATAGTACACACGCGAGGGGCTCCAGTACAAGTGCAAATATTAGGGGTGAGTGTGGGCACCCCTGCTGAGTGCCTCTACAAATTGGAAACCCCTCTGAGACATGGCCATTTACCCGTACGTGGGCCATCGGGTCCGTGTAGAGCAGTTGTATCCAGTTGGTAAAAAAATAAGGCACCCCCATACGGTGTAGGACAGTGAACATATAAGTCCATGCATTCGAATCGAACGCTTTTGCGGCGTCCAACAAAACTGACACCGCTGGTAGGTCAGGCTTCAGAAGATGTAACACTGCAAATAAGGCCCTTAAGTTATGGGCTGTGGAGCGCGTAGGAATAAAACCCGACTGGTCCGGGAGGACCATGACAGTAAGCAGGAGTCGCAGTCGCGTTGCAAGTACTTTCGCAAGTATTTTTACGTCTGTGTTCATCAATGATAATGGCCTGTACGACTCGCATTTATCCAGTGGCTTGCCTGGTTTCAATAACACAACAAGCATCGCCTTCCGGAGTGTAGCAGGTAACCGTTGTTGTTCAAAGGCCTCCGTGTATATAGCCGCTAGGTGCCGCAACAACAAATCAGTGTACTCCTTATAGAATTCAGACAGCAGGCCGTCCGTTCCCGCAGCCTTCCCATTTGGCAGCGCCGCGATGGCATACCTAATTTCCTCAGCAGTGATGCGGTGCCTCAGAAAATCTTGTTCCGCTTTAGATAGCCAGACCAGGGCCACATCATTTAAGTATTGTGCAATGTCTTCTTCGCCAGCCGTTGTCCTACTCCCATACATTGTCTTATAATATTGAACAAAATGGTCCAATATATCAGTGGCACCCGTTATAGACCTGTCATCTTCTGTAAGGACTTTCACCTCGCAGTACCTAGCCCATGGTTCTTTGACCCGCTCGGCCAATGCCCGGCCCGGCCTACCACCCTCGCCATAATACCTAGATTTGCTTCTACGAGATAGATGGCGCACTTCCTGTCCAGCCAAGTCATTATATTCATTCACTTGCGACCGGATGGCAGCCAGAGTGGCCGCCGCAGGCGCTTCCTCGTATTGCCGCTCAAGCCGAGACAACTCACATTCCAATCGCACCATAGAGTCTTGCAGTGACTTAAAGACCCCTGCTTGCAGACCTATGCAAGCCCTTCTAATGGTCACTTTAAATGCCTCCCAGACGACCCCTACACTCTGCACAGACCCAGCATTTTCATCAAAGTAGTGTTCTATAGCCTCCCTTACACCTTCCCTAAACACCGGATCCAACAGGGCCGAGGACTGCAAACGCCATCAAAATCGGGCCGGAGCATAGGTGGGAATGTGAATGTCAAGGAGCACAGGGGCATGATCCGACAGTGTGCGGGGTAGGTGTAGGACTTGTCAACCAATAATCCAGGCGAGACCATGTGTTATGCATGTACGTGCAGCACGTCCCCTCACTCACCCCAGGGTGCCGCAATCTCCACACATCAACCAGTCCCAAGTCATACATACCATCTTGCATGGCCTGCGTCCCTTTCTTGACATGAGCACCAGCTTGAGAGTGCCTATCCATATCCAGGTCTAATACAACATTATAATCCCCCCATAGAGAATCGCAGAGCCTGGCAGAGCAAATACTTTGTTCCACAGTATTTGATAAAACTCCGGATCATCTATGTTAGGACCATAGACGTTAACCATGGTGATGAGTGTGCCACAGTGTCTCCCCTGCACTATAATATATCTGCCCCCTGCATCAACCTCTTCATAAGTACTCACAAACGGGACACCTTTTTTAATCAACACCATTAGCCCCCTTGAATACGAAGAATAGGAGGAGGCAATCCGCACCCCAGCCCATTTTGTAGCCACACAGGACGCAATATGGTCAGTTCGGTGCCTTTCTTGCAGGAATGCAACCTTAACATTGTGCCGATCTAAGTAAGCCAGCACCTGTCTGTTTTTTTTTTTTGGATTGTTGAGTCCTCGGATGTTCCATGTAATACAAGTAAGCTTACCGTCCCCAGCCATCATAGTTCAAAGCGTAATAACAAGCAACATAGTGAGGCAGCAAACCCATCAGAAGATACAAGAGAGGAAAGATCAGCATCGTACTCCACTCAACTGTACGAACAGAACAGCTCCCAAACAACCCCCCAACCCACCCATCCCCCCACACATCATCTCGTTCAAAAAAAGAGCCCAATCAACCCCCTCCCCACCTTCCCCTGACCAACCCCACACCCCTATCCATCCCAAACATCCCATACCCCCTCTGTAACAACCTGGCGTTCCCGGGATCGGGGACAGACACCCACAGAACACACAACAACCAGTTATATGAAGAGTATATAATGGTGAGAATAGGCAATACAAAGAAAGTAACTCAAATAACGTAGCTGGAACCTCCAGTCTAAATACGATACCCAATCACAGCACCGGAGGCTCTCACCGTCCTCCGCATGTACACCGGTCTCGATGTACTCCAAACGGAGGGCACTGTGCTAAACAATGGCCGACAATGCCGCTCAACAGCTGTGATGGGTTGTCTAGTCTGGGTGGCAGATTAGGGGTCTTGAGGGACGTGGGAGTCACCCAGCCGGGCTCTCGACCACTGGTTCTAACAGGAGGACAGGGAGCAGCCGCTCTACCTGTTCCTCTAGAAGCTGGTCCCTCTGTAGGCCCCAATGCACGGAGACGCAGCAAACACCTCCTTGGTGTGCGTCTTCTGTGCCCTGACACCGAATAACAAAACAATAATGCCGCAGAGTGGGTCCGAGAGCAGCCGCTCGATCGCACCTCCTACCTCTACTGAACTCTTCGCTGAGACGCGGCAAACACCTACCGGTGTGCGTCTCAGTGTACGGCAAGTACTAGCAAAGTACATGGGCTGGGAGCGTCCGCTCCTACCAGTCTCCGTCTGGACCCTTCTCAACGCCGCGCTGACTCGTCCAAGTCAGAAGCGCAACCCAGCTGAGTTTCCGGCTATTAGGATGAGTTTGAAGACACGGGGCAGAGAGCGGGTGCTCTAATCTTACCTCCGTACTCCAGTGATACCTCAATAGCCGCAAGGTTCCCAAATGAGAAGGACTCCGCAGTTTGTTACGTCGGTGTAGGCTCCGAATATCCGATGCAGCGTCCTTCCCGTCTCCTCCTTAAATAGGCGGTCCTACAGCGTAGGTAAGCATGACATTCGGTGTTACCTAACCGTGTTTCTCGCTAAGCTTTATGGGATCTGTAGTCCGCGCCGCATGCGGCGCGCTGGATACTGCGATTATCCCTAGGGGGAGGGAATTCTTGACACCCTCCCACTTCAGCTCCCTCAACATGCCAATGCTCCCCCAGCTCACCCAGAATAAAACTTAGCCCACCCAACTTAGCAAACCAATGTTGGGGTACACCCATATGTGGGAGCGCCGAGACAGAACACTCCGACATAGTAGGAGTTGACCGAGCATCCATAACAATGCTATGCATCATACCTCACACAAGGGCTATTATATAAGGTCCACTGTGTCACCATCATAGCCACCCAAACAGTACAGCAAGAGGCTAAGCAAACAACTCCCAGCAGGCCAATATCGGTAATCACAGCCCTCACAGGCAGTGGCAAGAATGGTATATTGTTCACAACCACAGATGTCACACCTGATATTCACCACCAGGCCCAGGGTCCCACGTGGCGTTAAGGTCCAACACAAGTCGACTGTGATTGCGGGCCCACGGCAGCATTATCGTTCCACTTCACCGCTATAAAGAGGGAGCGCACCGACAGAGTCTACTACAGCAAGTGGGCGGCAAAATGGCAGCTACCCCCAACCCCGGCACCAGGCCCCGCACCTGACTCAGCAAGACGGGCGCTGCCTCAGCCCTAGGCCCAACCCCACCTCCGCAGGTTCGAGCCCCGGGAGACGCTGCCCCACTCACTGCGCCCGGCGCCGACAGGCACCGCCACCAGAGCCTCAGGGGTCCCACCGCGCCACTGCAGGCCCGTAGATGAAGTCCCGATCTCTCCAGGCAGCAGCAACCGCTGTCGCAAAACCGCACCGGGAGCCTCCGCTGACACGCCGTCCCGCAGCAACTCAGATGAGGGCCCACAACGGGCTCGCAGACGCCGGCCGCCGCAGTTCCCCAGCTGCAGCTCAGAGGCCCCGCAGGCAGGGCCGCCCACACCGCTCACCCGCGCGCTCGGAAGCCCGCTGTAGATCGGGCGGGCCCCAACGTTGCCACACCTGTCCCAGCCACTGTCGAGGGAGCACAGCAATGGCCCCTACCGGCAAAACAGGCGGCAGCAGTCCGGACAGTGGTCCACACAATGCTGCAGATGTTCAATCCGCCCCTCCGTCCCGCTGCCTACCGGGACTCGGCGGCCACCATTTCTGACCCGGCAATGAGGCTGAGAGCAATGTTGCAGTCGTGTGCTCGGAGGGGGATTCCGAAACAGATAAGCACACCAAAAGTTGCAGCAGTAAACACGAAATCCCCACAGCACTCTTGATGTTGTTTATGAGGTATGATGCAGCGGAGAATTGGCTCGATCAAGCAGAGCCTCACAGCAGTGGGCCCATCTTGCTGTGCGCCCTCTAGCGCCCCCCACCCCTAGACAATCGAACTGCCTGGATATCAGGGTTATTGGTTGGGATAATTTGAGTATTCAGCCCCCTACCTTGCTTCACCCACATTGTCAGGCCTCCTGATGGTCTACCTCGTGGACCTTTAACAGCTGGGATGTAAAGATTCAGATATCCGGCACAAAAAATAGGGGGTTCTGACCAGGTCTCTTGAAACAAACCGACATCAAAGCTCTCAATAAACGCTTGCCACTCAGGGGATCCCATCTTAGAGCCTAATCCTGCAATGTTCCATGTCATGAGGGTATTCATCTCTGATGCCCCTACGTCTCCCGTTTTTCATGTTTGCAACTGATAAACTTGGGCTTAGCATACTATCCTGCCTAAACCCTACTTTTTGAATGCTTAGCAAGGGTTCCACTCCCATGACTTGTGCCAGCTCTACTAATTGGCAATCATACCTCGATGGAATAGTTTTGGCGACCTCGTCCATAGCCAGTTTGCCCTGCTGTCCATTATCCAGGTTACCAGCAAGTAAATCAATATTTTCTAGTGATGATTCTCCCCTAGTTCTGGGAGACTCACCTTCCCTCGATGGACGCCTAAACTGTATATTTGATGATCCTGGAGCGCTAGTGCGAAATTCTAGGGCAAAGAGGTTTTCCACTATGTGAGCCTTAGCCATCGTAAGCTCAATACTATCCATGAATTTTGATGTTGCTATTAGCCTACGGGCTCTAACTAGAACTTCCCTAATCACCGAACGGCACCCTCTCACGTGCTTTATCCTGTGGATTGATTTGTTTATTAGGGAACCCTGACTCTCTGGCCTATATGTCACGGGGAGTTTTGGGACATTCAGCATAACAATTTTTCTTGGGCTTCGCATTTCCATAGTACTGCATACCGGATGTGTGCTTTCCTCCCTAGGCCTAGGCTGGGTGAGATGTATTGCCTTAACCCCATTCTGATGTACCTGAGCTCTGGTAGAGTTTGTTGCTACATAATTTCCAGAGCTTTTTTCAGTAGAGTCAGCCCGAATAGGACTTGGGGCTGTTTGCGGAAGTGGTAAAGGTGTCAATCTGGTCCCGTCCCTGGGCCTACCTGAGCTCGCTATAGCACCAGAGGCTTGTATTTGGCCTGATTGTGAGTGGATGTGTAGCCCTTCCTTTGTGGCCCTTAGTCCGTACCGATCCGGGGTCAAGGTTTTCACTAGCATAACCAGCTCCTCGATCTGGCCTCTCATTACACCCATTTCCTTCCTCATTGCACTAACCTGTAGGGTTAAATCTTGATGGCCCTTGCATGGGTTTGCCCCACCCTGGTGTAATGTGTTGGGGGATAACTGGTGTACTTGCCCCTCCGCATCCCCCCATCACCTCCTGTCTCATAGCTATCAATTTCTTGTAGTGGGAGATACCTATTTGTGCACTGCAATGGTGTGGTAATTTGGTCTATATTGGCTATATCCTCAGTAGACAGTTCTCCCTCCTTTAGACTTGTATCTACTTTCCTTACATTTGTTCTCTGGAACATAGCCGGGATGGTAGTAATGTGTGTCTTTTCCACACATACCAACTTATTTGTAGATAAATAACTATGTGCTTCCCTTTCTGGCTCTTGCTCAAGGATACCCACACTCTTATATCAGGGTGTCTATCCTATCCAGGACAAAGTTACTAATTAAATTTGTTAGAGATTTCCTTGTCCTTTTGCTTTTGCCCCCCCCCCCCCTGCTCCACTTAGCACTAGTACTTCCTGTCTCCCGCCCATCCTTACACACACCCTGTAATTTTCTTTTCCTCACTCCTGGATATTATCAGACAAGAACAGGCAGGGTTTGATGCACAATGCTCTAGCACTATTTACTACAAGATAACACTTATTGCCTAGGATAGTAATAACGTTCCAGTCTATACAAATCTCTGCGAGGGGTCAGAGACTAAGTAGGACAGTCATGACAAAGTACCTGTGAGGGTGTCAATCACTGCAGGATCGACAATTTCAAATTTCAATAACAGCAAGGCAAGCCGGGACAGACATCAGAGGGGCGGCCCAGCCCTGCCTTTTTCTGCCTCAGACGGGCGCAGACGGGCCCGCTCTAGCCCGGGCTTTGCCGGGTCATCGCCCGCGCATCCCGCGGTACCCCGCCTGTACTTATGCGCCTCCTGGAGCGGTGGATGATGTCAGCGGGGGGCGCGGCGCTCAGAGGGCTGGGATTTGTTATTTTCCCCAGTTGCTGGTAGCTGGCAGCAACGTTGTGTCCCCGCCGGGACCGAAGAGCAAAGTGGCGGCAAGTGGCGGTAAATAGCTGTTCCCCCCAGGTGCGTGGCCTCGCCTGTACTTATGCGCCTCCTTGTGCGGTGGATGATGTCAGCGGGGGGTGGCGCTCAGGGTGCTAGGATTTGTAGTTTCCCCCAGTTGCCGGTAGCTGACAGCAATGTTGTGTCCCCGCCGGGACCGAAGAGCAAAGTGGCGGCAAGTGGCTGTAGATAGCTGTATAATTCAGTATACTTTTCAGATGTGAAATAGACTGTTATGCATTTGAAAGCAAATATTCCATAGGAAGAGGAATAACAACACCAAAGAGGCAATTGCATGAGGTGAGAGGTTAATTCTCCTCCGAGTGGAGCCAAAGCTCAATCTATGCACAACTTGATAACAATAGATGAACAAACAGCAGCACCATCACGCTAGACCTAAATAGCATGTGGTGTCTTTTACAGCAGTAAAAAGAGAACTTGAAACAGATTAGCTTAAGCGTAGGTTTATTTAAATCTCACCCACAAAACGATCTACGTCAAATGACACACAGCATAATAAACATTACAGAATATGGAATCCTGATAAAAGAACGAATAGACATGAGCATGGCTATTGAAAGTAACAAGGGAAGAAAATAAGTGAAGAGCAACATCACAACACCATGGTTAATTGTTCCGGAGATTTATGACTGGGAAAAATAAACCCTAACTGCAGAATGTTATTATAAACAACATTTATAACAATCCCTTTGTTTATTAAACAAAAGCTTGGCAGTACAATCACTGAGACAATTTTATTTCCGTACATTCTCCAAAGGGGTGCTTGGGTCTTCTTCCGTGCACAGTACTATTTCCCAATGCAATGCAACACTGAAAATTCAACCATTAATGACCGTCCCATGTATTTGGAGACTCTGGGCCTCATTCCTCCCATCAAACCGTTGCTATTTACACTGATTTCAGAAGCCTCTGGATTCCTCCCAAATGAACCAGATCTTGCCTGAGATCTTCGGGTACCCCCTAATTTGGAACGCCACTTTTTCTGCTGCACAACACTAATCTAGATCCTCCCTCCATTCTGTAATACTAGGAGGTTAGTAGGCGACCCACGCCTTTGTTACATTTCCTTTTCCCACGATATCTGCTATCATGAGCCAAATTGTGGAGTACTTGGGCAATCGGACCTCTCCCGCCTGTGTGACCTCCTTGTCCACTAAATCAGACATTAATTGTGTAACCTCCCGCCAATACGGCTGAATTCGTGGGCATGTCAACAATGTGTGGAAAAAGGTTCCAACCTCCCCGCTACCCCATCTGCAAAATTCAGTGTCATTGCTGTCAATGCGGTATAGCAGTGTCCTTGAGGTGTATGTTGTGTAAGATAAATAGTTTTATAAGGTAAAACTGTGACCAGACCGCTACCTCCCTAGGGCTCTGTATCGCCTCTGGTCTGTCGTCGTCCTCTAGTATAACCAGCTCGGCTTTCCACATGTCCCGAAGGGGCCTCAGAGGATTAGGCATGTTGTTCAGAATTTTCTTGTATACCAGGGAGTCGGCCTTATCAATCATAGGATCTTAGAGAACCCTGTCTTCTTCACTGTACCAATTGTTCACCTTTCGGAATGTGCAACTAAGTGCATGTTTCAGTTGAATGTATCTAAACTGTTTGGGGTCAGTCATCTGGTACTCTTTCTTTAAGTCCTTAAAGTCGATCAGTTTGTGCCCCCTCCATTCGTCTCCTAAGTAATCAATCCCCAATATTCCTCACTTGCAGAAACGCTTTAGTCCACCCGCTTTTTGTAGTAGGTCACTATTCCACAGAGAAGTCCTTTCCGTCAATTTCCCTTCCCAGCCCAGGAATGTTGTTGTCTCCCTCCATCTACGTATTGGTGTTTGTGTGAGTGTTTGCAGTTGGTATGCAACCGGCCTTCGATAGAATGCCGCTGGGTATCCCCGCCCATCCCATAGAATAGTGATCAACCCTGTATGCTGGCTCCTCCTGCCACATAAACACCTACACTTTAATTCTGGCCTGCTGTGCCGGCCAGTAGTATTTCCTGATGTCAGGGATTGCCAGTCCGCCGTCATGCACCCCACCTCCAGTTTATGCAGGGCTATTCTAGAACTACCTCTGTCCCATAAAAGCAGTCATATTTTGTTATCGACTTGGCACAAAAATGCAGACAGTATTTTGCCAGGCATGTTCTGTAGGACGTATAGTAGTCTTGGCAGCGCCTTCATTTTAAAAAAATTTATGTAAAATTGTCAATGTCCATTTGTGCTTAATTGATTTACGCTCCAAGTGATATGTTCTATTCATGTGTGTTTTTGAAAATCGTACAAGTTGTCAAGTGTTTCCCTTTGTCTTTCATTGAAGTATTTTTTTGTAATCCAACTATTAAGTATTTTGGTTCTCGTCTGTCATATTAGGGACAACAACCAAATGGTCAGCAAGTTTCTCTTTGTATGCATTATTAGTGACCCATTCTAACTGAGCGATACAGGGTCCACCCAGTGTGGTATATAGTTCATTTTAAAAAAAGCAGCCCGCCCCATCAAGGACAGTGGCAGCTGTCTCCAGTGTAGCACATCCCTGCGCAGTCTATCCAACTGAGGAAATAAGTTATCCTCTAGGAACTCGCTGTTCTTCTGCGATATTATGCCCAGAATCATGAATTTGTACTAAATCATCAAGGTGTGTACGCTGGAGGGCAGAGCCGGTACATTTCCAGCCAGCACATAAAGGAGGGATTTGTCCCAATTTGTCTGGAAGCCAGAGTATCCACCGAACAATTGAAATATATGTAGTACCCGCCCTATCTAAGACCACGGATTTGTGACATATAACAGTACGTCATCCGACAGATTTGTGATATATAACAGAATGTCATCGGCATACAGCAATATTTTCTCATCTCATCCAGTGCCTCATGTTATGCCCCATATTAATGGGCCACTTCCTAACTAGGCCATTAATGGCTCCAGTGCCATAGCAAATAAGATAAGGGAGAGTGGGCATCCCTGCCTCGAACCTGTATGTAGTGTCACAGGCCTTGACACGTGACTTCCACTCTTACTCTAGCTAGTGGGTTCGTATACAGGAGTTGTAGCTAGGCACAAAACTTGGGGCCAAAACCAAACCTCTCCAGCACCGCGAACAAATACGGCCATTTGATATTATCAAACGCATACAGGCATCAAGAGATAATAGCACTGCACCTTCTTCCGGCCTTATCTTTGTGATATGCATCACTCCATATACGCGCCTTCAGCCAGGTGCTCCTGTGAGACCTGAAGCCCGACTGGTCGGGGTGTACTATGGACGTTATGATACCACTGATTTTGGTCGCCAGTACCCTTGCCAGCACTTTTGCCTCTATGTTTAACAGTGAAATAGGGTGATATGACCCACAGTCATCAGGGGACTTACCCTGTTTTGGACTAGACACTATAGCGGCCAACCATTGGTTTTCCGGGAGGCTATCCTGTTCCAATGCCTCCTGAAACATATTAAGCATGTGTGGGGCCACCATCATTGCACTCCATTGTATAGCTCAGCCGGTATGCCGCTGGGTCCGGCCTCCATGCCTGACCTATATCCTCGACAGTTAAATCCTCATCTAACCCCTCTCTCTCCTCCTGGGATAACCTAGTGAGGCGCGCATCTCTAAGAAGCTCATCACAGTCTGACCCCTTTCATCTTGAGGTGGAAGTGTACAGTTCTTTGAAGTCGTACTGCTAATCTACCCTTGCAGAGTCCGGACCTCTAGCACCCAATTTCTCTCTGTATCTCTCTTATCCAACCATGCCATAAGTTTATTGGCCTTGTCCCGTCCATCATAAAGTCTCCTGTGGTTTCCCCTGGTGGGCCATGCCGTCTCCTCATCTATATCTCTCATGTCCTGCTGTTTAACTCGTATGTGCTGTCGAGCAAGGGCATCCTGATCTCCAGTCTCCATATACCACACCTCGAGCCTCATGATTTCTTTCTCTAGCGTGTCACATCGGAGTCGCTGTTCCTTCCTCTTCCCCCCAGCTATGCCCGGAAATTCCCTCACATGACTGTCTTGTATGCTTCCCACAATATGCAGGCAGATTCCTTAGTGCCAATATTATCCTGGTAATGGTGTTCCGTCCATTCACTCTCTCTGACCTGTCTGTCTCTAAAAATCTACTGGTCCAGTCGGGCGGTAGTGTTTTGTCTCTGGGAGGCCACAGCAGGTGTGCTTCAATAGGCGAGTGGTCAGATATCCCTCTTGCTTTATGGGTCAATCCCCTAAACCTATGAGCATCAGTATAGTGTGTCAACTGGTAGTCCAAACGGGAGCAACCCCTACGTGGTACTGAATAGAATGTATACTGCCTGCCCCCTGGGTTGTGTTCTCTCCATAGATCCACCAGTCCAAGATCCTCCATGAAGGCTTGCAAAGGCTCCACACCAGGGGGCAGATTTATAAGCCCCATGCGCCACTGGTGCATCACGGTGCATGGCGCTGCCGGCTAAAGGATATTTACAAGCACAGGTAAAGTCATCCTCCCTGACTTAACCTGTGCTTGTAAATATCGTCAATGTTTTCATTTCTCCTCGTTTTTTTCCTCTTTCAATGCGTGCTGTGCGCACTGAAAGAGGACAATGCCTGCAGTGATTGCTTTTGTGCAAGAAGGTGCCCCTTCCTTCAAAAAAGCAATCTCCCCATGGGGCAGGCATCCTTGCACCATGGTGCAAGGGTGCCTGAGCCGGCGCAAGGCAGCTGTTTCTGCGCCAGGGCAGGGGAGAGCACAGGAATGCAGCATATCATTATAGATATGTCACATTCTTGTGCTCCAAAAGAGCTGCAGCGTGGTGCAGCCAAACGGCTTGCGGTGCCGCGATGTGGCACTTTCTTGTAGATCTGTTCCCAGGTCCTTTATCTGAGTTCGACATCCGATCCCTTTCACGGTACCCGAGTTCGACATCCGATCCCTTTCACTGTACCTGTCGGGAGTTCAAATAACAGTGCACTTAGTAGAGGAAGAATGACTGACTGTAGCCTAGCTGGCATGTACAAGAGCATATGTTTAGGACCCTACCCTCTCATCTACCTGTTAAGGCCACATATTTGCACATCTGGTAATGCCAAACCTGCCCGGCACAAAGGAGAGTGCAGTCCGGACTAACATACCTACTCCTCTTGACCCTGACGTGAACCCTGCATGAGCAAGGAGTTTATATCCGTATCTATCTAGTGCTTTTCAGGTGTTGCTCTTGAGCTGTGTCTCCTCTAGTAAAATTAAGTCTGGAGCCTGCCTGCGTAGATATTGAAGCACCATTGTGCATTTTATTTTGTGGCCTAGGCCATTAAAATTCCAAGTCATGATTCTTATATTGATGCCTGCTTGTGCGCTCCTCCGTGGCTCGTCCGGGGCACTCATCCCACTAATTGGAGTTGACGTGTTATATACTCCATCCGTGCCCATTTGTCTTCACTAAGCTAGGTACATCCACCCCTCCCCCACCTCCCAATGAAGCTTTATAGTGACCTATCCTTGCTAGGCTAAACATTGTGTAGGACCCTAGAAGCAAGCCATTTTGAAGTGGCAACTGAATCCCCGAAATAAAACTTCCTAAACCCTGTTACTCTGCACTGTGGGCTCAAAACCTCCCACCACCCCAATTTGCGGAGTGCCTATCGTCCCATGACAATTGAATGTGGGGGTGGGCTTAGGCCGGGTGAAGGCCCACTGGTTGCCCCCTCATCCCCTTTTATGCATAAAACAGATGCAATATCTTCATTCACATGTACAAAGATCAAGCCTGTAAACTAATTCAAATTCTCAAGCAATAAAGTTAGATCTTAGCTGTATATGAGCCCCAGTCCACTAATCCATCAGACCATCCGACTTCTGCATTGTAGCTTCTGTATTGTTGACTGCACGATTCTTCAACAGCTCATTCATCCAGTGAAGTCTCGGTCCAACTGTTATTACCTCCTGGCAGTGAAATGCTCTGCAGCATACAGAAGTCTGAGTTGGAACCCGCCTCATCTCTGTCCGATGTTTTAGTGTTCCTGTTCTTTTGTTTATTTTTCCCAACTGTCCTTCATCAATTTAAGCAGTTCCACACCTCCTCAGGAGTAGAAAAACACCCGACCTTGCCATAATCTGCTATTCTGAGTGTTGTGGGAAAGAGCATGGAATATTTGATACCCTTTGTGTGTAGGGCCTTCTTTCTCTCCAGGAATCTCTGATGTTTCTGTTGTACCTTCATGGTAAAGTGGGGGAAGAAAGTGAATAGCGCATCCTCATATTTGAGCGGTGGCGCACTCCAGGCCGCCTGCAGGATTACATCCCTGTCACAATAGTTTAATTTTCTCATGATTATGGGGCGCGATGGAGCTCCTGGTCTCGACTGAGTGTCCGGGACTCGATGAGCTTGCTCCACTGAGAAATACTGGGGTAGTCCCCTATGTTGGAGCATCTTCCTTACAAGGTCCTCTACAAAGCGGTCCACCGCCGCCCCCTATGCTTTTTCTGGCACCCCAATTTTGCATACATTATTGCAGCAGGAGCGCCCCTCCTGGTCTTCCAACTTGGCTGCCAAAGTCCTAGTTGCCATTGTTAGCTCACTGGCCTGCTTTTTCTGAGTTTTGGTGTCTGCCACTTGTGATTCTGGGCAAATCAGTTAATCTCCCGTGCCTAACAAAACAAAAAAAATGAATGTGACCTCATATAACTCAACTGGTGCTATGTAAAGCGCTATGATACCCGATTAGGGTCAAGTTAGGGTCAAGTTTGCGCTATATAAAACTCCTTAAAAAAACTATAACTTGCCTCTCTATCATGCACTCTGTTCTCACAAAAGATTTGATTTGCAATGTCATAACTGTTCTTGTACATTCTATTATTTAATATAGTTTAAGTGAGATAATATAAAATGGTAGAAGTAGTGCATGGAGAGGGCACTAGTTAGAGTTACTGTCGTGTGCTTAATGAGCCGAATACACTGTGTAGGAGGTGCACGTGTTGTAATAATTTGAAGGTGTTATGTAAATTATAAATTAAAGATTTAAGTTTGGTTTTTAGATAAAGAATAAATAAATATATATTAATTTAAAGGTGGTACATAAATTATAAATTCAAGGTAAAACTATAACTTAAGACTTTGTTATGTTTGTGTATTTTAAGTTTGATTTGTACAGAATGACTAAAGCTTTCCTAACAATAAAAATGAATTTCAATTGTGTTTTATTTTTAACAATAAAATTGTTTCAAATCATACAGGTTTCTTCCTCTCTCCCTTTCACGGCCAAAGTCAGCGAGAAGACAGTAAAAGGCCAACTAACAAAAACCATCAAAGAAAACTCTATCCTCGACCCGCAAACTTACCGCCAGACTCCGCGTCACCGGTATACAGGGAACCGCCCTAGACTGGATCCGCTCCTACCTCACCGGCAGAACACAAAGAATAATACTGCCACCCTTCCTCTCTGAACCCACGGAAATTAACTGCAGTCACCCAAGGATCTTCGCTCAGCCCCACGCTCTTCAACATCTACATGGCTGCCATCGTCAGACAGAATGGTCTCCAAATAGTATCCTACGCCAAAAGCACCCAGCTCCTTCTCTTCCTCACCAAGGACCCTATCCCCACCAGACTCAACTTTCCAGGAAGAAATGAAAGATGTTGCATTCTGGATGAATAGTAGCTGCCTGAAGCGGGCCATGCCCGAAACCTCAGCATAGTACTCTACTCCTCCCTCTCCATGACCCTACAGGTCAACGCCGTTGGCTCCAGCTGCTTTAACACCCTCCGCATACTCCGAAAGACCTTTAGATGGATCCCCCAAATCAAGGCAGACCGTCACACACACACTCATAACCAGCTGACTGGACTACGGCAACGCCCTCTACGCTACGATCAACAAGTGTCTGCTCTGCAAACTCCAGACCATACCGAACACCGCATCCGACTAGTACTGGGCATCCCTAGAAATTAACACATCACCCAACACCTACGGAACCTCCACTGGCTCCCAGTTGAGAAGAGAGTTACCTTCAGATTCTCACCCACGCCCACAAATGCCTCCACCACACTGGACCTCAATACCTCAACGAGAGAATGTCCCTCCACGTTCCCAAGAGAATCCTCCGATCTGCCGACCTCGCCGAAACCCCGGGCATTCGCAGAGCCAGAACAGGCAGAAGAGCCTTCTCTTACATCGCAGCCAAGACCTGGAACGAGCTGCGGATCAACATCAGACACGTCTCCTCCCTGAACACCCAAGACCTGGCTTTTCTACTAAATGGAGTTGTCTATCTCCCGCCATCCCCCCTTCCCCCAGCGCCTTCAGACCTGTTCTCAGGACACCCCCGCGTCGCACAGCCACCAGCTGTGTGTGTGCCCCTCGCCTCGCTGCTGCCCGCAGCCTCGTTGTGCCTGCCTCGCTGATCCCTGCCCCTCCGCCGTATTTGCATGTGAGATGAAGTCTTCCTCAGGATCTGTCGAGTCGATATAAGGGCCCACCTCTCGATACCTCCAATTCTGATTGTAATAAATACACAGAATATTGAAGTGATCAAGCGGGGGAAAAGGGTGTTGGGGAAGGAACTGCAGGGAGGGAGATCTGAAAAGGAAAAGTTAATGCTGCGAGTTTTTTCCTAATGATACCTGAAAACTCTACAACAAATAAAAAACAACAATAGCTTCTCAAAACTAAAGACTATATTGACAATTATTCAAAAGTCATCAAAAGCAAGTTTAACCTTGAATTGGTATTCTCAGACACAATAGCCTTTAAACAATAAGAAAACTCCATGACACTTTGTACATTGTAAATACCCTCTTTAGATCAGTATTAACTCTTTGCGCAATGTAAATATTCTCTTTACACTAGTACTAATTCTTTGCACAATGTAAATATCCTCTTTTCTCCAGTACTAATTCTTTGCACTTTGTAAATATCCTTTTTTGCGTTTCAAATCTCTACAGCAAAATAAGTTCTTTTGCCACTTCACATTAAAATCACTGCAAAGTAAAGTTTTCTAAAACATTCCAAAGAACACCTTTTTTTTCAAAAGCAAAGGTTTAACTTTCTATTCCTTTATTCATAAATAGCGCCAAATTTGTGCTTAAAAATAATTAGACTGATCCTACCTATAGAGTACGACCTACTCTATACATTGGAAAAGGGCGTGGCTGCTGGAAATCCAAAATCCTCAAAGAACTGCTGCTCCAAGCTTCTTTAAAGCAACCTTCAACTGCAAACGCCAATCCAAAACGATCCTTCTGCTGACATCTACTCGAACTCTGCAAAAGATCCAAAAAGCCTTCCAAAGCTCTTTTTCCAGGCAAGAGCATCCGGGGGAAGCTGCTACACCATAGAAATCCCCAGAATAGTGAGCAAGGGGGTCTGGGCGTGGTCGCGTACATTGACGTGACTACGCCCGGTGATTTTGCCTTACACGCGACCATTGAAAATGCCTACGCATCTCGCGGATGCGACCGCTTGCCAAATACCACGCATCTCGCGTACGCGTTAAGGCCGCTTGCCAAATCCCACGCATCTCGCGGACGCGTTGAGGTTGCCAAACCTCACGCATCTCGCGGACACGTTCAGGATGCCAAATCTCACTCATTAGGCGGACAAGGGGGACATAAATAGCACATAAAAAGTACATCACATCACAATGCACAATTGAACCACCAACGCCTTTGAGGGTAAACCATGTACCTTACCACACAAGTGCCTAGGACATGGTACATGGCGTGGGGCGGGCCCTAGACCGCAAGCCGCCCTAGTAATCCTGACAGTACTCCCCCCTCCCAAGAGCGGTCTAGGGCCCGGCTTTGAAGGATGGAGGAGGTGGAATCTGCGTAACAACTGAGGGGCATGAATATGTTCAGCCGGTTCCCAAGAATCGTTCTCGGAACAGTAACCTTTCCAAGAAACCAGATACCATAGTTTTGTACCCCTACGTTTAGAATCCAATATCTTTCGCACCTCATATTCCCAATTTCCATGAATCAAGATCGGTGCTGGTCTGGGAACTACATCTTGTCTAGCTGGTTTTAACAAAGACGTATGAAATACAGGATGGATTCGCAAGTTCTTGGGAAGTTGTAGTTTATATGTCACTGGATTCACTTGACAAATTATTGGATATGGACCGATGAATTTGGGGTGAAACATGTTCTTGTGTTTAAAATGTAAGTTCTTTGTGGATAACCACACCTTATCTCCAGAAACATACACTGGTCCTGCTCGATGGTGTTTATCATACTGCTGTTTGTATTTCTCCTTACTTTGTAGCAACCGTTTGTAAATTTTCTGATGGATGGTCTGCATGAGTTGTACTGTCTCTTGTACTGCAGGTGCATTACTCTCTTCTTTGGGCAATGTTAAAGGAATTGTCTTTGGTAGGTATCCATAAAGAGCTTCAAAAGGAGAAGATCCTGTGGACGAATGAGGTGATGAATTATAAGCTATTTCAGCAAGCCACAGTAAATCTAACCAAGACTGTTTGGAATCTGTTGTATAACATCTCAAATATTGTTTCAAGGTTTGGTTTAATCGTTCGGTTTGACCATCCGTTTGTGGATGATGACTGGTTGACATATTTGACGTAATCTGTAGACACTGACACCATTGTTGCTAAAACTTAGATGAAAACTGAGAACCTCGATCTGATATCAGTACTGAAGGCAAACCATGTAGCCGCACGATATTCTTTAGAAAGATTTGTGCCAATTGCCCTGCCGTAGGCAATCGTTTACAAGCTATGAAATGTGCATACTTCGTTAAACTGTCTACAACTACTAAGATAACTGAATGCTGATTGTTCTGCGGGAGATTTGTAATGAAGTCTAAGGAGATATGTTCCCAAGGTCTGGTTGGTGTGGGTAAAACTTGTAACAAACCTTTTGGTTTACTGTGATCTGTTTTAAATCTTGCACAAGTTCACAATTTTGAGCCATTTGAGTTACATCTTTCTGTAGAGTTGGCCACCAGCATATTTTTTGTATTTTTTCTACAGTCTTTTTTGGACCAGGATGTCCTGCCATTGGATGAGAGTGTACCCAACTGAAAACAGTTCTTTGTAATTCCTCGGTAGGGAGGTAAATCTGTTTTCCATGGAATGGTATTCCCTCTTTGATTATCTGATTCTCCTCTTTATTCTCCCATTTTTTCCATTGAGAAGGAGAGAAGTTTTCATGATTTTTTTCTAAGAATTGATCAGCAGATAACAAACAAAGTACTTTATCTGGGTCTGTGATTGCTTGTGGAGCTCCTTCAAACCTGTGCAAAGAAGAGTCCTTTCTAGAAAGAGCATCTGCTTTTTTATTGTCTTGTCCTAGACGATAAGTTACTATGAAATCGTATTCTGCAAAGAACATCATCCATCTTAACTGTCTTGGTGCCAACATTCTGGCTGAACTCATGAAATGCAAATTTCAATGATCCGTATATACAGTTACTGTGAATTTTGCTCCCATTATATAGTGTCTCCATTCTTTGAATGCTTCTAGAATAGCAAGTAATTCTTTTTCTGCGATGATATAGTTTTGCTCGGCTGAGTTCAATTTCCGAGACATGTATGCCACCGGGTGCATTTGGCCAGTTTTAGGATGTCTTTGAGAAATAATAGCTGCAATTGCCACATCTGAAGCATCTGCTTCAATTATGAAAGTTTCATTAACATCTGGATGCATTAAAATTGGGGCTGCAGTAAAAGCTTTCTTTAGTTTCTGAAATGCATCATTAGCCTCGGAAGTCCATTCAAACTTTACCTTCTTTCTCAGCAATCTAGTGATAGGAGCTACCACTGCAGAAAAGTGATCAATAAATCGACGATAAAAGTTTGCAAAACCCAAACAACATTGTACGTCACAAACTGAATTTGGGATAGGCCATTCAGCTACTGCTTGAATTTTTCGATCAGTCATTTTCATACCCGTTGGCGTGAGTAACACTCCTAAAAATTCTACTTCAAACACATGAAAGTCACATTTCGTTAGTTTACAATGCAAATTATGTGTTTGTAGAGTCTTTAGAACTTGTTTTACATGGTCTTCATGTTCTTCCACAGAGTCTGAGTAAATTAAAATATCATCTATATAGACGATAACAAACAGATCTAAAAATTCTCGTAGAACATCATTGAGAAAAAATTGAAAGGCTGCTGGGGCGTTACAAAGGCCAAATGGCATTACCAAATATTCAAACAAGTTTTAAATGCAGTCTTCCACTCGTCTCCCTGCCTGATTCGTACCAGATGATAAGCCCCTCTAAGATCAAGTTCGGTATAAATCACTGCTGTTTTGACTTGATCCAAAAGGACAGGGATTAACGGCAACGGGTATTTATTCTTGATAGTTATTTTATTTAGCGCCCTATAGTTGATGCAGGTTCTTAATTCCTCATTCGCTTTTGGGATAAAAAACAAAGGGGAGGCGGCTGGAGACTTAGAAGGGCGGATAAAACCATTTTCTAAATACTGATCTAGATAGTCTCTCAAATGTTGATTTTCCTTTTCCGATAAAGCATAAATTCTACAATTTGGTACACAAGATCCTGGTATGAGGTTAATCTGACAATCATAGCTACGATGAGGTGGGAGTTTTGCTGCTTTCTCTTCACTGAACACCTCTTGATATTTTCTGTAAACTTTGGGTAATATTGTCTCTTTTTCTTCCGCAGTTGCTATTTGACTCACAATTGGTTCCAAGGTTTTTAAGCAAGATGACTGACAAAAATCAGAGAGGAATACAAGTTCTCTTTTTTGCCAGTCGATTAGAGGATTATGCAAACAGAGCCAAGGCATTCCAAGAATAAACCCATATTGAGGAGCTTGAATCACATCAAATTGCACTTCTTCCAAATGTCTTTGTTTCTTTGAGTCCTCACAAATCATAACCACCTTGGAAGTTTGCATTGTTACTGGCCCTCCAGACAAAACCTTCCCATCAACTGCTTGAACTATTTCTGGAGTCTCTTTTTTCTCGCAAATGATACTTAGTCTTTGTACAGTTTCTAGATCAACAAAATTTCCTGTAGCTCCAGAATCGATTAAAACTTCCATTTGCCAAATTTTAAGAGTTATTTGAATTTGCACTGCCAACCGGAAATGAGCTTTGTAGTTGGACACACAAGAGTTTATGGAAGGGTAAGTTATGGTACCCAAGAGATCCCCTTCTAAACATCTTGGGCAAATTAGTTTTCCGACGTTTGATCTGATTTTTCAATGATTGCCGCCTTGTTAGCACTTGAAGATTTAGTTTTCGGTTTCATCATGCAATCTTTTACAAAATGTCCTTTGCGACCACAGTAAAGGCATTGTCCATTTTTACGTCTGTTATCTTTTTCTTCCTTAGATAATGGTTGTCTAAGGGTTCCGATCTCCATTGGTTCAGAACTGGATTCAGAATGTGTAAATTGAGTTTGAGATCTAGGTTCATTTTTCCAATTTGGCTTCTCACTCTTTTTTTTATCTGACCTTCTTTCTGAGAGCCGATGATCTAGACGTAAGGTCAAATTAATCAAATCTGAACATGCTGTTGGTTGAGGATTAATTTGGGCAAGAACGTCCTTTAGCTCATCTCTCAGGCCCTGATAAAAAACAGCAGCTCTCTTTTGTTCAGGCCAAGAGGTTTCGGCCACCAGTCTATTAAAATGAGACAGATAAGAAATGAGATCTCTGTTTCCTTGTCTTAACTGTAATAATTACCTGTCTGCAGATAAAGTCACAGTTCGTCTATCAAACACCTTTTCAAATTCCTCTACAAAGCGTCTCCAGTTATATAATAAAGCACTATCTTGTCTGACTAATGGGACCGCCCAGTTAGCAGCATCTCCAGACAGGTAGGAAATAAGGAACGCAATCCTGGATTGAGGAGTAGGAAAAGTTGGTCTGCAGGAACAATGTAACTCAATTTGGGTTAAAAAGGTTTGCACTTTAGAAGGGTCTCCAGAAAAACATTCTGGAGAAGCTAAGGGAATTTGCGGTGGAACAGTGACTGAGATATTAGTGGACGCCCTAGCATCGGCATCCTGAACCTCATCAGGAAGTGGTGTACTCTGAAGTTGAATATTATCCACCTTTTCGGCCAATAACGCAGTTGCATTCATGGTTTCATTTAAATCAGCTTGCATTTTTACAATTACCGCCATCAAATCATCTAAGGTGGCCATTATATCAACTCAGACAGATCGGGAGGAAAAAAAATTCGTGGGCTCACTATTCTGTCAGATGAAGTCTTCCTCAGGATCTGTCGAGCCGATATAAGGGCCCACCTCTCGATACCTCCAATTCTGATTGTAATAAATACACAGAATATTGAAGTGATCAAGCGGGGCAAAAGGGTGTTGGGGAAGGAACTGCAGGGAGGGAGATCTGAAAAGGAAAAGTTAATGCTGCGAGTTTTTTCCTAATGATACCTGAAAACTCTACAACAAATAAAAAACAATGATAGCTTCTCAAAACTAAAGACTATATTGACAATTATTCAAAAGTCATCAAAAGCAAGTTTAACCTTGAATTGGTATTCTCAGACACAATAGCCTTTAAACAATAAGAAAACTCTATGACACTTTGTACATTGTAAATACCCTCTTTACATCAGTATTAACTCTTTGCGCAATGTATATATTCTCTTTACACCAGTACTAATTCTTTGCACAATGTAAATATCCTCTTTTCTCCAGTACTAATTCTTTGCACTTTGTAAATATCCTTTTTTGCGTTTCAAATCTCTACAGCAAAATAAGTTCTTTTGCCACTTCACATTAAAATCACTGCAAAGTAAAGTTTTCTAAAACATTCCAAAGAACACCTTTTTTTAAAAGCAAAGGTTTAACTTTCTATTCCTTTATTCATAAATAGCGCCAAATTTGTGCTTAAAAATAATTAGACTGATCCTACCTATAGAGTAAGACCTACTCTATACATTGGAAAAGGGCGTGGCTGCTGGAAATCCAAAATCCTCAAAGAACTGCTGCTCCAAGCTTCTTTTCAGCAACCTTCAACTGCAAACGCCAATCCAAAACGATCCTTCTGCTGACATCTACTCGAACTCTGCAAAGGATCCAAAAAGCCTTCCAAAGCTCTTTTTCCAGGTAAGAGCATCAGGAGGAAGCTGCTACACCATAGAAATCCCCAGAATAGTGAGCAAGGGGGTCTGGGCGTGGTCGCGTACATTGACGTGACTACGCCCGGTGATTTTGCCTTACACGCGACCATTGAAAATGCCTACGCATCTCCCGGATGCGACCGCTTGCCAAATACCACGCATCTCGCGGACGCGTTAAGGCCGCTTGCCAAATCCCACGCATCTCGCGGACGCGTTGAGATTGCCAAACCTCACGCATCTCGCGGACACGTTCAGGATGCCAAATCAAACTCATTAGGCGGACAAGGGGGACATAAATAGCACATAAAAAGTACATCACATCACAATGCACAATTGAACCACCAACGCCTTGAGGAAAAACCATGTACCTTACCACACAAGTGCCTAGGACATGGTACATGGTGTGGGGCGGGCCCTAGACCGCAAGCCGCCCTAGTAATCCTGACATTGCGTGTGCTTGAATAATCTCTTTGTTCTTATTTGTTTTCATTTGCCTCTTAACTGTTGTCACTGCTGTCCCCTTGCACGTTGTTGTATTAGCTTTTGTTTTCTGTTAACCAGTCCCCCTGTGCCTGCCCGCCCCGCTCCCAGCTTCCCGCCGCCATCCAAGCGGCCACGCACCCTTTTCGTTTTGTGCCCTCCCCGCTCCCACCTCCCAGCTGCTCCTCCCTCCCTCCCACTTGGCCATAAATGGCGACCGCGCGGCGCAGGTGAGTGTGACCTGTTCTCAGGACACCCCCGCACCGCACGGTCACCAGCTGTGTGTGTGCCCCTCGCCTCGCTGCTGCCCGCAGCCTCGTTGTGCCTGCCTCGCTGACCCTGCCCCTCCGCCGTATTTGCGTGTGCTTGAATAATCTTTTTGTTCCTATTTGTTTTCATTTGCCTCTTAACTGTTGTCACTGCTGTCCCCTTGCACGTTGTTGTATTAGCTTTTGTTTTCTGTTAACCAGTCCCCCTGTGCCTGCCCGTCTCGCTCCCCGCTTCCCGTCGCCGTCCAAGCGGCCATGCCCCCTTTTCGCTTTGTGCCAATCCCCGCTCCCGCCTCCCATCTGCTCCTCCCTCCCTCCCACTTCGCCATAATTGGCGACCACGCGTACGCGCAGCGGTCATGCGCAGCGGGCGTGCCGATTGTGCACCGAAGGCGCACCAAAGGCAAACCTGTCTGCGCCTGTCCGCGCCTGGACCGCGCCCAGCGCCAGGACCCCTGGCCCCCACCCACGCAAGACGACCCGGCAAACCTACGACGCCGACGCCCTCAACGCACTCAATACCGGCCAAAGGCCCACCTGCTGCACGGCCGCCCCGAAACGTTTCCACGGACCCTTCACCTGTACAACCTGCAAGTTCACCTGCCTCCGAAAAGGCACCACACCCGCCAAGCCAAACTCCAGCAGCGACCTCAAGTGCATCCTGCTCAACACCCGCTCCGTCCACAGACACGCCGTCGAACTCTGGAACCTGCTTGACACAACCTCACCAGACATCGCCTTCCTCACTGAAACATGGATGAACGCCTCCTCAGCCCCCGACATCGCCATCGCCATCCCGGATGGATACAAGGAGGGACCGCGTCAACCAGACCGGAGGAGGAATCGCCATCGTCCAAAAGAACACCATCCACATCACGACTGACACTGACGACACCTTCACCGCCGACGAACACCTCCACTTCAAGATTCACACCAACCCAAAGACGACCCTCAGAGGCACCCTCATCTACAGACCCCGGGGACCACGCGCACAATTCAGCGAAGACATCACGGACTTCATCAGCCCACACACCCTCCCCTCCGCCGACTACAGCTCCTGTTGACGATCTGGCCGAGACTACAGAGCTGTAACTGCATTTATTTCATTAATTCCGCCTTGCGGTGTGTTTATTTGTTTATTTATTTTCGTTCCGCCTCGCGCTGCACTTATTTAATTAATTCTGCCTTGTGGTGTGTTTATTCATTTTCGTTCCGCCTCGCGCTGCACTTATTTAATTAATTCTGCCTTGTGGTGTGTTTATTTATTTTCGTTCCGCCTCGCGCTGCATTTATTTAATTAATTCCGCCTTGCGGTGTGTTTCATTTATTTATTTCAGCCTCGCGCTGTGTTGGTTTAATAAATTTTGCCTTTAGCCCCCGGTGCCCTGTGACCCTCCAGCTTGTTGTGTGTCCCCTGGCCCGCCCCTCCTCCCTGCTACCGCCTCCCAGCTGCTGCCCCTCCCACGCTCCGCCCCCTCCACCATCCATTTATGGCCAATGCCCCCACGCGCAGCGTCCACGCGCTTCGGACACGCCGAAGGTGCGCCAAAGGTAAGCCCGTCTACGCCCGTCCGCGCCTGGACCGCGCCCAGCGCCATACCCCCTGCCCCTCGCGCTCCCCAGCCCTCCCGCATTACCTACGATGCCGCCACCCTCCTAGCCCTTAACCCCGGTCGCGCTCCCAACTGCGTCCAAGCCGCTCCTGGACGCACCCATGGACCGTTCTCCTGCTTCTCCTGCAAATTCATCGGCACCGACAACATCTCCGCTACGACCACACCACAGATTCCCGACCCCACCCACCTAGAATGCATCCTTCTCAACACCCGCTCGGTCCACAGGCACGCCATTGACCTTTGGAACCTACTAGACACCATCTCTCCTGACGTCGCCTTCCTAACGGAAACATGGATGAACGCTTCCTCCGCCCCTGACAACGCCATCGCTATCCCTGAAGACTATAAGATCACTCGCAAGGACCGCACCGACCATACAGGAGGAGGAATCGCTATCGTCCATAAGAAATCCATCCGCATCTCCACCAGCTCCGACGCCAACCTCGCTAACTCCGAACACCTTCACTTCCAGATCCACATCGACCCCACGACCACACTCAGAGGCACCCTCCTCTACAGACCACCAGGACCACGCGCAAAATTCAGTGAAGACATCACGGACTTCATCACCCCACACGCGCTCCCCTCCAAAGACTACATCCTTCTGGGAGACCTCAACTTCCACCTTGAAAAGAGCAACGACCGCAACACTGCCACCCTCTTAGACAACCTCGCCAACCTCGGACTTAAACAACTGGTCACTTCCCCCACCCACATCGCAGGTCACACTCTCGACCCCATCTTCACCTCCAGCAACCATGTCTCCTTCAGCCACACTACAGATCTCCTCTGGACTGACCACAGCTGCGTTCACTTCACCTACAACAAGCCGAAACCCATCATCCACCTCCAACCAACTCTACAAAGAAACTGGAACAAAATCACCACAGAGCAGATCTCCACATCACTCCTTCAAACCTCCCCAGCCCTCTCTTCTAATGCCAACGAAGCCGCCTCCAACCTCACCCTTTGGTTATCCAACACCGCCGACACCTTAGCACCACTGAAAAAACGTCAACACAAACTTGGCATCAAGAAGGCTTCATGGTTCAACGACGACCTCAAGAAATCCAAGAAACTGTGCCGCTCCCTTGAAAAGGCCTGGAAAAAAGACCCATCCACCAGCAACAAGGACGCCTTCAAAAGCGCCATCCGTACTCACCACCAACTGATCCGAAAAGCCAAGAAATCAGCATTCAAAGATCGACTTGACAACAACGCCCACAACAGCAAGGAACTTTTCAACATCGTCAAGGAATTTTCCAACCCCTCGGCCAACTCCAACGACATCACCCCCTCTCAAACCCTCTGCGATTCCCTAGCCTCTTTTTTCCACAACAAGATTGCTGACATCCACAACAGCTTTGACAACCAACCCGGAAGCCAACCCACCCTACCATCAACTGACCATCTTCCCCCCGTTAACACCCTTAACGCCTGGAACCCAATCTCCACTGAGGACACCATCCGCCTGATGAATTCCATCCACTCTGGATCCCCCACAGACCCATGCCCCCACCACATCTTCAACAAAGCAGACTCCGTCATAGCTCCGCACCTCCGAGACGTCATCAACTGCTCCTTCAACTCCGCTACCTTCCCAGAAGATTGGAAACACGCTGAACTCACCGCCCTTCTGAAAAAACCAACAGCAGACCCCACCGAACTCAAAAACTACCGCCCCATCTCGCTTCTTCCATTCCCGGCCAAAGTCATCGAGAAAGCTGTCAACAACCAGCTCGCCGCCTTCCTCGAAGACAACAAATCACTCGACCCCTCACAATCTGGCTTCCGAGCCAAACACAGCACTGAGACCGCCCTCATCGCAGCAACAGACGACATTCGAACTCTACTGGACAATGGAGACACAGTCGCCCTCATCCTCCTCGACCTCTCTGCAGCCTTCGACACAGTCTGCCACAGCACCCTTTTACAACGCCTCAGAAACATCGGAATCCAAGGTAAGGCACTGGAATGGATCACCTCGTTCCTCACCGGAAGAACCCAGAGAGTCCGCCTCCCACCATTCAAGTCCGAGGCCTCCGAAATCATCTGCGGCGTACCACAAGGATCCTCACTCAGTCCAACCCTCTTCAACGTATACATGAGCCCCCTCGCGGCCATCGCCCGCCAACACAACCTCAACATCATCTCTTACGCGGATGACACTCAACTGATCCTATCTCTCACCAAGGACCCCAGCACCGCTAAAACTAACCTACACGAAGGAATGAAAGAAGTCGCCGAATGGATGAAACAAAGCCGTCTGAAACTGAACTCAGACAAAACAGAAGTCCTCATCTTAGGTAAATCCCCCTCTGCATGGGACGACTCCTGGTGGCCGGAAGCCCTCGGAAATGCACCCATCCCGACAGACCACGCACGGAACCTTGGCGTCATCCTGGATTCTTCACTCTCAATGAACAGACAAGTCAGCGCCGTATCCTCTTCCTGCTTTAACATTCTTCGCATGCTCAGAAAAACATTTCGCTGGATCCCCCCCGAAACAAGGAAAACAGTCACCCACGCTCTAGTCACGAGCCGACTGGACTACGGAAACACCCTCTACGCAGGTACCACCGCGAAACTCCAGAAGAAACTACAACAAATCCAAAACGCCTCAGCCAGGCTCATATTAGACATCCCACGCAACGAACACATCTCCGGTCACCTTAAAGACCTCCACTGGCTACCCGTCAATAAGAGGATCACTTTCCGACTGCTTACCCACGCACACAAATCACTCTACGACATCGGACCAGATTGCCTCAACTCTCGACTGTCCTTCTACACACCCTCCCGCCAACTCCGCTCTTCCAGCCAAGCCTTCGCCACTGTACCTCGCATCAACAAGACCACCATGGGAGGCAGATCCTTCTCATACCTGGCTGCCAAAACATGGAACTCACTCCCCGCTTACCTTCGCCTCACCCAGAATCACCTAGCGTTCAGAAAGCAGCTTAAAACGTGGATATTTGACAAATAATCCACCTCCCCTTCCTAAGCGCCTTGAAACCCTCTGGGTATGTAGTGCGCTATATAAATGTTTTGACTTGACTTGACTTGACTACATCCTCCTAGGGGACCTCAACTTCCACCTGGAGAACAGCAAGGAACGCAACACCGTCACCCTGCTGGACAACATCGCCAACCTCGGACTCAAGCAACTGGTCAACACCCCCACTCACTACGCCGGCCACACACTTGATCTCGTCTTCTCATCCAGCAAGCACATCGCCTTCAGCCACTCCACCGGACTTCACTGGACCGACCACAGCTGCGTCCACTTCAGCTTCAGAAAAACCACCACCCGCAACAGATCCCTCACAGAAGCTGGAGCAAGATCACCGCCGACCAGCTCACCACCTCCCTCAGCCAAAACCCACCGGCCAGCACACCGGACCCCAACGAAGCAGCCCGCAACTTCACACAGTGGCTGACCGCCTGCGCCGACGACCTAGCACCACTGAAGAACTCTCCCAGCAAACCCAGAAGCAAGAAGGCCCCCTGGTTCACCGACGAATTCAAGGACTCCAAGAAGACCTGCTGCACCCTTGAGAAAGCCTGGCTCCTCGACCAGACCACTGACAACATGACCGCCCTCAAACACGCGACCCGCAAGCACCACCAGCTCATCCGCACCACCAAGAAGAAATCACTAAAGGATCGACTGGACAACAACGCCCACGACAGCAAGGAACTCTTCAGCATCGTCAAGGAGTTCTCCAACACCAGCCCCGGCAACATCGACATCACCCCTTCACAAGATCTCTGCGACTCCCTCGCCTCATTCTTCCACCGCAAGATTGCCAACATCCACAACAGCTTTGGCGCACAATCCACGCAACCAACCATCGAACCAACGCACCCCACCGCCACCCTCCGCACCTGGACCACGGTGACCACCGAAGACACAGCCCGCGCGATGAACACCATCCACTCCGGATCGACTGCCCCCTGCCCCCACCACGTCTTCAACAAGGCCGACTCCACCATCATACCCCAACTCCGAGACGTCATCAACACCTCCTTCGACACCGCCACCTTCCCGGAGAGCTGGAAGCACGCCGAGCTCAGCGCCCTACTGAAGAAACCAACAGCGGACCCCTCCGACCTCAAAAACTTCCGCCCCATCTCGCTCCTCCCTTTTCCTGCCAAAGTCATAGAGAAGATCGCCAACAGACAACTTGCCGCCTTCCTAGAGACGAATGGATCCCTCGACCCCTCGCAGTCCGGTTTCAGAGCCAACCACAGCACTGAGACCGCCCTCATCGCAGCCACCGACGACATTCGAGCCCTGCTCGACAATGGGGAAACAGCGGCACTCATCCTCCTGGACCTCTCCGCAGCGTTCGACACTCTGCCACCGCACCCTAGTCCAAAGCCTCAGCAACACCGGCATCCAAGGGAAGGCACTGAAGTGGATCATCTCGTTCCTCGCCGGAAGAACACAGAGAGTCCGCCCCCCCCCCGTTTTGATCCGAGGCCACTGAAGTCATCTGCGGCGTCCCGCAACGATCATCACTCAGCTCCACCCTCATCAATGTCTACATGAGACATCTCGCCACCAGCGCACGCCAACACAACCTCAATATCATCTCCTACGCCGACGACACCCAGCTGATCCTCTCCCTCACCAGAGACCCCGACACCGCCAGAACCAGCCTCCACGAAGGGATGAAAGACGTTGCCGAGTAGATGAAGAACAGCCGCCTGAAACTGAACTCAGACAAGACGGATGTCCTCATCCTGGGACCATCACCCTCTGCCTGGGACGACTCCTGGTGGCCCCCAGCCCTGGGCACCGCCCCCAAGGCTACAGACCACGCACACAACCTGGGATTCATCCTGGACTCTTCCCTCTCGATGACCAGACAAGTCAACGCCATCTCCTCTTCATGCTTTCACACCCTCTGCATGATCTTCTGATGGATCCTGACCGAAACCAGGAAGACAGTCACCCAGGCCCTCGTCACCAGCCGACTGGACTACGGAAACACCCTCTACGCCGGAACCACAGCCAAGCTACAGAAAAGACTCCAACGCATCCAGAACGCCTCCGCCCGACTCATCCTGGACATCCCCCGACGCAACCACATCTCCGGCCACCTGAGGGACCTGCACTGGCTCCCTGTCAGCAAGAGGATCACGTTCAGGCTCCTCACCCACGCACACAAGTCTCTCCATGACCTGGGCCCCAAGTACCTCAACGACCGCCTGACCTTCCACACACCCACCCGCCAGCTACGGTCTGCTAGCCTCGCCCTCGCCACCGTACCACGCATCCGAAGAGCCACCGCCGGAGGCAGATCCTTCTCCTACCTGGCGGCCAAGACATGGAACTCCCTCCCCATCCACCTCCGGATGACCCAGGACCACCTCTCCTTCAGGAAGCAACTGAAGACCTGGCTGTTCGAGCAGTAGCGGACCCCTTCCCCAAGCGCCTTGAGACCCTTCCGGGTGAGCAGCGCGCTATACAAGTGTCATGATTGATTGATTGATTGGAGTAGCGTATTCTAGAACATAGTGGCATCATAGTGGCATTGAGTTGCGTACAGTTAGTGGTATAGTATAAAGTGGAGTAAAGTGTTTTAGAGTGGAGAAGAGTTTGGTACAGTGGAGTGGTCTAATGTGTTGTAGAGTGTCGAATAGTGAAGTAAGTGTCACATAGCGGATCAACGTGTTGTGGAGTGGAGTAGAGTGCGGTACAGTATGGTCGAATGGATTGGGATAGAGTGTATTAAAATTGAGCGGCATACAGTAGCGAACATTAGAGTGACAGAGTGGGGTATAGCGCAGTAGTGTATCAGAATACATTTTATTAATTAGGGTGGAACAGAGTAGAGGGAGTTGCGTAGAGTGTTGTAAAGTTTCATACTGTAAATTGCAGTGCTGTACAGCAGCATTAAGAGAAATACATTGTTGTACAGTGTAGTGTTATACATTGGAGTATAGTGTGGCATACAGTGTAATAGCATACAGTGGAGTGGCATGCAGTGGCACACAGTGGAATAGCATGTATGGGGGAGTAGAGTGGAGTTAAGTACAGTTGAACAGCGTAGAGTGCAGTGTTGTAGAATGTAGTGGCGTACAGTAGAGTGGAGTTAACTGCAACAGGGTAGAGTGGGGTGCGTACAGTTAAGTGATGTAGAGTAGAGGTGCTAAGAGTGGAGTGCCTTGGGCTACAGTGGAATAGCATCAACTAGAGTGGGGTACTAGGGAGTGGCATACAATAGAATGGTATATAGTGGGGTACAGTGAAATTGGGAACAGTGCAATAGCGTACAGTGGAGTGATATAGAGGGGATCGGCATACAGTGAAATAGAGTACAGTATAGTAGCCTACACTGAAAAAGCGTAGTCGAGTAGAGTGGAGTAGCATACAGTGAAATAGTGTACACTGGAGTGGAGTAGAGGGAGTGGCGTAGGGTGGACTGGGGTAGAGTGGAATACCATGGAGTGGAGTAGGGTAGAGTGGCACATGGTGGAACAGTGTACACTGGAGTGCAGTAGAGTAGAGCGAGGTACATTATTGTGATGTAGAGAGGAAATTGTAGACTGGAGTGGCAGAGTGGTGTGGCGCAAACTGAAGTGGTGTAGAGTTGAATACCGTAGAGTGTAGTGTTTTAAAGTGGAGTTGGATAGACTATAATGGCATACAGAGTAATAGCATACTGTGGAGTGGCTACAATGGAGTGTTATAGAGTCGATGGGCATACATTGGAATAGCATACAGTCCAGTGTTGTACACTGAAGTAGAGTAGATTGGCATTAAGTGGAAAAGTGTAGTCTAGGGTCATAGGATGGAATTGCATACAGTAGAATAGTGTACAATGGAGTGGGATACAGTGTTGTACAGGGAAGTGGAGTTGAGGGGAGTGGCATAGAAAGGAGTGGAGTAAAGTGGAATCACGTCATGTGCTGTAGAGTAATAGCGTATCGTATAGTAGCATACATTGAATAATGTACACTGGAGTGGCTTACAGTGGTGCAGCATACACTGCAGTGCCATAGAGTGGAGCAGCATACAGCGGAGTGATGTGGAGTGGCATACAGTGCAATAGCATAGACTGGACAGGCATAGAGTGGAGGGCCAAAGAGTGGAGGGGGGTAGAAGAGTTTCATACAGTGGAATAGCATTGAGTGCAGTGTTGTAGAGTGTGGTGGCAACAGTGGACTGGCCATAACTGCAGTGGTGTGAAGTGGGTTGGGTTACAGTGGAACAGGGAACAGAGGAGTTCTCTAGAGTGGACTGGCATAGAGAGGAATATCATACAGTATAGTACCATGCACGGAAATAATGTACACTGGAGACATGTACAGTGGAGTGTTGTACAATGGCATGGCATACAATGGAGTGGTGTAGAGAGAAGAAGTGTACAGTGGAGTGGGGTATAGTGGGTTAGCCTACAGCGGAATAGCACACAGTGGAATGTGGTGATGTGGAGTGAAATCAAGTTGATTAGCATAGAGTTGAGTGGTGTTGAGTCATTTATTAACTGCGTGCAGCAAGTACCTAACACTCCCCTCTGATAAGCCTAAGGCTGCTCGACCACTCTGCCACAAAATAGAGCACGCTATGATTGTTAAAGCACGCTCCTGAATACTAATAAGGGATACCTGCACTCTCTGCACAGAGCACCTCTTTTTGATACACTATATAGAGAGCACTCTTCCTACAATCAAGGCTCAGGAGGAGTCTGTCCTAATTTAGGTATTTTATTTATTGAATACATGATTGGTACATCAACATTTAAATAGCAAACCATACATTTCTACAGTTCATGAAACAAGCCAAAATAACTTTGAATGCAGTTCTCTTAAAAAAGCGCACATCTACTCATTCGTTCTCGCACATCCCTCAACTCAATCATTATAAACATCAGCCACTTATTCTCATACCAGCGCCTTGAGACCCTACGGGTATGTAGCGCGCTTTATAAGTGTCACTGATTGATTGATTGATTGATACATACAATAAAGTTTGTATCTGTATTTATAGTGTCTTTATACTGCATTGGTATCACTGAAACGTAATACAATCCTATACTTTGGCAACTGCATACTGTAGGAAAGTGCCCCTTTTCTAAAGTTACCCCCTACTGTTTGGTTGATATCACGTGTAGTGAATAATGAAAACTCCAAACATATGACCACCACACCAGAAGTGAATAAAAGTCTCAAAAATAGGTCTACCATCAGCTAAGAAATGTAATCCAGCAAGATCTTCATGATATAAATTAGTATCTGGTCAATAGTCTGATTTTCAAAAGACGTCCTAAAATCAGACCCTAATAAGCAGTTAATGCAGAACAAAGGGAACAGAAGCCCTCGAACATGGCTGACTCAACAGTACACTCCTGCAAGTCATTACTGGTAAAGTCTCCTACCCGAGAAACTCTACCTGTTGAACTGTGAAGTGCCCGTTGGAGGAGTTAGGACTGATGCTCTGGTTGCTCCATAAAGCCTCCTCCGTAAAAGCCCCAAAGGCAGATACTACAAATGAATGCAACAACACAAATAAGTTTAGCTCTGGGTAAGGCAAAAAAAACTTTAGGAATACCACCTACATCACCAAAATATGCTTCTCAAAAATACAAACTATAAGTCGCAGAATTAGTACCGTTAGACGGTGCGCTGATGCTCTGCTCTAGTCATTGGTTTGTGTGAGTAGTGATGTAAAAGATGTGACCCAGCTAGCCTACTGAGTTCATGAAAATTGATATTTTCCTAGCCTTGGTATCTTAAAGACTAGATGTATTAAAACACGGAGGCGAGTATTATGCTTTCTTTTCTTGCTTTAATAAACACATCAGCCAAAAGAAAAAACATCATCACCCAGAACGCCCTGGGAAAGAACTACTACATTACATCACAATTGTGTTACCAATAAGACCTTGAAAATAACAATAACTATCTTGGCTGAGAGCAACAAGTTGCCCTCTTTTCTTTGAGAGAGTCAATCAAGATGAGATTCAGAAACACAATTTTAGCTTAATATTAAGTTAATATCACAGTTACCAAATCCTTTAAGATGTCTATAAAGAAAAAAGGAGCCATGTCCTGAAATGCAGAAGCAGGTTGAGAAATCAGTAAGGAGGAATCCAGAGGAGGCGATACTTCAGTCGAGTTAATTGGATGCAGCCGAACTTATTGAAGGCACTAGGACTGCAGATAAAAGAATCCAGGCAGGGTTAACGAAACTGTAGTGGGATAATACTCGCCTCTGTGTCTTTAATAAAATCTAACCTTTCAGACACCAGGGCAAGGAAAATCTCAATTTTATTACAAGACCCGAGGCTCATATTTTGCTTGTTCAAAGCAACGCGATATCAGATTTTGAAAGGAAACAAGAAGTTGGGAAGTGGAGAAACTTCTGAGATCTGTTACATATATTTCTAAACAATTACCAACACATAATTTAGGTTAGGAGGGGAAAAAAGAATAATGGACTGATGATCAATTAGATTTGGTACATCTGTTAACTTGAAAATAATCTCCTAATGAAGAATAATGGAAAGAGGATACATCTAGTGCTCTAACATCAGAGACACAGTTGATAAACACCAAACATAAAAGAATAGTCAATTTTACAAATATATGTTTGAGGGATAAATCAGCCTCGTCTGGCCATGAAATAAACAAACACAATACCAATGGTCTTCCATCCACTCCGACATGTTCTGCAGAGATTGCCGATCTGTAGGTATTTGTTGTGTTTCTATCTAGGACCCTAATTCGATATTCCCGATGTATGCCCTTATGTGGTGATAACAAACTATGGGCCAGATGTAGGAGCCCTAATACCGGTCGAAAACGGCCGATTTTGGCCGTTTCCGACCGGTATTAGGGTTTTCAGATGTAGGGCATGCATTTACAGAATCGGTATTTCACCGATTCGGTAAAATTACCTAATCGGTAAATACAGACTCGGTAAAATACCGTTTCTGTAAATGCAGATGTAGCTGGCACATGTCAGAGTGTGTGAACGTGGGCTTAGGGCGGGCCGGATAATCAGGCGAGGAGGCCTTATGTAGTGTGCAATGGTGGATCTTTAATAGCGCCAAGAACACAGTTAATACAGGTGATGGAAAGATGGTATCGATGAACGGTCGTCCGCGATGGTTTCTTGTCTTCTCCCTCCGGTGATGGAATGGGGGTGGGCCGGGATGGATACGTGCTGGGTGGTCCTCGGAGGGAAGAGAAAGAGGACAAGGAGCGGTTAGTCTAACCTGTCTCGCTATGACACTATTCTACAACCAGCACCGGGAGTGTACGGGAGTAGAAAGAAAGACAGTGAGGGAATGGTAGCGGGACGGGTTCGGAAGGAGGAGAGAGACAGGGTGTAGGTGAGGGGTCGTGAGGGTTCCACCTATGTACAAAGTGCTGTACAAGTGAGAACGTGCTATACAAATCTTTACAGTGCAGGCCAGGCTTTGTGCTACCAAGGAGAGAGGGTCGAACACTATGTACAAAGCACCTAACGTGCTACAGAGGTGGGTTCGGTAGTACTCACACGCTCCGCCGCAACTCCCAGGTGAGTTGCGGCCGCTCTTCAGCCTCCTCCTCTGGACTCCAGCAGTCTTCGCTCCACTCTTCTGCCTCTTCCTTCGGCTGGTCCGCTTCAACGCTGGTCCGAGCTTCCTGCCACGAGATCGCTGCTCCGACGGCGTCTTTGTCCTTGCTTCCGCTTTTACCCTGTTCCGGTGGTGATTCCGGGGCGGGACTTCCGGGGTCAGGTGGTTGTGGTTCCGGGAATCGCCCGTTCCTGATTGGCTCCTGGAAGACAGAGAGGGGAGGGGAGCTGGTCGTCAGGTTGGTGTCCCAGGACGGTACCTCAGGGGCTGTTGTGAAAGGCGAGTGTGAGGGAATGGGAGGTACGTGAGGGGTTGGCTTGTGTCCCGTATCACATCCCCTTCCCCTAGCTGTCTTTCTTGTACGGGTGGGAGTGAGGGGATATCGGGAAAGGAAGTCGGCATTTCCTTGTTCAGAACCTTTGCGGTGAACTGTTTTAAAGCGGAATGGCTAGAGGGACAAAAACCAACGGAGGACCCGGTCATTGTGTCCTTTGTTCCGGGCCATCCACTCAAGGGGAGCATGGTCGGTGTAGATGATGAACTCGCGCCCCTCCAAATAGTACCGGAGGCTCTCGACAGCCCATTTTATGGCAAGAGCCTCTTTCTCTACAACTGCATAGTTCATTTCCCGGGGAAACAACTTCCTACTCAAAAACAGAATCGGTCTCTCATTTCCTTTGTCGTCTGTCTGAGAGAGTACGGCCCCTAGGCCTTGGTCTGATGCATCCGTCTGTAACAGAAAGGGTTGAGAGTAGTCTGGACTGACTAAAACAGGCTCAGAGGTCAGGGATGCTTTCAGTCCTTGGAAGGTACTCAAAAGAGAAGGAGTACGGTTACGCAGGGCGTCTTCGGTCTTGGCTGTCTTTTTAAGCAAGTCAGTAAGGGGAGCAGCTCTTTGGGAGAAGTTAGGGACGAACCGTCGGTAGTAGCCTAGGAGACCCAGGAAGGCTCGAAGGTCTTTTCGGGTTCGGGGAAAAGGAATGGCTTGGATGGCTTCTACTTTTTTCTGTTGGGGTCTGATTACTCCTTCTCCCAATAGAAAGCCTAAGTATTTGACAGTCTGGGCTGCTAAGGTGGTTTTGGCAGGGTTGATGGTAAACCCATAGGCACCCAAGGATGTAACTACGTGCCCCAAATGCTCTAGATGTTCTTCCCAACTGTCACTGAAAATGATGATATCATCAAGATATGCTCCTGCGTATAGGGAGTGGGGCCTCAATATCTGGTTCATGGCTCTTTGAAAGGTGGCCGGGGCACCATGTAAGCCGAAGGGCAAAATAGTGAATTGGTACAGCCCGGCCGGGGTGGAGAAAGCCATTTTTTTCTTGTCCTGTTCTCTAAGGGGAATCTGCCAATATCCTTTACAAAGGTCGAGCGTGGAGATGTACTTGGCCTTCCCTATCCGCTCGACCATTTCATCAACGCGAGGTAGGGGATACGTGTCAAAGGAGGATACCTTATTCACCTCGCGGAAATCTATACAGAATCTCACCGATCCGTCAGGTTTGGGGACTAGGACAATCGGCGAATTCCAATCGCTCGTGGAGGATTCAATGATTCCCATATGTAACATTTGTTCGACTTCCTGCTGAATGACAGCCCGTCGGGCTTCGGGGACTCGGTAAGGTCTTAACCGAACCACCTTCCCTGGTTCCGTATGAATGGCATGTTCAGTAATCGTGGTATGCCCTGGAGAGGAGGAAAAAACGTGGCTCGAGGGTCGAAGGACCTCTTGTAGAGCTCGTTTTTGTTTCTCGTTTAGAGCGGGATCAAAACAAGGCTCAAATGAGAGCGCTAGATGGTGGGGTTCACTTGTCAAGACAGGTCGGGGTCCCTCCCATTTCTTAAGGAGATTGACATGATATATTTGGGTCGTACCCCGTGTGGGGTCCAACTCCAGCTCATACGTAACAGGGGTTACCTGCCTGAGGATTGTGTAGGGACCTTGCCATTGACCCAGTAATTTTTGGTCAGATGATGGCATCATTAAGAGGACCAGGTCTCCGACAGAAAAGGTACGGGTTTTGGTGCCTTTATCGTATTGCCTCTTCTGCCGGTTCTGGGCGTCTTCCATGTTTTGACGTACAATGTCTCGGATGACTGCCAGATGGGTTTTGAGATTCTCCACATACTCAGGAAGGGGTTGGGTTCTGTCAGGTTCGGCTTCCCAGGCCTCTTGGGCCATGTCCAGAAGGGTACGGGGTGGCCGACCATACAAGAGTTCGAAAGGCGAATAGCCAGTACTGCTTTGGGGTTTGCACCGGATGGCAAACAAGGCCAACGGCAACATCTCCTCCCAACGCCTGGCTTCTAGAGCCAATAGCTTCTTTAGTGTCTGTTTCAGGGTGGCGTTATAGCGTTCTACCAACCCGTCTGTTTGGGGGTGATACGCTGCGGTTCTAATCTGTTTTATCCCGAGTTGGGAACACACTTGTCTCATCAGGCGGGAAACAAAAGGGGTGCCCTAATCCGTAAGGATCTCTCGGGGAAACCCCACCCTGGAGAAGATAGCAATAAGTGCTTTGGCTATACTCTGAGAGGTGGGCTGTCGCAAGGGAACGGCTTCTGGGAAGCGGGTGGCGTAGTCCACTAGGACCAAGGCATAACGGCAACCACTTCGGGAGGGTATCAGGGGTCCTATGATGTCCATCCCTACTCGGCTAAAGGGAACATCAATGAGGGGAAGCGGCTGTAGGGGAACCCTGGGGGGATGGTGTCGGCTGTTTTTCTGACAAACCGGACATTCCCGGCAATAGGTCTTCCCATGTTGGTATATACCCGGCCAATAGAATTTCTCTAGGATAGCCTGACTCGTTTTCTCGTCACTGAAATGACCCCCCAGGAGGTGGCTGTGTGCAAGAAACAGGACCTTGTCACGAAAGGGACCAGGGATTAATAATTGGGCATTCTGCTGAGGCCCTCCTTTCCGATATAACAGTCCTGCTTTCTTAAAAAAAGAGGGACCTACATGTAAAGGGTCTTCGTTATCCAAGGCTTTGGCCCATGCTTCCAGCAGGAGAGGATCTTCCCTTTGGGCTGCCCTGAACTCTCTGTCAGTCTGCCAGGGGTGTTCCGCCGGTATAACAGGGTAAGCACTGGAGTACCCCTTCCTTTCCTGTCGTAGTTGGTTACGTGTTTTCTTGGGTCGAGGATCCGAAGTCTTTACCGGCTGCTCTTGAAAAAAAGGAGCTTCTTTCCACCAACGGGAAAATGAATCGGTGGTCTCTTGTACGAGCCCGGGGAGTCCGGCATAATCGCTCCCCAAGATCGCCTGTTCTGGGAGGTTTGGAACTAGTCCGACTGTGAGGTCGGTTCCAGGATCAGCGGGGTATTGTACCCGGATGCGTGCAGTCGGGTATCTCCTCGTATCGCCATGGACACATTGAATGTCGACCATACCCACGTGTGGACCAACGGGTTTGCTCATGTCTTGAGGTCGCAAGACACTTTGTCTGCATCCGGTGTCTGCTAGGGCGAGAACAGGTTGGCCATCGATGTGTACTGGGATATGAAAGGGAGGTGGACTGGCTCCCGGTTTAACACACACATAGTTCCGTACGAGGCCCACCTCCATAGGTTCCTCTCTTTGTGGACACATGCGGGCAATGTGGCCATAGGCTCCACAGTTATAACATTGGGGTCCTTGTTGGGGTGGCCCTTGGTGGGGTGGTCTGTACAATATGGGAGCCGGCATCAAGGGAAGGGGTTCTGGTCTGCGTGGCAGAGAAGGTCGGGGGGGACGATTTCCACCCGAGTTGTGTGTACGGTTGGGATGTTCTTCCCGCCCTTTTTGTAATTCTTGAGCCCGGTTAAAGGCAGCGGCTATCTCGACAGCGGTGTCGAGGGTGAGACGGGCATGTTGTCGTACCCAACTCTGAGTAGCGGGGTGTAGTGAAGCCAAGAATTGTTCTAAATAAATCTTTCCTAGGATATCTTCTTTTGAAGAGGTCTCGGGCTTCAACCATCTGTTTGCCAAGTCTTTAATGCGGAAAGAGAGAGCTCTGGGGTTTTCTTGCGGACCTTCCTTAGCTTGCCGCAGTTTGACCCTGTACGTTTCATCATCGATACCCAAGCGTTCCAGTATGCAAGTTTTGATATCGGCGTAGGGTGTGTTCCCCTGAATATTGGCTTGTTGGTAAGCGGCTTGGAGATCGCCGGTCAACAACGGCCCCAGATATTGACCCCATCGGTCGGGCGGCCATGAGGCTGCCTGTGCAAGTCTCTCGAAATTAGTGAAAAAATAGTCTGGATCCTCCCCTGGTACATATTTCTGCAATACGATTGATGGGAGGGAGGCAGTCGGCCTCTGCTGACCCAGGGCTTCGCTTAACTTCCCCATAGCTTGGTCGTGTGCGGCCCCTTGACCCTTGAGAACGTCATGTAGTTGGCAGCGGTCGTCTTCTGCTGTTTTAAGGAACTTTTCTATTAATGCTCCCCACTGCTCTTGGGTCTCCGCCATTTGCTTGACGACGGCCTCCATGCTTCCAGCTGATCCCACTTCTGACACCACCTGTGCACGTGGGTTTAGGGCGGGCCGGATAATCAGGCGAGGAGGCCGTATGTAGTGTGCAATGGTGGATCTTTAATAGCGTCAAGAACACAGTTAATACAGGTGATGGAAAGATGGTATCGATGAACGGTCGTCCGCGATGGTTTCTTGTCTTCTCCCTCCGGTGATGGAATGGGGGTCCGCCGGGATGGATACGTGCTGGGTGGTCCTCGGAGGGAAGAGAAAGAGAACAAGGAGCGGTTAGTCTAACCTGTCTCGCTATGACACTATTCTACAACCAGCACCGGGAGTGTACGGGAGTAGAAAGAAAGACAGTGAGGGAAGGGTAGCGGGATGGGTTCGGAAGGAGGAGAGAGACAGGGTGTAGGTGAGGGGTCGTGAGGGTTCCACCTATGTACAAAGTGCTGTACAAGTGAGAACGTGCTATACAAATCTTTACAGTGCAGGCCAGGCTTTGTGCTACCAAGGAGAGAGGGTCGAACACTATATACAAAGCACCTAACGTGCTACAGAGGTGGGTTCGGTAGTACTCACACGCTCCGCCGCAACTCCCAGGTGAGTTGTGGCCGCTCTTCAGCCTCCTCCTCTGGACTCCACCAGTCTTCGCTCCACTCTTCTGCCTCTTCCTTCGTCTGGTCCGCTTCAACGCTGGTCCGAGCCTCCTGCCACGAGATCGCTGCTCCGACGGCGTCTTTGTCCTTGCTTCCGCTTTTACCCTGTTCCGGTGGTGATTCCGGGGCGGGACTTCCGGGGTCAGGTGGTTGTGGTTCCGGGAATCGCCCGTTCCTGATTGGCTTCTGGAAGACAGAGAGGGGAGGGGAGCTGGTCGTCAGGTTGGTGTCCCAGGACGGTACCTCAGGGGCTGTTGTGAAAGGCGAGTGTCCGGGAATGGGAGGTACGTGAGGGGTTGGCTTGTGTCCCGTATCACAGAGTGCCACGGGGCTTTAAGAATCGGTATTTTACCACCCAATCCAATTGGGTGGTAAAATACCGAACCCAGGTGTGCATGCACATCGGTGCATGCACACCTGTGCCATGTGACACACAGACATGCCCTATGGGCATGTCTGTGTGTCACATGGCACACAAGCCTGTAATTGGGGCACACAAGCCTGTAATTGGGGCGCTAGAGGGTGTCAAAGTGACACCCCCTGCACACTTGCAAGAATAGGTAATTACCGAATCGGTAAATACCGATTCGGTATTCCACATTGATTCCTATGAGCTTCAAGGCCCATAGGAATCAATGGGGGATACCGATTCGGTATTTACAGAATCGGTAAATACCGAATCTGTAAGATTCGGTATTTACCGAATCAGAATTACCTACATTTACCCCCCTCTAATCTACCACTTCTTAAATACCGAATCAGTATGATTCGGTATTTTAGAAGTGGTAATTTAGATTTACCTACATCGGGCCCTATATCCTTATAAAGGCATAAGAATCATATCCAGGTCTTTGTTTGTTTTACCCCTGCTGCCTAAAAGGAGGTCCTGCTGAGGCTCATTACCTGCTTGCATTGAGGCCGGGCTTTGCTCCGCCAACCCCCAGCTGAAACCGACCGGCCGGGCTTGGCTCCGCCGGCCGGACTCCATCCCCCAGCATCCCTAGGGGGCCAGCGACGACGTGAAGAACCAGCGCGCCAGGAGGCGCTTAAAGCTACGGCAGGGGCCGAGTTCCTTGTCTTTGTTTGTTTTACACCTGCTGCCTAAAAGAAGGTCCTGCTGAGGCTCATCACCTGCTTGCATTGAGGCCGGGCTTTGCTCCGCCAACCCCCAACTGAAACCGACCGGCCGGGCTTGGCTCTGCCGGCCGGACTCCATCCCCCAGCATCCCTAGGGGGCCAGCGACGACGTGAAGAACCAGCGCGCCAGGAGGCGCTTAAAGCTACGGCAGGGGCAGAGTTCCTTGTCTTTGTTTGTTTTACCCCTGCTGCCTAAAAGGAGGTCCTGCTGAGGCTCATTACCTGCTTGCATTGAGGCCGGGCTTTGCTCCGCCAACCCCCAGCTGAAACCGACCGGCCGGGCTTGGCTCCGCCGGCCGGACTCCATCCCCCAGCATCCCTAGGGGGCCAGCGACGACGTGAAGAACCAGCGCGCCAGGAGGCGCTTAAAGCTACGGCAGGTCCCTCGTCCCGCGAGGACGCGCGCGGGACGCGCCGGACGAAGCCCGGACTAAGGGCGGACAGTCTAAGACAGTCCGAGACAGGCAGAGACTGGACTGGGCAAGTTACTCTGCTCGTTTTATTTTCAGGTGAGACTGTCCCATTGCTCGAGGAGGATCCTGGACATTATTAGGCATTGCTTTTCAATGCTCCGTGCCTAATCCGATTAGAGAGGCTGAGGTATACACTTTCAGCGTATTTATATTCTGTTTCGGGGAGGGTTCTATTGTTTGTCTTACTGGTGTATTATGCCTAGCAAAAAACTTTCCCCGGTAAAAAACACCATGGACAACTATTTAGTGCAGGTAGTTGCCAAAATTAATAGTGAGAGGAGATCCTCACTTGGGCTGGGTGCTTCTCCTAAGTCTCCTACATCAATCTTGTCAGCACCTGACTCTGTTCAATCCCCGAAACTAGCTAATAGTAGTCTTCCGGTTGTATTACCTGAATCTGATGACAACGTTCTCCTGGACCAGACTAATTGTGTACTTGAGGTTAGGGATAGTGAAAATGAGGCTGAACCACACCCTCAGGAGGCAAAAGCCCCTACACCAGTACCTGCGCCTCGCACTACCAGAGGAGCAAAAAAGGGCCAGCAAAAGCGGGGAGGGCTTCGCTCCATTCGTAAGAAGCCTGCATCCCCACCAAGTAATATTGTGGTGGAGGATGAAGGGTTACTTGACGCAGTTGGTGTGTCTTTAACCAATGAGCAGTTTGGGAAGTTGCTGGCTATGATAGGCACTAAGATCCAGGGAATTGTAAAGCCACTGGTGGGAAAGATAGATAAGCTTACTAACGAAGTTAAACGATTAGGGGGTGTTTTGAGCAAAACTTTGGAGGAAGTAGAAAAACTGCCTGCTGAAATGATAAATAAGATTGAGACAAAGACTGGAACATCAAGCCCTGTGGGAGGGGGTGAGGGAGGATTACTCCCCTTGTCTAATAACCCTGTGGCTTCACAAGTAGTGTCAGGGGAGGGTTTACAAGGGGTAGTTGTCCCTCCTGTTGTTCTTCCAGAGCAGGCACATGCGAAAGGCTCGGCTGAGCTTATAGTTGAGGCTTCCCCCTTAGTCCTTGTTCTAGCTAATGTTCCTAAATTGGAACCAGGACAGGACGAAACTACATCTTCATTGCTGTCTAAAGCCTTATACTGGCTAACCAACAACATGGTAATAACCCCCTGGGGTGAGCAACAACTGGCAGAGGAACTAGTTATGGCTAGGAGGGTTGAGTGGATAGGTAGCAGCCCAAAAAGATTCAGGGTGACTGTGTTGTTTTGAATTTTTCAGACCCTGAGGTGTTAATTAACATCTTGCCCAATCTCCTACCTCCACAGCGAAGGTCCACTGATATCGTCCCGCTTACCCTAGACTTTTTTTACTATCGGAAAGGGGGGGTTTCTAATCGGTGCACATTAAGAACAAAATGGAATGTGGTCTCTGCAAAGGGGAAGAATGTTGCTAAATCCTCTGAGTGGGGAATAAATCTTGAGAATAGGTTTTCAGCCCTCTCCAATTTGAATGACTGTGATTGACTTCAAGGGGGTAAATGTACAGTACTATCAGGTGTAAAAGCCCAGAGTATATGCTCCCTGAATGTCCATAAAGGTAATGAGGTTGTCCATTTGAATTCTACAAGCACTCTAGCGCAGGCAAGTTCGGCGGTATCAGTGACGGGAGTGTCCTCTTCCTTGACTCTAATTCCTGATGCTCAACTTGATTGTCCTACCGGGGTGGGGAATCTTATCTCTTGGAACTTGGCTGGGCTATGCTCCAAACTAGATTGTGGGGACTGGCTTGGCTTTGTTAATTTGTATGATGTGTGTATGTTTCAAGAGACGTGGGCATGCGAACCTGTATTTGCGCTAGGATATTTAAATTTTTCTGTGCCAGCTGTAAAGGGCCCGAAAGGGAGGCCAATGGGGGGTCTAACAATCTGGGTCCGACAAACACTCAAACTTAAAATAACAAATATTGAGACTAGTCATAACGACATACAGTTAGTTAGGGTAACTAGTGATGAAACAGGGTCACTAGATATATATAATATATATGCTAGGAATGTTAAGGGTGTTAGATCTGATGTTTTCATCGCATTGGGAAACCTCCTTTATAAATTTTCCCCAGATAATAAGGTGGTGATAGCAGGCGATTTTAATAGGACGTTTGAGCCCCTGGTCTTAGGTGAGGTCTCTATCGGAGCAGAAGAGGACTCCCAATGGGGCATTCCTGCACTAGATTTGAAGCCAGTTACCTGTTGGACTGAGGAAATTATAGCTCTGAATGCACTGTGTTTAGAAAAAGGTCTGAGAGCTTTGAATGGACGTACAGCTTTGGATAGAAAAGGCTCCATGACCTTTGATAATGGAAGACATAAAAGTAGGATAGATTATGTTATTTGCAGCTTATCGCTGTGGTCATCTGTCCGTGATATGGAGGTCGCTATGAGACCTGAGAGCGACCACAATCCTTTATGTGTGGAGCATAAATGGTGGGCGGTTGGGACAAATCCTACTTCTTTAAATACTCTTGCTCCGCCCTCGCTTATCCCAGAAAATAACATGCGTAGGCTTAAATGGGCCAGTATTGTGACAATCAACAGGCTATTGATAATATTAATTATGAAACTGACCAAGCCATAGCTGCTTTGGAATCAATTAGTGTTTTCCCCACTGGCCTGAAGGAAGTGGTTAACATACATGACAAGAAGTTGAGTGCGCTACTGGGGTGTAGGCGCATCCCTGTGGTGGGCACACTTATAAGGGTTCTATGTGTAGGGTAACACACTAGATTCCAAGAAAGTTTAGCAACAAGATCCAAGTTATAACGTTGTGAGGTTTATTTTAAAGTTATTTCCTCTCAATTCTCATTGTAGCTTCAATTTAAACATCAAATGATCAATTAAGTCTTCATCATGAAGTTAGAATGGCTCCAATGCATTTCAGACTAGCGAAGTCCTTTCTCAAGGAGCACTACAACAGAGATACAAAACATAACCCAAATCAGTAATGTAACTAAACAAGCATAACTCATAAGCATGAGTGAATGAGTGGGTCAACCACATGCTGCCCATGGTGAATAAAAAAGAGGTAACTGGATTCCGAAGTTTTTCAACAAGGTGATAGACGAAAGGGTGCACGTGAAATAAAAAAGTGAGAAAAGTGAACCGTGATGGGTCAAACATGCCGAGGTCATACTGCTGACAGTGGAGGGTGTTAGACATGTGTGAATGAAAACATGCCGGCAGTGTCATTAGGGCTGGTAGGGTGCTAAGTAACGATAATAAGTGTCCTCTATAAAATGAGGCTTACGTGGTTGTCTTCGCCAGAGTGGCGGCAAGCTGTCGAAAAAAGATCGCAAAGGTGCGTTAGACCCGCATCGGGTTGTGCGGAACTCATAAAGTAAACCGGTGAAACCGGAGGGTGACTTACGAGATAGAATGGTGATGTCTGCATGCGGAGAGCCAGTTCAGAAGTTCGGAACTACGCGAAGTGAACGCGGAGTTCTAAAGGTGAAGGGAGGGGAAAGTAGAAAAGGAAAAAGGACTAAGGAAAAAGTAAACAAGTGGCGCGGCCATCTTGGAAAGGGAAAAGGTGAATACCGGGTAGATTGGAAAAGGGCAATTAACATCATGCAATATATACAAACAGCAGAACAAAGGTACAGTGCATCAATATAGTGCCACATGGGCATCATAAATAACAACTAAGCTCAGTCCGGTCGTTAAGACCATATGGTTTCTGTGCTTGAAGTCTGTATATCCAGGCTGTTTCTCTTAGTAAGAGAACCTTGTTGTTGTCACGTCCTTCAGTTCTGGGGACGATCTCGAGAACCATGTATTTTAATTGGGCCACGTTGTGGTTTGCTTCATTAAAGTGGGTGGCTACGCTAGACTTGGTGTTCTTGGTCCGAATGTTTGACTTGTGCTCGTTCAAGCGAGTCTTTATTTTCCTGCTCGTCTTGCCCACATAGATCTTGCCGCACGGGCACTTTAGGAGGTAGATTAGGTTGGAGGAGTCACATGTGGCTTCCACGTTAAGCTTGATGTTGAAGCCTCTCATGGGATGATTGATGTTGTTTCCCTGAATAATGTTATTGCAGTTGTTGCAATGGTAGCAAGGACGTGTACCTGTGTGTTGATCAGAACCAGTGTTGGGAGAAGTTTTAGATAGAATTTCTTTGATATTCATAGGTCGTGTGTATGCGAAGATGGGAGGTTCCTTAAAGAGATTACCAAAGTCTGGTTCGGATGCTAAAATTCGCCAATGTTTCAGGATGATGTTCTTATAGTGTTTACTGGAGGTGGAGTATCTAGATACAAGGACCATCCTCTGTGAGTCTGTTTTTGGGATGCTCCGAAGAGTGTCAGGGCGGGGCGTGGCAACTGTTCTTTCGATGGCTTCCTTCAGTATTTCGTTAGGGTAACCTCTGTTAAGGAATCTTGACACCATGGATTGGATTTGATTCAATCTGATATTAGGGTCAGAAATTATGCGAGTTACTCTCAACATATTTCTGTAAGGTAAATGTCTTTTCAGGGAGTTCTGGTGGAAGCTGCTATAGAGAAGAGTGTTGTTCCGATCCGTCGGCTTTCGAAATAAATCAGTCTGAATCCCCTGAGGAGTGATCTTGACTAGGACATCCAAGAATGTAATCTCTTGGTGATTGACATTCCATGTGAACTCTATCCGGTCATCTTTGGTGTTGAGGTTAGTTAGAGCAAGTTCAAGGTTTTCTTGTGAGTTCTTCCAAATGAAGAACAAATCGTCTATGTAGCGCACATAGAGTTTGAGATTGTCAGTCCAGGTTTTTTCTCCATAGATGTGGTTGGATTCGAAGTTGCCCATATACAGGTTCGCGTACGTGGGAGCCGCACAATTGCCCATGGCCATCCCGGACATTTGTAGGTACCATTTCTGTTCATGGGTAAAATAACTATGGTATAGGGTGTATATCATCAGTTCAAGAATGAAAGATTTCATGGGATCGTTGATGTCAGATTGGAGTAGGGCTTGTTCCACTGCAACTATCCCACCTTCGTGGGGGATGGAAGTGTACAAACTTTTAACGTCTGCTGTGCACAAAATTAGCTTCTCGTTTTCATTGATTTGTATGGAAGACAGTTTATTGATAAACTCAGTGGTGTCTTTTATGTAACTTTGTAGACATGAGACCATGGGTTGTAAGTAGCGGTCTATGAATTTGCCCGTTGGCTCGTGTATCGATCCTCTGGTCGAGACGATTGGACGAAATGGGGGATCCGTCAGGTTCTTGTGTATCTTCGGTAACATCGTGATGGTGGGGCTCCTAGGATGTTCTACTAACAGGTATTTCTTGGTCCTCTCATCGATGGTGCCTTCAGATGCCGCTTTATCAATTATTGCTGCTAGTTCCGTTTTGAACTCTCTAGTGGGATTCCCTTCTAAAAGTAGATAGACATTGGGGTCCATGACGTGTTCTGTGATCCGTTGGTCATATAATTGCGTGTTGAGGATGACAAGGGCACCCCCCTTGTCTGCTTTCAGGCATTTGATGGAGGGGTTCCTAGCTATGTTCTTTAGGGTATCCAAATCTTTGTTAGTGATGTTCTTGTGAGTTCGCTTTCGGTAGTTGATTTTAGCGATATCTTGTTTCACCAGGGTCTCAAAGGTATCGATGCTCTTGTGGCTTGCGGGAGGCATAAACGTGCTTAAGGGTCGTAAGCCCAACAGTAAGTCTGGTTTTGGGTCCTTAGGAGGTTCTAAGACTTTTTCAAAGAAGTGTTTCAGTCGTAATTTTCTTGTGAGTTTAAAAGTACTGACTTCCAGTTCAAGCAGCTTCGTATTACTGGTAGGGACGAATGACATTCCCTTTTGTAAGATCTTGGTTTCATGGTTCGTCAACACTGTGTCAGAGATGTTGATCACTAACGATTCCTCTTTGTTTTCGGTTTGGTTTTGGGGGGTTGTTGGGTACCTTCGTTGTCTTTTTCCTGCCCTTTTGCCCCGTCTGGGTCGTCGATTATGTCTGGGCTTATCTCTAAAAAAGGCTCCGTGATGGTTGACTCAACGTTCAGTGTCGAGGGTGTTTCCCTAGGTGTAGTTGAGGAAGACGAGGCTCCAGCTGGTGTTTTCTTTGTTGGACGGTTGGAAGTGTCACTCCCAGAAGATGAGGTGTCAGTGTTAGGATTGAAAGGTTTATTCCTACGGCGTTGGGCGTAGACATCCGCCCACGTGTACACCTCCCCTAACTTGTAATCCAAGGTGTCCCGGCGAAATTTCCGGATTTTGCGGTCATTGATCTCCTTGGTGTGTCTATCTAGTTGTTTGTTGATATCTTCGAGAGTTGCAGTGAGTTCTTCAGGTGAGATGGAGTCTTTAAGCTCGTTTTCAATGATGGTTATTTCTTGTGTTAATTCAACGAGAATTCCTGATAGCTCCTCAACAATTAATAGTATAAGGTCCAGACTGCACTTGTTGAGGATGGCGTTCCATCGTTCAACAAACGCTTTAGAGTTCTTGCATAAAGACGGTTTCAGGGCGATCTGTAGCCTCGGGGAATGCGGAGAACTTTATGGTACTTAATTAGGGTGTTGGCGTGAAGTCTTTGATTGATGCGCCGTTTTGATAAGTACAAAAGTTGTTTGACACATTGCTCTTTGGATCTGCTGGTTGTGGTTTGAGTCAAATCCTCGTTAATTAGGGCATAAATTCTCTCTGTTGCTTCAGTGTCAAATGCTAGTGTATCAGCTCGAGCTTCCGTCGATTTAGAGATTTCTTCGTATTGCATTTTCGAGCTTGTTGTATGGATTCAAAGGTAAACGTGTGCTGCCTGCCCGGTGAACAGTGAAGGCAATCTGAGCAAGGGAGATAGGCACGGTGCACTACTGAAATGTAGGTTGACAAGTTCAAATTTCAGGACGCATCAGAACAGTTGCGTCTCCTGTTGGAGCACCTTGAAACTCATTACCTCACTTCACCGCCTTTGAACTTGTCAACCTACATTTCAGTAGTACGCCGTGCCTATCTCCCTTGCTAACATACATGACACCCTGTTCGCCAAGATTAAAAAACATTTCTTGAAACCTGTTAGGCGAAATGGGGCTAGAGCTAGTAAAGATGCTAAATGGTACAATGCCGAATGTAGGGCTGCACGTCTGGCTCTAGGGCAGGCAATTAAAATGAGGGTGGCTGAAAACACTCGTCTAGCCAGAAAGAATTATAAAACCTGCATAGTGAAAGCTAAAAGAGACTGGGATGAGCTGCACTGGTGTAAACTGAAAAAAGCAAGTGATAGAAAGGATTCCAGAGCGTTCTGGAATATCGTTAAATGGGGTAGCGAGAGAGTAGATGAATCCCCTAATAATAACGTACCTCAGGAAGCTTGGGTAGAATTTTTTAGCTCGCAGTATGCTCTCAGTACACAGATTAGAGGGGAGGACAGTATTAATATGTCTTTTTTCCCATGGTAATCTTTTTGATGATAAAGAGGTTTTGACTGCTATAAACACTGTGCACAGAGGACGCGCACCAGGATCTGATGGCGTTCCTGCAGATATCTTTTTAAATGATAAAGAGCGGTGGTGTAAATATATCTATATGCTTATCAATTTTATTGCAAAGGGTGCTGATGTCCCTGCCTCTTGGAGAGGTGCGGTGATTATCCCTATGTTTAAAAAGGGAGACCGTGCACAGCCGGGTAATTATAGGCCAATAAGCCTAATCGACACTGTACAAAAAATAGTCGGCCGTGTGGTGGTAAATAGGCTCCTAGATTGGGCAGAGGACAACAATATTTTATCACCGTACCAAGCAGGATTCAGAAGGGCAACTAGCACGGTTGACCAAGTGTTCCGCTTTCAACTGTTTCAGTGGAAGACTGTGGTGCTGGGAGGAGGCAGCCTTTATGCAGCATTTGTTGATTTGAGGGCTGCCTTCGACCTGGTCCCACGGGCAAAACTGTGGCAAGTTCTACAAAGTTTGGGGGTCCCTGAGGAATTATTGACCTTGGTAATGCGATTACACGAGCTCACTTTTGCCAAAATCCAGTGGGGAGGGCATGACATGGTCACAGATGAATTTCCAGTTGAAAGGGGGGTTCGACAGGGGTGTTCAATGGCCCCAATCTTGTTCACTCTGTACATAAATGGCGTTGTCCCCCGTATGGTAACAGCTCCTGTAGACGCTCCATCTCTCTCAGGGTTAAAAATCCCTATTTTAATGTTTGCGGACGACACGCTTATTATGTGGAAAACGCCTCTTGGTTTGCAGCGTGCTCTGTGTATTTTTGAGAATTTCTGTGGGGAGCATGGGTTAGAGGTGAACGCCACTAAAACCAAACTCATGGCTTTTAAACCACATCGTAGCTGTAAGTCTAACATCATCATGAGTGGGCGGCCTCTTGAGGTGGTAAACTCATTTACATATCTAGGAATTATCATTGCAGATAACAGTCGATGGAGCCAGCATATTAACATCGCCACTCTGCGACATAAGCAATTGTCGGGTGCCATTAATATGGAACATAGGAAATCTCTGACCAAACCTATTAAGCCAGCTTTATTGGTTTACGAAGCGAAGGCTATAGGGTCGGCACTTTATGGTGTGGAGATATGGGGCTTGGAAAACTTGAACTTACTACAAGGATCTGAGAATAAATTCTTAAGATTACTCACGGGTACCCCGAAAAGCACCCCTCTCCTGCCTTTAAGATATGAGCTTGGTAGGAAGCAAATTAAGGATCTAGCCAGACTACGTCCAATTTTATACTGGCGAAGATAATGGACTACCCCCGAGCTTGCGCATTATGCCGAAGGTTTTATTGATGTCATAAAGGCGGACGTTTCCATAGAATTAGTTGGCTCAATTCACTGAAGGCAATACTGTACGAGCTTGGGTTAAGTTCTATATGGCTTGATCCAATAGGTGCATCATTTCCTACCAAGTCAGCCCTAAAAGTTATATTCTGGGAACATGTTGCTAATAAGAGCTTGAGTAATTTGAGTAATGGGTCTATGTCCGTCGGTTTCCTTGAGGTAAAACTGTACCCGGTCTTGGAGTCGTATTGGGACATTGCTTCTAAACCAGGAGACAGGAAGCTCCTATTCCAACTGAGAGCTGGAGCCCTCCCTATAAGATCATTGACAGCCAAATGGGACTCAGGGGGGAGTGACATCTGCCCAGCCTGTGGAATGGGGAAGGAAACTCTTAGACATTTTCTGTTTGCTTGTAAAGCATATTGTGTCCCTCGACGTGTTTGGTTAGCTCCTATGTGTAGGAACCTTGGTACTACTTGCAGTTCCGTTGCTCTGCACATTATATGCTCAAGCCCACTAACATAGATATCAATAGCGACAGCTAAATATATTGGCTGGGCATGGGCGATCCGTCAAAGATTGCTAGTCAATTAACTATTCTCTGGGTGATCAGGCAGAGACTGCTAGTTATTTAACTATTCTCTGCCTGAAAAATTTGTTTTTATAAGATTTTCTTTAGCTTTTAGATAAATAATGAACTTGATAGATATTCAGAGACTGCTAGTTATTAGACTATTCTCTGTATGTAAAATGTTCTACTGAAATTGTCACCGCTCGCTTTTTAAATTGTATATACTCTTTTTAATGTACAAATCAAACCTCTGATGAATTCTTTTAACATTTTTGTAAATACTGCGAGACTTTGTTCTAACCAAATGTATTGTATGTATTTAGTAGTGCTTTGTAAATGTGTCTGATTGTAGATTTAATTCTATTTTAATATTGTCAATATTTCGTGTATGTTTGCTTTTATGAGTGTGGAGAAGTGTGGCTCAGGGGTTAGAGGCGGCAGACCTGGAGCTTGAGTTCGGCCCTGGACCAGGGTTCAATTCCCCGCCTCGGCGGGTCTTGGGCTCAAAAAAAATTCCATGGACTCGATAATTCTCGCTCCGGTGCCATCTCGACTCACGGGTTCACACTCTGCGACTCTGGGCAATAGCTTGCTTAATCTCCACAACTGCCCCTCGCGGTGGGATGCCTGGCTTTCACCTTGTGGATACCCTGCAAGGGTTATCTCACAGGGGAATACCAGGACGGGTTCCCTAAGCAAGCGCTGAGATGCCCCAGGGTAAGTCGTGCGCTATATAAGTTTCATTCATTCATTCATTCATTCATTCATGAGTATACACTCGAATAAAGCACTTTTGAAAATTGAAATTATATCCAGATTTAGTAATAGCCCATGCAGTCCAAATACGTCAAGGCTACTCCCCTAGACTCCTAGAAAGTACAACGCGTTCTTTAAACAAACCAAGCCTCCAGCAGCCTGGGAATCCCCCCCTGCTTTTGTTTTGATTTGAACAAGAACTCCTGGAGTCCAGAAAGAACGGTTAGTTCTTAGTGACGTCTTATGTCCAACTTTACGTCAAACCCGGCACCTTTCAGGTAAAAATATACCAACGTTGCCTTAAGCAAACACACAGTGGTTTTGGAGCAGAGCGGCTATCTACTTGCCCGGAAGCCCAGCTGATGCGAGAGCCAAAGAACGCCGCTCCTCCCTTTTGACTCACTGAGAGAGACGCTGTCTTTTTCTCCTGCCGAGAAAATCCAGCTCCGGTGTTTCCAGTCACCCTTGCGGGTTGCTGGGATATCGAGTCCTGAGAGAGAGATACAAGACCTCCTACATTCTATTACCCAGGTACGGAGCTGACTAAACCCTTAAGGGAATTCTTGATTCAGATTCTTGGCAAAAACCAACTTAACTTAAACTGCAACTTACTTACTCCTTCCCACGTATTAGGCTTAGGTCAGGTACACCGGGGTAGGCGTATTTAGAAGCACCAGTTGAGTACGTTAGTCAATGTTTTTACGTATGTATATATTTTATCTATTTTAAAGTATCATATGGCTAAGAAACCATATCAATGCTTTTACAGTATTATTTCATAATACTACTTTTACTGTACGCACTTTACTTTATGATTAGTATTGCAATTGTGGCAACTCATTTCTCTTGCATGAGAAAAAAGACTGCTCAATAAATAACACCGTTTATTGAAAACGCCCGTCTCTCTATTTCTCTGCACTCTGGTGAAACTAAGTATGCACGATTGACTGAGTGAAATAGCTGCCTATTGCTTTCACACGACTCTAGAGATACACTCTTTATTCTGAGGAGAGCAAAGTTGTCATGTTTATGCGGTTGTCAGAAGCTAATCCCTTCTTGTCCAAATCAGGAGAGTTAACTCTTTCCTGAACATTCGAGAAAGTTTCTAGTGACCTCTGAGCTAGCTGGCAAAACTAATTAAGTCTAATATAGTCAGTAGAGACCTAGTCAACCTCAGTCCTACGTCTACACTGCTGTTTATATTATTCCAATGCGCAGAGCCTATTGGGAATATAGGATCTACACTACATATTAAAGGTGCAATAGGCTTTCCCTTGTGAAGCCAAGAGGCTATTAAATTAACTAACAAGATTACATTTGCTGAAAGGGGATCTGAATCCCTGTCCAAAAACCAGCTACACCAGACTTACAAAGCTGACGTGCACTTTTGCTGTGCCCAGAGCCCTGGATTGTTGGACGAATTGGACAGGCTCCTCCAAAATCCTCCATGCTATGAGGGTTAGGGAGCCCTTTAGAATGTGATTGTTACGAAGACCCCGGGGGTTGAGAAGTAAATCAGGGAATGGAAGCATCCACATAGGACTCTAAGGCAAGATCTGGGGCAGCAGAGAAAATCATTCTCCCATTCCAAGCAGCTAAGTAGCTTAGCCACCAGAGATTCTGAATCCAGTGTTACCGGATCTGGGTAACCTAACATAAACAACATTAACATTGAAAAAGCACATTGCTCTCGTACATTGCCAGCCAGGACCGTGCGATGGGGGCATGGGTATGCCCAACCTCTTCACTATCTCTCTGCACATCAGCTCGTCATCTATGACTAGTTCACCAAGGTGTGGTCATACCCTGTGTACAGAGTGAAGCACACACAGCTAGACCTCTCCCAGATTCAGAGCATGCTCTATGGAGCTCCGAACCCCCTCTCATTGTCTACAGTGACCCTGGTGGTATTTCTTGCATGGAGATCGGCCATGCGACACGTGCAATGTGGAATACGATTAAGCGGCAAACTCCACTGTGGCTTGGTACCTGGTTAAGGGAAACAGCGTCCCTTAGTGGATTTTACTCCAGGGACTGTATTGGTATCACAAGGTTGGGAGATGTCGAATAGGGGACTCATATATAGCCCTTTCACGTACTGCAGCAGACATGAAACCTCACTGTAGGAAGGTGGATATCTGACTATGGTTGCCCCCAACTTTTTGCCTGGTGTTTTGCTGGTTTTTCGACTTAGTTGACCTGGGGCCCTGCTATTCAGGACCCCAGGCCCACTGCTCTCTCTGTAAAATGGATTCCATGTACCTTAGGTGCATTTACCAATTGGTACTGGGCCACCTTATCAGTCCCTGTACAGTGTACTATAGGTACCCAGGGCATAGGTGTACCCAGGGCCTACCAGGGGCTGCAGCATGTATTATGCCACCCCTGGCTGGCCACCCAAATCTGACACAACTGGCTGCACGACAGCTGGGGCAAGGTGGTGTAATCACCCTTTGCTTTAGATATATTATGCCTATATCTAACCCTAAAATGGGCACATGTATTCCTATCAGTCACTCCTATGGCAGGCCTTATCAATCCTGAAGGCAGAGCGCTTGGAATTATGTGAGATGGTGCTCTGGCATGAGCTGAGCCCGTTTGCAGCTTGCGGAACCAAGTCCTAATAGCTGTTCCATGATAACGCGTACCATGTACTCTTAAGTGCATTATAATCCTCGCGGTTATTTGCTAACTTTGGTATCGCATTATCAAAACATGTCGAGTAAGGTGTCATACGAATTGGAATACTAACCCCTCGCCAGTTCTGGCGACGGGGTTAGCATTCCACCCTTCTAGAAGGACACGACATGTATATAACTGTGAACCCCGGTTAAAGTTAACTCGAGCCTCAGCATCACAAAATGGATGCTGCCACCACAGACACAAGTCTGACCTCCTGCTGCTGGGAGTCCTTCCAGCGAGGAGAGCTTGGACAAAGGGTTTCCAGTCTGGGGCGGTGCTAGCACCATCCCAGACAGGGTTTTGTGTATCCCAGGTAGGCAGGGCTGAGAGGAAGGTGACTGCAAGTGGCCTTCCGGTGCTCACTGTGCATATGCCGGCTCAAACCAGTTCCAGGGGCACCCCAGCCGCTGAGCGGGGGAAAGTCCGGACAAGGGAGAGGGGTGTAACCACCCCCCTCCTGGTCCCACCCATGGGCAGGACCTAGTCGCGTGCCAGACCCTTTTCTTAGAATAAAGGTAGGAGCGGGCCCCCTTCCCAAATTAGATAATCTTGAATCTTGAACGACTTTCTACGAAAGGAACTCTTGACTTTCTTTGAAGATTCTCCCTTGTGGCTAAGGAGTAGCCACCCTGCACCCGCAGGCACCACCTAAGCATCGCGGTTTGCTGCACGTCCATCCTCCGGATCAAGACTGACCAGCTCGACGAGACCCGGATTCCCTGGCATCTCTGACCTCTACCTGCATCATCAGCCCAGCTGAGATTCGTGGGTGTGACGAGACCTGAGGGACCGGCCATCTTGTAAACCTGCACGACGCTTAGCCAGCACGACCACCAAGGGATCCTCGAGTGAGTGCACTGGGGTTTGAGAAGCCCCAACCCTGAGCAGCTCCAGCACCGAAGTCCAGCCCCCCAGCATCCACGAGCTCTGCGTGGGGCCCTTCTGCTCTTTGCTGCCTACCGCGTTGTCCGGTCACTTGCCCGTTGGCTAGTGGCCCTCCTGATGACGTACCACGACGATTTCACCACTGGTCTGGTTGCTCCAGACTGGTCCTTGCTCCCTTCCAAAAGAGGAGCACCCCGGACCCTCCTGGTCCACTCCAGACGCCATCTTGACTCCACCGCGTGGGCTTGCCTTTGCCAAGGCTTGTTGCTCCAATCCTGGTTCCAGCATCGCCGACAGCAGACACCCTCGTGGGACAGCTCGCACCTCCAGCCTGGTCGCCGACAATGCCTCCTGGCCCGTGTGACTGCAGAGTCCAGCGTCGCCCACTCACCTGATCGCGGTGACCTCCTCCGGTGCCATCCTGGTGCCCACACAATCACTGGCTAGTGATTAAGAACTGAGTCCCCTCTGCTTTCAGGTCATCTCCATCACCGATCCAGGCTTGGATCACACCGAACTTCTTCACTGGTCGCCTGCCAGCAACTTCTTCTTTCAGGCTCCATAGACTACAACGAGGATTCCCGACGTCTTTTGAACCCTATGCAGCCGCAGCCCCTGGGCTAGGTAACCCGAGCATTTCGGTGCTCCAACGCAGGTTCAATATCCAAGTGTCCAGATCCATTTCTGTTTTTAGTCTATCTAGTCGGAATCGTCCGGAAACAGTAACTTTAGAATTGCTAGCATCCATAGACTTTGTCCCGCATCCCGCGTGAGAGTGCACACTCTGCACCCGATCTCCCTAGGCCTCCTGCTCCTAACCTTAGGGTCCAGTAGTGTAGTCCTAGTGATCCTGAAGCCTCTGGATCCTATTACTTACCTGATAGTATTTCGCATTCCACTTTAGTGTATATGGTTTTTTGTGCCCCTCGGGCATTTGTGTAAATTGTGCTTGAAGTATTTTTGTAAGAGTTTTGTATTGTGCTTAGCTCCCTGACTCATAAAGAGTTCAGGGTAGACTTGTTATAAATAAATATCCTTTATTTTCATAACAACTTGTGTGGTGTCCTTTCACTTGGTGTTCAAGGGGTATATGTGATGGTAAAACAGCTGGCTTAACACGCCCTCTAGAGTTTAACCTGAAGACTGCTTTTGTCCACGCTACTAGGATAACTGGTCTATAAGGTTGACTTACAACCAATCATCAATAAGGGTCGTTGGGTATGATACAGAGTGATCACTAGAATAGTGAGCACTATATATCAGGCCAACTTCTCACATTGGTGTGCAGCGGTTGGGATTTGAGCTTGCTGTTGTTTTACCTCGCACGTATCCTAAGAATATCATTTGAAAGATCACATAAGTACCAAGGTACATATAACTTAGCTTAGAATACTCCGAGTTCTACTGAACCAGCTGTTGTAGTGTAACAGGGCTTAGCACACCCTGACTACAACTCTTAGCAAGGGATCAGTAGGCAAACAAATAGTGTAGGTAAGTGCACCACTTACACCTCACTAGAAAAGCATGTCTGACACAGGAGAGAACACAGTGGCTCCCCTTGTGCCAGTTGACCCTCCACAGGTCATGTCAAGATATGCAGCTCTTAGCTTCCAGGAGATGAGACAACTGTGTACCTCCAGGAAACTAAAACAGGGTTCTAACCCTACCACTCCTTTTCTGATAGGTCTCTTAGAGACTTATGATGCCAGGAGGGCTTCTAACACAGGCCCCCCTAATCCAGATGGGAGCATGCCCCCCTTAAAAGGGAACCCTTGGGGACCCTGACCTCAACCTCAATGGAACAGAAAGTGAAGAGGAGGAAGAGGAACAGGAGTTGTCAGGGGATGAGGCAGACAAAGGTCAGGTAGTAGTCAGAAGGCTCACCAGGACCAACTTAAGCATGCATGAAAATGGACTTGGGGGACCCCCAGGCCCACTCTCAGGCAGGCTTAACATTGGGAGTAGACGAGTTAGGTCTCATTCCAGAGGCTCTAACAGATCTATTCATACCAATTGCTCTCAGGCATCTTCTCACAGAGGGATGACATCCCCTCAGAGAAGAGCGCATGAAGCTAAGATGAGGGAAGTCAATCTGAGGATTGAAAGGGAAGAACTTGCCCTTGCCAAAGAAATACTTGCCTTTGCCAGAAAGCAGAAATTGAGTGGGGCAGACCCCACTGGTGGCAGCATTATCCCTAGAGATAAGGACAGGAGTTTTGATACTAGACACCTGAGTAAAATAGTGCCCCCCCCCCCCCTTTAAACAAGGGGATGACATCCACAAATGGATGACTGCTTTGGAGAGGGCCTGCACTGTCCAGTGCATCCCCCAGAGTCAGTGGGCAGCTATTTTGTGGCTCTCCTTTGAAGGTAAAGGTAGAGATAAGCTCCTCACTACTAGAGCTGAGGATGCTAACAATTACCAAGTCCTGAAGAATACATTCATTGATGGGTTTGGCCTAACAACTGAGCAGTACAGGTTGCTGTTCAGAGACACCCAGAAAATTCAGTCTCAGGATTGGGCTGACTTTGTAGATTGTGCCACTAAGGCTCTAGAAGGCTGGCTATTGGGTAGTAAAGTTACTGACTTCACAGGATTGTATAATCTTATTATGAGAGAGCAAGTCTTAAATAATTGTCAGAACCAGTTATTACACCAGCACCTAGTAGACTCTGATCTAACCTCTCCACAAGCATTGGGTAAGAGGGCAGACAAATGGGTCAGAACCAGGATTAGGCCTAAGAACCAGGGTGGTGACCAAAAGAAAGAATCAACCAAGCCTCAAGAGAAGGGTGGGAATAAATCTTCTGATCAAACCACATCAGGGCCCCAAAAATCCTCTGAAAAGGGTGGGTCCCAGAATCCTTCCAATACCCAAAAGAAACCTTATTGCCATACCTGCAAACAGGTAGGTCATTGGAAAACTGACAGCAGTTGCCCAAGGGCCAACAACAATAAGGAGAACATCCCCCCAAGTAAAACTTCCCAACCTCCTGTTACTACTAGTAGTAATCCCCCAGGTGGTGGGAGTGCCCCCAAGAATCTGGGTGCATTTACTTTGGGAGTTCCTGGGGACTCTGGCCTAACCAGGTCCCCTGACTTAGATACTCTTGTCTGTGAGACTGGCATGGGGTTTGCCAACTTCACAGCTTGTCCCAACACTTTGGACAAGTACAGACAGGAGCCCCTCATCAATGGTTCAAAAGTTGAGGCCTATAGAGATACAGGGGCTAGCATCACCATGGTGACTGAGAGCCTAGTCCCCTCAAGGCAACTTATACCTGGAGCCACATACCAGGTGACCAACATTGATGGAGTGCAGAGAGATCATCCCATAGCAGTGGTAAATCTCAGCTGGGGAGGTGTCACTGGCCCCAAGAGAGTGGCAGTGTCATCAAACTTGCCTGTAGATTGCCTACTGGGGAATGATTTAGAGATCTGAGCCTGGGCTGAGGTAGAGCAAGAAACCCATTTTAAAATGGTAAACCTCCATGGTAATGTTAGTGGGGCAGTGATAGCCACAGCCCCAGTCCAAGATGTGCTCCCTGAACAGGTCAGGAGGGCTGTGCCAGTCACAGCCCAATCTCAGACAGATTCCTTCCCTGAACAGGTTGGCAAGGCTGTGATGGTCACAGCCCATACCCAAACTGAGTCCCTTCCTGAAAAGGTTGGTGGAGTTGTGATGGCCACAGCTCAAACTCAGACAGATAATAGTGTTGTGAAGCCTGAAACTATGGATCACTCCACTAAGACAGAGAGCATTGAGGAGGAAGAGAAATCTCCCTCTCACCAGACTTTAGGAAAGGATCAGCCTCCTCAGGGAACTGATCTGACCCCTTGTGAAGAAACTGCCCCAGAGGTAGTCAGGCCTAGCCTGGCAGAACCCCTGATGTCAGTGGACCCTTCCAAGGTGGGATCCAGTCTGGAGCAGGTAACCTTCCCCTCTCTACCCTGCCTCAGTCAGCCCAGGGCTGTAGAGGTCAGGGAGGCCAGTGGTGGACCCCCAAAGGGCCCCCTGTCCAAAAGAACTCCCCAATCAGCAGATTAACACCTTAGCTGCGGCGCAATTCCCTCCCCAGTGCTGCGCTGTCCATTCGAACTAGTGCTGAATGAACGTCCAATGGACGTGCGCAGCACTGGGGAGGTAGTGCTGCCGTCGGCCAACACACCGACGCAGCACTTAAGGGGTTAAGGGCACTGAAGCTAGTAGTCCTAGCCAAGTGAAAATAAAACAAACTCCTGAGGGATCCCCCTTAAAATTAGTTAGGGACCTCCCACAGATGGACACTGTTGGGCACAGCCAAACCTGGGACCTAAAAGCCCCAAACCTGACCTGTCCCTCCAGTAAGCCAAACAGAGGGACTCAGCCTCCAGCTTTAGGTAGCCAGAGGTTGACCCTGAGAGCTCAAAGCAACTCAGTCCTGGAAAGAAAGGCACATATGGTGGATAGTGATTGGAGGAAGTTGAGCCCAACATTAGTGGAGTCTCACTTCAGTACTCCATCTCAGCATCAGCCTTTTACTTTGCCAAAACACACCACAGGTAGTGATTCCCTATGGTGGAGACCCTCAGACATAGCTGCCAAGGTTTCAGATTCCTATGTGTGACATTTTCATAATTTCACGGTAATAATGAGTGATATTTCAACGACTATGAGTGACACTTTCTCCTGTGCAAAATCAAGCAATGAAGATGAGGGAAACTTCTAAATATCGGAAATAACATCCATTTGAGCAACAAGAAATTCTAAGGAGATCTTAAAACAGCTGCAAAGCTCTATAAATGTAAGGGAACTAACCTAGTGCCCTTTTAATCTACCTGGACAGTGGCCACAAACACTCTGAATTGGGCAACGCTCAGGAGAGTGAGGCTGAGGCACACATAGGTTACAGCCTGGATGCTGTTGTGTGTAAAACAGTATGTCCCTTCCTGAGAAAATGCAAACATATGACAGACACTGACAGACCAAAAGAGAAATGGTTAAAGTTTCACACAGGCAACAAAAGGGGTGTTGAGTTTCATATATTTGTTTTAATTAATCCACCATACGTTTTGGGATGAGGAGCACTTCTATCAGTTCCCCAGATGAGGACTCCATAATCTTAAACACAAAATCCTGGAACAAATATTAAAGTCAGAAAAAGTTATGCGTAAAGTGTCTAGAGACTAACGGCCATTCAGAAATGACATTCCCCATTTGTAACGTTGAAGATAAGTCTAAAGCACAAAGAAAGCTATATATATGTACTGTAGCACATACAGAGGTAAGAGCTGTCAGCCAGACAGTCAATCACAGAGAGAGAATAAAAGAGCTGCACTCAAGAGAAAAATTAATTCAGGTACATTCAGGTCAATGGACTGATGCTGGGCTATAGCTGTTGCCTAGGCTGTGGTGATAACATATACTGGGCACTGTTTTAGATAGTTTCTTGCACATGTATTTAAGAAGAATTACTTTTCAAATTAAATTATATTGCTCAACGACACTAATGCATGTTACGAATTACAGTGCTACAGTGCTTCAGGATTGTAAATGGAAGAGCAGACAAGCTAATTAAATATAATGCAGATCTTGTTTTCATTTAATGTAGTAAACAGTCACTGTATGGGATTTCTATTTGGGAAAAACACCAACCTTTCCCTTGCAAACCTCGAAGTTAGCACATCTCCGTACGTATGTCACAATATCAACTTAGAAAAAAATTCTCTTACCATAATGAGATCAAGTGCCTAGACACCTTCAGGGGCAGGAGGTTAGTTGCCGGGCTCCCTGAACAGTTAACACGCTTAACCAATGTCTGCCCTTGTGCTTTTAGTGCTCCATATTTAAAGGCAACGACTCTGATCTGCAAGGTCTGCTGCAGGCAGGCTCAGGCTTTGAGTCACCGCGGGTCGTGGTAATGCGAGTTTGCCGCTCTGTCCGTCTCCAGCAGTAGACTCGTCCAGGCCGATCAGCTGCCCTGACTCCTTATCTGCTTCAGCCTAGCAAACACATGTCTGCACACATGTTTATTTTCCTTGTGTTCCGGTCATGTGCAGCTACCATGGGGTCGGACCATCGGCCGGCTCAATCCGGTCCTGTTCCAGGAAGCTTTATATTCCTTTCTGAGGCTAAAGTTGCATCAGCACCTGTCCATCATGGGACACACGTGGACAGCCTCAGTGACGTGGAGACACTTGTACCCCGTTTAGTGTCCTCAGCCCTGAAACCGCAGTTGGGGGGGCCTTCATGAAGCAGGGTCTTGAGGACACGAGCCTCGTGACAGTGAGTCGCATAAGCTGTGCGGTGACACAAGTGACAAGAGACTGTGCCTGAACCGCACTATTTGGGACAAGTACTTCTTGCAGGGATTTCATGCCACACGTTGGTGTCTCGAACTTCCGTAGGTTAGTGTCTGGGTGCTTTGGCCCCCGATGGAAAGCATCCTCACTGGACGAGCACTGGTGTGGCTCGTTCACCTAATTCTTATGCAGGCTGCACCGCTGCCCTGTGCAAACATCACCGAGTCCCCACTCTGAGGTGCTCTGTGGGGTTTGCTTCATCTTTTGAATGCCGCTCAGATGCTTCAGATACTCGCCTGCTGCCATTCCTGAGAATGACTGAGCACAGGGGCCTTGGTTGAGTGCATCCATGGGTCTGACGTGGCAAGTGCGTTTTATCTTCTGCCTGTCTGACAGCACTTTCAGTCTTCGGAGGCCTTGCTTTACTTACACTTGCAAACTAGTTGCCCTTGCTGCATTTCCAACACCTTTAGCAAACCTCCCGTGGGCACATGCCCAGCGATGGGGCAATCCAGTACTCTCAGCGTGAATTTGGTGAAGCGGCGGCGGTGAGCCACACCAGTCGGGCCTCACAGCACTGACTGCAGATTCCCGCAACGCCCAAGGCCTCGACTCAGGCACTGCCATGATGGTGAGAGTGTCGATACTGCCGTCCTGTCCCGGTCCAAAGCCCCGGTAATAAATATGTGCAGGCAGCAGCGCACTTATTATGCAGCGTTGCTGGGACAGCACTCAGAGCACCACTCAAGTCGAGTTCCCCGCCCGCCGCTTGCTGAATCCGACCTCACTTCCGGACAGCCGTGGCATGGGCGGGAATTTCTACGGGCAGAGGCAGCAGGGCTAAAAGAAGTTACATTGTAGCAAGCAGCAGACAGTGTTTAAGATTATTAACTGTTTACTGAGCCTGCTGGCAAGTCCCTGCATGGAGCAGCAGAGCCAGTGCGTGCGCTAGCAGCCTGGTAGCCAGTTTCAGCGCTGGTACAGCAAAGTGAGACAGTGGCATTTAAATGCGTGACAACGCATTTCAGTGCGGTGATGCGGAACACCACACTGAAATGCGTCAAGCGTAACACTTGACAGGCATGCTCAGATACCCTTAGGATGAGGGATTGCTTAGTGGACCATGTTATAGGGGGTAACCATGCCAGCGCATATACCACCTCATATGGCCACTCAGGCAATATAGGCTTACCTGGTCAAGGATAGCCTTATCTCCTTTCGTTTGGGGGGCGGGTTATGTAGGAAGGTGGATATCTGACTATGGTTGCCCCCAACTTTTTGCCTGGTGTTTTGCTGGTTTTTCAACTTAGTTGACCTAGGGCCCTGCTAATCAGGACCCCAGGCCCACTGCTCTCTCTGTAAAATGGATTCCATGTACCTTAGGTGCATTTACCAATTGGTACTAGGCCACCTTATCAGTCCCTGTACAGTGTACTATAGGTACCCAGGGCATAGGTGTACCCAGGGCCTACCAGGGGCTGCAGCATTTATTATGCCACCACTGGTTGGCCACCCAAATCTGACACAACTGGCTGCACGACAGCTGGGGCAAGGTGGTGTAATCACCCTTTGCTTTACATATAGTATGCCTATATCTAACCCTAAAATGGACACATGTATTCCGATCAGTCACTTCTATGGCAGGCCTTATCAATCCTGAAGGCAGAGTGCTTGGAATTATGTGAGATGGTGCTCTGGCATGAGCTGAGCCCGTTTGCAGCTTGCGGAACCAAGTCCTAATAGCTGTTCCATGATAACGCGTACCATATACTCTTAAGTGCATAATAATCCTCGCGGTTATTTGCTAACTTTGGTATCGCATTATCAAAACATGTTGAGAAAGGTGTCATACGAATTGGAATACTAACCCCTCGCCAGTTCTGGCGATGGGGTTAGCATTCCACCCTTCTAGAGGGACACGACATGTATATAACTGTGAACCCCGGTTAAAGTTAACTCGAGCCTCAGCATCACAAAATGGATGCTGCCACCACAGACACAAGTCTGACCTCCTGCTGCTGGGAGTCCTTCCAGCGAGGAGAGCTTGGATAGAGGGTTTCCTGTCAGGGGCGGTGCTAGCACCATCCCAGACAGGGTTTTGTGTATCCCAGGTAGGCAGGGCTGAGAGGAAGGTGACTGCAAGTGGCACCCCGGTGCTCACTGTGCATATGCCGGCTCAAACCAGTTCCAGGGGCACCCCAGCCTCTGAGCTGGGGAAAGTCCGGACAAGGGAGAGGGGTGTAACCACCCCCCTCCTGGTCCCACCCATGAGCAGGACCTAGTCGCGTGCCAGCCCCTTTTCTTAGAATAAAGTTAGGAGCGGGCCCCCTTCCCAAATTAGATAATCTTGAATCTTGAACGACTTTCTACGAAAGGAACTCTTGACTTTCTTTGAAGACTCTCCCTTGTGGCTAAGGAGTAGCCACCCTGCACCCGCAGGCACCACCTAAGCATCGCGGTTTGCTGCACGTCCATCCTCCGGATCAAGACTGACCAGCTCAACGAGACCCGGATTCCCTGGCATCTCTGACCTCTACCTGCATCATCAGCCCAGCTGAGATTCGTGGGTGTGACGAGACCTGAGGGACCGGCCATCTTCTAAACCTGCACGACGCTTAACCAGCACGACCACCGAGGGATCCTCGAGTGAGTGCACTGGGGTTTGAGAAGCCCCAACCCTGAGCAGCTCCAGCACCGAAGTCCAGCCCCCCAGCATCCACGAGATCTGCGTGGGGCCCTTCTGCTCTTTGCTGCCTACCGCGTTGTCCGGTCACTTGCCCGTTGGCTAGTGGCCCTCCTGACGACGTACCACGACGATTTCACCACTGGTCTGGTTGCTCCAGACTGGTCCTTGCTCCCTTCCAAAAGAGGAGCACCCCGGACCCTCCTGGTCCACTCCAGACGCCATCTTGACTCCACCGCGTTGGCTTGCCTTTGCCAAGGCTTGTTGCTCTAAACCTGGTTCCAGCATCGCCGACAGCAGACACCCTCGTAGGACAGCTCGCACCTCCAAACTGGTCGCCGACAACGCCTCCTGGCCCGTGTGACTGCAGAGTCCAGCGTCGCCCACTCACCTGATCGCGGTGACCTCATCCGGTGCCATCCTGGTGCCCACACAATCACTGGCTAGTGATTAAGAACTGAGTCCCCTCTGCTTTCAGGTCATATCCATCACCGATCCAGGCTTGGATCACACCGAACTTCTTCACTGGTCGCCTGCCAGCAACTTCTTCTTTCAGGCTCCATAGACTACAACGAGGATTCCCGACGTCTTTTGAACCCTATGCAGCCGCAGCCCCTGGGCTAGGTAACCCGAGCATTTCGGTGCTCCAACGCAGGTTCACTATCCAAGTGTCCAGATCCTTTTTCGTTTTTAGTCTATCTAGTCGGATTCGTCCGGAAACAGTAACTTTAGAATTGCTAGCATCCATAGACTTTGTCCAGCATCCCGCGTGAGAGTGCACACTCTGCACCCGATCTCCCTAGGCCTCCTGCTCCTAATCTTAGGGTCCAGTAGTGTAGTCCTAGCAATCCTGAAGCCTCTGGATCTTGTTACTTACCTGCTAGTATTTCGTATTCCACTTTTAGTGTATATGGTTTTTCGTGCCCCTTGGGCATTTGTGTAAATTGTGCAACTTGAAGTATTTTCGTAAGAGTTTTGTATTGTGCTTAGCTCCCAGACTCATAAAGAATTCAGGGTAGACTTGTTATAAATAAATATCCTTTATTTTCATAACAACTTGTGTGGTGTCCTTTCGCTTGGTGTTCAAGGGGTATATGTGATGGGAAAACAGCTGGCTTAACACGCCCTCTAGAGTTTAGCCTGAAGACTGCTTTTGTCCACGCTACTAGGATAGCTGGTCTATAAGGTTGACTTACAACCAATCATCAATAAGGGTCGTTTGGTATGATACACAGTGATCACTAGAATAGTGAGCACTATATATCAGGCCAACTTCTCACACTCACAAACTCCCAGTTTTACAAATATCTCCAGCTCAGACACACACTTGCCGCCCACTCTCTTCCACCGGACACGGTCACAGTTCAGTCCGCTAGAAGCCAAATGGCTGATGGGACAAATGGATAGAGAGGGATCTCACACATCTACCGCACACCTTATTATTAATTCACCTGGGAAACTGGACCATCTCAGGAACCGGTGGGAGAAACAGGTGGGACCTGTGCAGGACGGAGACTGGAGGGACGCATTAGTGGACCCACAGGAACATACAACCTTGGCCAGGCTGCACCTCATTCAAACTATGTCTACTCTGTTTATCTATCCTTGCACTGCCTGCACAGGGCTGGCCTACGACCCACCCCCACCTTCCTACAATGTGACATAGAACTGGCAGATTTTGACAATGTGGTTTGGGCCTGTGATGTCATATTTACTCCTGGAAAGAGGCACTCGGGGAGCTGTTCGGGGTTCTCGGATAGGGAATTCCCATGTCACCCACACTGATTTTACTTGAGGTTTTTGAGGAGAATGGGGGAACAAGGGCTGAATGGTCCTTCTTGGGAACGGTCCTCTTGGCGGCTAAGCGAGAAATTGCCTCACAATAGTTGGCTTGTAGACAACCTACCCTGGCCAAATGGAGGGCTGTTGTTGACTGGTGCGTACTGCAGAAGCGGGCAGTCTACGAAGCCTGTGGGTGTCCCCGGAAACACGCCAAGGTATGGGGGAAATGGCTTGGACACACTGTCTAACCTGATGCACCATCTCATTAGTACGATCCACACCATTCATGGAATGTTCACTGTGTGCCAAATAAATTGCCCAGTACTGACTTTTCAGATTTTACATCACTCTATTGTACATGTCGTATTCAACTATTTTAACACCGCTGTTGGTGTTCTAAACTGAAAAAAATTAAATGAAACTTGTTTATCAAAAAACATTGACAAAGACAATAGCTCTCACGTTGCGGAGAACTACTGGCTATGCCAATGCTTGCTCTTAGATATGGTGCCCTGACTGTAGACGTATTGGAATTAATATTCACCTAAAATGAGGGCATTTTAACACAATTACATACACCTATTTGAGCAGAATAAACAGACAGATCATCACGATCCTTGTGCCAATCATTTATACTCAATGACAACAAAAATTTTCAAAATAATTCAGTGAACATTATCCTCAGAATCTCAGCAGTTTGTATTGTAACAAACACATACATTAGCACAGACTACTTACATACTCATATCTTGACCTAGTAGAGGAGTGCTTTAAGTTCCATTACAGTCAATTATACATTTAAAGTTAAGCTCCCATAGTACTATAGAACTATTATTCCCCAAAAGAACCCACGGAAATCTCTTTTATAGCTCAAAACTGTCCTACTCCGAACACCAGTGGAGTGACTCCATAGACAGCATTTGCTCAAATTCTAGCTGTATGTTCTTACAGGGGCTTTTTTGGAACAGAATACAATACTATGAAGTTCTGGAAATGATTGTTGCACAAACACTTCGACAAAAATCCAACCCTTAAATAACCTTAGCTTTATAACTGCTCACACTTACATGGTAATCATAGCTTTCTGAGAAACTCATTGAAATCATCTCCATTCCACATCCATCAGAGATGCAGTTGTTCTAGATGAAACACGATCTAACGCCCAATAAATAAAGTAGCAATAAATATGAGCCTTAAGCAAGAATTGGCAAACCCAGTCAGTCTCATCTGAACAGGAGCTATTGGTTTTGCCAAAATGTTTCAGCAATGTTGTACACTTGTGTGGCTGCTTTTTAGCATGGCTAAAAGTCAGTAGGGTACAGGAGAGAGTTGTGAAGTGTCATAAAGTGGCATATAGTGGAGTGTAATGGAGCGGTGTGAAGTGGGGTACAGTAAAGTTCATTTGCTCTTTAATGTTTATGTTTCAGAGTTAGCCTCTTTGATCAGATCTTTTGGATTTTCTCCTATTTCTTATGCAGGTGACACCCAAATGGAGGTGTCGGCCGCTAACAACACTGAAGTAACCATCTCTCAATTTCACAACTGCATGAGAGCACTTAGTGGCTGGATGAGAACGCATTGTCTCAAATGAAATGCAGAAAAAATTGAGGTGATACACTTTGGTAATAATCCTTTATTCTAGAGCCTGGCATGCTGGCCAGCAGAGATAGGAACCCTCCCTACCCCTGCTCAAAAAGTAAAAAAACTTAGGTATAATGATAGACAACAAGCTGAGCTTTAATAAACACAGTAGCTCAGTTGTCTCGACCAGTTTTAACACTCTGAGAATCATTAGAAAGATTATTTATTTTATCCTGTTGACTACCAGAAAAACTGTTGTTTCTTTATCGATCCTAGCAAAACTGGATTAATGCAATGGTCTTTTCACCAAGCTCAAAAACAACATATGAAGAAACTTCAGAGTGTACAGAAATCGGCAGCCAGGCTCGTCTTCGACCTGCCTAAATTCCATTCAGTTTCATCCTCCATTAAGGAACTGCATTGGTTGACTGTAAATAACTGCATTAAATTCAAGGCATTAAGCCTTACCCATAAAGCCTTGCATGATCTAGGTCCCAGTTACCTTAAAAAATTCCTCTCATGGTACCTACCTACCTAGAGATCTTTGATCTAAAAACACCCTGACACTGTCCTGTCCCAGGTTAAGAGACTTAAAAGGGGAGGTAGTTGTTTTACCACTGCAGCCCCGGCCTATAGTCTACCAATGAGCATTAAAGCAGCTCCCACACTGCTGAGTTTTAGGAAGCTAACAAAAACCTGGCTTTTTAACCTCTAGGTACCCAGTATCCTCACCTTACTGCTAATAAACCAGCCCCAAGACGCCCATGGGTATTCAAACGCTTTATAAACTTTTTAACATAACATGACAGAGTCGAGTGGCATGGGGAGAAGTGAAGACGAATGTCATGGAGTAGTGTACCATTAAGAAAATGGGGTAACCCAAAAGACATGGACCTGGGTATACATTAATATAAACAAACAGTGGTCCAGAGCCTATCGATTACAGCTGGTGATTCAATCAACACTTACTTATTTTCTTCTAGTGAGCAACAATGTCCAGTTTGCTCTATAGTACATCAATACTTATACAGTGAAAACATCTAACACCACGGTTAACGAAAAATATATGTATTTATTTTTTCATTCTTAGATTAGCATTTCTTATCATCATACCAATATATAGTATATTCTGAAGTGAGTAAAAACAGATAGGTTGCCCCAACTAGAGCGTGCAAAAGAAGAAAAGATGTGCTCAAAGGTTGAGACGAAATGAAAGGAAAAAACACAGTAGTGAGCAAAAACGAAGTATTCACATTATTTTGCAACCAATGTTGGACATATAATTTGCCACATTGAAAACCTGGCCAAGATAATACTTTCAAATTATAACATTGTGCTACATAAACCTATATGCCCTATATTTTGCACTAGCAACAATGTTGTTAAACAACTGGTCCAAGGTTATGCGAGAGAGTGTCAACGTTTCGACTCGTCTTAACCCAACGGTGATTTAGACCTGGGGATTGCGAGTCTTCATCAGGACTGTGGAAACAACTGGGACAACCAAGGTATTTTTATTTTACCCTACAACAAGAGAATTAGGAGATTACTAAACCGTGGTGGAAAATTAAAATTAAAAACCTATAACCTACATATGGTTAAAGGTGGTGTTAGCTTACCCTTGAGGTCAGAGTAAGTGTAGGAAGGAGATCCGAATCAACACTTCCCACAAGATAAATCCTTATTCGAGTAGAAAAAGACGATACTTCATTTGGATGGGCAAGAAATCATACCTATAATTAATTTAGATAACATCAGTATAACTTAACCATAGGTCTTTTAATAATGCAAGAGTTATACATGATCGTGATTAATTACCTTGATGTGAGGTATGTGCCCAGATAAAGCATCCATATAGATGATTTTCGTTTGCTTTTAATCCAAAACTACCCCACAGGGGGGTTCTACAGGGAAAACATGGTTGATTGCTTTTAGTCATACTGACTAATGACTATCCTATCAACCATGTTTTCCCTGTAGAACCCCCCTGTGGGGTAGTTTTGGATTAAAAGCAAACGAAAATCATCTATATGGATGCTTTATCTGGGCACATACCTCACATCAAGGTAATTAATCACGATCATGTATAACTCTTGCATTATTAAAAGACCTATGGTTAAGTTATACTGATGTTATCTAAATTAATTATAGGTATGATTTCTTGCCCATCCAAATGAAGTATCGTCTTTTTCTACTCGAATAAGGATTTATCTTGTGGGAAGTGTTGATTCGGATCTCCTTCCTACACTTACTCTGACCTCAAGGGTAAGCTAACACCACCTTTAACCCTATGTAGGTTATAGGTTTTTAATTTTAATTTTCCACCACGGTTTAGTAATCTCCTAATTCTCTTGTTGTAGGGTAAAATAAAAATACCTTGGTTGTCCCAGTTGTTTCCACAGTCCTGATGAAGACTCGCAATCCCCAGGTCTAAATCACCGTTGGGTTAAGACGAGTCGAAACGTCGACACTCTCTCGCATAACCTTGGACCAGTTGTTTAACAACATTGTTGCTAGTGCAAAATATAGGGCATATAGGTTTATGTAGCACAATGTTATAATTTGAAAGTATTATCTTGGCCAGGTTTTCAATGTGGCAAATTATATGTCCAACATTGGTTGCAAAATAATGTGAATACTTCGTTTTTGCTCACTACTGTGTTTTTTCCTTTCATTTCGTCTCAACCTTTGAGCACATCTTTTCTTCTTTTGCACGCTCTATTTGGGGCAACCTATCTGTTTTTACTCACTTCAGAATATACTATATATTGGTATGATGATAAGAAATGCAAATCTAAGAATGAAAAAATAAATACATATATTTTTCGTTAACCGTGGTGTTAGGTGTTTTCACTGTATAAGTATTGATGTACTATAGAGCAAACTGGACATTGTTGCTCACTAGAAGAAAATAAGTAAGTGTTGATTGAATCACCAGCTGTAATCGATAGGCTCTGGACCACTGTTTGTTTATATTAATGGAGTAGTGTACAGTATAGTGGGTGGAGTAGGGTGTCAGAGTTGAGCGGTGTAGAGTGGAACACAGTGTCAGAGTGGAATAGAGTGTCGTAGAGTGGAGTGGCATAGAGTATAGTGGAGTGATGCACAGTGGAGTAACATGGAAGGTGTTGCATAGAGTGGAGTAGAGTGTTGTAGAGTAGGGTGGTGTAGAGCAGTGGTACCAATAACATGGTTGGCTCAAGGTCTCTAGTGAAGTACAAAAGAACAATTTGCAATTCGGTCATTCATTAACGAATTGCAAATTGGGTTTGCGAATCGGTATTAGAAAGGGGCGTGTTTAGGGCATCCTTGCTTAATAGCAACTCGTAGTGGTATGTGTGAATGTTTGTGACCGAAATGCGGTTGCAAAACATTCACATTTTACTGCCAACTCTGGGATGGTGGTAACCCATTTACATGATCAGAACAGGCCCCCAAGGGACCCTTTACCCTTTGTGAATGTTGGGGAAAATATCTTTTAAGAACAAGCAGTGGTCTGTGGAACTCTTAAAAAATTAAAAGACAACTGTTCATTTTACATTTTCAAGCATATCCCGTTTCTTTTAAGGAAAGCGTGCTGCATTTAAAAAAATTACTTTATTAAAAAGCAATCACAGACATGGTGGTCTATTGCCCCAGCAGACCACTCTTCCTGTGACATTCACAATAGGTCGCAACCCGAAATTACCTCATTAATATTATTGAGGTTGGTTTATTCGCGACCCACTGGGAATTGCTAAATGTGTTGAACTCACGTTTGTACATCGCTGTCTGCAATTACCCAATAGCGAATCGATTGAATTCGCTATTAGGTAATTGAAAACCCTAGAATACGTACATAGTGTGCTAAGTATTTCAACTCCTGTGTCTCCTAGGATTTCAGTGTATGATGATAGCAATGAGCATCATTTATTCCACATCAAGGCTCCAGAGGTAATTGTCATGCACTGCAAGGATTAACCCAGAGCTGTAGCCCACATGTTTCTACTTTCACTTCTCTAGCTTTTCTACATTTACTTCTGGCTGCTGTCACAAAATCATCAAGCTTGCATAAAATGATGAAACACCACAACCGGGAAACCCTCAGGGTAGCTGCTGCCCCATACAAATGCAATAAATAATAATAATAATAATAACCAGCTATGAATATTCTCCAGTGAGAGCTTGTTAAATCGGTTTGAATCTGTTGCTTTATCACTAATCTCACAAATTAGCTGAAAATTCCCCATGTTAGTCCAAGCGCAGTCAATAGTTTTGCTTTTCCAGGTAGCAAGAACAGGTTTCCTTGGATTTTCTTCATTAGAACTCTCTCACAGAATAAAAACCATTGTGCTAGTCTCCCACAAGTTTCCTGGTATTTCATATTTTTTCCTAGATGTAGGGAAACGATCAACAGCAGGGAAAAGACAATTTCATAATTCCCTCCTATTAGTGCAGTCTTTTACCATCTGCTTTCTAACAGCTGGTATTTGAATGCCCCACATAATTGCAAATTTTTCATTCTTTATAATTCCTTCATCCAACAATAACTGCACTTTTTTGCTTCGTGTATGTCCACAGATGGGTCAGTATTATTGTTGATGTAGTTACATTCTTACCAAATTTACTGCATCTCTATGTTTATTTCTATGTTTGTTCAGTGATGGTGTGTGCTTGGCGATGTCTTTTTAGGGTTAAAAATTGACAAAAGCTCTTCATACTTTCCCTGCAATGATATGGCTTTTTCCCTGTGTGTGTTTGTTGATGTGTTTGTAGATGTGATAATTGACTAAAGCTTTTCACACATTAACTGCAGTGATATGGCTTTTCCCCTGTATGTGCTTTCTGATGTTTTTTTAGGTGTGATAACCGACTAAACCTCTTCACACATTCACTGCAAGGATATGGCTTTTCCCCTGTGTGTGTACGCTGATGTCTGTATAGGTCTGATGATTGACTAAAGCTCTTCACACATTCACTGCACTGATAAGGCTTTTCCCCTGTGTGTTTTCGCTGATGTTTTTGTAGGTCTGATGATTGACTAAAGCTCTTCACACATTCACTGCAATGATATGGTGTTTCCCCGGTGTGCGTTCTCTGATGGTGTTTTAGGCTTGATAAATGTATAAAGATCTTCTCACATTCACTGCACTTGAATTGGTTTTCCCCCGAGTGTGTTCTCCTATGTAGTTTTCGGTCTGATAAACGCCTAATCCTCTTGACACATTCACTATAATTATATAGTTTTCCCCTGTGTGTTCGCTGATGTCTTTGTAGGTTTGAAAATTGATTAAATATCTTCACACACTCACTGCAGTGATATAGGTTTTTTCTTGTGTGTGTTTGCTGATGTTTTTGTAGGTCTGATGCTTGACTTAAGCTCTTCACACATTCACTGCAGTGATACAGGTTTTCTCCTGTGTGTATTTGCTGATGTGTTCGTAGGTTTGATAATTGACTGAAGCTCTTCATACATGTACAGCAGTGATATGGCTTTTCCCCTGTGTGTGTTCGCTGATGCTGTTTTAGGCTGGATAATTGACTAAACCTCTTTACGCATTCACTGCAGTGGTATGGCTTTTCCCCTGTGTGTGTTCGCTGATGTCTTTGTAGATCTGATAATCGACGAAAGCTCTTCACACATTCACTACAGTGATGTGGCTTTTCCCCTGTGTGTGTACTTTGATGGTCTTTTAGGTGTGATAAATGACTAAACCTCTTCGCACATTCACTACAATGATATGGCCTTTCCCCTGTGTGTGTTCGCTGATGTCTTTGTAGGTCTGATGATCGACTAAAGCTCTTCACACATTCACTGCAAGGATATAGGTTTTCCCCTGTGTGTGTTCGCTGATGTCTTTGTAGGTCTGATGGTCGACTAAAGCTCTTCACACATTCACTGCAAATATATGATTTTTCCCCAGTATGTGTTCTCTGATGGTGTTTAATATCTGATAACTGACTAAAGTTCTTCACAGGTTCACTACATTTGAATGGCTTTTCCCCTGTGTGTTTTCGCTGATGCTCTTTAAGGAGTGCAGATTGACTAAAGCTCTTTTCACATTCAGTGCATTTGAACAGTTTTTCTCGTTTGTGCATTTGCTGATGGCGCTTTAATATTGATGACAAAATAAAGGTCTCGCTGCATGGGTTTGATTCTTCTTTCTTGATTAGTGTCTCTGAGTCAGGTATGTATTTGTCTACATCCCATGACTGTGTTTCTTGATGAGCCAAAATCACTGATAAAGCACTTGTATTATTCTCACATTCCTTGTATGTGTGTGGCATTTTGGATGTTTGCTCTCAGATTTAACAATAAAGTGAAAAGGTCACTAAATACTTGCCACACTCATAATGTGTGTAAGGCTTCTTTGTGGAGGATAATTATCATTAAACTGGATAAAGGTCTGGCACGCTTGCAGGTAAAGATCCATCCTCCTTCTGGTCGGTGCAATTTGGGCCAATACTCTGTATTTTAAATAGCAGAATGCCTCTTTCCTTTACCCTTCAGTTGTTTGGCTTCACTTTGGCTTTTCTCTGGTTGCTGAGGAATGGGCTGAAAGAGTTTACAATACACATCTAGCACTGAATGGTGGTCTGATATCACTTTTGAAAGGAAAGCAGTGCTGTAATCACATCATACCAATTAAAGCTGGTATCGGACATGTTTACCCAGGCAGTGGATTATCAGTGTTGTTGTAATTTTTTAAAGGCCATTTCTTAGTTTTGTGGTGTGGAGGTGCAGAGCTCAGACTCGTAGAATCATTGAATTGCTTCTTACAGGATCTGTCAGTTTATGTTCTGGTTTGTCTGTCTCTGATTGCGCTTATGTTGTCCTGCATACTGGAGCTCAATATTTCGGACTGTGTTTTTGCAGATTTACAGGATTATCTTCATTTTTCTTAAACATTTTGTACATTCAAGGTTGTTTTCTGTCAAATGTAAAGAGATTTAAAATTACATTATGAATGCGTATACACTTTTTTAAAAATTAAAAATAATTTGTATTTAATCTAAATTAAAAAAAGCCGAATCAAACCGAGTAGACAAAGGAAATAAATGAGTGGAAGGAACTAATAAGGTATAAGGATCATGGCTAATTCACAACATCACTTAATGTAAAAATCACAGCTGTCAATGATAATGTCATAACATTATACACTTACATCTTACATGTTGATAATGTCATAGCCTTAAATCCATAATATATCACATTCAAGTGTTACAAATAACATATGACAACGGTAATATCGCAAGTGTCATTGATACACAACATCAGCCTACATCATTTGTCTAGATTGATGGGTATAGATTAAAGTTACAAATGAAAATGTATAGAAATATGGCCTTCAGTTTATGGGGGTTATTTGGTGGTGAAATAGTTCCCATATAGCGCTGTGTTGTGGTTTCCATGGGGAGTGTCACAAAGCAATGCAATCAACTCCCAAGATATGTGATACCCAATTAAGTCTGGCTTAAAAGGAAGCCATGTGTGTAGTCTTCCAGTTAGAGGTGATCGTCTTAACTGCCGATGTCAGTAGAAGATCAAGTAGAAGGCAGTCGGCAGGGCATCTGATGTTCGGGTCGAGGAAGCCTTTAATGAGATATGAATTTTCTTTCTTAGAAGCTATATTAAATAGGTTTGAGATGAAGGAGAAAACCTTATCCCAAAAGGGGCCTACTGATTTGCAGCTGAAAATGAGGTGAGCAAGATCTCCGTTTTCTTCATTGCAGTTTCAACAGATAGGGTTCTCTAAAAAGTTTAGTGTGTTCAGGGGAGAAGGTGTCCCAAAAACTTTGTGAATAAGCCAGAATTTCATTTGAGAGAGTACTGATTAGGTCTTATGTGAGGTGACACATTTCCATATGTTGTCTAGACAGTCTCAGATGTGGGTGTAGAAGAATGAGTATCCCAGTATTCTGTTGTTCTCGTATTCATTCACAACTCCTTGTGTTGCATTAAGTGATATAATTTGGACACCTGATGGCCTAGTAAGTTAAATTTAAGAAGGAGTGTTGGCAGGGACGGTTCTCTATAATGATGTTTAGATTTGGTAATAGCCGTCTTTAGTTTCAGAAAATTATTGAATTGTTGCTCTATCTAGAATTGGGTTTGTTATTTCGAAAAGGTTAGAGAAGAACTTCTGGATCCTAATTGTTGAGGAAAGAATATGCCTCTGGTGATCCATGATTCCAAGTGTAGAGTCGGGCCATCATATATGATGTTCAGGTTGTGCCAGAGAGAGGCTAAAGAGGAGAATTGCATCTGGGAAGGTAGTTTTTTATAAAAGGTTAATAGGGCATTATTAGTATTTTTTAGAAAGTATTTAGAAGTGGTGATATGCTTGTAGTTGGTTGTAAGTAGATTAACAGGGTCTAGTTTATGCAATATGTTTCTTTTATGTTTCTTTTAACCTCTAGCCACATGGGGGTGTAGTTATCAGGTACTTTGAACCAGGAGGTACCTGATTTAGCAGCTGTCTGGCAATCTCTAAAATTGGCTAAGTTGACACCACCTAGAATTGTGGGCAGGCAGAGTTTTTTCAGGGATATTCTAGCTCTTTTACCTTGCCAAACAAATGATGTTATTAATTTTTCTAATTTCTGATGGAAATCATCTGAGAGTAGTAGAGGGAGCATGTTGATTAAATAATTATTTATTGGTGTGATCATCAATTTTATTGTTTCTATCTAGCCCTACCCGGTGAAGAATTTAGGTGACCCACTCTTTAGTTTTCTTTTCTGAAGAGTGAGTTTTTCATTATGTTTTATAGTGTTTCACAACTTTCCTGTAGAAGTTGATTGGTGTTATATTCGGGTTGCCTTGTACGTCAAGAAGGAGAGGTTCAAGTGCCAACAGGAATAAAGAAGGGAAAACTGGACTGCCTTGTCTGGTACCTTTTTCTAATTTAAGTGGGTGCGAAAGGGAACTGTTAGCGCAGATACGGACACTTGGGTTGGTATATGAAGCCATAATCATTGTTATAAATCCCTCTCCTAAGTTGAAGGCTTTAAAGGATTTCCTTGAGAAAGATTCAGGATACTCTATCAAACGTTTTTTCAGCATCAAGTACAATGGCTATAGAGGGCGATGTGGATGATTTTGCCTTTGGACATATACATTTTTTTGAAATGCGACTTTGGTATTAATTATTAACTGTAGTAGATAAAGGTTTAGGCGCTTGGCTAATATTTTTGTATATATTTTGCAATCTAGATTTATCAGGTAAATGGGTCTGTAATTTTCGGAAAGTGTAGAGGCCTTAACTTCTTTGGGTATCACTATTATGTTGGCTTACTCCGTGGTACCGGTGACAGTTCCAGAGTTTGCAAAGTGGTTAAATAGATGTAACATAATTGTTTGACGTGACTGGGTGAATGTTTTGTAAAATGTGGCTTTAAAGCCGTCCAGGCCAGGAGCCTTGTTTTCTTTGAGTATACCAATTACTTTAGCGATTTCAGTCAGAGAGATTGGTTTTGATAGGGTCATTTTATTTTATTCAGATAAACTAAGTATATGTCGCTTGTTAAGGTATTTCCTACATTGCTCCTGTGTAGTTACTTGTACTTTAGAATATAACTTCTCATTAAGTTTTCTAAAGGTGTCTAGGATTTTCTTCAGATCTCATTTTTGCTATATTTGATTACCATTATCTTTCTATGGTTCTGTTTGTGTTTAATGTATGAGGCCAATATTTTGCATGCTTTATTGGCTTCACAAAGTTTGAGGCCTTTAAATATATTAATCTACAGCATTTTCACTTCAACCACAACGGCCCTTCAAATGCTAGTTGACCTGATCTACGACCTCTCTAACTCCCATTCTAAATTTTTAGTATTGGGTGATTTAAACCTCTGGCCTTCCGGTCCTCATGATCTGGCTTTCAGAGAACTCTGTCAAGCGTGCAGTAATATTCATCTTACACAGCTGGTTTTATCACCTACCCATGCTAAAGGGCACATTTTGGACCTGGTATTCGCCGATAAAGATCTGGTTATAGTGGAAGAGGTTGTGGATCAGTGCTGGACTGATCATTCGCTGATCACTATGTCTTTTGCGATGCCTGCCCCATTGAAACCTAGCAATGTGGGTGGTAGGAAATTCAATCGCCAATGGAATCGTCTCCTTAGAGAGCCGATTCGTCCAACATTACTGCCTGAAACCTTCTCAATAGAGGATACTGTGGATAAGAGTTATGCTACCCTTTGCCAGCACATCTTAACAGCTTTGGATGAGCTGGCCCCCCTGCGAAGGGTGAGGGACAGGCCCAGAGGAGCCAACGCTTGGTTCACCGAAGAGCTTGGACAGTATAAGCTCCGCTGTAAACAGGCGGAGCGTACCTGGAGGAGAGGGTATAAGGAGCAGGATAGGGTAGCGTATAAAGCGACCCTGCAGGAATATAAGGTCCAGCTAAGAAGTGCAAAAGCTAAGTTCTTTGAAGACACCTTAGCGAAGGCCTCTAACAAATCACAGACCCTGTTTAGGTTGGTTAATAATCTATCCAACCCGTCTTGCACAGTGCCAACTATTCCGGCTTCACAGGTATTATGTGACTCATTGGCCCTCGCATTTGAGGAGAAAATCAGAATCATCTTGACGGGTCTTATAGCATCTGGACAGCCTGCGCAGCTTATGTCTTCCCCTTTGGATCCTTCTGACCACTTGGATAATCTCAAGGAAGCTTCCCCTCGGCTGTCCTGTTTTCCTACTCCCTTGTAAGAGGAGTTTCGTGTCTTGGCCAATGGCGTATCCTCAGGGTCACCACTTGATCCTATGCCCCATAAGATCTGGAAAGTCATTCCAAGATGAGTTGTTTCCACCTCTTCATTCCATCTGCTGCCAATCATTGACCACAGCATCAGTCCCAGACAGCTGGAAGTTGGCTATTGTAACTCCTTTGTTAAAAAAGGCTTCTCTGGACCCTCTCTGTGCGGCCAATTATCGCCCTACATCACTTTTACCATTCGCGATTAAAATTCTTGAGAGGTGGGTCACGAGAGCACTGTCTAACTTCCTAGAAATAAATCTCTGTCTGGATGCGGCCCAGTTTGGCTTCAGACCGGCCCATGGTACCGAGACCGCTTTGGTCACCGTGCTGGACGATCTACGGACGCGTGTCGACAGGGGCAAGTCAGCATTTCTGGTGCTGCTTGACATGTCGGCCGCGTTCGACACGGTAGACCACGAAGTTTTACTTGGCCGCCTTCGGAACGTGGGAGTGAGCGGTCTGGCTCTAGACTGGCTCACATCCTATCTTGACAACAGACAACAAGCTGTGGCACTTCCACCTTTTCAATCATCCATACGACTGGTGAATCAAGGAGTCCCTCAAGGGTCGGCGATCAGTCTGATCTTTTTTAACTTATATCTCCGACCTCTGGTTGAACTGATAAAGTCATTCGGCATATCTGTCATCAATTATGCCGATGACACTCAGTTGATCTTTTCATTTGAAGGATCAGAGATAATCTCAAGGGACACTTTTCACCGCTGTATGTCGGCCACAGCAGCATGGTTGCGAGCCAACTCACTCCAATTTAATGGATCAAAAACGGAGGTGCTCCATTGTTCTTCAGACCGTATTCCACGTGCATTACCGGACGATTTTTGGCCGACTTCCATCCCGGGCTCAGTGGAAGCTGCAGAATCAGCTCGCAATTTAGGAGTTCTGTTTGAACCCAATTTGCAGCTGGATGCTTCTGTAAATCGGACAACAGCGACATGTATGGGCCTACTTCGCGCCCTACGTAAAATTCTGCCAATCTTTCCCGAGGAGCTAGAGCTGAGGTAGTGCGTAGTTCTATCCTCAGTAGGTTAGACTACTGCAACGCACTACTTCTGGGAGCTCCCGAGACCCTGATCCTAAAGTTGCAAAGGATTCAGAATATGGCTGCTAAACTGGCTCTGTCTCGACCACGGTCCGCTTCCTCATCTACAGCTCTAGCTGACCTTCATTGGCTACCGGTCCAGCAGAGGATCGCTTTTAAAGCTCTTTGTCTTGTGTTTAGGGCTCTGCACGGACTAGGACCAATACCACTTCAAAACCTTTTTTCCTGGTAGCAAGCAGCCAGACCTTTGAGATCCTCCTCCGCGTTCCTGGTGAGGATTCCCAAGATAAACAGAGTGAGGATGGGCGGCCGTGCTTTTAGTTTTACGGCCGCCACATTATGGAATACTTTACCTCTGGCTTTGAGAAGTAGCCATGATCTGCTTATGTTTAAGAGAGATCTTAAAACTCACCTGTTTCCTAGAGCAATGTAGCCTAGTTTATTTGATGATTGGATACGGTCTCAGCGCCAGGATACCCTTCTGGGTGACAGCCGCGCTTAACAAGCATTAAATACATACATACATACATACTAAGAGTTTTGTTGTATTCATATTTTTCCTGTGTGAGTAGGGAGAGAGTACTTTTACTGGAAAGAATCTGACCGGTCGACCAAAGGGGCCCAGAAATGTCTTGCGTCGGTGTTTCAGTGGCTTGCACTTGCTCAAATGAAGTGCAATGAGGTCCTTTTGTATGGCCAGTTTCCTCCTGCCTTTAGAGAATCTTTGTGGCCTCCTGACTTCCCCCAACCACATTCTGTGGGCACCTCAGCCAAGAATTTGGGGGTATGTTTTGGAGAAGACCTTAGCTTCTCGATGCAAATTAAGAAACTCACCGGAGTGCGCTTTGGCACACTTAAACCCCTAAGACGATTCTTCCCTCTGCTTCCCAGGCCAGCTAAGGAAACGGTCGCTCAGGCTCTTATCCTTTCTCGCATTGACTACGCCAATGCTCTGTACATCGTCATTCCAGACTATCTGGTTAAAAAACTGCAGACCATACAGAATGCCGTGGCTAGACTTCTGTTTAACATCTCCAGAAGATCAAGCGTAAGACAGCACCTGCAAGATCTACACTGGTTTCCTGTGGCACATAGAGTGCAATTCAAAGCTCTCACTCTGGCCCAAAGAGCCCTGCATGGCATTGGACCAATGTACCTTATGAAGCGTTTTGCTTTCTATGCTCCGAGAAGGGCACTGCGCTCAGCCACCCAACGTCGGTTGGTGACTCCCAGATTTCGTAGTATGCGGCTGGGAGGTCAGTCCCTCTCTGTAAAAACAGCTAAAGCATGGAATTCTCTTCCCTTGGAAGTACGCGACATCCATGACTCTAAGTTATTTAAAAAACAACTCAAAACCTTCTTCTTCAACCTTCCAGTATAAACTCCTTTGCCCCACCAGGTCACGGTAACTTTGCGCGCCAGGATACTCTTGAGTAATTGTGCGAGATATAAAACCATTGGGGCAGAATATTTTAAATGTGGACTTTCAAAGGCACCCACTGGGGTAACCGCATTCAAGGGTTCAGGCATGTCAACTACAAGTACCATCATGCTTCATTGCCAATGCCCATGGGGGCGGGACCTGTGAAAATCAATAAATACATGCAGAATCAAGTCTGTTGTCGTCCATACAAGCCAGTGATCAAGGGCAGGAAGCTGCCCGAAATGCCTTTGGCCTTGCAGGAGAAGCTGCGAGTTAAGCCCGGTATGCGGCTGCCGGCGGCGCCTTTGTGAAAAAAACCCTCGTGAGTGGCTTCTCCAATGGGGCAACCTTTTTGTGTGATGAAGAGGCGGCTATGTCTAGTGGCGGAGATGCCCTGCCGCAGTTGGTGCGGATTCAAACTGCTTGTAATCACGAGTGGTGTTTGAAAGGGGGGTCTTGGCAGCCGGTAAATATTGGGAGCAAAATGGTTTTTACAACCTGCCTTTCCGCCCATTGGGGCAGAACATTTTAAATGTGGACTTTCAAAGGCACTCACTGGGGTAAACGCATTTAATGGTTCAGGCATGTTAACTACAAGTACCATCATGCTTCACTGTCAATGCCCATGGGGGCGGGACATGTGAAAATGAATAAATCCATGCAGAATCAAGCCTGCAATGAGATCCTTTAATCCAGTATATATATAGTCATTGAAAAAAACATAGGTTCCAGGGACGTTATAGTTAGTTGGACATTTTTGCTCGTACAAAACCATAGCAATTCCTCCGTTTTAGTTAGTTCAGCTAACTATAACTATGGCATATATATATATATATACTACTGGGCGCAACTGAATGGAAACCCACTGTGGTAATACTAATGCTTGGATATTGAACTACGTGTACCAGCATGCTGTGCGACTGACACACCTGTGATTAATTAACGCATGCGGTTAAGTACACGGCGAGGAAGCAGCTCCATATTACTGCAACTTTACCCCTGATGAAGAAGCCGCCCTGGCTTTGAAACGCGTTGAGTGTGATTAATTGAACTTTGGACTACCACGCTGATTTTAATAAAATTTCTGGTGTCACATCCACCCCGCCTTTGTCTTGTTCTTGCATTAGGGCATCGTTGATTGGATTTATATGCGGCAGCCTGGCCGCAGGGAACTTGACACCACCGTGCGGTGGGGCCTTGCGATGGGAGAAACCTCATGTAAGGCAGGACAGGGAGCGAAATCAAGTTAAAGACCAGCGGTGGTTGTCCGGAGGCCAACTTGGGTAGAATGTGGATTTTACTGGCCGCAACTGAATGGAAACCCACTGTGGTAATACTAGTGCTTGGATATTGAACTACGTGTACCAGCATACTGTGCGACTGACACGCCTGTGATTAATTGATGCATGCGGCTAAGTACACGGCGAGGAAGCAGCTCCATTTCACTGCGACTTTACCCCTGATGAAGAAGCCGCCCTGGCTATTAAACGCGCTGGGTGTGATTAATTGAACTTTGGACTACCACGCTGGTTTTAATAAAATTCCTGGTGTCACAGCCACCCCGCCTTTACCTTGTTCTCGCATCAGGGCATCGTTGATTGGATGGATATATATATATATATATATATATATATATATATATATATATATATATATATATATATATATATATATATATATATATATATATATATATATATATATATAACGCTTGGCTGGTGGCAGCAGCCGGCCCTCGTGAACCCTGCTGACCATCTATTTGCAGCGCAGTCATTCAGTAGAAGCGGTTGCTTGCTCTAGCGCGATTTAGGCGCTAGCGCGACGGAATATTTTATTTGTCATTTTAAAATCACTTAAGCATTGTGCTGTCACCAATTACCTGCACTGTTGTATTTTCTGTCGTCCGCCCCGTTCCATCGCGGCTGGTGACGTTTGTGTGGAGGGCGAGACGTGCCGCCATCTTTGGTGTAGCCGGACCAGACTTAGCGGTCTAGCTATCCCAGGAGGCAGGCCATAAAACACTTCCTGAATCAGGGCCATTCGAGAACGCTTGGCTGGTGGCAGCAGCCGGCCCTCGTGAACCCTGCTTACCATCTATTTGCAGCGCAGTCATTCAGTAGAAGCGGTTGCTTGCTCCAGCGCGATTTAGGCGCTAGCGCGACGGAATATTTTATTTGTCATTTTAAAATCACTTAAGCATTGTGCTGTCACCAATTACCTGCACTGTTGTATTTTCTGTCGTCCGCCCCGTTCCATCGCGGCTGGTGCCGTTTGTGTGGAGGGCGAGACGTGCCGCCATCTTTGGTGTAGCCGGACCAGACTTAGCGGTCTAGCTATCCCGGGAGGCAGGCCATATAAACAATGTGCATTCAGGAGCGCAGCGGACGAGCGCAGCGGGCGCGACGAATGCGCGCCGAAGTCGCGCACAAGTCAAGCCCGTCTGCGCACGTCCGCGGCAGACCGGGGCTCGGGGCCAGACCCCCTGGTCAAATATACAATTACACTGCTGCATCGCTGCTGTCATTAAGACCCTCTGACAGCGACAATTTCTCCCCGCCCGCTCACATTTTAAAGCGCGCCGCCATGCATGGTATTTTAAAACCTGAGTTTATGCTTACAAAAGCCTGTAAGCCCTCACTACGGTCTACTCCCTTATCCCCACATGTGCCTCAGACTACTCTCAAATGCTTATATTTAAACACCAGGTCCATGGTAAAACATCATTTGGACATCTTCCTTCTGCTCCAGGCCGAACAACCAGATCTTCTATGTTTATCTGAGACTTGGCTTAATGAAGCATCCTTACCTGACATCCTGGCGGCAGTTCCCGCTGAGTACTATATACTGCATGTCGATAGGCCAGCTGGTAAAAGGGGCGGAGGGGTTGCTGCGATTATTCGCAAAAACCTTAAAGTCTCTCTTTTACCATCTCTTGATCTGACAGGATCAGATAATTTAATTTTTAAAATGGATGTGGACACTGGATCACTTCTTGTGATCCTCATTTATCGCCCCCCTCAAAACATGTCTACTTTTGCTGCATCCCTAGCGGAACAACTTGCCCCCCTGAGTATTACCCATGACAAAATTGTACTGCTGGGTGATTTTAATCTCTGGCTGGACTCGGTGGAGTCTGACTCTCAGGCAGCCACACTGAAAGAAATTTTTTCTGATTTTAATCTCATCCAACACATTCACCTCCCTACCCATGAGAAAGGGCACAGCCTTGACCAAATTTGGTCTCAAAACATCTCTTTGGCAATTAACTCTATCTTGCCTTGCATCTGGTCGGATCACTTTTTGATCAATTTCATCATGACCATTGCAAAAAATAGCAAACCTGTGTCTCAACAAGGCGGGAAGGCAAGAATGTGGAAGAATGTCGACATCCCGGCCTCTCTCGAATCGTTAACCTCCACTTGTCCTTCATTTGATCAGGACATAGGGAAATCAGAAGAGGTTTTCTCAGAGTGGCTACTCCAGGCAGCTGAAGCCCATGCTCCCTGTATCAACTTCTCCCACTCTCGCCCCAATGACGCTCACAGGTGGTTTACACCTCACCTGAAAACCCTCAAACTTAAGGTTCGTCAAATGGAGCGCAAGTGGCGCGTAGCCTATTTAGAACACGACAGAGCCAACTTTCGTAAGGCCCGCAGGGATTACCAAAATCTCATTCTAAAATGTAAAACTAACTATTTTTCGGATAAAATTCTTAAGGCCCAAAATAAGTCAAAAGAGCTGTTCAATATTGTGGAAAATCTTAGCTCTAGTGACAGAACTTCTCTTCCGATGGTCCCCACCCAAGAGCTTTGTAACACACTTAACTCTTTTTTCTTTGATAAAATTTGCACTATCAAGCAAAGTATCCCCATCACTCAGCCCCCTCTTTTGTTTACAGACACTCTGTACAACTCTGCCACCTTAGACTCCTATCCTCTCATAGACAATGTCAAGTTACTCAAACTATTAACCAAAGTTAAAACTGGCTCCCCTGATGACATTTGGCCCCCTCACATCTTGAAAGAAGTGGGCACCAATCTTCCTGGGTGCTTACTTTCTTTACTGAATGGGTCACTTGTACAGGGCAAAGTTCCATGCAATCTGAAAAAAGCTCTTCTCGTTCCCCTCATAAAAAAGGCAGGAGCTAACCCGCTAGATCCCATTAATTACAGACCCATATCGTTGCTGCCATACTGTGCCAAACTGCTGGAGTCACATGTTTGTGAAACTATCTCCAGCTTTTTGGAAAAATCTGAGTATCTGGCACCGAATCAAGCAGGGTTTCGACCTTGCCACTCCACCGAGGCGGTCACCCTTTCGGTGCTAAATACTTTGAGGCGGAATGCAGATGCAGGAATTCATCAGGCGCTTGTGCTACTGGACCTTTCTGCTGCGTTCGACACGGTCGACCACACCATCTTGGTTGACCGTGTCGAGCAGGCAGGTCTCAGGGGCCCTGCATTGAGCTGGATTCGCTGTTTCATTACGGGCCGTACACAATCGGTCAGATTGGGCTCCTTCTCTGCTCCCACTATATCTACCACCTGCGGGGTACCACAAGGTTCCTCGTTATCTCCCCTGCTTTTTAATGTATACCTACGCCCTCTTTTGCACTCCCTCCGGAATGCAAATGTAAATATTTTTAACTATGCGGATGATTTGCAGCTCATCTTTCCTCTTAACACCATGGACTCAGCGGTTGAATTCCAAAGAACTATGTCCCACATATTGAGTTGGATGAGCTGCAATCACCTGAAGCTCAACCCGGGCAAGACCGAGTTGGTCCTGCCCGGACAGAGCTCACTTAGTTGGAATTCCAACTTCTGGCCTACTATTATGGGAGCCCCCCCATCTAAGTCATCCGTGGTCAAAAGCCTAGGTATCTTCATCAGCGAGGATCTCTCGCTAAAAAGACAGGTTGGAGCGGTGGTATCCTCCAGTATCTTCCAATTGAAGAAAATAAAAAAAATCGCTCGCTTCTTTTCCTCGGCAGCCCTCACACAGATTGTCATCTCCTTGGTTCTGTCCAGGCTGGACTTTTCTAACAGTCTCTATCTTGGCCTCCAAATTGGAGAGCTTAAACGTCTCCAGCTTGTTCAGAACCAAGCCGCCAGGCTCCTTCTGAATATACCCAGGAGGCAATCCATCAGATCTGGCCTTAAACAGCTACACTGGTTGCCAGTCGAGCAACGTGTGGCCTTTAAGGCCGGGTGTATTCTGTTCAGGTCTCTGAACGATTCTGGCCCTTTATTTATCAGAGATTTATTCAAAAAATATTGTCCTTCCCGTCACCTCCGATCCACCTATAAATCACTCCTGATTGTACCTCCATTCAAAAGGAAGCGCCTTGGAGGTAGCTGTTTCGACCACCTTGCTGCTGCTCTTTGGAATTCTTTCCCCCTCCACATAAAGCTGAATGATAACATCCTCAGCTTTAGACAATCCCTTAAAACCTGGCTTTTTTCTCAAGCTCACTATTGACAGTACGGTTCCACTTATTGACTGCCTTGCCTGGTTCCTTCCTATAGCGCCATGAAGCCTTTGGGCGTACGAGCGCTCAACAAACTTCAATTAAAAAAAAAAAAAAAAATATATATATATATATATATATATTTAAACTTTACAGAAAGACACAGTCACTGGATGATGTCATCAGTGATGTCACTGACCATGTCATGAAGGATGTAATATGTGACGTCATCAGAAGTGCATTGTGGGTGCGCGAGTTATAGTTAGCTGAACTAACTATAATGGGAGAATTTCTATGGTTTTGTACGAGAAAAATGTCCACCTAACTATAACGACCCTGAAACCTATGGTTTTTTCTTTGAATTTCTAAGGTTTTTTTAAATGCTAATTTCTAACCACAACATCCCTGAAACCTATGGTTTTTTCAGTGAATTTCAATGGTTTTTTAAATGCTAATTTTTAACTATAACGTCCTGAAACCTATGGTTTTTTTGGGTGATTCTTAAAGGTTTTTTAAATGCTATTTTCTAACTATAACCTACCAGTCGCGTTTTCATAGTGGTGGTGAAAGGTGAGCGTGGTTTCAGAAACACCTTTTAGCAATCCTACTGTGTGGGATTTACTGGAGGTAACAGGAGGAGTAGTTAGCCCCCAATGGCAACCTTGGGGGCCAACTATCCCTTTTATTACCAACAGTATGTTCCACACAGCAGCATTGCTAACTTCTTATATCAGGACCGCCCCTCCCTGCACCACTGTGCAAGCGTGTCCCATAGCACGTTGTAAGTTGGGGGATTAAGTCCCCTTGAATTCAGAGGGACCCTGGGGGCCAACACGCCCCCCAGGTTCCTCCAGGAAGCGGCACAGAGCTGCGTTGCAGAGAGGTGGTCCGAGGCCAATCCCTTTTTTCCACCTCTCTGCACCGTAGCTGAGTGGCGGTTGCAAGAGGTCCCTGGTGGGCTAGTTGGACCCCAGGGACCCTTAGGATTCAAGGGACTTAATCCCCAACTTAAAACATGCCAGAGGGCCTGTTTGCACAATGGTGCAGAGAGGGAGTGGGGCCTGATGTGACAAGTGTGCAAACACGCCCTGTGGTGCGTTTTAAGTTGGGGGATTAAAACCACTTGAATCCTGAGGGTCCCTGGGGCCAACTCGCCCACCAGGAACCTCCAGTAAGCGCCACAGGGCTGCTCTGCAGAGAGGGGGTGTGAGGCCACGCCCCTTTTTACACCTGTGTGGTGCGTATCAGAGGTACCTGGTGGGCTTGTTGGCCCCCAGGGACCCACAGGATTCAATGGAACTTAATCCCCCAACGTAAAACACGCCACAGGACATGTTTGCACACATGTCACATTAGGCCTGGCCCCCTCCCTTTACTACTCTGCAAACTCGCCCTGTGGCTTCGCTAACGAATTTGCAGTACCCCCGGTACCTGGCCCACCCTTTCTTTTAAAACAAAGTACCGGAGCCCGTGCTTTGTTCTGTTTTAATCATATCGGCAGGATTCGCGACCCCATCACAATTTCTGCCAAAATTATTTTTTTTAATGCTTTTCTGGGCCTTGGGAGTCCTTGTGGAACCACCTGAGCAGGCCTAGGGGTCAGGGCGTTTCTACCCTGCCCCCTTTTCTTGTTTTTTCACCTCTTTTTGCTGTTTTCTAGTAACTCGGTTCTATGGAGTCACAAGATGGCCGCCAACACTTCCTGGTTTGGAGTGTTGGCAGCCATTTAGAATGAAGCTCGTGGTCGGGAGGGTTCGGGAACCCACCGCAGCCATAGATATTGAAACATTTTTTTTTCTAATTTCTCAGGCACTCCTGAACAGATTTACACCATTTAACAAAAAGGGCTCTTTCTGAACCAAGACCTACCTTTTTGCCAAATTTGGTGTAATTCCGTTCAGCAGTTCAACCTGTAGCTTTGTCTAAAGTTTCCTATGGAAAATAACATAGGGAAAACACGTTTTGGGACACCCCTTTTTTCTTGACCCCCGCATGACGAATCACCCCTTGTCAAGGTGTCCGCGGGCCCTAGGTCAGAGGGCCCGTTGGGTCCCCCTCGCAGCCTCCATGGCTGGGCTCCAGCTTGGGCCCTGGGCCTCCAGTACCCCATTCCTTAGCGCCCACTCACTCTTTTGTTGGGGCACAGAGTGATAAGATGGCTTCCCTTTTGTGCCCGGCCATCTGGTCGCACCTTTCCCCTCAGCCATCTGGTCGCACCGATCCCCTCAGCCATCTGGTCGCACCGATCCCCTCAGCCATCTGGTCGCACCGATCCCCTCAGCCATCTGGTCGCACCGATCCCCTCAGCCATCTGGTCGCACCGATCCCCTCTGCCATCTGGTCGCACCGATCCACTCGACCATCTGGTCGCACCGATCCCCTCAGCCATCTGGTCGCACCGATCCCCTCAGACATCTGGTTGCACGATCCCCTCGGCCATCTAGTCACACCCAATGCTTTACTTAGGAGTGACCAGATGGCGGAGTTCCCTGGAAGTCCCGATGAGGTGCCACATGCCTCCCCGATCCCAGCGAGGGCTCCAGGAGGTAGGGTACTTTCGGGCCTTGGGTCCCCTGTGTCACCTCCTGAGCATGGATTACAAGAAGGGGGGGGTAATTTCCTCTGGATTACCAGGGAGAGAGTCAGTCAGACCTTTGTGAAGTCCGGCGATTCTGAATCAGGGGAAGGCAGAACCCGGGCCTGCCCACCCGGGCCCTCAGGGGCCTGGGTACGCACCTGCCTCTCAGCCCCTTGCCGATGGTCCTTTTTCTCTGAGTTTGCTCAGGAAGACCTCCGTGAGGTCCGTTGATGCTGATGCGGGGAAGGCAGCACCCGGGCCTGCCCAACGGGGCGCCCAGGTGCCCGGGTACACACCTGCCTCTCAGACCCTTACTGATGGTTCTTTTTCTCTGAGATTTTTCCTCAGTCCGACCACTGTGACGTCTGGCGATTCTGAAACAGGGGAAGGCAGAACCAGGGCCTGCCTGCCAGGGCCCCATATACACACCTGCCTCCAAGACCCTTCCGATGGTCCTTTTACTCCAAGTTTGCTCAGTCAGACCTCCGTGAGGTCCGACGATGCTGAGATGGTGGGAAGACAACACCTGGGCCCGCCCGCGGTGGCCCCCAGGGGCCCGCGTATGCACCTGCCTCTCCGCTCCTTCCTGAAAGTCCTTTTTTTCTCCGAGTTTGCTCGGTCAGAACTCCTTGAGGTCCGGTGATGCTGAGACGGGGGAAGGCAGCACCTGGGTCCACCTGCTGTGGTCCCCAGGGGCCCGGGTATGCAACTGCCTCTCAGCCCCTTCCCGATGGGCCTTTCCTCCGAACCTGCTCGCCCCGGGATCAGGCAGGAATGTGAAGCCAGCATCGCCTGTGCAGGGCGGCCTGGAAGGGGTTGGCCCAGCTGTACATTGATCGAGTGGGCACTCTTGGTCCGTTTAGGGATGGACTGCTTGGCCAGCCTCGGCTGTTTCAAGCAAAGACCTTCCACCCCGCATGGACCGTCTGACTCGAATGAGGGCTGCCACATGGGGGTAGGTCGTTCACCCTACCCAGCAGAGCGAAGGCTGAGCGGCACCGGCAGCTTGTGCCCCCCAGTGGTTCAACCCGAGCAGAAGGGGTCAAGTGGCGCCAGGCCCTCGGATGCCGCCTGGCCGGCAGGTCTGTGGGCCTGTGCGCCATGCCGTCATCTCTCTCCACCCAGCATGTTTCCACAGGAGCTCGGAACGACCGTTCCGAGGGGTTCAGCAACCGCCCGGTCCCGGCACCCCTGCGTCTTGCTCAGGCTGCCTTGGCCTGCCTCTCTATCCCGGGGGGAATGGCTGGGCCCGACGGTGCCCATGAGATAGCACTTTTCCACACCCCTCAAGCGAGCCCTTCCGCTGACAGACTCCGGAGAGATGGAGGGGTGCATGAAGATTGCTGGTCGGGGAGATGGGCACGCGGCTCCCACCCCGTCATCAGGTGCGGCTACCTGGTTGATCCTGCGAGTAGCATATACTTGTCTCAAAGATTTAGCCATGCACATGTAAGTACACAAGGCTGGTACAGTGAAACTGCGAATGCTCATTAAATCAGTTATGGTTCCTTTGATCGCTCCATCTGTTACTTGTTTAACTGGGGTAATTCTAGAGCTAATACATGCTGACGAGCGCTGACCTCCAGGGATGCATGCATTTATCAGACCAAGATCAATCCGGGCTCGCCCGGCTGCTTCAGTGACTCTAGATAACCTCGGCCAATCGCACGTCCCTGTGACGGTGACAATACATTCGAATGTCTGCCCTATCAAATGGTACTTTCTGTGCCTACCATGGTGACCACAGGTAACGGGGAATCAGGGTTCGATTCCGGAGAGGGAGCTTGAGAAACGGCTACCACACCCAAGGAAGGCAGCAGGCGCGCAAATTACCCACTCCCGATTTGGGGAGGTAGTGACGAAAAATAACAATACAGGACTCTTTCGAGGCCCTGTAATTGGAATGAGAACACTTTAAATCCTTTAACGAGGATCTATTGGAGGGCAAGTCTGGTGCCAGCAGCCATGGTAATTCCAGCTCCAACAGCATATATTAAACTTGCTGCAGTTAAAAAGCTTGTAGTTGGATCTTGGGATAGAGCTGGCAGGTGCCGCGAGGCGAGCTACCGCCTGTCCCAGCCCCTGCCTCTCGGTGCCCCCTTGATGCTCTTGACTGAGTGTCCTGGGGGTCCGAAGCATTTACTTTAAAAAAAATTGAGTGTTCAAAGCAGGCTGGTCGCCTGAATACTTTAGCTACGAATAATGGAATAGGCCTCTGGTTCTATTTTGTTGGTTTCCAGGACTGGGGCCAGGATAAAGAGGGACGGCTGGGGGCATTCATATTGTGCCGCTAGAGGTGACTTTCTTGGACCGGCGCAATACGAACCAAAGCGAAAGCCTTTGCCAAGAATATTTTCATTAATCAAGAACGAAAGTCGGAGGTTCGAAGATGATAAACTACTGTCGTAGTTCCGACCATAAACAATGCTGACTAGCGATCCGGCGGCGTTATTCCCATGACCCGCCGAGCAGCTTCTGGGAAACCAAAGTCTTTGGGTTCCGGGGGGAGTATGGTTGCAAAGCTGAAACTTAAAGGAATTGACGAAAGGGCACCACCAGGAGTGGAGCCTGAGGCATAATTTGACTCAACACAGGAAACCTCGCATGGACACAGAAAGGACTGACAGATTGGTAGCCCTTTCTCGATTCCGTGGGTGGAGGTCCATGGCCGTTCTTAGTTGGTGGAGTGATTTGTCTGGTTAATACCGATAACGAACGAGACTCCTCCATGCTAACTAGTTACGCGACCCCCAGCGGTCGGCGTCCAACTTCTTAGAGGGACAAGTGGCGTTCAGCCATACGAGATCGAGCAATAACAGGTATGTGATGCCCTTAGATGTCGGGGGCTGCACGCGCGCTACACTGCACGGCTCAGCGTATGTCTACCCTTCGCCGACAGGTGCAGGTAACCTGCTGAACCCCGTTCGTTATAGGGATTGCAATTATTTCCCATGAACGAGGAATTCCCAGTAAGTGCGGGTCATAAGCTCGCGTTGATTAGATCCCTGCCCTTTGTACAAACCGCCCGTCGCTACTACCGATTGGATGGTTTAGTGAGGTGTGGACCAGGACTCCGGTGGACCTCTTCCCCCTGGGGAGGGCCTGAATGACGCATGAGGGACCGAATGTGGGGGGCGGCCCCCGTCCCTTGTCCCTCTCCGAGAAGGAACCCAAGTTCACCTGGCACAGAGGGGAACCGAATGGCAGTGCATCCCCGGGCTGGTACCACCCCTGCCTTGAAAGGCCCCGGTGCCGG